>NC_045630.1:63791594-64400378 GCF_009829155.1 Mustela erminea
ATACTTACAAATATTCTATCAGAATCATTGTTTTCAGACCTATTGCCCCAGACTGCAAATCTCTGTTTCCTATTGTGTAAAATGGGAATTGTTTATCATTTTACTGCCACATACCATACTATCTAGGGATTCAATGAAGTAACATGTGAGGTCTTGATCTCTAAGAGGCATATATGTGACAGCTATTATTTTGGTTCTGTGCATAATATTATTCCTTAAAGTGCGTGTATGTGTATGGTGAGGGATGAGGCTGTAAGAGGGGATACTGTGAAATCTTCATCAAATTCTCTCCTATCCTCAGGTTGAACATTTAATTGACAAACACGGTAAATCATTAAATAATTCTTTGTAAATCACTGCAGACTCTTTTGTGTTCCATTTTTCTACATGTGATGAACCAATATGAGAGCCCAGATTGAAGATTTCAGGGGGATTTAACTTACTTCCAGAGCCTTGGGTTCTTGACAACTTTGTTTCTCAAAGTGGAAACCCAGCCTCTTCATTTCCCATCACCTGACTCTCCGGTTCTTACTTTAAGGAGTGAAGCTCCGTGGGGAAACACCGATGACTATGCATCCGATTCCTTCTCATTTGGATCACTTTCTCAGCACCCGGTTCATTTCCGGAAGCACATCAACTCCAAGATGTGCAAGAGTCTGGGACAGAGCATTCTCTCTCCTCGCCTGCTAACGAGGTAAGTGCAGCAAGTTAAGGCAGCCACAGGAATAACAAACCCTCCAGCACACACTTCCTCTAATCACCATGTTTGTGTTCTTGCCAGTCTGAAAGTGATTTCTGTGATGAAGCGAGGTCACACTCCATTTCCTCCCCTCCCCTAATTCTGGCCTTCTCAGGAATATCTGTAACATTTCCTCCTTTCCTGGTAGGGTTTTGCCACTAATTAATGCATTTTTTCTATTGATGGTATTGTGGGCTAGCTTAAGCATCTGGATCCCATCTGCTACTCTTCCAGAGTCTGAGAGGGCAGTGGGGACAGTGAGGGGTTGGGGGACAGAGTTTATCACTAACCTTCATCTCTGGTGCTTTGTATCTTGGTGAGAAGGTCAGAGATAGAGGGGGAATTAAATATCACTTATGGGGCACCGGAAGCACACCTTCTGATATTTTTACAAGTAATCAATTAGTAGTAGGTTTTTACAATAGATTCAATGTCCTGTAGCTCCTAAGGGTGATATAAAACCCAAATATGGCATGGGAACTTGCAGAGAGAGAAAGAAAAGGAATAAGCACAAAACCTCTGAGGACAAGAGGATCTACATGAGTTCACTTCTATGCCCCTTATTAGGCACCTTATAGGACATCCAGTAACAAGAGTGACCATTTATTAACACCTATCCTATGTCAGCTGCCATGATAGATCTAAGCCTATATCACCTAAGTGTCAGCCCCTGACGGTCCCTAAGTGCTCCAGCTTCCTAAAGTCTTGTCTTTTCACATGGAAGTAACAGCTGGCTTGAATGTCCATCTTAAGTGTATCCGGATACTCAGAGCCCTTCTCAGTATCTCCAAGGAGTCTCAAGGGGCTCATAATTTTTCCAATCCTTCCTGGTTCTCAGTTCCTTCTTTTAAATAATGTATGTGACATTATCTTGCATTTCATTCTGAAAACTAGCAAAACAGATGCAAAAGAAAAGAGTGTAGCAAACCTTCACATTTCAATCACCCAGTTTCAACCATCCATGGTTGAATTTATCTAATCAATTTCTTCCCCTTCCTACCATCACCAGGTCATTTTAGAGCAAATTCCAAACATAGTATTATTACCAGAAGCGATACTATTTTCATATATATATTGTATTTTATTCAGTATATGTGGCAAACAGACTCTAAGGTGGTTCCCATGATCTCCATTCCTTGGTGCTCACACCTTTGTATAATCCCCCTCTCTTGAGTGTGGGCAAGACATTCTTCTAACCAGATTTACTTCTAACCAATAAAACATGGCACAAGAGACAGAATGCACATGATTAAGTACATGAGACTGCAATATCCATCTTGGAGAGTCTCGGAGACTCTCTCCCTTGGTGGCTTTGCAGAGGCCAGCTGCAATGTCATGAGCTCTCCTAGGGAAAGGGTCACAGGGCAAGGAAATGAAGATGGCCTCTGAGAGCTAACAAGAGACCGAGACCCTCAGTCTGGTAGCTTGCCGGATTCCACCAGCAGTCACATAAGCTTAGAAATGGACCCTTCCCCATCCTGGTGGACACCCTGACATAGCCTTGCAGAGAACCCAGTTAAGCTGCATTCAGATTTGACCTATAGAAACTGAGATCATACGTGTGTGTTATTTTAAGCCCCTGAATGCATAGTAATTTGTTACATAGCACTAATTAACTACTACAATAAAAGCATAAAGACTTTTTCTTTTTTTTTTTAGGGGCACCTGGGTGGCTCAGTGGGTTAAAACTCTGCCCTCGGCTCAGGTCATGATCTCAGGTCCTGGGATGGACCTGCATCAGGCTCTCTCTCTGCCTGCCTCTCTGCCTACTTGTGATCTCTCTCTCTCTCTCTCTCTCTGTCAAATAAATAAATAAAATCTTAAAAAAAAAAAAAGACTTCTTTTTTTATTTTATCACAATAGCGTGACCACATTGAGAGGTAATTCCTTCATGTCCTCAAATATCCAACTTCTCTCCAAGGTTCCCCAGTTACGATTTTCTTTTACGGTTTGTTTATGCAAATCAAGACCTAAAAAGTCTCCATATTACTTTCAGTTGCAATGTTTCTTAAATCTCTTTTAGTTCTGAGGTTACCTCTTTTTTTTTTTTCTTTACATTTACTTATTGAATAACCGGGTCATTTGTCCTACAGAGTTTTCCACTTTCTAAATCTGTAAAGCTCATTTATTTTATTTTATGTTATTTTGTTTCATTTTATTTTGAATTCCAGTACAGTTGACATACAGTATATTAGTTCCAGGTGTATAATACAGTGGTTTAACACTTCCATGCATCACCCAGTGCTCATCACAAGAGCCCTCCTTAATCTCCATCAGCTGTTACCCCCATCCCCCTACCCACCTCCCTTCTGGTAACCATCAGTTTGTTGTCTATTGTTAAGTTAACTCTATAGTTAAGAGTTTGTTTCTTGGTTTGTCTCTCTTGCTCGCTCACTCGCTTGCTTGCTCTCCTCTCTGTCTCTCTCTCTTTCTCTTTTTCTCTAAAGCTGTTTGACTGTCAGTAGTGTTAACATGATCCTTTAGCCCCTATATTTTGAATAAATTTATAGAACCAGAGGTGTGATTAGATACTCTCTTTTTTTTTTTTTTTTTTTTTGAGAGGACAAGATTACTTTCTGCATATTGTTGCATACGTCTGCCTTCATCATACTGGAAACTCATAATATCTAGAATCTGCTTTGGGGGATGTTAAGAAAAATCATCGGGTACAGGTATTGTCGGCTTGATCGAATCATTATAAAGTCTCTCAACAACCTTTCACTTAATAAACTTAATAAACTTACCTGCCATTAATGATCATTTCCGAGGCCCAATACTTCATTATGGTTACAACATAGTAGAAATAAATTATTGCTCTCCACTTTATAGATTTCCTCTTTCATGTGCTTTCTTTTCCACTTGGGCTCCTGCCTCCTGACATGGTGCTAGGGTGACCAACTTGTCCCTGTTTGCCTGGGATTTCCCTATTTTAAGCACTGAAAGCCCCACATCTAGAGAAATCCTTCTGTCCTGAGCAGACGTGGAGGGTTGGTCATCCTACTTGGAGTTGATGCCTCTTCACTTTCCTTTAATGCTTTCTTCTTCCTTTATTACCTGTGTCCAACTCCTCAAACCCTTCTTCATTTCTTAAGTAGTCCTAGCTGACTCTGGCCCATCAGCTTATGCCCAGAGGCCTCACCTTCCAAGTAACCCTTTCCATAATAATCTGCTTCTTAAATAATGAGAGCTCCCACTCTTCCAAAGGAATTCTAAGCTCAGTTCTTAAAGTAACAACTTATTATAGTCCTGCTAGATTTATAACCATCATGGAATATAGGTATTTATATTCCCATTTTAGAGATGAGATCCAAGTAACACATATGTACAAGTATTATATAAATAATAGAGTGTTGCAAGAATGGGGAATATTTCAGTGTAAAAAAGGAAGTGGTAGGAGATAAAGCTCCATTAAAATGGATAGTAAAGGTTTTTTTGTTTGTTTGTTTGTTTGTTTGTTGTGTTTTTCTGTTTTGTTTTGTTTTGTTTTTTTTACTTAAGATTTTTGTTAAAGAGTTTGAACCCTACTGCCATGGGCTGAATTGTGTCTCCCTCAAATTCATATGCTAAAGCTCTACCCCCCAGTGTGGTTGTATTTGCCCATAGGGACTTTAGGAGGCAATTAAGATTGAATGACGTCATAAAAGGTGAGATCCTAAGCTAATAGGATTGGCAGCCCACACCATACCCACACCATGGAAAAGCCATTTGAGCAGCAAGAAGGCAGCCACGTGTAAGCCAGGAAGAGGGCCCTCAGCAGAACCCAAACCCACTGGCACCCTGAGCTCAGACTTCCAGTCTCCAGACGGTAAGAAAATCAATTTCTGTTGCATAAGACACCCAGTCTATGGTATTTTGTTATGGAAGCCCAAGAAAACTAATACACCTACCTTATAGACAATGTTGAATTACTGGAAGATTTTAATAATGAAAGCAACATGATCAGATTTGTATTTAAGGAAGGAGAATTTGTGGCAATGTGGAGGGGGGAGCACAAGTTGGGAAGAGTTAGAGGCAAGAAGAAGGTGAGGAGGCTGGGGAAGCTGGCCACATAAGAGTTGGGGGGGTGGTCCTAGAGTGACTAATCTGCATTTTATTCTGAAATGTGTCCTTCAAGTAACTTATCACTGACACCTCACAATCAAGTAGTGGAGTAATGAACTAAAATATCAGAACCATTCTCTTCAACGTTTCTAGAGAGAAATTTTGCAAAGATACAACTCATGCACCTCCCTGAACTATTAACACACACAGAGGCAGGAATCACAGGAGAATCTTCTATCAAGTTCATGGTAACATAAGGTCAAACTCCCTAATGTAGAGTTGGGGCAGAGCAGCCTTGTTGAAGGAGGGTTAGAAACTGGAACTAGAATTCTGCTTCCAATTCACTGGTCTCTGCACTGGAACTGTTGTCTTCAGCCTCACAGAAGTTCTGAGAAACAAATAGATCCACCCCGCCATTGAAAGACACATGAGTATGCCTGACTGGGCAGCCAGAGAGGCATCTTGAGAGATACCATGAGAGAAACTAGTAAAGAGGCCCAGGGTTTCCATTCTACCCTCACTCAAGATTCATCACGTTACCTTTGCTGTAAAGGGGAGGGCATCTAGAAAGACACATGAGTGTTAGAGGTAAAGGATCTTATACACCAGTAATTCCATCCTCCATTTCACGGAGCCTCAAAGAGGTACAACAACTAACCCTCAGTTGTGTACAGTGTCTGCACCAGAGCTGGGACTTGGTGTTGGCCTCCTGAAGCCCAGTCCGGTATTCTTGCTACAAACACAATCTAGACAGCACTCTTCTTATCTCACCGTTGGAAAAGAGAAGTTTAATTCGGGCTGCTCTAAATGTGATTGGCTCTTAAGTTCCCGAAAGAGCCTCGACATCTCTTCATGTCCCCCCAACTCCCTGTGCAAGATCTACACACATTGTGGAGACTGCCAACCAGCTATGTTCTGTCTTGCAAAGATTCTCATGGTAAGAGCTTCCTGACTCGAGAAAACAATTCATACAAAGAACACAAATTACTGGGCTCTTTGTCTTTTTCTTCAGATTTCTTAAATCTTTTAAAAAAGAAGGTTCTCCTTCTGGAATCCCAATTATTCTAATGTTGTTTCACAATAGCCAAACTCTGGAAAGAACCTAGATGTCCATCAACAGATGAATGGATCAAGAAGATGTGGTATATATACACAATGGAATACTATGCAGCCATCAAAAGAAATGAAATCTTGCCATTTGCGACAACATGGATGGAACTAGAGCGTATCATGCTTAGCGAAATAAGTCAAGCAGAGAAAGACAACTATCATATGATCTCCCTGATATGAAGAAGTGGTGATGCAACATGGGGGCTTAAGTGGGTAGGAGAAGAATAAATGAAACAAGATGGGATTGGGAGGGAGACAAACCATAAGTGACTTTTAATCTCACAAAACAAACTGAGGGTTGCTGGGGGGAGGGGGTTTGGGAGAAGGGGGTGGGATTATGGACATTGGGGAGGGTATGTGCTTTGGTGAGTGCTGTGAAGTGTGTAAACCTGGTGATTCACAGACCTGTACCCCTGGGGATAGAGTATTATGCCTCCATCAGAAAGGATGAATACCCAACTTTTGTAGCAACATGGACGGGACTGGAAGAGATTATGCTGAGTGAAATAAGTCAAGCAGAGAGAGTCAATTATCATATGGTTTCACTTATTTGTGGAGCATAACAAATAGCATGGAGGACATGGGGACTTAGAGTGGAGAAGGGAGTTGAGGGAAATTGGAAGCGGAGGTGAACCATGAGAGCTATGGACTCTGAAAAACAATCTGAGGGTTTTGAAGGGACGGGGGTTGGGAGGTTGGGGTACCAGGTGGTGGGTATTATAGAGGGCACGGATTGCATGGAGCACGGGGTGTGGTGAAAAAATAATGAATACTGTTATGCTGGAAATAAAAAAAATAAATAAATAATAAAAAAAAATTACGAAATGAAAAAAAAAAAAAAAAGAAGGTTCTCTACTTCCATGTCACCATTATACTTTATCACCTAAAAAGAGGAAGACACGAGTTAATGAAAACACCAGATTCCAGGCATCTCCCTTCCCCAGAGGCAATACAGTAGGGGATGAAGTGCATGGGCTCTGGTCAGTGGAAACAAAATGTATCTGTAACATGAAAGCAATTTTTTAAACAATTACTCACTTCCTAGGGCTTTTGTGAGGATTAAATGATGCAATCCCTGCAAGGCACTGTGTCCAGATTCTAGCATATGGTAAGCACCCAAATCAGTAGAGTTTATTTCTCTTAGAATGAAAAAGAAATATGCACAGCTAGCTTCTCTCCAGCAAGGCAAGAATCAAGATTGAAATACCCTGTATTGCTTAGAGAAAGATGTCATGGCAAGAGATTTAATATATTTTATTTTAAAGTAGAAAGTTATGTGGGCAAAACAGATTTATCTTCCAGAGCTTAGTCCCAAAGCCCACATCTTCTTTGAGCAATCTCTACAACATACTTATTATATGGGGGCATTGCCTGCTTCTGGATTCAGTGATGTCGTCCATCATTACCATGGTAATAATAAGGCCAATAACTTGAACTTAGATCATAGCAGCTAAAAGGAAGGGTAATCAGTTTGCAAATAATTAAACTGAAATCCATAGCTACTTAAGACTCAACCAAAATTCCTGGGGATAGTTTGTAATCAGCTTAAATCAAGGTAAGCCTTCTAAAAGAACAGAGAATGAAAACCTAAAACAAGCCAAAAATCTAATCATCCTATCTTTATGGTGCATTTACTATTCTGGTGAGTCACAGAAAATTAATAATACCCCAGAGCCTAGAAACAAAGACACAGGCAAAATTCTTTCCATTTAATGGATAAAATTGTGATGATTCTCAAACCTACTTTTTCATGAAAACAAGGAAAATGCATTCTATTTTATGTTGAAAATATTGATCCCTTACATTTTTCTTTCTATAATATCATAGATTTCAAAGTTAAAGAATTTTAAAAGTAGAAAAAATCTTCCAACACGATTTTATAGATTTTTTAAAAGCCGTATTCAGAGTGCTGATATGATGTGACCAAGTCCCAGTACTCCTGAGGATCCCAGGGAAGATCAGGACTCCAGTATGCCAAGCCATAATTTGTCTTTTCTATGACACTAGGCTACCTTTATTGAGACTCTGACATTTTCTTGTTCTGCTTCAACAGAACTTTTCTATCTAGTGAGGAGGTGGAAGATATTGAATCTCTTCCCAGCTGCCCCACATCCCAGCAAAAACAAATAGTGATGTGTGGGGGTTGACAGCATCTCTGAAGTTTCCAAAAATGCCTCTGATCTGAGGGAGGGTACAATCCTTATTTCCATCTTGCAATTATTCTCCTCTACAATCTAACTCCTGCTGAAAAAAAGAGCCCTTTTTCCCTTCCAAACTTTCTCTTCTCTCCCATGGCCTTTTCAAGCATCTTGCCAGAGAAGCTGGTTAAGAGGGCTCTGTGTGTTCAAGAGATGTAAGCAATTGTATTCCCTTCAGTCCTCTCTCTCTTGGGCCACAGTAATGAGTGCTCCCTTGGAAAAAGAAGACCCATGAGGGTCTGCATTCTTCATGCTGTTTCCCACTTACTTCTGCAAACCTCAGTTTGATAGGCAGATCCAAAGGAGACCTTTTTGATTGCCTCTGTTCCATGCAAGATTTACTGAATGGAATAAGCATGGGTTAAAAAAAAAAAGAGAGAGAGAGATCTGGATCTAACCTCAGGAGGCCTGCCCTGCCCTGACTCTGGCCTGGATTTTGAATGCTTCATTTGTCATACTGGTATCTATAACAGATGGCGGTATCTTTCTACCTGCAGTCACTTGTCTGTCCGTCATCCCTTCCTCTCTAATTAATCCTTCTCACAGTCACTGACATAGTCTTGTCAAGCTGGATTTTTCATGGTCTCTCTCTTCCTTGGCTCACTAGCTACAATGTCCACTCTTCGGTGTGGTACAATCCAAACTCCTCCACCTCAGGATATACCGTTCCACCCTATCCAAGCCGACTGGTCTGGACTGCCTCTCGCTCGGCTCCCCGGCACACACTGCTTTGCTCTTGTCATCCCACAGGTACAGTGTCTTCTTGCCTCACCACTTCCTGGCACCAGCCTCACTCTTCAGTTGGGTCCCCCTTGATCCTCACCAGAAAGGAGGCACAATAATGTTCAGAGCAAGGCAGGCAGCTGTGCCCCACATGTCCATCCTCCACTAACCCCCAGCAGGAGAGTCTTAGACCTGGACTAGCAGAGCTGCCCATGACTCATGTCTTTCTACCTGCCATAGCAGCCCTTCCCTAAAAGTGGTCTTCTGTCTTGGTCCTTGCTGTTGGGTCCTGGCTGAATTATCCTGCTCAAAAGATTAACTCAGACTTCATCTTTCCCTGTTTCTCAACTTTAACCAACAGCCGGGGCTCCATTCTCTGTAGACTGATCACCAAGACATCAAGCGCCTGCTCAGCCGGCAGACTGAGACCCAGCAAGCGCACTTCCCTGAAGTGGTTCGATGCCAAAAATAACAGCTCCCATCGGTTGTGTTTATTTATGAATTTAATATGTATTTGTAATTTTATTTATATTATTTATTTAATTTTAGGTGTTGTTTATGTTTTATTACAACATTATGAAATGTTTTATCAACATCACATTAAACCTCATGAGAACCCTGATCATCAGAATATATTCATATTTGAATTTTTCATATGAAGAAATGAATGCTCAGAAAGGTTAAGTAACTTCTTTTTTCCATTTTTTAAATTTAAGTTCAATTAATCAACATATAACGTATTACTGGTTTCAGAGGTAGAGGTCAGTGCTTCATCAGTCTTATATAATACTCAGTGCTCATTACATCACATGCCCTCCTTAATATCTATCACCCAGCTACCCCATCCCCAACCTCCCTCCCCTCCAGCAACCCTCAGTTTCTTTCTTATGGTTAAGAGTCTGTTATAGTTTGTCAATTGTAAGACATTGAATAACTTGGCCAAGATCATTCAGCTTATGAGTTATAATGACATCTTCTTTCAAACATGACCTCAAATCCACCTCCTTCATGAACACTTTCCAATGACTATTTGCTCCTTGGCTCCTGCTCTCAGTCTATGCTGCTGCTTCATGGCCTCCCAGTATCATAAGCTGTAACCATCTGTGTCTCACCTTCATAATGATCCTCAAGGACAAGGATCTCTTCACAACAAAAAATGTTGACTCCTCCAAAGACAGAGAACATCATAGGAAAGGGTGTTGTTTGACTCATTCGATTTTCAAGCACCCATGAGTGAATTGGGAGGTAGAATGGTTGCTGGTTAGAAATACAGATTAACTCCCCTGTGTGGCCCCTCTGACCAGTGACTCAAGCTTCTTTACAGGATGGGCACAGTAAGTCCTGAGCCTGCACTGCTTCCTATGGACAGAGGATATCCCACCAGGAAAGGCCCATGGCTTCTTATTCATGAAGCTTCCTGAGAGCAGCAGAGCACAACATACCAACAGGGAACCACAAACTTTTGCAGTGGGCAGGCATGCTATCACTACTTATCAGAAGAGGAGATGGAAGTTCATAGCATTTAAGTAACTTGTTCAAAATCATTCATTAGAAAGAGGCAGAATTAGTTCTCAAACCCAAACCCCTTGTCTCCCATCCACTGCTCCCTGTTACAATACACACTTGCTTTTTCTTGCATGAAAGAACTCAGTGACGCAGGCTCCAGATACAAGAGAGAATGCAGCACAAGAAATTTCCATTTCTAAAGATAAATAGACACTAACAACTTCCAAATTCCCTAGCTAAAAATACTTTGAGACAACGGTGACTAGACCACAGCCTAATGCAGCCTTGATGGAAAGATCATATTATTCTCCAGCCTCCCAAACTCTTTTGTTCCATCAGATGTACATCTCCCTTTGCCTTATTCCCTCTGGGTCACAGGAATTGCACAGACAGTGTCTGAACGACCAAGGGCACCAGGGATCTATGATTATTCAAATACACAAACATAAGGCCTAATTTTAGACTTTCTGAGCATAGTGGACATTCTGGGGGTCTGAAGTGCTTCCGTTTCAGTTGTTTGGTCTATGGTTTCTTGTTAATTAACAGGGTTGGCTTAAAGGTCACCCAGCGCAGTCAGCCCCATCATAAGAAATGGAAGAAGGTCTGAGCAGTGGAAATCACTCAAGCTATGAATTGCATTTGGAAATTGCATCTTCACTAACAGTCAGAAGCCCTATATGTCTTGCTATCTGAGCTTAGAAGCTCATTTGCTGACTGTCAAGGACAAAGAAAACTTACTTCTCAGTTGCAGAAAGGGTGAGTCTCTGCTCACTTGCAAAGAGACAGGAAGGCTATTCCCACCAAAAATAGCTTTCTTACCTTCACCTGAGTCACTGGCATTCTATCTCTGGTCTTTGTGACCTTTGAAAAAGGTCTCTCCATGGACCCAAGGACAGCAGTGACCTTCATGTGTTTTCACAATGCTGCTACAGCATAAGAAGCTGGAATTGTGGTGGGGGGGATGTCTCTGTTAGCAGAGAAGGACCCTGTATATATACTAAACCTTCCAGGGAAGGAGCACTCAGTGAGCAGAAGAGAAGTCTCCACAATGTCCACCAGCCTGGTGAGATGGGTACACTGTACAGAGCCAAGGCAAGCTATGAGAAGCATCCATGGGACACACTTTGTTAAATCCTCCTACTGCGTGCCAGGAAGTGTATTGGCTTGTGTGAAAGCAAAAAGCATCAGTCACAATCTCTGTCTTCATAGATAGCACCATCTAAGGGAAAACCAGATATATACTTGAAGAACATATATTGGAATGTAATTTATAAAATCTTTTGGAAGTCCAGAGGCAAGAGCAATGAATTCAGCCCACAGTTGGGTGGAGGAGTCAGAAAAGTCCTGATGGATAAGGGGTCACTAGAATTTGGTATTGCAGGATGAAGATGAACTCATTCCAGGTACAGAAGAATGAGGGAAAGGCAGTCCAGAGAAAACCTATAAACAAAGACAAAGAGATGCAGAAGGACCTATTTGGAGGATAATGGGTACTTTGGAACAGCTCAAGCCAACAAAAGGTTTTGAGCAGAAGGCCTGGCTTAGCTTTGCATCTTAGAAAGGGGATTCTTTTTTTTTTTTTTTTTTTTTTTTTTTTTTTTAATTTTTAAATAATTAATTTGAAAGAAAGAAATCACAAGTAGGCAGAAAGGCAGGCAGAGAGAGAGGAAGGGAAGCAGGTTCCCTGCTGAGCAGAGAGCCCCATGTGGGGCTCAATCCCAGAACCCTGGGAGCACGACCTGAGCAGGTCAGAGGCTTTAACCCACTGAGCCACCCAGGTGCCCCAGAAAGGGGATTCTGATGGTAGAGCCCGGATGGGGTAGAAGGAGGCATCTGGGCGAAAGATGACCATTTGGAAATTCACCTGTTTAAGTCAACCAGGTGAGAGCAGTGGAAGACCTGATTAAGGCAAAGGCCATGGGGGAGAGAGGAGAGAACTCCTGTCTGTTGTAGACACTGGATGCTTTGGATAGATGTTTTAAAATCATATTTGAAAAATGAACTAAATAGGTATATGGTTTCCAAGCATGCAAAACACTGTCACCTTCATGATTTGATGTCAGTCATTTCCTAAACACTTTGAAGGAGGCAGAGAAATCATCTTATGATGCTATTTCATCTTATTTTATTCTTCATTTTATCCAAGGTTTCAAGATTATTTTCATAAAATCGAACAAAATACGTTCTTATTTTTTTCTCTATTCCTGTATTAATTTTGTTCTTGTACTTTCTTTTTTCTTCCTTACTTTCTATTTTTAGGTGAAGTACAGTTGACATAGATTGTTATGTCAGCTTCAGGTGCACAACATTATGACGTGATGATTCTATACATTATGCAATGCTTACCACAAGTGGAGCTACCATCTCACTCCATATAATGCTATTATACCACTGACTATATTCCCTATGCTGTACTTTTCATCCCTGTGCCTTAATTTACTATATAACTGAAAGTTAGTACCTATCATTTCCTTCACCTAAGTCTCCTGTCCCCTCCCTACCTCTCTCCCCTCTGGCAACTGCCAGTTTGTTCTCTGTATTTATGAATTTATTTCTCTCTTTGTTGTTTGTTTGTCCATTTGTTTTATAGATGCCACTTATAACTAAAATCATGTTTGTTTTTCTCTGTCTGACTAATTTTACTTAGCATAACAGCCTCTAGGTCCATGCATGTTGTCACAAATGGCAAGATTTCATTCTTTTTATGACGGAATAATATTCCATTGTGTGTATATGTGTGTGTGTATCTTCTATATCCATCAATCCACCAGTGAGCACTTAGGTTGCTCCCATACAATGATACTATTTTATAAAGAGATGCTCAGAAGAAACGGAAACCAAAAAAAAAAAAAAAAAAAGAAGGCGGGATGTTGTCCAAACCATAGGACCTTCCTCCTGGACAGTGACCCTAAGAGATACAAACAGGACCATGGATGCATGAGGATGAGGGAATGCGGAAGTGTCAGGAGAACAGAGAGACAATCACAGAGTAGGTGAGATCAACTTGCCCTGGTCTTCCTATCAATACACAACCATGTGTTTGTGTTTCTGACCTGTAAACAAGGAGAAGAAAACCTGCCTTGACTCCATTGTCCTTATATGCCACCATCCCAGTCCTCCAAAACACTGTCCAAACTTGCGGTCTCCAAAGCCTCTCTTTTCATTCTTCCTTGAGCCCATTCTAAAAGGGTTTTCCTCAACCCCCCTCCCTAACAATTCTTGTCAAAGTCATGAAAACTTCTCTCTATCTAGACTGAATGATTAATTCTCAGCCCTTGTGTCACCTCAACTACACTCAGCTTTGAACAGAGCTGACCACTCCCATCCATGGCTGCACTTTCTTCACCAGGCTCACAGGGTGCCCACTGTCTTGGTTTCCTCCTGCCTTTCTGATTCCTCCTCCTCTGTCTCTCATGGGTTCTTCTTCTACCCACAACTCCATGTGGGAGTGACCCAGGGCTCCGACAGGGGTCATCTTTTCTAGTGATGCTCACTTCCTGGACGATCTCAATCACTCACTGGGCTTTAAATTTCTTCTGTTTGCCGAAGACTGACAAATTTAAACCTTTCTACCTTTAATCTCGGTCTCTCACCTGAAGTTCAGACCCATATATTCAGCTTCCCACTCAACACCACTTCATTTTTCTAAGTAAATATCCCAAACTCAATGTATCAAAAACTAAAATTCTAATATCGACACTCCTCCAAAAATGTTTTTCACTCTCAGATATCCCTACTCTTCCAGCTGCTCAACAAGATTTCCAGGAGCCATCTTTGGCTTTTCTCGCTTACTTCACACCTGATCTAGCATCTATTTCTGTGTGATCTACCTTCAAAATGCATCTATAATCTAACCACTGCCCACCAGTCCCCCTGATATTACCCTATTCTAAGCATCCATCATTTCATCCCCAGATGACTGCATGTTACAAGTTGAACTCCACTCCTGACACACACAAAAAAGTTAAAGTCCTAACCCCCAGTACCTCTGAATGTGACTTTATTTGGAAATAGGGTCATTGTAGGTATAATCAAGTTAAGAAAAAGCCATTTAGGAGGGAGCTTAATTTGATAGAATTAGACAGACACACCCAGAGAGAAGGTAACATGGAGACACATAGAGAGGACAGCCATGTGAAAATGGAGGCAGAGATGGCGTCACGCATCCACAAGCCACAGACCTGGAGCTACCAGATGCTGGAAGACACACAAAGGATCCTACCCTAGTGGCTACAAACAGAACATGATCCAGCCAGCAGCTTGATTTTAGACCTCCAGCATTCTGACATGTGGGAGAAGAAAGTATCTGTTGTGTTAAGCCAGCCAGTTTGTGATGTTTTGTTACAGCAGTTCTAGGAAACAAATACACTGCAACGGCCTCCCAACTGTTCTCCCTGCTTCCACTCTTATCCTAAATTTATTCCCAACAGAACAGTGCAAATAATCCTCTAAATATAAATCATACCCTGTCATGTCTCTACTCAAAGCCCTCACCTGGCTTTCTACCTTACTCAGAAGACAATCGAAGTCCTCATAATGTAATGATCTATGAGGCTCCACACGTCCCCATTACCTATGACCTCACCTTTTACTACTGTCTCTCTCCTGTACTCCCATCCGGCCACCTTCCTGTTCTTCAAACATGTCAGGCATGTTCACATGTTAGCGTCTGTGCTCTAGCAGTTTCCTGGAAGACGATTTCCCAGATAATCACATCCTTCAGACCTTGGCATCAATGTCAAGGACACTTTTAGTCTCTCCTAAAAATCTCCCCCACCCCCTGACACCCCAACCATCCTCATTAATACTGTAGTCTTCTCTGCCCTCATAAATCCTAATTTCCTTCATCTTGATCTGCCTCTTTGTTTATGCCATAGCCCTTACTGTCTCCTATCATACTTTATAATTTTCTTATCTACTTTTTTCATCTTTATTGTCTACCTCAACCCACTAGAATATAAGTTTCAAGAGGCAGATGTTTTTGTTGCTTTTTTTTCATTGTTTTATCCTAAGCATCTCAAACAGTACATAGCACATATTGGAATTTAATAATTATTGGTTGAAGTATCAAATTTTTGCTTTATCATTTTTCCTAGAGATAGTCCTAGGTTAAACATTGACTGAAACAGTGGTGTGCATGTGTGTGAGCATGTTAGCATGTGTGTGTGTGTGTGTGTTGAGGAAGGGATGCAAGTTGGAATTGGGTTTAAATCCCAATCCTGCAATTTCCAATGGGAAACTAAAGTGGGGGCACATCAAATGCTTCAATTCCATCATCGTAGAACAAACCCAATTTAATATATATTCCAATATAATAAAATAATTCTTACATCGCAGAGTTGGAAAGAATAAATTTGAAAATATATTCAAGTGTTCTGGTACACTAGAAAATACTCAAAGAATACTGCAATTAGTAGCATTTTGTGTGTTCTGGTTTTTTTTTTTCCTTTGTACTTCTATTTTTTGTCAACATTCTCTGATTAACCTAGGAATTCAGTTCACCAGGAAGACATGGTATGGGAGAAATGGCATCTGGTTTAGCACTGGACCCTTGCAAGCTAGCTAACTAGACAATATCATATTGGCCTGGGCTTCCTCTGGCTTTACCTCTGACGTGCACAGCACAATTATCTTTATCCTTCTATTTTTTTTTATAGCCCTTTGACTCACTGGAAATGTACCTAAGCCAACTATCTCTCCTTGTGCTTTTTACCGAGCTCCAAATTCAGATGTTCAGTCTAAAGAAATCTTGGCTGAGGTGAAAAATTCCTTTAAACTCATGTGTTCTGAACATTAACTTGCTCAACGATATTCTTGCCAGCCAAAGGAGAAAGTCATACTGATAAGAAAGAGCAGGACCAAAGAGCTCCAAACCCAGAGTTACGATTCTGCTACAGTGCTCTTCCCAACGAGGTATGAAAACCTCAGATAATTTGTCCTCTTAACTTAGGTATCTTTGATCTTATTTGTAAGTGGAGGAAGAAAGCTATGTTTATTTTCTCTAAACCTTGAGATTGCCATGCTGACGGTAAAATCCGTCTTTGGATTTAGAGTCCTGGCAGAGTCCACACGTGTGGGGTTCAGGGATATGGGTGCAGCAGGAAGAACTGCAAGAGCGTGGTATGGGCAAGTGGCTCGAGTGACCATCCAGCTCTGAGCTGGATGACGTCCTGCTCTAAAAGGTAGCTCCTTCTTTTGCAAAACAGAAAAATAACACCCACCCCATTATATAAGGTTTAAATCATGTCATACACATGCCATATTCGCTATAGGGCTTTAACACATAACAGAAGCCTCCTGAATGGTAGCAATTATTATAACTGAAATAACCTGGAAGTCACATTTGTAATCACCATTCACCAAAAGAGCCATTTTAACTAGAGAGATAAAGTAGTTGGACTTTTTTTTTTTTTTTTTAAGATATGAGTCTTGTACTAGGCCTGAAGTTTGTATAGAATTTTCACAATTAGAGGTGGACACAGCTGTGTGAGGGGATTTTGTCTTCTGCCATGCTGTGGAGCAAAGCTTGTTCCACTCCCATTCAGCTGTGTAGGTTGAATTGACCAAAGCAATAGTTATAGAGAAACCTAGTCCCCTGTGGGTGGGGCAGGAACTTGTGAGGAAGTATTATACATCGCTAAACCAGGCCCCAGACATGCCTCGCAGATTTTATGGAAAGAACTCTTCTTATGTCCGTGGGGGGCTGGATTCAAATGGAAAGTCAGCAGATGCAGTTTATGGACAGAAAGAAATTCATAAGAAAATGATGTCACAAAACTCCCAATTGTCACACTAAGAGGTGTAATCCTCATGCCATCTCAGAATGATGGTGTGGTGGTCCAGGTAATGAGGTTGCTCTCTAATAACAACCAGGTTTTTAGGAGATTCATGAAGACATTTGCCCTTGGTCCTAAGGGCTCTGTTGCAAATAAGTTCTACATTCATATCTCCAGATACCAAGATGAGGTCTTTGATGGCTTTGTCACTGAGCCGCAGGAGAAAGCTGAGGAAGAGGGAGAGAAACCTGAAGAAAGACAGAAGACACCTGAGGTCGTACTTGATGATTCTGGAACTTTCTATGATCAGACTGTCAGCAATGACTTGGAAGAACATTTAGAGGAACCTGTTGCTGAGCCAGAACCAGAGCAAGAACCTATCTTTGAAATCCAACAGGAAATTCTGAGCCAGTATTAGAAGAAACTACTCCTGAGGATACGCAGAAGAGTTCTTCCCCAACACCTATGAACATAGATCAGACCATACAGGAAAACTTAAGGACATTTTCTTGGGAATTGGTGACCTTCCATCCAATGGAGCTATTCCAGTTACTGGGATACCACTTCATGTTGTTCAAGTACCAGCTTCATAGTCTTGAATGGAGTCTAAGTCTGAACCTCAAATTCCACTGCTGAGGCCTCAGAAGGATCAAAGAATGTGAGAACAACAAGCTAATATTCCTCCCCAGAGAGGCCCTAGACCCATCCATGAGGCCGGTAGACAAGGTGATGCTGAACACCAAAGAATAGTAAAACACCCTGATAGTCACCAACCTGCCCTGTGGGTGGACAAATTGAAACTTCAAGATTATTTTTTCAAAGTTATAGGAATGTGGTAGGACTCTGCATTAACAGTGGCAGGAAATTACCCAGCTTGGGGTTTGTTATATTTGATGATTATAAGCCCCTTAGCCACAGGCCCATCATGTTCAAAGGTGAGTTCCATCTGAATGTGGAAGAGAAGACCTAGGAAGGAGACCATCAAGACAACTGCCAGTGAGGACCTAGAGGCCCTGGAGGTTGGCTGGATGGTGGACTGAGCAGCCCTCTTCATGGAGGCATGGTGCAGAAACCAGGATTTGGAGTGGGAAGGGCAATTATTCCAAGGCAGTGAATTGCTCCTCGCTGGTCTTCAGGCAGCAGTACACCTCTTCCAGCTTCTGCAGAATGGTGAATTTCTTACACCAACGTTTGGTGTCCTAGATTCTGATCCCGGTCTACAATAAACTGCTTAAGATTGTACAATTTTACTTTTGGTGTTAATGATATATGCTCCCTCTCTCTCCCTTCCTTCTCCTCACCTTTTAGTCCTTCACTTCCAATTTTGTGCAATGATATTTGAGGAAAAACAGATTTTTAAATATTGAAGGACTGAGTTTCCTTGCTTCACTTTAGCATATTCAGACTGGAAGGGGGGTTTTTTTGTTTGTGTTTTGTGTTGTGTTGTTTTGTTTTTTTAACAGCCATTTCCCAAAGGAATGTGTCTTGCTTTTTACTTACATTTGGTATGCTTCATTCACTTGAATATTTCTATTTTCTATGTGATTCAAAAGTCTGTGAGAAACACAAGATTTGATAAACATCTTCACAGCAGGAAAGAAAAGAATTTTCACAAGTAGAAAGAAAGAATAATGGTCCTTTATGTGAGAGAATGATCAAGAACAATGCTGAGAAGGTAAAAAGTAGCATAGGGTCTTTCGGAACGAAAAGTACAAAATCAAATGATTTGGTGGCAAATGATAGACTCATTAGAAAATAATCAGATAGTGAGGTTGATATTTGTTGCTATTGCCCATCCAGCTGCCATCTGCACCCCTTAGTCAAGTCAAAGAATCCTCCTTGTTTGTGAAAAATCCATCTCATGCTACTCAGGAAGGAATGACACCTCCCTCCAATTACACAGGAATTACCAAGTACAAAAATGAGCAATCAACTATTACAAAACACCTAAAGAAACTAAAATCATTGAAGAGACAAAATGTTCCTCAAATTGAGGAACTAAATACTTGAAGAGGCAGAATAAATAAAACAAGACAAAGCCATCATCAGAAGAAAGGTAACTATCTTCAGAGAGCTTTGGCAGGATTTTATATTCATAACAAATCAACTTCAAAGAAATTGGAGATTAATAGGTTAAAAAGGAAAGAAGGCTATGTAGACAGTTAAAGAGTGGATTTAGCAGATTAGATCATTAAGTGAGAAATGTTTTAAAACACAATACAAGAGATGGAACAGATGACATAAGAGTGGGGATATCAATCACACGAGGCAAATTCGAATGGAGCTTTAGAAAGAATTTCTACTGGGTTTAGACTGTTGGAAAGAATGAAATCCAGAGCTGTCCACTGTTGCATGAAAAATAAAACCAAGCACATAAAGGGAGAACTGAGCAACAAGGAAGGATAACGCTAGAATTCCACTTCTGGCCATGTTGGAGAAAGAAGGACTGGACTTATCCTCCACACAATACAATAGCAAATGGGACAGAATATATGAAATAGCAGTCTTGAGACACTGGAGAGTAGGCAAAGCAGATCTTGTATCTCTACGAGACAGAAGACCAACTAGAGGATTTTCCAGATTGCCACACAGAAAGGAGAAACCCAAACAAAGAGCCAGAGATGAGAGTCCAAGGAGGCCAAGTCAATGAGATGTGATGGAATGGAATCTCCAAAAGAAGAAAGATGCATGGAAAGAGATCTTGGTAGAAAAATCCCCTTGAAACTTTGGATAAGTACTGATCTATGTATGAGTGAAAGGAAACTTCCCAAGATTAAGAAAAAGACAATGAAAAAGTACAGCTGGACAATTTCCACACCTTATATAGGGCAGGGATTCATTCATGTCCCCAAAAGCAGAGTTAAATGACCTCATAATACAAGGGGCCTCAGGCAAAGCCCTCAGAAGATTGTGGCTTCAGTCATGATGTGAAATTCTCCCTAGACCAAAGGCAACTCTGGGCATGCCTTAACAAAAATTAAAAGTAACTTCAACAACAACAACAAAAAAAAAAGTAACTTCAAAATGATTCAACTGATCCCAAGTAACTTAACCAAATGTCATAATGCCTTCCAACTCTACTTAAAAAAGAATACAACACAGCTTCAGCACATGATGAAATAAAATTCCCAATATCAGGTAAAAACTTACCAGGCAAGAAAAGAGCAAGAAAATGTGACCATAAGCAGAAGAAAATTAATCAATTGGGGGGGGGATATCCTTAATGACAGAATCAATGGAATTGATGGACATTACAACAGCTGTTTTAAATATACTCTACAGGAGGGTTGGCAAACCTTCTATAATGGGCCAGATAGTATATGTTATGGGATTTGAAGGCCAGATAATCTCTCTTTCACTACTGCTCATTTGGCCACTATAGAACAAGAGTAGCCATCGACAAGTCACAAATGTTCACGCCAAAAACTGGAAACAACCCAGAAAACCATCAGTTGGCAGGTGGATAAACAAACTGGGGTACAGCCACCATTAGAACACTAGTCAGCAATAAAATGAGTAAGCCATTTCAATAACACAATAAAAGGGATGAATCCTAGGAGTATTTTGTTAAGTGGGAAAAAAAAAAACAGTCTCAAAATGTTTCATACTATATGATTGCTTATAAAAAAAAAATTCTAAAAAAGGCAAGACTTTAGTGACAAAAAGCATTATTGGTGGTTGCCAGGGACCAGGGGTTGGAAAGAGGGGGCTGATTGCCAAGAAGTGTGAGGGACCTTTCTGGGGTCATGAAAACATTCTATATCATGATCACAGTGATGGTAACAAAAACACTTCACATTTTTCAAAACTCATTAACTACATACTTGAAAGGGTATTTTTTTATAAAAGTAGATTCTTTTTCTAAAAAAGTCAACTATAGAGATCTTAGAAATGAACAGGTTAAGAACTGAAGTATTAAACTGAGCTTCGTAATTGGCTGACTAACCCAATGTGCACAACTGAAAAGTGAGTCAGCATGCTGGTAGAATACACCATGAAATTCTCCCCCAAAACTGCATAATGTTCAAAGACTGGAAAGTATGGTATAGTTAGGAAATGTGCAGTGTAGACCTAAAAGTTCCATTTTTTAAATGTGTATTTAAAAGCATGTATATGAATGTTAGTGGAGGGACAGTTTGGAAGGATGTATGCCCAAATGTTCAAGTGGAAATGAGAAGAAGAGGAGAGAGAATTTCTACATTTTGCTCCACTTGTTAATTAGTCATTCTTTTCCCTACTCTATTCTAGAACTCACAGGAAACAACAGCAAAGAAAATCAAAGTACCAACTTATTAGCAGGGCTATACCTCCAAATCATAGTTCTGATAATGGACCAAAGTTCAAAGCCTAAAGATGGGTTTGAAAGGCCTCCTCCTCTTCTGAACCCAAACCCAGATTTCCAATTAGCAGCAAGTATAGGAGGCCAAGGAGAAGGGAGTGCCTGAGATTACTGAAGGAATAAAAGGGAGAGAGCTTTCAATGCCAGGCTTTTCTCTTATAGTCTTGGCACTATGGGGAAAACAAAAATGTAAAGGGCATGTTGAAGAAGAAAATGCAGAGAGACAGACGGACAGACCTGGTTCTTAGGTTAAGAGCAGCTGGGGCAGGGAGCAGGGGAAACAGAGAAGAAAACCCAGTGCCCGACCCCTGGTACCTCTTCCCAAGAGTGTTTTCCAGGAACAACCTTAGAATCAGACTAGTGTCTTCTGCCTTGGGTGAGGGATAAGAAAGAAAATGTGAAGCACTTCCCTTGGATCAGAAGAATAGTTAAGAAGTTGTCTCCTCCTCCATTCTACACTCCCATGCTGGTCTGGCTACCTATTCCACAGAGCACTATGAAAATGCAGGACCTCTCATTCAAAACTTACTAAGAATTTCAAAATGGTAACAGCAGAGCATTTAACCCAGTCCAGGGCCCTCTGAGTGCCAGGCTCTGTGAGATTGTGTACTCATGAAGGTGACCCTGCCCCATCGTATGTCAGTCTTTGTAAATGCTGTGCTTTAGGCGCAGCCTTCAGCCAACAGGATGTAGCTGGAGGAGAGAGATTGAAACCATTAGGTGATCTGGGGCACACTTTGCTGACCCTTTTTCTCCTCTATATCTGTATCAGTCAGGGTCTCAGTAGAAATAGATGGCATCCTCAAAAAGGGGTGGGTTAAGGAAGTTAGATAAGGGAACTTTACATTAAAATGTGGCAGAATTCAGAGAGGATGGAAAGCCATACATTTCCCAAGCGAAAGAGCAAGGGGAAGGTGTGGCCCTTAGAACTCTGTTGGTGGAACAAGGGAAGGCCTGCAGCCCTCCGTGAAGAGATAAACCAGTCCACCGAAGGTGTTGGGGAAGTGGGTCAGAAGAAAAATATCCTGACTCTTCTCACCTCCTGCCCCTGGATCTCCTGCCAGGGCTTCCCACTAGTGGAAGCAGAAGCCAGAGGGTCAGGCTGCCGATGGAGGTCTGCCTGCAGGGCACAAGACTGACGTTCTGGTAAAGGATTCTGGAGGTACAGATGGAAAGTGCAGCCTGGAACCAGGGAAACAGGAGGGAGAAGGCAGCCCACAGAGCCTCCTGAGAAGAGTTGGAAAAAATTATCAAGGTCACTTCCAGCCCACAGTAGTCGCAAATACACAACATATTCTCTTTCCCTTATCCAATTAGACCCAGTATCCAACTTAGCACACCAGGAGGGTTACACAGTGAGCACCTAATGGCACCAGAGACTAAATAATATAATGCCAGTCATGTAAAACTGCCCCAGATTTAGACCATGCAATCTCTTTCCCAGAAATAAGAAAGTCAAAGCCTATAATAAAAAAATACGTGAGGAGAGGGAAAGGTGCCCTAGGGACAATCATCTGAGAAAGCGTGAACATAGGGGACCTCCTGATGAGCACGACCTCTTTAAGGAATATTTAAGATGCCGTGATGGCAGAGATTCCTCGTAGGTGATTTCAGAGAAGAGCAGTCAATTAAGCAATTCCAGGGGCTTGGGATCATTCTGTATCCCATAAACACAGTCAACGTTCCCCTACGTAGTAACAGTCTGTGCTGAAAAATCTACAGCAACTACGTTTGTCCTCCCAGCCTTTCGAGCACCTACTTCAATCAGAAGAAAGGTTAAAACAAGTGCTAAAATTGCCCCTTTGTCACCAGGAGGGCAGCGCTGTGCTTGATGGAAGCATTCGTGATTCCTTTAAGCCTTTTGGTGGCCAGGTGACAAAGGTGGTCAATTGGGACACTCAAAAACAGCAATTGCCCAAAGAACTGGGAACAGGAACATTTGAAATCAATATCCCTTGAAAAATAAAGTGCAGCTCATTGCGTTCCTATTATAATTTTGCTTTGCTTCTGCGTTAGCCCGGAAACAGTAATGACGGTTGAAAACCATTTATTTACTCATTCTTTCCCTCACGGCATTTTGTTGTGTTGCATTCATTTCGCTGTCTTTTCATCTCTAGCTATATGTGGGACATTTTGATAATAAAAGTCAAGGGAAAACATTTCACTGTAATGTCATCCTCTAGCTGTGTGACCTGAGGCAAGCCAATCCACAGAAAAATAGCCTTTAGAAGCTGAAATGAGTTTTAGCACCATCTGCAAACACTCACCATATGGACAGGACATATAGGGTTAGAGAATAGCAGAGTCTCCAAGAAAGTGAGGATAAGAGCTTTATCCTCACAATATCCTCTCTAGAACCACGCCCTCTTCAGCATTGCACAAATATTTGTTGTTGCGTATGGTTTTTTTTTTACTCTGAAATTTCATGACTTCATCCTGAGCTCAGTCTGCTTCCACATTACACGACTGCTCAGTAGACCTTATTAAGACACCCATGTCATTTCATTACCCCCATTATGCCACAAATAATAGGTATGACTTCTCATGAATTATTTAAACTTTCGGTCTTGGTTTCTTTTTATGTCAAGTGAAATATAAATAGGATAATGTGGGCAAAGTATTTGCAAAGTGCTTGGCCCATAGGAGTATTCAACAAATGGTAGCTTGTGTTGTTGGTGGTGGTACTGATAGTGGTGATGGTGGTGGTGTGGGATGGTGGAGATAGTCCATAGTGTCATCTTTCCAATTCCTATATTAGGATGCTAACCCTATCTATTAGCAGGAATGTTAGGAAAAGAGTCTTGAGATGGAATTATGGTACTACCTATGATAACCAATAATGATAACAATAATTGATAAACTCAGTTACTGACCATCCTCACAGCTCTACTAAGTCAGTGTGAGAGGATAGCACAGACACGTGTACACACACATATGTACACACAGAGTGGATACTCAAGAGATGCTTGGGGAATGAACGAATGCCATGGGACTGAGTGTTCACAGGACTCTGACAAAGTAAGATGGCATGCCAGCTCACTGTAGAGGACAAGGCATTCACTGTGACCAAGTCACCCTCTAACACAATTCATGAGTGTGAAGAATTCACATGCAGAGGCAGAAGTAGATATCAAAACCTTGGGATAACACAGTATCATGTTTATTTCTACCACGGGTGCTGTTGGTAAACATGCACGGTGGTGGGGGGTGGGAATCAGAAACAATGTGGTTGAAGACAAGAAATTGAGGAGAAAATGATCCATTTTACCTCTTGAAAATCAACAATTTTCTCTGGGGTAGGTTCTTGCCCTGGTAATATTTAGAAGGGACAAATTACACAGAAAATACAATCGTTTGGGGAAATTTAAATGGTGATTACTACTTACAAAATTCAATGTAGTTGTATTCAGCGCCTCCTCTACTACCTTGAATAAAATTCACACATACATACAGACACATGCATGCACGCACACCAAGTACCATCCTAACTGAAGGAGTCCAGCAACATGGTCCCAGCTTCTTTCCTGGATTGAGAGATCAGACTTTTCCTTGAGAGGCCAGACCGCACCTATTCCTCCGTTTCTCCCAAGCATTCCTTCTCAGCCACTTACTACTCTGTATATACTCCCCCTCGGGGTCTCCCCTCTTTCTAGAGCATCAACTATCACCCACCTGCTGTTTGTTGGCACATCTATAATTTCAGTCAAGACCTATGTCTTGCGCAGCAATCCATCTAATGGTGGCGTGACCATTTTCACAGAGACGCCCTTCCGTCATGCCAGACACTGCTCCCACTGCCAAGGACGTCCTGCTTCTCCTCTTACATCTTCACATTCTACATCTGTTTGGGCAACACCATCCTCCCGGTCACTCAAGTCTGGGTCATTTCTACCTAGTAAATTCCCTTTGCTACTGTGGCTCCGTCACGTGCCCACCAGGTCATCTCACTCCCAGGGACATTTCTAGTACAACACTTAATGCGTTGACCTATAATTATTCATTTGTACGGTTTTCTCCCTCATGGGTCTCTGAGCTTTTCAAAGATAGAAAGTTAAGCATGCAATAAGCACTTGATGGGTGATTGCTAAATACACTGCAGGATTTTACCAAGTCTGAGTTGACCTATGTAACCCTGATGTAGAGCATTCTGGGTTGCAGGATACCTTCCTGTGGCCATTCTTTTCATCTGCTTGACTACAGAGAGCAAGGTTATGAAACCTCCTATCTGGGCTCAGTTACTCACCAGAATCTGGGCACCTCTTAGACCAGCCATACCATGCTGAGTGTACAATAACCCCCAGCAGTTTGTCCCCAGACAGAATCCTAAGAAACATAAAACCTCAGGAAGGAAGGTGAGATCTGAGCAGTGTTTTCTTAATCCAGAGATGGTAGAGTTGAAAAGAGCAAAATATATATAGTCTATTTGTGAAATACTATTCTCCTTAAAAGTAGATTTAGCTGAGTAATTGTAGGGACTGGCAGATGATTTATATTCCTGTTAAGATGCAAATGTATAATTTGATCCAAGATGCATAATCTCACTGTCTCCTGTCTCAATATCACCATCTAATAAAAGGAACAATCTGCATATGACATGATCTAGTATTTCTTGTCATGAAGTTTATTTTCTTCTTACAAGTACAAGACCAAGACCAGCATCAACCTTGAAAAAGATCCCAGCTCTTCTATGAGTGAGAAGCTGATGCAGAAATGTTGGGGAAAATGCTTGTTTGCATCATGTAGGACATGTCTGTCCTATGGACGTGTTCATTAGCTTTACTGTGAGGGTCATTTCACAATGGACATATATCAAAATAGCACAGTGCAAACCTGAAATATATATAACTTTCATTTATCAATTTTACCTCAATGAAGCCAGAAAAAAAAATGTATATCCTAGAAGAGCTTCCTTTTAGGGAGAGGAATATATATTGTTAATGAGAGAGATGTGATTAGGTCTAAGATAAATCTCCCAACTCAAATAATATCAAGCAAAGAAAAAATAGAATGCAAAATCACATGTGCGTTCTAATGGTATTCATGCAAAAAGTTTCTATACAATTTAAGTAAATATTGAAAGAAATCAGGGAGTAAAATACACTTTAAGAGTATGGGTAGTGGGATTATATAGGAAATTTTCTTTAATGTCATAAATGCTAATGTTAACATGTTTAAGGTGAGAGTGTAATTTTAACATTTAAATATATTAATCCACTTTCCCTATTTGTCAACCACAATTCAAATACCAGCTGGCATCCCTTCCGTGACATGACTTGAGGTTTTCAAGGATATAAAACTACGTTGAATCTCAGCATCCAAATAATTCGTAAAGCTATGTTTTTCCCTTCACCCTGACTTTGGAGTCCACGCAGGAGAATCTGTACGTCTCCAGAGGCCACCTGTCCTTCAAACTCTGTAAGTACCGGAGCTCAAGTACCCTGAATAAAGTAAACACAAAGCCACATCCAAGTTCCGTGCAGCAGGGAGGGCTCGGATGATATGCATGCAGATCCAGCGCGGGTGGGACATCAGCCCCGGAGCCCACGCAGCAAAGCTTGTCTCATCTCGTCCTCCGCCACCGCCCAGTCCTCTTCGGCGGCCCTGTGGACAAGCAGCTTGAGAAGAGCAGAGGACTCCTTTCCAGAGGACTCCTTTTCAGAGGACTCCCTGATATGCAGATCTTTTTGCCACTCATTGAATATTCAAGAGCACGTCCTGAATATTAATATTTATGACATTTCCCCGAATATATATCTGGTGTGTGACTGTGAAAGAATCGTGGAGATTAATGATTTTCTTTGAGTCCCACCCGTGGAATCAAATCTGCATGCTGTAGGAAGAGCTGCAAGAAGCCGCCTGCAGCCCGCCGGGTCTGATTCATCTCCCTTGAGGGCATGAGCTGGCTGTAGTTGATAATGATGTCTCTAAAATTTGGGTCAAGGAGAGCTCCCTTTGCCTCATCGGACCACTGCTTTATCAGCTAATTTCTCCTTGTGTCAAAGGGATAAGGAAACTGGCATGGTCACCTCATCAGGACAAGGAGAAAAGAATCCAAAGGGGTGAGGAAGGAGGGAGACTTGGGGAGAGAAATGTAGGACGGAGGGGTGCCCCCTCAGCCCCAGAATTACTAAGTGTCCCTTTTGTCAGCTCCGGGCCTCTGTGTCTTTGCTGCTGCTAACCCTCCCACCCAAAAGTTCAGCCTCTTTATTCTGCACCCACCCAAATCCCACCGTCTTCAAAGTCCCACTGCATCCAGCATTCTCCCCCAAGTCCCTTTTGGTGGTTCTCATCTACCCTGGATTCTTCCTGCAATTACAGCAGAGGAAGAGCAGTCTACGTGGAAAGACAATGTTGCTTCTCAATTTCTGCCACTCAGACCTCTAAGCCCTCTCAGACTTTAAGAATTAGCACTGTCTCTGAGGTCTTCTGCATCTCCGTTCTTTTTTCCCAAGCCCTGTCCTGCCCTGTGTGTCTACCTACTGAAGGGCTCTAGGCCCTTCAGTACATGCTGATATTAGACCTAAAGGAATTTTCCTAAAATATTGCTTTGTTCCTGGAACTGCCTTCTTAGAGAAAACTTTCATGGCTCCTCATTGCTGATAGAAGAAGTTCCAGTTCCTTAACTGAGTACCCTAGTCTCTCCGGTATATGGTTCCCACCCTCCCTGATATCACTGACTTCCCTAAATATTCTTGAGTTACAAGAACATGGAAACACTCTCACTCTTCCTCCCTCCGAGGATCATAGCATGGTCTTTCCTCTGCCTGAACTGACTGTGCTCTTTCCGCTGTCTAAACTGCATGCCCCTCATAAGCATGTCTAGTGCACCCCAGCCCATGCCCCCGATCTGTTCTCTCCCTTAACACTTGTATACCTTACCCAGAGCACTTGTTTGGCAAGCACATATTACTTTTAGTGTTCTGGAATAAAAACAAAACAAAACAAACAAACAAACAAAAAACCCTCTTGTGATTCATGTCTTCATAAGAAGTTATTCAATTGAACATATGAAATTGACATTTGTTAGGTCACAGATGACCAAATACTGACAGTTTCATGTGGCTCAACATGCAAACGCAGTTAGAAATACAAAGCCAATTCTGTCCCCCATATCCAGGGCTGCAGGCATAGAATCCATGTTTCCTTCTGGAAAACTTTTTTTTTTTTTTTTTAATTCACCAAACAACCATTGCAGTTTTTCTGATTGCACAGTGGTTGAGAAAGTCCACTAAGTTTTAATATTTTTTTTCTCACCAAGCGACATTAATTCAATCAGGAGATCTATGTCTGTATTATGCATGAGCCCCTCTAATCAACAGTTATTCTTTGATTCGGAACTGGCCCTAGGTTTCTCTACTCCTGAGGGTCTCGAAAATAAATTTCTCAGAAAGCTATTAAAAAAAAAAAAAAAAACTACAGGGGTACCTGGGGGGTTCAGTCAGGTAAGCATCTGTCTTTAGCTCAGGTCATGATCCCGGGTCCTGGGTTCAAGCCCCATGTCAGGTCCCCTGCTCTGCCTAAAGCCTGCTTCTCCCTCTCTTTCTGCCCCTCCCCACTGCTCATGCTTGCTCGATATCTCTCTCTCTCAAATAAATAAAATCTTTTTTTAAAAGTACTACAGACTATTTGACTTGTAAAATTATAATTTATAGCTCTGGAAGCTGGGAAGTCCAAGATCAAGGTGTCTGCATGGTCACATTCTGGTGCAGGCCCTCCTCCTGGTTCACAGCTGGTGACTTATTGTGCCCTCACAGGTGGAAGGGGTCAGAGTTCTCTCTAGAGTTTCTTTTTCTTTTTTTTTTTTTAATTTATTTATTTGATATAGAGAGAACAAGTGGAGGGGAGGGGCAGAAGGAGAGGGAGAAGCAGGCTCCCCGATGAGTAGGGAGCCCAATCCAAGACCCTGTCCCTGGACCCTGAGATCATGACCTACGCCGAAGGTAGATGCTTAAATGATTGAGCCACCCAGGCATCCTTCTAGAGTTTCTTTGATAAAGGCACTAATCTCATTCGTAAAGGCTATGTCCTCATGAGTCAATCACCTCTCAAAGGCCCCGCCTCCTAGGACCTAAAAGGTTATTTTCCTTTTAAAAGACAACAATCATTTGCAAAACTTTTAACTATTTATTTTTAAAATTTAGAATTTGGATTCAAAAATAAATCTAGCAATGTGAAAATTATTAACCACAATTAAAGCTACCACTTATTGAGCATTTATAATATGCCTAGTGGTGTTCTAAATACTATCACAAACATTGAGATGTTTAACCTTTCTGAGTCTGAGATTTAAGTGGCTAAACAATTACCTCAAGGTGTCGCAACTGTTCTTGTTAAAGCTAGAATTTGAATCCTTGCTCTTTAAGTCCAAAGACCCATCCTTAACCACTGAACTACACCGGCATTCAGGCATCCTAAGAACCTTATAAGAACTCTATGTGGTTGCTAACCTAGTGTGTGCATTTGTGTAATTGTCCTGTGCATGAAGCTGCAATTGATTATGACCTGCTATGTCCCTTTGATGACGGAGAAAGCATGGGATTGGAAGGGACTGCTCCCATGGCCACATGGAGAACTCATTGAAAATTGTCATATCACATAGATTTTGTGGACTTAAGAATTAAGGGCTAGGGAGTACACAAATCTATTGGATTATCATCGTGTCTCGCTCCAGTTTTAAATACATTTTAATTTTAAAACACAGATGTGTTTTGTGGGAATGGAAACTTTACACAAATTTTTAACATAAGCATTAAACTTCAAAGAAATGTCTTGCTCTTGACCTACTATCTTTCAACTCTCTGGGGTTTCCATTCACTTCCCCTGCTGTTAGGAGAGTGGAAAAGTTTGAGATATATTCTTTGATCTATTTTAAAGTCTCTGCCATTATGCAACAACATTTGGCTCATAGGAACTAGTTGATTCTCTTTCTTTCTTTTTCTTTTTTTTTTTTTTTTTTTTGAGAGAGAAAGATAGAAAGAACAAGTTGTTGGGGGGCTGGTTTGGGGAGGGGCAGAGGGAAGGAAAGAGAGAGAGAGAGAGAATCCCAACCAGGCTCCATGCTCAGTCCGACGTAGGACTTGATCTAATGACCCTGAGATCATCACCTGAGCTGAAATCCAGAGTCAGATGCTCATTTCTAAAGCCCAGCCGAGAATTAATACCTGATCTAGTGCTGTAGGCACAGGATGGCCTGTTTTCATTTTGCGATTTTCAAATTATCTTAACAACCTTAAGCTTTTTACAAGTGAAGACCCTATGTCTCTTGGTCATTCTAAAAAGATAAAGAGGATGCATTCCATTGAAAAGGCTTGTTGCAGATTCGGAAGTAAGCAAGGAATTAGGTTACTAGATGGGATGCTAGAAGGAACAACTAATAATGCTCAGAGAAAAAGCAGAAGGAAGCAGAAAATGGCCACCATCCATCCACCCTCCTTTGCAGAAGAAATGGCTGAGGTTCTCCACCCTCCAATGCAGGGGTAGTTGCTCTCAGTGTCCTCCTGTCAGAACCCATGACAAGATAGACTTTCTCCTCCAGAGCCATCTTTCTTCAGTGCCCACACCTCCAGCCACAACTGGAGCTCAGATAATTAAAGTAATTTCTGTTTGTGCCTAATTGTGTTCACCAGAGACCCATGCAAGCCTGCTCATGTCGGGAGAATTGGGAACAGGAGCTGGGCTGAGGATCCCTGTGGGAAAGAACCATTAAGTCAAAGTCTAAGAGCAAAGGCCCGGGCTAGAGGCAGCCAATGACCTGGTAGGACCACAGGTACAGCTGGTACCTCACAGAACAAATTAGAGATTATTTTTCTCTTTTTTAAACCAGAATTTCTTTAGTACCCCTGTTATCTGAAAATGATACATGAGTCAACGAAACTCTGACGAGGAAGCTATTGTCCTAAGAGACTTTCCTTCCAATATTCAAAAGATCTGAATTCAGTCTAGTTTCTCCCTCTGAACTTGAGCATGTTCCTTAACCTGTCATGGGTCTTAGATTCCTCCTCTGTGGAAGGAAAAGGTTAGGCTGGAGGCTTTAAGTCTCTCCCAAGGCCAGAGTTATCCGTTCAGAGTCTCTCACCCAGATAATCTGAGGGTTAACTACATGTGTACAGACCCACCCAATCCTATTTTTGCGGAAACCATGGCCCCCGGGCATGTCTCCTATTTGCTGCGTGAATCAGTTATCTTGATTACTTTGGTCTTCATGATTTTTTACCCTTCCTGCTCAGCATCAGAAGCAATGCCTTCTGTGGTTGCCAGTGCTGATGTCAAGTGTGACTGCTGGTCGCCATGACCCTCTACTGCGCCTCCTCCCACCGGAGCTGCCAGTGAGTGCTGGAATGGCTCTGGCTGAACCACCCCTCATCATGCTAAAGTCGCTGCAGCACACTGAGTTACTGCTACAAGTCGGGGCACCAATGCTCCCGGAGGCCTTGGGCTCCCTCATGCCCCACAGGGATTTTAGGCAAATAGCTCCCTTTCCATACTTCCCCTATATCCAATCTACTCTAAGGCTCAGGTGTGGTTGCTCAGATGTGGCTTGGCTGGCTTGGCACTCTGCACCTCCCAGAACCATTCCTCCTCTCCAAGCCCAGCCCTCTGGCCTTGAACACGAGGTGGGCTCCCCTACCCTCTGACCTTACACTTGGTTCTTTCTAACCTCTACCTGATGAAGGCTCCTGAGTCCCTCATAAGAAAAGCTCTGCTCACAGGCCCACCCCACCACCATACTTGTTTCTCAATCACAGGATGATTACAAATTAGATTCAAGTAGAGACCCGCTCACATGATTATATGAAATAAAGGCTGGATAACCTCAGCACGGGAAGCAAAAATTGAGCCGGCTGGAGGCAGATCAGTGACCTAATACTAACTGGCAGTGGGACTCCTCCATGCATTGGAAAGGCTGGGGTCATAGCCTACCTCTGTTAGGAGAGGTACGAGAAGAAGAAGAAAGGAAGGAAGCTAGTCTTTTTCTTCTCTCCCTTTTGACATCCTGTTATATTCTTTCTCTACTTTTTCCCCACCCCTGGGACGGCTGAGGAATCATAGTCTGCCTGCTAATAAATATTCCCTTCTGGAATTCTAGAATGTCATAATTTATTTTCTTAAGTATTTCTAAATAGGAAAACAAACCAACTGACATTTCATTAATGTTGCTACTACTATATAAGTCAAGCCCCCTATTTGCCGTGAGCTTCTACTGTCATTAGGATTCACCTCCTCATGCTAAGCAAGTGTTCACCGAGATCAAAGAGCAGCTTGTCGGATTAGTCTTTGCTTCCAATCTGAATTCTTGGTGCCCTCAGGAGTGCTTGATAAGGCCCCCTCAGTCTATAGGTAAAGTGATTCTTAGCAAAACTCTCACATTCTGGGCCTTTGTACTTCTCTCCGTATTCATGTCTGCTCACTCCCCATATCCCTCCAAACGAACCCCCGACACAGACACACCTGCACATCACACCACATACATCCACGTGCATGGATTATCAAGTGTGAAATTGCGTGGTGCACCCTCTACTCAGTTTCGAACTTGGAAAAGGGATGTGTCACTGTGGTCTGGAATGATGGGAAAAGGGGGGGGGGGGAGACGTACTCCAGGATGGTGTATTCAAGAAACACGTGTTAGCTAGTATTAGGCTATGCAAAATGAGTCAGTCAGAGAAAGACAAATATGGAGGGATGAGGGAAACATGTTATGGGGACGAAGGAGCACACTTGTCATGATGGGCACTGGCGGATGCGTGGCAGTGTTGTATTACTACGTCATATACCTAAAACTACTATTACACTGTATGTTAACTTAAAAACTAAAAATTGGAGGAGGAGACGAAGCATGAGAGACTGTGGCCTCTGAGAAACACACTGAGGGTTTTGGAGGGGGGGGGATGGGGGGTTGGGTGAGCCTGGTGGTGGGTACTATGGAGGGCTGGGGGTGGAGCGCCGGGGGTGGTGCATAAACAATGAATTTTGGAACACTGGAAAAAATTAAATTAAAATTAAAAACTAATAAAAAAACAATTTAAATTTAATAAAATAAATTTTAAATAAAAAATTTAAAAAGAAGAAGAAGAAGAAAAAGAGGAAGAGGAAGGAGAAGGCGGAGGAGGAGGAGGAGGAGGAGGAGGAGGAGGGGGAGGGGGAGGGGGAGGGGGAGGGGGAGGGGGACAGAGAAACATGTTAGCAAAGGGAGCTCAGGCTGGAAAGAGGAAGGGAATGGCCAAGGCCCTTTATTGCTAGGATAAAGGTTTGTCCCCGGGAGTAGTGCAGGAAGAGACCCAGCACAATGGCTTTGGGGATCCTCACAGGAACTGGCTGCAGGCACGGAGTTCCAGCATAAGGAGGGTCTGAGGTAGGGTTGCAGCAGGAATGGGGAGGGAGAGCTGTTATAAGTAATCCAGAAAGAAGAAGGAACAGAAAAAGGGGTAAAGACACAATATCTCCACTGTTTTCAGCCTGGTACTTTTTCCCGAAGCCAAGTTCCCTCTGAGGCAGACGTTGTCAATTGTCCCAGTTTATCTATTCTTGTCTTCTTCCAGGGGGACCCTTCTTGACCTTTAGCTACACATGACCAGTCAGAATATAGCTCACATGCTCCGATCCCCTTGTCCTGCGAGTGGTCATATGACTAATTTCATCCCGATGGGACGGAAGTGGGAGTGTGGGGCAACGTCCAGGTTGTGGCTCACAGTCAGGGCCATGCCCTCTGCTTTCTCTTCTCATCGCGCCTGTGGAAAGAAGATGGCATAGGGGGCCATCATGGACCCTGCAGACCAGAACCACGGCCTTGGAATGGCAGAGCAAAGAACAAGGAACTCTGGGCCCCTATTGTTCCCAGAATGGATGCTGGCTCAGATATTCCAGAGTGAGGGAACTCAGGGTGTCTGCTGGTGCAGTCACTTAAGTGTCTGACTTTGAATTTAGACCAGGTCATGGTCTCAGGGTCATTAGACTGAGCCCCATATTGGGCTCTGTGCTGGGCATGATACCTGCTTAAGATTGTCTGTCTGCTGCTTGTGCCGACAGTCTCTCTCTCTCTCAAAAAAAAAAAAAAAGAAAAGAAAAGAAAAAAAGAAAGAAAGAAAAAAGAAAAAAAGAGTGGGGGAATTAATCTTTAAGCCACTCTGATTTTACCCCTGTTTTATGTTACTGAATCTACCTCCTAGTTAATACACTTTCTATTGCACAAATAGAAAACATTTCAAAAACATTAAAGTTTTAAATTAATGTAAAAATATCAAATGTTTTAAAACAAGGCAATTTTATATACTAAAAATTATCTCAAAGATATCACTACAGTACTTTGAAAAAATCTGTTGATAAGCCTCAAAATCCTTAACCCTCACCAGGTCTTCAAGGATCAGTGGATGCCAAACTTCAAAAAAGGAGAAAGTTGGTTTTGGGGGTTTTTTTTGGTTTTTTGTTTTTCTCAAAAGAGAGAGAAGAACCTGGCATTCTTGGAGAGTAAACCAAGGATAGCATTCGAGCAGAGATGGCAGAGATAAAGGAAAGGAAAAGGCCACCTTGTGCCACTGGGATGCTCCCTTCATGATTCCTCAGAAATCTCTAATGAAGGGTGATAAACCCAAGAATGTCTAATGTGAATGTCCTTTTTTAGATAAATTTACTCAGAGACCATCATGTCTAGACTGATGCAGAGTGAAACAGACAAGCTACAGGAGAAAGAGGCAGGAAGCTCAGAGAACTTTGGCAAGATTATAATCAATCCTCTAGGTATTTCGAGAACTCTGGGAAGAGGACTGTGGACAAAAGCAACATGACCTGGATCTCTCAGGACAGGCCATTCCAGCAGACAACCAGGTCACTGCAGAAGTGCAACCCCCAATACGATCATTGATGAAAACAAGAAGAGTAGGTTGGGCATTGCTGTGAAGTGCCGTAGTACGGTAAAGCCCACCTCAGACACGGGTGAAACAAGAACTGGAGCTTCAGCCAGGGAACCTACAGGGTCTTCCAGTTTGTCATGATCAACATTCGGGGCTAGAGAGTTCTGTGCTGTGGGGGCCATCCTATCCTATCCATTGTAGCATGTGTATTAGCCTCTCTGGCCTCTCCCCACTAGCTACCAGTAGCCATTTCCCCCGGTTCTGACAATTAAAACTGTCCCCCAGGGGACAAAATTGCCCTCTGTGGAGAACCACTGCTACATAGATTTATAGGTCATCAGTATGGAGGTCATGGCTAAAAGTGGGAGTCGGCTGGGTTCTCTGGAGACAGAAGACGAAAAGACAACAAACTACCATGGCAGATTCTCAAGAAGAAGGAACAGCTCGAAAAGATGGACTCTGTATTGCTCAGCGATTTATTGCCTGATTGCCTAAGATGATTCTATCCAGAGAAGAAGGAAACATCAGGACAAGAGAAGCAACACGTCATCAGTGATGATATAGAAGAGACACAGAACAGGGATATGTTCTGCCTCTATCTATTGCTTTCTCCTTCACTGGAGAAAGGTGGCCTTTCTAGAAACCTGTCCCCCAACGTACTCAAATATCTGTTCCCTCAAAAGCAGAAATAATTCCACTTTATGGCATCAGCTTATGGAACTGCCCCCATCGAAGGCCAAGACAGCAGGTCTATGCCTCTTGCCATTGTACACCTAGCACCTAACACATGTCTGGCACATAGTAGATGCTCCGAAATAGTCACTGAATTAATGAATGCATGAATCACTAAACAAGCTGATCTCATGAGATACATTATCATCACCTTCATTTTATATGTGAGAAAACTGAAACTCCTATCCGTTAAGTGATTTTCTTACATAGGTGAAAGCCATATGACCAGTATAGCCATATGACTGAAATCCAGGCTTGTCCAATGCTAAATTCAATTTTCTTTCTGTGACACACCAGATATGTCCCATTTGTAGACGGCATTTTGAGCATCTCCACGGCCTCTCTGTCTCAAGAGCTACAAGTTTCACAGCGGACACTGGGAACTGTGTCTGCAGACATGCACTGTGGGAGCCTCTCACTTCTAAACTCTCCAGCTCAGGTGTGATCTCTCTTCCTGGGAACCTGGGCTATCACACGTTCTACTCCACTATCCAAATATGATTCACATTCTAATTAAAATTCTGTCTGGATACACAGCTGAGTCCTCCCAGCCTATTCTCCTCTCCCAAACTACCTAACTGAAAATTGGGTGGAGAGGTACAAACAGTCTGGTTTAACTAGCAGGCTGTGTTCCCAAAGGTTATTTAAGTAGATTGTTTGGAATTTAGAATATACTTCTTTGCTAAAGTAAAAACACAAAAAACAAAACAAAAAATCTGTTATGAAGAGTGGCTAGGCTTCCAGTTTAGACCATTGGGTGTCACTTAACGCACAGGCAAAATGAGTTTCAATACAAGTAGCCTTTGTCCGGGTGCCTGGAAGTTGGAATAAAGTTTCCTAAGTAAGGATAGACTCAGAAAAAGCCTTTAAAAAGATAGATGAAAACCTCCTACTTTGTCCTAAAATAAAAACTCTGCAATTGCCCTGTTATAAAACTACTGGCAGAAAGAATGGCTTACCAACAACTTCTCTAAGACCCAAATCATAATTTTTATTTTTTTAAAAAATAAACTCTACCCCCAATGTGGGACTCAAACTCATGACCCCAAGATCAAGAGTCGCATGCTCTACTGACTGAGCCAGCCAGGCTCCCCTAAGGTTGTACTATTGTTCTTTTTTCCAAATCCTAATTTTTAATAGGACACTCTGAAATGTAAGTGCCTTGTCCCCAACCTTCTATACTCACATCAGTGTTTAATTATTTAAGATTACACTTTGCAACAAATTTGACTTAGAATTGTCAAAAGGATATTGCACTGATCTATGATTATCTTTCTGCTGACTTACTCTTTCACTTATATGTCTAACAGGCATCTAAAAACATAACAAAGCCACAACAAAACTCCCATTTCCTCTTTAAACCCCTACCCACCCTGACCAAAACATTTTTTTTTCTAAAATCTTTTCCCTTTTGCTCACAAAATGAGACATTATCCAAGTTGGGGGTTCAAGCCAAACATCTAGAATTCAAGATTAATTGCTCTGTTTTGTCATGATCTACTCTTCACATCCAAACCATGATAAAATTTTATCCATTCTGCCTTTAATAATCTGTCCTAAATCTGTCTTCCTCTCTTCAACTTCACTGTTACCAACACAGATGCCATGTCTCTCCTCCAACCCATTGAAAAGTGCTCTTAACTACCTTCCCTGAGCAATTCTTCCCCGACTGCCCAGCCTCTATACGTCAGCTGTATGGAAGAGCACAAGATTTGAAGTAGAGCTAACCAGCCTAGGAGGCAACCTTCCTTTACTCATTCTACTGGCTTTGCCCAGTCCTCTTGTCTGGCCCAGAGAGATGATCACTGGATCCTCCACTTCATAAGGCAGATGGATAGAATCCAGGCTCTTACTGAATGTGACTGTCCTTCAGGTTCTAGGCTATTTGAGTACAGGCAATCTATCAATCCTATTAAAATACGTGACTTGAGGGCGCCTGGGCGGCTCAATGGTTTAAAGCTTCTGCCTTCGGCTCACGTCATGATCCCAGGGTCCTGGGATCAAGCCCCACATCGGGCTCTCTGCTCCACGGGGAGCCTGCTTCCTCCTCTCTCTTCCTGCCTCTCTGCCTACTTGTAATCTCTGTCTCTCAAATAAATAAATGAAATTAAAAAAAAAAAAAAAAGTGACTTGCGGGAGGCTTGCTGGCTGTCAGTAGAGCATGAGACTCTTGATCTTGAGGGTGTAAGTTCAAACCCACTGTTGGGTATAGAGATTACTTAAAAGCAGAATCTCTATCAATCAATCAATCAATCAATCAATAAATAAGACTTAAATTCAAGGGCATCATTACATTCCAAACATAGAATTTTCATCTAAATTCAGACCATCCTTTTATAATCAAGTTTTATAAGTCTGCTTTTGAAGATAACTTGATGACCAAAAATGTCACTGTGTAGCATTTTGATTGGAAAGTCTCAGTCTCTACAGAGGACACTGTCCTGACAACCCTTCACCAAAGTAGCCTTCTGGGTTCTCTCTACAGGTTTTCAAGAACTTGGCTCACAATGACCATTCTGCCTTTTTCACCCTCACCACTTCAGATAGGATACTCAGACAGGTCTCTACATGACCCCAGAGACCCAATCCCTATTTCTGGTTTATCTCCTTGCTTCCCTTGGCCAGCCCAACAAGAGCATAAGAGAAAAACCAATTGGTTAAATTAATTTTCACCAAACTAACTTCTCCAAGTTGGATTGAATAAATAAGCACTGATGGACCTTTCTTCCAGATACATTCACATCGGTTAAGATGATGATCTTTACAGTTAGTGGGATCGAGGAAAATATAACAACTCTTCTGATGATATGTAGAATATTTTTTTAAATTTTATTTTATTTTTTCAGTGTTCCAAGATTCCTTGTCTACAGAAACTTATCTGAGGAAGGGGCAGCTTAGCTCTGTTAGAAGCCTGGCCCTGAGGTTAGTTCTGCTGTGCAGCTTACTGCTTATCTTCTGGACCCAGAGTAATATGATGCTGTAATTTAGTTCATCAAAAGGTTTCCAGTGTGGATTAGTTTAAGTTGTTCTTTAGGGGCAATCACTCGCTTTGCTTAGCTATTTGCATAATAGTGGCGAGTAATATTTCTTTCAAAAGGCTGAACTTCATAGGAAACTACTAATAGTAACTCAGCCAATCATTATTGCCCATTAATATCAGAAGTTTCTCTGATGTTAATGAACTCTAGAAACAGGCTTTAATTGGTGAAAACATGACTATTTTAGTTGGCTTCAAAGATATTAGTAATAAGTTGCTCTTGCTGAAAATCGGTGCTGAAAACATCTGGATTGTCTGTAATATTGTGGAGATACTCCCTTCACTTGTATGAAGTAAGACATAAGAACCTAGTGAGGCCTGTAACCTATGTGCCCCAGGCAGTCCTACGTTGAGCCATTTGTTTGGAAAACTCTAGTTTCCTGATGCCAGCTATAATCCTGGCTCCAGAATATTGTTGGTGTGTTCAGATCATCTGAAAGAACAGAGGCTGAGTCTTGAATGGGCTTACGGGATAGGTTTTATGAACTGTTGCACCTGCTTGCTCATAGATGTCTACTTAACATGGTAAATGTAAACATTTAAGGCAGAATTTGGTCTACTTTTTTGCTTTCCTTATAATCTAGCAGCAGGATTGTTGGGACAGTTAATCTCCAATTATGAATGCCTACTATCCGTGACCAAATTGGCTTAGATGAGTTAGTAACATAGAAAGCGCATAAATATTTAAGGTTAGTCCCCTTACCCCAGCTTCATGACAGCAAAGCGCAGCCAGGCAGCAGCAAGAGTTCAGGAGACCTAGCAGACTCACTGCAGTAGGTGGGAGGGTCATATGATAATTTGTAAGTCAGGGATTGAAATTAGGGGACCAGTCATTGAGAAGCTCCTGAAGGGCAGGGGATAGGAAGGACTGGCGAAAGCTAGTGGCAAAGCAGTGGCAGAAAGGAGAAAAATGTGGTGGAGCAAAGCTCAAGGTAAGGTTCTTTCTGTATGTGGTGAGGTCAGGGGTTGCTGCTCAGCTGGGGGCAAAGGATCCAAGAAGGGTCCCTTTAAAGGGTACATGCCAGTCACACCCACAGCATTTGTTCAACCAGACATCCTTGAGACGGGGACACTCATGCAGGCAATGGCTGTCCCATTCAGAAGAGGAGTAATATGGGATGCATTGTGTTTTCAAAGTGCGAACAGTAGGTACAGATATGTGCATGTACACACACACACACACACACACACACACACGATGCTGACACTGGCAGAGCATGTGAATGGGTCTGTGGCAAGTAAATTTTTGTGGAAGCTTGGAGACTCCTTCCTGCTGAAGACTTAAAACAAAGAGCTTCACCAAGGCTTTATGCTGATGAATCAATTCCATCGGCATTCCCTGCTGCTACCCTCATCATGGCAGGATTTTCATATCCCCAGATATTCCGGATAATAGAACAGGATTTTTTTTCTTAGCATGTGCAATTATTTCTGTATTTCACCCTCTACTATGCAAACACTCACCATGGCAGCCTAAAAATCAGAATCTCTAGGGATAAGGTGGGAAATATGAATTCATAAAATCTCCCCCAAATGATTCAATACAATCAAGTATAAGAACCGGGGGTTCCTGGGGTGCCTGGGTGTAAAGGTGGTTAAGCAGCTGACTCTTGGTTTTGGCTCAGGTGATGAGCTCCAGCCCCACACTGGGCTCTGCATCAATGCGGAGTCTGTCTAAGATTCCCTCTCCCACTGCACCTCCCCTCTTCCCTCTGTCTAAAATAAGTAAATAAATCTTTTTTTAAAACAAAACAAAATTAATTATAAAAACTGGGTTTTCTGTGTATGATTGGGGTCTTGTCTTCAATTCTCTCCTGAAAGTCATGGGGGTGGAGTCAATCTACCTTCTCTCTCTTAGGTCCTTCTCCTAACAGAGAGGAAATGAAGCTGTGGATGGGTTGCCACGTTCACAGGAGTTCTTAGGGGCCTTTGCAAACAGGTCCATCCGCTTGCTCTGGCAGAACCAGAGCAGACCCCACAGAGCCTCTATTGCCAGGCAGATGAAAAGATGTAAGTTAGGGAAGAGATAAGAGAAAGGGTGTGAACCGTAGAGAGAAAAAGGAATCTGTGAAAAGATGAAAGGATTTTTGTTTCCATAAAGTGAAGAACTGAATCCACATCTTATGGACATTTTGTTCCTCTGTGCAGGAGAATAACCAAAAGGGCTCCTTTAGATGTATGAGTTTTACTAGAAATGTGATGGTATAGTATGGATGATGTCCGGAAAATACTATTTGTTATAAATGGCGGGGGGTTTTAGTGGACTGTGTGAGCACTGCATTCAAATACACATACTGGACATGGAGTATTTAGATAAATGATGTCTTTAAAATGCAAAAATTAACATCATACTTTATAAGATCAACGTCAAACATGCCAAAAACTTTCATCACTGGTGATGTGGAGGAGAGTGTTATGCAAGGGATGATGGGAGATGCATACAGATTTTGCATTAAGACCCATATTTACTAGCTATTCACAGTATGTTATCTGGTTATCTGGGCTTTCACAGATCAAGCTGGAATACATAGGAGAGAAACTCCTTAGTAATTGATGAGAGCTTCCGATCTCAGAGTTAGCAATAGTCTGTGTATTTCCAAGTGGTCCCTAGTGCTGGCAGAAGGTGAAATATACGACAGGCAGAACTTTAACAGGGGGAGGGGGTCAAGAAGGGAAGAGCAAGGAGCAGGAAGGGATGGAGGAGAAAGAGGTCTCATGGGGTCTTGGTGTTACTCAGGTACAAAATAAATTAATTGTAGATTGAACTGTTAAGTAACAGGACCTGTCTGGAGAGTCTTGAGTCAGACTCAGAAGTCTGAACATCAAGAGACAAAGAGGGGTTATCAAAACGGTTTTAAACAGGGAAATATGACAGATCAGATTCATGGTTTTGACTGATCATGTGGCTTGCAGGGTGGAGGACATCTCAATTCATGAGAAAAACATCTGGGTCATAAGAACTGTTATAGTTTATTTACTGTTTAATTAACTATATAATTATGTGTGTGTGTGCCCACCCACGCATGTGTGTGTGTTGGTAACATTTACTGCATCGTATAGTACTTTGCAGTTTGTTAACATTGATTGGCACAAGGAGCCTGTGATGTAGCCAGGCATTATTATCTCTCCATTTAACAGATAAGGAAACTAAGCCTGAAGAGAGTTAACAGCTCGCCCGAGATCACATAAACAATGAGGGCAGCAGCCGTTCTCTAGACCAGATCACTTCATGTCTGGTATTTTTCTAGGACTCTGTATTTTCAAGACTGCCATCTTCTAACACAGTCTACTAAATCCTTTAAAATCTTTTGAAATCAGAAGAGTGATGGGGAATCACTTTGTTTTCTCACAGGGAAAGATGGAGGGAAAACCCGTCAAGTTTTCCAGGCCACCTCGGCAGAATGAGCAGGGTTCTCCAAACCTCCATGCCTCTGAACATGCTTTTGCACTACCTGGAACACCTTCCTCCCTCAAAGATTTCTATTTCCACAGCACATCGTCATCACTTCCTCCAGGAAGCCTTCCCAGATCTCCAGTGCCGGCATCATGCTCTTCCTCTGCAATCCTAATACTCAGGGGTCATGTTTATCACAGCACCTACACCATATTGTAGTACTTATTCACTGCTTTGTCTTTTCCACCAGGACCATGAGCTCCTAAACCTAAGAAACATTCCTCTTTTACTCCTATATCCCCCAATTCCTGGCACAAGACGTGGCACAGTCCGAGTACTCAAAAACTGGTTATTGGCTTGAATTTGCTAAATAACATTTGCTGAAGGAGCCACACGCAACCTACCAAGGTTAAGGTTAGAAATGAAATCTATTCACCATAAAAAAAAAATCCCTGCACCTTGCACCAATCCTATCTCTTCTAAGCTCTAATCTCCTCTGCACGATTTATCACCAGAGCAACTGTCTGAAAATGCTTTTTCCTTATCTCGCAGGGTCATAATAAAAGCTCATTTACTTTAAGCAAATGACATTTTTTTTCACTTCTATTTTTTCTCCTGCTCTTTTTTCCCTTCTATTTACTTATCTACTGGCAGCAAGAAAAGAAAAATGATTCTGATCTCTATTTAGATATTTGATATACAACGTGTTTAGACAGGGATAGCTATAAATTGCTAGCTAGGCACAGTTTGAATATCTAAAACCTGTTTGTTCTATTTTGGATTCGGGATGGCAGAGGAGAGAAGGAGGAAACACACACACACACACACACCACCTTGTGTAGACTTAAAGGTCCGAATGTTTATTATTTCCAAGGCAATGTATGAGTTCCTGATCAGCATCAATCACCAAAAGGAATTCATTTAACCCCACAAAAACTGGAAATTAGCTACAATCTTCAGAATTCAACCTAATCAGTCTTGGTTGAGCCCGGGTTCAATATGGCCACTCACTGGCTTTGTGAGCCTTGGGCAGGAGCGTGGCTCTCTGTGCCTCAGTTTTTTCACAGGTAAAAGGAGGAGTTGGGTCTAAATAAGATCTTGAAAGACCCGATTCCAACAATTTCTTGCAGAAGTCATCCCAACATATCTATATAGTTTGCTCTGTCATAGAGTGATTTGCTGGACTCACACGTTGAGTGACTAGACCACGTCTGATCTCTACCAGACACACGTCCTCCCCCGGAAAGGCTCTGCCACAGCTCCCAACAAGAGTGTGCCTGCTGCAATCTTTCCCTTTTTTCTTAATGAAGCTGAACATTGGTATTTTATAAATGACCTAATTTGTTCTTCATCAACTACTTCCTAATCATAGAAGAGCACATCTTAAGAAATATCTTTCCAAGGTTATAAATCAAATTGATGTTGCTTCAAAAAATTCTTTGAAATAACAATCTCTCTCAGTGCATTTAAAATACTTGATTTTGAAAAGCTGTTTGACTTGTAACATTTGGTTTTCACACTTCTGGAGAAACACATGCATTGCAGTCTGACGCTGACTTCATGGAGCCCTCTGAAATTTCCGTTCCCAAAAGATAAGTGGGTTCTCCGTTTAGTCTTTGAGAGCTGAGTAGATATATTGAGCAGCTCAAATGCTTTTCTTCATGCCTTCAGGGTATCCAAAAATGTTCTTCGACCATCCATTATTATCAGAATAAAGGCCAACTTCTCAGCTCTCCTCCATGATTTGGTCTTACTTTCCAGATATGTCTTCCACTAATGCCTTCCCCTTCTATGAAATTCAACTAAGCCATGTTCCTCAGTTTCCATGCACACCCTGGACCTTCCCATCTCCCATCTTTGCTGACATCTGCTCCCTCTGCCAGAGTCACTTGTCCCCAGTTCTGCAGACACATTAATGACATCACATGTATGTCCAGCGCCAGCCGAGAGCTAGGGTTAATGTAAGAGGCTCTTAAGGGGCACCTGGGTGGTTCAGTGGGTTAAGCCTCTGCCTTCAGCTCAGATCATGATCCCAGGGTCCTGGGATCAAGCCTCACATCGGGCTTTCTGCTCAGCAGGGAACCTGCTTCCCCCCCTCTCTCTGCCTGCCTCTCTGCCTACTTGTGATCTCTCTCTCTCTCTGTCAAATAAATAAATAAAATCTTTAAAAAAAAAAAAGAGGCTCTCAGTACATAATAGGTCTTAATTCACACATTCATTCATCTTTATTCATTCATTTGTGGTTCCTGTACATTGTTGATCAAGCTGAGACCCTCTATGCTAGGATAAAGAAGAACAGAACTGGCCACATCAATTGTTACACTGTTAAAATTTGGGCCTTTGCTTTAAAATTATTAAGAATTTCCAAATAGTGACAGCAGTGCTTGACAAACACTGGTTCCTTCCTTCTGAGTCTGGAACCCTGTGTGGCCACCCAGGTTGCAAAGCCATAGGGCTAGCCCTGAAAAAGACACTGCCTCTGACCCAGGAGGCTCATTAGGATGAAAAAAACCAGTGAATGAAAACAATTACTATCTGATGGTAGGTTCTGTGAAATGTGTGAGCACAGGGGGCTGGTGGGGAAGGCAGCGCTCCACCCACACCGCGGCAGGGCGAGCTTGTGAAGGGGAGAGGCCAAGAAAGTCCTGTGGAAAGAGGCAAAGCTGAGTTTTACAGTTCAAATCAGTGTTGGGAAGGAAAGAGGGAGAAGATGGTGACAGACGTGAAATGGCTCAGTACAAAGGATAGAGAAATATGTCTGAATCCGACTCCCCTCTTAAGGCAACCACTTAGACATCTTTTTTTTTTTTTTTTTTACAAACCTCAATAAGAAATGTACATTTTGACCCAGTACATACGTGGAAACAGAGCTTCCAGATAATAATACTTACAGTTACTGTGTGCAGTTTCGCTCCTCTTTGTTTCTTGTAATAAATTTACAATCCACAGTCTGAAGGACTTGCTTTAAGAATTATTTCAAATGTTACCTTCTTAGTGAACCCTCCCTAAGCTATTCAGCCCTGTGCCATCTGAACTCCTGTTCTGCTTCTTTATGGCATTTTGTTTTTTAGTGCCCGTGATATGCCCACATCTCCTGTTAGACCATAACTTGAAGGCAACTTCAAATGCCTTTCACGTAATAACTATGTTTATGAAGTCCCAATAAACGTGTATTGAGTGACAGTGCAAGCAATCCGTCCTCTTCCTCAATCCTGACCTGAAATCCTTCTTTGGACCACCCCTGCTTTGTCACCAGTTTAACTAATTTTTTTTCTTGCTCAAGAGAGCTCCTGAGCACAAATAAATAGAGTCTTCTCCTTGGTCCAAGTGAACACTGATATCAAGTCTATTTCATTCTGTGTCCTGCTTCCATGGCTTTTCTCTTAATCTAATATTAAATTCTAGTTATGGAATCCCAAGACTTCACAGCACTGATGCAGTCCCTGCAGCAGCACCTCTGTAGTTAAAGAGCAAATGCTCTTTTTTTTTTTTCCTCTGAAGATTATTTATTCATTTGAGAGAGAGAGAATGAGAAAGAGAGAGCACAAGTCGGGGGAGGAAGGGGGGAAGGAAGCTCCCCACTGAGCAAGGAGCAGATGCAGGGCTCGGTCCCAAGACCCCAGGATCATGACCTGAGCCAAAGGCAGACACTTAACTGACTGAACCACCCCAGCATGACAAAGTGTAACTGCTCTTGACTTTATGGGTTTTTAAATATTTCAATGATGGTGTAGAATTTAACTCTAATTTTTTTGTAACCACTGAGTTCCAGAGATTTTCATGTATCTTGCCAAAATCCTTATATCAGTCTCTGAATACAGTATCATTATTAGGAATTTCCATTTTACAAATTTACACAATGTGTTAGACCCAAAGACCATGTTCTCTCCATGATGCTAATCAAATTCAAACAGTGACAAATGTATCAGTGGATTCACCTTTGGCCAACAAACCAGCTGAACACGGCGGCCCGCGGTGTGACTCTGGGCAGAAAGGAAATCTGCCAGAAGTCTTGTGGCAAACCACAACTCCTTACCATCTGGGTTTTGCATGAAGCCCAACTTCCTGCCTCCCTCCTGAGCTTGGCACCGATAGCCTCGAGCGCCTGTTGGTCATGGGTACTGGGCTCTTTCTGAGCCAGTGGTGGATATGTCACAAGTTTGTTGCCTTGTAAAGTTGGTTTTCTTGTTTTTTTTATTTCCCCTTTTTGGTGACAGGAGCAAGAATGTACTTCCTTCTTTGCTTAGGTGGCATGCAGAGGATTTAACATGAGTTAGAACAGAGTCCAAATGTGCTCAGAGATGTCCCCTGGCACAGGGATTCGCATCTGCTTCCAGAGGAAAGAGGACTCCTTTCCATTCCAGAGGCCAGGTCGCATCCTGAGTGGGCCTGAAGACACATGGACACCTCTTCAGAGTCTCCGCCCCAACCAGACACTTGGGACAGAGGTATCTCAGAGAGTAAACCCAGTGTCAGAAAAAAAAAATCATGGGCTGGAGACAGTGTGAAACTCACTGTCATCTACAATAAGGGCATCGTGCCAGAGGCAGTGTGGGGCAGTGGAAGGAGCCTGAACTGAAAAGTAGATCTGGTTTCCGCAGGTACAGAGTCAAGTATCATGTATGAAAGTGCTATGTGCACAATAGAATAACACCACCAGAATCACGCCTTCTACTTTGACTCTTGATATTGCAAAGTAATTGGGGGAAATCAGCTGGTTTGACTCTCTTTGAGAAGCAGAGACTCTGAGAAGGGCGCCCAGAGGGTCCCAGGTGCCCAAGGCCAAGCCAGAGTTGTGGGGCAGACCTTCTGGCTAGGCTCCCCGCAATGCCATTAACTGCTGTGTGTTTCTCATGGTAGCTCACACTGCCCGGGCACATCTGTGGCCATTCAACTAAGGAACTCATGTTAAATTGAAAATTGTACTGAATTCAGGCCTCTGTACAGACATTTGGCCTCCAATTTTAAGAGCACTTGTTAGTAAGATCATTCCCAAGCTCTCAGGTGAGAGTCTGTGTCTACTTCCATCAAGCAGTGCTAATGGGCCTTGAGGAGCCCCCTGCCAAGGCTCCCATAATGTCAACAGCCCCATCTATTGTCCCAACAGCCAGTACTCTACCTCAGCGAATACCAGCTCCAGTATGAAGAATCCCAGGTTTACCCTCAGTGGTACAACCTACAGAAAGACCAAAAGCAATCTCTTTCTTCCACAGTCATTACTTCCTCCACAGACTAACGGAAACTAAGCTGGTAGGAGCAGAGTGGCAAACCTCACACAGAGGCTGGCTGCATGGACATGCCACAGGTGCCCATCTTCAGAGGGCCCTGTGCCTGGGCTAATGCTCTGGGGTCACCATCTTGAAATTCTTGATAATTTGCTTACAAGGGGCCCTCAATTTTCATTTGACACTGGACTCCACAAACGACATAGGTGGTCCTCATAGAGCTGAAACTCTCCTATATTCTGAAAATGCCACACAGAACCTTTGGCTTTCCTCTGTTCCCCCTTGTCTTCCCCACTGAAAACAACTTCCTGTGTGTGGGTTGAGGTGGGGGTGGGGATAATTACACAAAGGTCTCACATTCTTTCTTCCATGACTTAGGAACTTTCAGACAAACAGGCATCCATAATGGAAAATAGGCAGAAAGGACACCAAGTGTTCAGCCTAGATTAAATATAAATTATTAATGTTGCATTTTCTAAATAATTCATTATATTCAATAACTCACAGATTCTAATTCAGACAGCGTGCATAAGTGTCTACTACCTGTCTGGTCTTTTACATGAATTTCTTCTTCATCAAAATGACTCAAGTTCCAGCTATAAACACCATCAACTTCATCATTTAACAAAATACTTCTGCCAGGGACTTTCCAGGTTTCTGGAGATACAGCAATGAATAAACAGATATTGTGCAAGGGCCCTCTTTAGGCATAGGAGAGTATAAAATGAAAAAGATATGGCTTCCATCCTCAAGGAGACATTCTAATAGGAGAAACAGATGAAAATAATGCAAAATATGCAGAATCATAAGCACCTAAAGAGAAATGCAAATCAGAGATGAGAATGGGCAGGGTTTAGAGAGAATGACAGAAAGTCATGAATCTGTTTTTTTATTGGGTAGAAAACAATCAATCCCTACCTATAGGTTTGATATTGAAAATCTCCACAACTTATGCAGAAAGTTGCTAATTAAAATGGGAAATGGATCAAAACTTCAGATGTTGAATTTTCAATAAGCGTTTGGATCATGAAAACACACCTTTATGGGAATTTAAGTTAGAAAGGCTGCTCTCCAAAGACCATCTGTGGAGTCAATTAAGCTGGTGGGTAATTCAAGAGATGGCCATCCCAGGAACAGACAAACAGATAACATGGGGTTATAAATAAACTACCAGTCCTGTTTTAAGAAAACAACTGATCCATCCATTATAAGTGAGAAGCTGAGGATTTGACACCAGAACTCACACAGAGCTCCGATATAAACTTCATCTGTCATGAGCCTGTACGAGCTGGGTGTCCCACAATTCAACTCAATTCAGACACTGCCTACCTGCAGAAACAGACTCCACAGGTTAAGGATTCAGTCATATAAGACTGCCCTCCCTTTAGTCAGTCACATCCCAGGCTGTATTTGGTACTTTGACTCATCGGCTATAAACCAGAGGCTCCCATGACCTCCTCCAAATCAGAATGCCAATCAAAAGTCCAGCTTGTTACCCTGACTTCTGACCAGCCAGCTGGGTTCCAAAGACCCCTCCTGGGGTTCAGTGAATCTGCCAGAATGGTTCACAGGCCTCAGAGAAACATTTTACTGACTGGATCACTGGTTTATTACAAGAGGCTAGAACTCAGGAACAGCCAGGTAGAAGAGATGCACAAGGCAAGGTGTGGGGGGAGGGGTGCTGAGCTTCCTTCCCCACCCCCATTCCCTAGACACCCACTCTCCTATCATCCCCACGTGTTCACCAACCTGGAAGCTTTTCTGACCTAGCTCTCTTGGGTTTTCTGGGGGACTTCATTACACCTTCATGATTGATTAAATCATTGACCATCATACCCTCAAGCTGATAAATGGGGAAGGGGACAAGAAGCCTTATTTCCAGGAGTTTGTGGGGAAATTTTAATTAGATGGCACCTATAAAGTGCTAAGCAAAGGTGCTGCCTCATTACTGTTGCTCAATAAATGTTAGCTATTTTTATAAACTTAAGTTTGCTAAGAAGGTAGCTTCTTGTGGGTTGGTTGGTTTCTGTTTTTTTATGACTTGGGAACAATTATAAAATCAACCTTTGAACTGAGTGCTAGCCGAGTCAATTTCCCTTGAACAGGAATTTTAAACCTAACAACTGCTTGCTATCAAGGAGCCCAGAACTTTCACTACTAAACGCCTTTAAGTTGACTCAGGGGTCATATTAAGAAGTGCTGTGTAAACTCTAAAGTGTTTCATTACTACTAGTGTTATTAGCATTAACCAAAATCTAGTCAAAAATGGTTTGGTATGTCTTGAGGGCATACTAGTAGAGGAGAACTACACATACACGCACGCACGCACGCACGCACCAGAATGAAGTCAGAAGGTAGAAGCAGTTAACAAAGAGAACAAGAAAAAACCCAAGACTTATTTCCAGAGGGTGACGTTGGTGCATGAGGGAGCTGTTGTAACAGGAGTTTCAGAGGGAATGAGGAGAAGCCTCCCAGTGGAAGGGCAACACGGGGAGGGAGGTCAGAGTGGCGTCACAGGAAGATGGCTCATGGTCCACCTGGGGAACCTACTGCTAGGACCGCACACGCATCACAACATCACATGGCGAGTGACAAAGACTTTTCACAGGAACTGATTTAGTGTGAAAGAAAATCTCCATCTGGGAGCGGGAAGGCGCAGCCCTGTGAGGGATGTCCTGTGTGTCCTGGACTTGGAGGGAAGGTCAGAACGTCGAACAAGGGAAGAGGTTGCTAAAGGCAATGATTTGAACCAGATAGAACCATACAGTAAACCCTGACGTAAGTCTTCCTATTGTGAGGGGGGCTAAGCAGAAATGTTAGTATCTTTCTGAATTAGGAACTGAAGCAAAATTTCTGTGTAGTTTTACTTTCTAATTGTTTCGTATATGTATACACACAACCAACCTGTGATACAGTGCTTAACGTAGGTCCTACTGAATTATCAGGGCTTCTCTTCCTCAACCTCCCTGTTCACTTGCTCAGAAAGCCTGGCTTACCCACTGCGACTTACATGCCCATTGGCTATACTTTTTGCAGTAAAGGGGCTGAATCTGTCCATGGCCTTAGAGTCCATGAAATGAACCAAGCTAAAGGTCACCTCCCTACCTTCCATTAGACCTTCAACAACTGCCGAAATAAACAAGCCAAAAAGAATTTGATGGGTTTTAGCAGGCATGTTGTCACTGTCTTTTATCATAGCCAGAAGAGGGGTCCTTGTGCAGGGCCCCTCTGGGGTCTGTTCCCACTCACGACAGACACATAAAGAAGTCTGCCATCGAGCGCGAACCTGAAGAATTCTGTTTACAAATTTGCGAGACTGTGTCCTGGGTTTATCCCGTCAGTATAGAGCCTAGAGTAAATAGCCTTTCCTTTAGACATAATTTGAGTCATTGTACATGCACCCAAGAGCCATAAAGGGGATTTGACCCAAAGAGACCAGACTTTAACTGCCTCTTGCTAAAAGACACATTTTTATTCTTTGTAAGCAGCTTCCTTCCTTCTTGTGAGTGAATCATGGTTATTTCAAAGAGAATTTGGCAACTGGCCCAGGAACAACTTTGGATTGGTGCCCTGTACCTGGTCACTCTCAGACTCTGCTTAACCCACCTTGGACAGGCACATCTTTAAAAAAAAAAAAAAATGGTGTGGTGCATAGAAAGAACAGGGACATCACGACCAGATCAACTTAAGTCCTCCTTCCTCTAATGGCCAGTTGTGTGCCTTCAGGAAAATGACTTAATCTCTGGGCCTCAAGCTCTCATCTGTGAAATGGGGGTGAAAGAAAAACACGGCACTGTGAAAGAGATGCTTGTAGACATGAGGGATGTCCTGTGTGCCCTGGACTTGAGGGAAAGTTAAGAACATCAATTAGGGGAAGAGGTTACTAAAGGATCTTTGGGAAAATTCTAAAAAATCTAATTAAAGGTACTAACCATACCACAGAATTGTAATCTATAAACTGAAGAGTGTTTGAATACAATGTTATTTTTCTATAGCTCAATTTAAAATCTACAGATGCATCCCTAATCTAATAAGAGGCAGAAAATTTGACTCAATCAATTTGGTGACCAGCATCCCCAGTCTGGGCTATCACCCATCTGGACAGGCTCCTGTCTTCTGGATTTTTTTTCCTAACCAGTCTTTGGTTCCATGAGGGTCACTGTTGAATCACTCCTCATTCTCAACCCAAGATCATCCTTGATTGGGATCTTCTCAGAGAATTCTGTGTCCCCCCCTGGGATCAATGTTCTGCTGTTCCCATGTCCCATGAGTTGTGGAAATCCAGCAGGGCTGCCCATAGTCCTACACCAAATTCATGCTCCTCTCTGGCTTTTTGGCTCCCACATCATGATGACCAATGGCAGTTTTTAGATACCCCTAAGCCCCCACCAGGCCTATCAGGCTAGACATTCCATTTAGCTTCTTCTGCTCTGGAGTATCACTGCCTCACTGTCCTCCATCCAAGAAGAAAGGAATGGCAGGTCCTCTCTGCAGCTAGTCTCTAAATTCATTCTAGAACCCAGAATACCTATTTATTTCTAACCTCCTCTGTGATGTGCACCTCCTTCTGTCCAGTCCACTGCCTCATCTACTCCAGTGAACCTTAAGTCATTTTGGGGCATGAGAAAGATATCTGACTCCTTTTGCATCTTCTGTATGCTGCATCTTCCCAGAGCCCAGGCTTCTGAAATTCAAACCTTTACTCCACTTCCAGTATAGTATTTTTTAAAGATTTTATTTATTTATTTATTTGACAGATGAGATCACAAGTAGGCAGAGAGGCAGGCAGAGAGAGAGGCGGAAGCAAGCTCCCGGCTGAGCAGAGAGCCCGATTCAGGGCTTGATCCCAGTACCCTGGGATCAGGACCTGAGCCGAAGGCAGAGGCTTTAACCCACTGAGCCACCCAGGCACCCCTAGTATAGTATGTTTTAATGTGTATATTTAACTACCTAAATAAGGGAAAAGTAATAGGTGATCAGAAATACTAAGAGAAAAAACACAGCATTTCAGAAAACGATTACATTGCATTACTAATTATTATAATAAGCAATGTTATTATAACAATATAACAATAATGATATTAATAATAACTTACAGAATGCTCACCAGAATTCTTAAGAAGGAATAGTAGTTTCAGGCTCTGGCAAGAAAGGAATAAGAAAAACAAGGAGGAAGTATGTACCTAATGTTAAATGGGAAAGATTTTAAAGATCATTAGTTGGTATTTTGGTTCCAAATCTTCTATCATCAAGAATGCCTCTGAAGTCTTTTCTCTCTATGAAGGAGACACTTCTTCTGAAAAAATAGAAATCTGTCCAGTAATATGTGCTATCAGTTGCTTGATATCATCGTTCTTTTTTTTTTAATTTTATTCATTCATTTGACAGAGAGACAGTGAGAGAAAGAACACAAGTAAGGGGAGTGGGAGAGGGAGAGGCAGGCTTCCCGCTGAGCAGGGAGACCGATGCCCGCCGATCCCAGAATCCTGGGATCATAACCTGAGCTGAAGGCAAAGTCTTAATGACTGAGCCATCCACGCTCCAATTTCCTCATTCGTGATTAGTCAAGAAAATCCATATGACCTAAGAGTCTTTTGATTCAGCATGAGGAAGCCTCTTTTAGGGCTAGACTCAGACCCCACATGAAGGGGATACTAGTCAAAGCTGACAGTCCAGGAAAGACAGAAGATGCTCTCAGGCCCATTCATGCCTTCTGCGGCCCTATGTCCTTATTAACCACTCTGTGCGTCTTTGGAGATCCCTACCTGTCCTGCCCCTCCAACATTAGCATTTCATTTTTCTCCTCTTTGATGTATGGCTTGTGACCTTTCTCTCGCATATGTTGTATGTTGTTCTGTAACCGTCTTCACGGCTGGGGCCCTATTTTCTCTCTTCCCTGACTGTCTGTCTTGGCTGATTCACACTTCTCTTTGGCCTGGGCCGCTGAGGTCCAAGGACCAGCTCTATGTCTGTCTTCAATATGAATATATCAAACTGAGAAAGTTGATACTTCGGTAGAACACAGTAGGCAATCCTCAGCTTCAGAATAATTGGTTTATTTAATATCTCTCCAGTAACGCTGTACAGATTTCCAATTCCACAGCTTTGCTTCCTGAAATCCATTTCCCCAGAGCTCCCTTACCTCTTCTATCAACTTCTAGTGCTTGAACTTGGTGTCTCCTACTCAGGAGAAATCTTGCCTTCCAATGAACTGCTATGCCATTCACCTGGCACCTGTCATAAACCCCATTGGGAGGGCTTGTAGTGTAGAAGGAAAGGCCTGACGGTAGAGTTGGGTGAGTCCACATTCACATCTCAAAGTCACCCCATCCCACGGTTGTGATCACCAGCAAACTATTTAACCCCTCCGAACATACATCTCTTTATCTGAACATTGACAACACTTACTGCACGAAGTTGTTGTGAGGAGATTTCAGAATGTCATCTGCTCTGGCCTCTCTGAGATGCTTGTTGGCTATAATGGAGACAATGTGACATTTTCAAAATCAGCTCTTTATTGGCAGGAACAGAACTGTACAGTGGTAAACCACAGTCCTCCATTTGGTCTCAGCTCTGCTTTAACTAGTTTTACTACTTTGGGAAAATCTTCCTGTTAGAGGGGTGGGTAGTAGTAAGACACTTCCCTGCCTCTCCTCCTGCCTTCCACCCCACACACACGTTCCTGTTGTTTCCTTCCATGCACAGGGCGTCTAAGCAGCATAACTTTCTCAGCTTCCTTTCCACCCACTCACTCATCCCCTGTCCATGGAGAGTGAATGCTGGTTTACCCAGCCCTTTGCTCTTCCACTCCTCTGACAAGCTAGCTGTCCACAGGGAATGTGTTTTACTCTATTCCTGTGGGGGGGCCACTCCTCCGAGGAGGACACCCTCCCTCACTTCAGTGTAGCTGAGTAAGTTGATCTACTTAAACACTGGGGTTCGGTATCAAGAAAATTTGTCCACAGATAAAAGCCACACCCAATAACAAGGTACATCAACAATATAGGTAGTCTGGTAGTATTTGGGCTCCCACTTACCCTTTCATCTTATTTTATATTTTAACTGATGCAGACCTTTGACATAAAAGAGGGATATAGTTCATTGGTGCTCTTGCATCCCAACACCCTCACTTCTCTGGACCTCCAATTACTCATCTGTAAACTGGGCTAGATGCTCTCGGTGGCGATTTCTAGTTCTGAGAATCTATGAGTTGGGGAACATGACAGTATCGCACATAATGTATGGCAGATAGTAAGTAGTCAACCAATGATAATGTTTTCAGCTTACTCACAGCAATACAAAGATGAGCACAAGACTAAAAGTCTTCTTTGCTTTACAAGAGGATGAATGGATGCCTTTTGCATAGCCTCCCAAACACCTCCGTCTACGCAGAACTTCAAAAACAAGTAAAGCAGTGTTTCTAACCCCCTCATTAATCAAATGATGAGCTTTCTCCAAAATCCTAAAAGAACAGGCTTTTGAAAAAACTATTCTGGTTACAGGATATTCCCCATAAAAACCATCAAGACTTCAATGAGATTGTTAACTATCCCATTTCTTCATCCCTATATTTTATGGAAACTTTCAAAATAGCAATGTTTTGGATGTATATGTGGCAGAGGGAGGGGTATTTTGTCCTGGAGAAAATGCCTGCCAGACAGGAAAACCCACAGATGCCTTTTGATGTCCATCCAGCCATGCTGGAGTTTCAGTGGCTGAATGGCACTACAGCCTGCCCCTCCCCCACACAGCCATGCTTGCTGCTGATGGCAGATGAATACAAGGAGTTATAACAAGATATAAAATAAAGTACTAACTTAGTTCTTAACCTGAGAAGGACCTAATCTTCCAGTGCAAACTCTTTTGGTCAAAGTTAGGTTAGAGCATACAGCGATGAAGCCTAAATGAAGCCTCTTCTTTCCTCCCTGCAAAACCTCTGCCTGCTTTTTTCCAGAGAATGAATTTCCTGCATGGTAGGAGTCAAGGCCAATCTTTAATACAACCCACAGAATCAGAAGAAAAGGCAAGATATACAGAGTCTGTTTGTCCCCAAAGCCATATTTAGAGGCACTACTATTGTTCCCATGTACAAGAATATAAACCAAAACACAAATATTGTAAGTAAATCAACCTAAACAGCATAGCTTAGAAATGGTAGAGCAAGGATTAGAACATGGAAACTCTGGCTACAGAGTCCTTGAGTTTGACACTTTCTCAACAGACAATGTTATACAATATTCTCAATAATACAATATGAGTTTGCACGCATTAAGGCCCTATGCAGAAATAAGAATTCAAAATTGAAAAAAGTTAAAATTAAATTTGATTTCCATCCCTGGTTAAAAAAAAAATACACACACACACACACACACACACACACGTTGTATATATATATACATATATATACATATACATATATATACATATACATATATATATATATACCATCACTGGTTAGGTTGGCAGGGATGCCAGCTATCTCCAGGGCTGACTGAACCTTAACTGAACAAACATTTAAAAAAAAATAGTTGTTTTATTGAACTCAACATTTATTTGGACAAGATTGCAAACTCTCAGGGCAAGTACATACACACACATACATACTGATGGGGGCACCTGGCTGGCTCAGTCAGTAGAGCATAGGACCCTTAATCTTGGGGTTGTGAGTTCAAGCCCCATATTGTGTGTAGAGACTGCTTTTAAAAATATATATATATATATTGATAGTGGGGTGCCTGGGTGGCTAAGTGAGTTGAGCCTCTGCCTTTGCCTTAGGTCATGGGATCGAGCCCTGCATCGAGATCTCTGCTCAGTGCAGAGCCTGCTTCCCTCTCTCTCTCTGCCTGTCTCTCTGTCTACTCATAATCTCTGTCTGTGAAATAAATAAATAAAATCTTAAAAATAATAATAAAAGTAAATTAAAAATACTGATAGTATTTTAAAAATAGTCTAAAAATTTCCCCTCATTCATTTCTTACTCTGTTTAGTCTTAGCCACAACTCTATGAATTTCTCCTTTCTCTACATTCCTCAACTTTTTGTTTGTTCGGTTTTTGTTTTTTGGCAGGTTTTTTGCATTTCATTTTGACCTTCTTCCCTGTGACACCTGCTTCACTGCTCTCCATTTCTCTTCTCCATCTCTGCTTGAGATGTGGACAATTCCATGTGCACTGCCCAAGTCTTCAACAGAGTGTATTTCAAATACATAGAAATATAAATTGTATAATAATAATAGCACAAAAGAGCAGTAAGGGAATGGGGCTATGTGTAGTATATACTGTTGTAATTAAATTGGTAAGATGGATTATAACTTAAAATATTCATCGCAATCCAAGGATAATCACTAAGAAACTAACTCAAAAAGTAGTAAAATGAACAAGAAAGAAATTAAAACAGTACTTGAAAAAGAATCTATTTAACAAAAAAGAAGACCATAATGAAGGGATAGAGGAAGACAAAAAAGACAAGTAGAAAACAAATACAGAATAGCTGAGTAAGTCTTATTTACCAGTAATTGCATGAAGCATACACTCCAGTTAAGACATGGAGATTGGCATAAAGAATTTTATTTAAGCATTTCAACTATATATTGTCTATAAAACACACTTTAGATTCAACAACTCAAATGGGTTGAAAATTAAAGGCTGGAAAAAGATATACCACGCTAACAATAACCAAGAGAGACTGGAGTGTAGCCACTAATTCCAGACAAAATAGACTTATTTAAGACAAAAATTGTGACCAGAGACAAAGAAGGACAACAGATTTTGGTTCAATTCAATAAGAGATATACTAATTATAAACATATATGCAACATCAGAGCTCCAAAATACATGCAGCAAAAATGGACAGAATTGAAGGGACAAACAGGCAATTCAGTAATAACAGAGATGTGAATACTCACTGAGAGTAAGGCTAGAACTATAGACTTAAGATCAACAAGGAAATAAAAGGCTTGAACAGTGACATAAACCAACTAAACCTAAAACATATCTTTAGGGCACTTCATCCAATAACAGCAGAGTTTATATTCTTCTGAAATGTACAGAGAACATTATTCAGGATGGACCACGGGCCATATGTTAGAGCATAAAATAAGTCTCAATAAAATTAAAAGTATCAAAATCATACAAAGTGTATTCTCTGGACAACAGAAATGAAATTATAAATGAGATGAGACTTGGAGGTGCATTTATTCTGGAAAGCCATCTAAAAAATGCAGATGATGTTATCATGGAGAATAAGGGGGATGGATATCAGTGGACATGTCTCCATCTCTGCCAAATAGGGTTGTTGTGCAGACCACCGAAAATAATATATGGACAAGACTTTTGTCACTTATAAACCATTATACAAAGTGAGTCATCATTATCGCTCATTGGTCAGGTTGGCAGGGATGCCAGCCGTCTCCAGGGCTGACTCAACCTTAACTGAACAAACATTTAAAAAAAAAAATAGTTGTTTTATTGAATTCAACATTTATTTGGCCAAGATTGCAAACTCTCAGGGAAAGTACAGAAGAATGTTTCTCCAAAATCTTGAACAGAAAATGGCCTCCTGCTGTCAATACATTGCCCTGAAGCCCATGTCCTAGGGTCCCTGGCTTCCTGGGAGCAGGGACTCAATCGACAGCATGTACTGCTATGGGCATCGTCAAGCACTAGGTAGTTTGAATAGTCCTTAGATTTTTTTTTCTCTCTGATGACCTTGTTTCTATTGAACATCATCACGATCTGTGATTTTTCTAGAAGCTTTAACATAATTTCACTCTGTGCAGAAGAGAAGCAGGGACTACAGACATGGAACTGAATGGACATAGTCCCTAGCCTCTTGAACTATAAGTACAGGCAGAGATCAGAGCACCTGAATCTTATCTTGGACTTTGCCATCAGATTTGAGTAAACCAGTGATAAAACACTCCTTTTTCTCCTCTGCAACATCCACCCATCTCTGTTTACAGAGGGATTAAAATAACCTCATGGCAAGGGCAGAATCTAAAACAGTTTCTATATGTTGGAGAAGGAATATGAAATAAGTAATGGGCTCCCTCCCAGAATTTCCCATGAAGGCATTCCATATTAAAATAAATCACAATATATATAATCTCTCTGACATGTAGCCTAATTGTTCACCAGAACCTAACAATTTCTTTAGAGTCTTATGTATTAGTGTAAAATGTTATGTGAATTTTGCATTTTGCTTCAAAATATGTCTGCGTTGGCCTCATGTTAAAATATTTTAAATCACGTATTTTCAAATAATAAGGATATTCCAAGGAGAATCACCATGGGGAGCACACAGTTGTCAACACCGCCATGCAGTCCTGAACTCCTTTTAGAAGTCTGGGAATGGGGTAATGCCAGAGTTTGATTAGTATCCCCTACAGGTGCCCACACACTGACCAGAAGCATCCTGTTCTTGCTGCCCCTCTAGCCTTGTTTCTCTTCTGATATAAGATTCATGTTGCAGTGCTGGAAAGTTCTGCCTGGAGACAGAGTTATGGGTCACTGTTAGCAGGGCCTTATGCTGATTATTCAGGAGACAGTACATCTCATTTGTCTGTTTGTTCATTAATGTGTCCTAAGTGCGTAGAACAGCATAGAGCACACGGCAGGTACCACATGAATATTTGTTGGGTGACTAATATCTTCTAGAGATCTCATTTGTCAGATCTTTTCTTCCAGTGAATAATCTGTCTGATATCACAAAATAAAATATTTAATGAGAGCTATCATTTATGGAGTGCCTATGTGATACTAGGCATATAAATATATTTTAACTCTGCAAGAAATTGGGGGCACGGGGGACTGTCCATCTTTTACAGAAAAGAAAAATAGGTTTAGAAGATAAAGAAACTTGCTCCAGCTTACATAATTAGTAGACAACCTGTCTAAAACAAATACTTTCCACGAGGCCTCACTTTAAAGGCCAGTGACGCAGAGATCCTTTGCCCAGGTGAGATAAATTGAGAGTTATTGACATGGCATGGGATCCAAACTGGTTTTGGAATTTGCATGGTTGATATCTGGTCTGGTCTTCCTGGGAGTCACTCACTGGTTTCATTAATATTGCTTTGAACGGTCCAGTGCAGTAGCCACTAACCACAGGGGACTACAGAGCACCTCAAATGTGGCTAATCTCAACTGAGATATGCTATGAATGTAAAATGCACAGCAGATTTCAAATACTTAGTGTGAGAAGAGGAATGCAAACTCAATAATTTTTATATTGATTGTGTGTTGAAATGACAATGTATTATTAAAATAAATTTTTTCATTGTTTCTCCTGGCTTTTTGTAAGGTAGCTACTAGAAAATTTAGAAAAGCTTGATATGTGGCTTGCATTATGTTTCTGTTGGACAGTGCTGCTATAGCTTCGCAGGTATAACCTGAACCACTTGGGGAGAGACCCAAGAAAGAGGCAGGCCACTGCAGACTGGAGGTGGCAGGTGTAATAAGCGAGGGAACTTCTGTATGAGGCTTGTCTTGGGCGGATGCAAACTACTACATCTCTGCGCCCGCCCGCCAAATCTTAAAAGTCTATACAGAAGCCAGGGCTGGGTCTCAGGTTGTGGTCAACACCACATCACCATGGCGAGGCTGTGCCCATGGGGTGGCCTCAGGAAGCAGGAAAGACGAGCGGAATGCATGTTCCAAGGACATTGGGGAGGGGTGAGGAGCCTCTGAGAGCCAGGGTCCGACTCCTAGTTTCCACTGGCGGTCACATCCCCTTGATGACTCCCCCCAACATACAGCTTCTCAGTTCCGTTCTCACCATGCGAGGCGGTCCTGATCCACAGGTGGAGGGATGCACAGAAAACAGGCACAATCCCTGGCTGCTCGGGAACTAACAGCCATGCGGGAGACACGGACGTGCGCACCCACCGCGGTAACCAGGGAACATGCGCAAACTGCCCCACACTAGGGATGCTCTCAGAGCCCTCTCCCCCCAAGTCGCCGGGTGGTCCTCTCCCTTCATCGTCGTCTTTGATCGACCCTTCGACACATGAAACAGCTTAGTAGGGCCTAAGAGCGTGTTATTTAGAACCACAAAACCAGGATCCAAATCCTGGCCCCACTTACTATTTCAGTGGCTTTAACTTAGAGATTTTCTGATGTGATTTTAAAATACAAGTACAAACAGCTGCTCTGCCTGCTTCTCAGGGTTGTTACACGGGTGGAATGGTGTAACAGCACCAATCTCACAGGACTCGTAAAGGTTCCGTGAGTGAGCACAGGTAAAGCCCTTAGCATGGGGCCTGGCACACAGGGGATGCTGTGTGTACATAAGAATTCCAGTATTTCTTTCCTGGGTGGGATTGATCACAATCCCTAACTACCTCCCTTATTCACTTGCTACTTGTTTATTGTTTACTGCCTCCCCGCCCCCAGAAAGCAAGTTCCACAGAGATAAGGAACCCCACGAAAGTTTTCCACACCTAGTCAAGAGTACACCCGGTAGGCTTTCAATAAATATTTGTTGAGTGAATCATTGTCCTTAAAAGCTGTAAATACAGGATGGAGACTCTAACAAGGACGGAACACGACACATTGAATACCAGAGTGAATCTGAGATTCCAATAAAAACGTACTGTCCTAGTAGTGGATTAGCCACTACCTGCTGCTAAGAAGAGACGTGTTTGGGAGGATGAATATTGTGGTCAGTTGGCCTGGATTCTGCCTTGCTCTTGTTCTCTGCAGGCAGAGGTCCTCCGCCAAATAGGTCAGAGACTGGAGGAATTTTTTTTAAAACGCGGGATGAGGCAGGTGTCATCTAGATGTGGATTTGGGGCCAAAGTCCTATGGAAGCAGAATGTTTGGGACACGTTGTTGTATGGGGCCCAGGCAGATACTCTCTATAACATCTCTGTGTCCCCACTAAATTCATGGTGAGAAACTCAGCCCTTGGAAAAGCAGGGTGACTCAAGCTTTTGAGGAATGTGATCTAACGCAGGGTCTGGCCTCGAGATGGAAATCCAGTGCGTCAGGATCCCACTGCACAAGGCAGCGGCGGCTAAAATGGAATCTTACCCTGAATCAGAGGCCAAGGAAACAATGCCCCACAAATAAGATAAAAAGGAAAGAAACAGAGGCCTCTGAGGTAAGACAGAGGGCATGTAGGTGTCTTGCTGGGGTGGAAGCAATATCCCGGTAAGGGAGCAGGACAGTGACCAGGGATCCATCCCGGTAGCTTTGGCCTTCATGGGTCGCCTAGAACTCTGTGAGTTGACAGGGAGGCTGCTGGGCCAACCAAAGACAGAGAACAAGTCCGGATCCTTACCTTGGTCTACGGGAGGTTTAGAGAGCCCAAGTGGGCTGCTTCAGTGACGTCATTGAAAAGGGCTCAGGCAGAGGTCACTGGGAGCCTCTTGGAAATACAGGTGAAAATTTGGCCAAAAGTGAGAACTTTAAATGTCTCCCTAAAGTAACTCCTTTCTTCGAGGCTAAGGTTCGGCATGTGTTACCACCTCAGAACACAGCTGGAACTCAGGGCTGCTTACTGAGGTGATGAGCTCACGCTGGAAAGAAAGGAATGACTACTGCCTCTTTACTACTGGCCGTAAGGAAACATTTGGTGTTTCCCAAACACCCCAGGCTGTGGCTGCTTCACTCCTTCACAGCTTTGTACTTGCCTAAAATGTTCTTCTTGGGCTGAACCACCTGCCCTGACCTGCAGAGAAACCTGCAGTTTCTCCGTCCTTTTGGTTCCCATGGTTTCTTTTGGCTTCCCTCCATTTTAGCCTCTGATCTACCATGTGGCTCCTCTTTGCGAGCCTGCCTCTGCGAAAATGGGCAGCCACCTGAGGACAGAGATGTGTCTCACCGTATTAATAGCTCCTGGCCTAAGGTCTGAATTGCGTTTGTTAAACTTAACAAAATCAGTGGGGAGTCTGATGCGGCCTTTCCGGGAATACCCTGTGACTCCCATTCCTCCCCTCCTCCTTACCTTCCCCAAAGCTCAGTTCCTGTATTTCGAGGAACCCGTCTTTGAACTGAGAAGTCCAAAGATGTTAGGTGACCCAGGCCCAGCAGAGAGAGCCCTGATGGAAGGTGACAGAAAAACCAGCTCCCAGTCCCCGCGTGGCCTTATCGGCTAGGACACTGAGCACATCACTTCACCCTCCTCTGAAAAATGAAGTGAGGTCACCAGAGTTTCTGAATTTAGTAGAGACTAAAAAGCCACTTTCCATCAGTGGGCCAAAAATAACCTCTACCGTGGGTGTGAAGACGGTCTCAAGCAAAATACTGTTTGTGAGTTAAATATATGTAAGCACAGGAAAATTCCACGAAACAACAAATGCCCCATCAGAGTGATTGTTTCCAGAGGGTGGCAGAGGGAATGGGGACTTCATCTGAAAGGAAATAAACAAAGCAAGAGACAGCCGTTGCCAGACTGATGATGACAGCCGGCCATAAATGAAGGTGTGTCTGCCCTGCCACGTGTGAGGTCCAAAGAGTTGGGGGAGGTGGTCATCGTGTATGAGATGTTGCTTGGACCACACCGATTGAAGAGGGAACAAGCTGGGAGCAGGGATTGTGACACGTGGTCAGCAGCTCGGGTCAGGATGGGTTAGGAAGATGAAGGGGGCACCCACACACCCCAGAAAGTTATAGGATGAGGAACCTGAAGCCCAAAGAACCTGCCCACGTCTGTGGTCTCCAGATGATCAGTCCAGCTCCCGCATTACCAGGCCCTGTGAAAAGGCAGAAGGCCCCCCTCTCAAAAGCTTTCTCCAACTTTACATAATGAGACATTATGGAAAGGGCGAACTTAATTTAGACGCTGGTGTTGACCAGAACAAACAGCAATAAAGCAGAAATGATTAAAAACACGTCAATCACATTTATCCCTCAGAGCGTACAGTGTGTACACAGCCTCCCAATCAGCTGGGTTACTCCACCCACCCGACCCGCCGACCTGGTGTCTTGGGGTTGAGGAAACATCCAGAGGCTAAGGCAGCCCCTGCATCTCTGAAGGCACTTCTGTCACCACACCACCATCTGCCCAAACAATCTGCCTCTGCCAAAATGGGCAATGAAAGAATGACAATGAAAGATCGCCCCGACATGCTTCTGTTGATGAGCCCTGCTAGGACTGAGTTGCGTCCCCCACAAAGTTCATAGACTGAGTCGCAGCACCCAGCACATCTGAGGGTGACCAGATTTGGAAATACAATTTTTTTGCAGATGCAATTAGTTAAGAGGAGGTCATACTGGAGTTGGGTGGGTCCCTAAGCCAATAAGGCTAACGTACTTACATAAAGGGGAAATTAGGACACGCACAGATAGCACACCACATGAAGATAAAGGCAGAGATTAGGATGGTGTTTCCACAAACCAAGAACACCAAAGACTATCAGCGAACCACCAGAAGCTGGGGAAAGACGTGGAGCTAATTCTGCTCCCACAGAAGAGTGGGACAAGTCCACGGCAATCATCCTTCAGAAGGAATCAATGCTGACCATATCCTGATCGTAGACTTCCAGCATCCAGACTGTGACCCAGTACATTTCTGTTGGTTAAGGCACTTGCTTTGCGGACCTTTGTTACAGAAGCCCTAGCAAACAAGCCCACAATTTAGTGAATAAAGAATAATCTGTTACATTGGCTGGAAGGTGTAATGACGGAGCTCCGGCTCTTTGCTGAAGAAACAAGATTCTCCTAGATCTTGTCTTTAATTATTCAATATCTTCTAAGTTTTCCTATTACCTTCAGATATATTTTCTACCCTAAGCAAGATAGTGGGTCTGAGGTACCCAGCCTACCACAACCAAAAATAGAAATCCTATTTCCAGATTTTTCTAATGCAGGAAACTTCTCTTTTTTTTTTTTTCTTACTGATTCAGATGGTCTCCTTGTAAATTAAGAATTTTAATTAACTGTCATGTGTGCTACCAATATTTTCTTCTTGGTTGGTGGTTTGACTTTTGACATTATTTGAAGCATTTCTTTCTGCCAAACGGATTTTTTTTTTAATTTCTTTATGTAGTGAAATTTATCCTGCATTTCCTTTGTGACTTCTGGATTTTCTCTCTTGATTAAAGGCTTTGCTCTTTCCAGGATTATTAATATATCAACCAATGCTTTCATTTGGAAAGCATGAGTTATTTTTATGTTTCAATCTTTAAACCATCTGTAATACCAATTTTATTTTCCACAGGAAGAATAAGGGAGATTTTTGGAAAAGATTCTTAAAATATTTTGTTTTTTATTAAATCAGAAAGTACCAGATATCTTTTCTACCTTTTCTTTTACATAATATCTTTTAATTAGACAACAAATACATCTTCTACAGTAGAAAATGTGGAAGACAGAGAAAAGCATAAGAAAATTAAAATGTCAATAGTAAGCCCAGTGGTCAGATATAATCCATGTTAGTATTCTGGTTTATCTACATCAATCTTTTGAGGCACCGCTACAACCTTTGTAGAACCAATCATACATTATAGAGTTAGTTCTATAGATATAGATTTGATTCCTTATTTTGTATTTAATATTGGACCATGAGATTTTAGCTCTATATACTATGGGACTCTCTGGGAATGCTGTCTGCACAGAAAGAATATCCCAGGACTAATTAAAGGAGAGCCCTTGGCACCTGGGTGGCTCAGTCATTTAAACATCTGCCTCTTGGTTTCAGCTCAGGTCATGATCTCAGGGTTGTGGGATTGAGCCCCAAGTCAGGCTCCATGATTGTCCAGGAGTCTGCTTGGGATTCTTTCTCTCCCTCTCCCTCTGCCTTCCCCACCTCTCCACCTGGCTTTCTGTTTCTCTAAAGCAATAAAACCTTTAAAACTCAATCACTCAGGGGCACTTGGTGGCTCAGTGGCTTAAAGCCTCTGCCTTCGGCTCAGGTCATGATCTTGGGGTCCTGGGATCAAGCCCCGAATTGGGCTCTCTGCTCAGCAGGGAGACTGCTTCCCCCTCTCTCTCTCTGCCTGCCTCTCTGCCTACTTGTGGTCTCTGTCTGTCAAACAAGTAAATAATCTTTTTAAAAAATAAAAAAAATCAATCAATTAATTAATAATAAAAATAAAACAAAACAAACAAAGGAGTGCCCTGAAAGCCCTCAAGTCCGAAGCTGTTCTAATCCTGAGGAATGTAAAACTTTCCTCCCAAATTCTCATGTGAACCCAGAATCTGAAAAAGGAAGTCACCACCTCCCTTCTCTAAAAAACCAAAGCCTCATCCAGCACAGAAGGCCGATCTCTGGTTGCATTGTTGTGACTCATTCCCTAGTCCTGTCTCCTAAGTGGAAAGACCACATCCGGACAAAGGTGGGATCTGCAGGGTTAACCACAAGGAGAGAAAGAGACAGAAGAGACGAAGAAAAGGAGAAGAAAACGTTTGCTGGGCTTCATCCCTGGGTATCATTTGTCCAGATGCCTTTGAGGAAACCCAAAGGCTGACATTTATGCCAGGTTCCACATGAATTCTTGAAGCTGGTCTCATGGAGGGGGTGGCAGTTTATCCAGAGGGCTTGGTTTGCCCATGGCGAAGAAAAGCAAGGGTAAGCAGCCTGGATGGAGGGGCGTCATGACACCGGGACTCTCCAGGCCTTCCAGTGCATGGCTTCTTGCTTGGAGCTACTGGGGAAACCATCCAGTGGCCCCCAGTCTCAGTCTTCCTCTGTAAACCAGTGGGAAGAAGAAAGGAGGAATGTAACAAAAACAGCATTTACCAATGGCTTTGTGTGTGTGAATCACTGTGTATATCACACGTGATTGTCTTTGATCTTCACAACAACCCTATTGGATGTTTTTGTTCGCATCTTACAGGTGAAAAGCTGAAGCACAGAGTCCAGAAACTCAATATGGTTACGCATCTAGGAAGTCAACGGCAGAGCCAGGATTGAAAGGCAGGTGTCTTATTCCAAAGCGCATGCTCAGTCCACAAAATTCTGGTTCTGTCATAAGCAAAGCACTTGACTCCTGAAAACTGAACCATCCTGCTCTTAATGTGAAAGAAGCAACAGTCACAATGAGAAGTAATCAAAGACAGACACAGCCTCTCGTGACCTAAGACATATGAAGTTATCTGTAAATCTGATCGCAGTGATGCTTATGTGTTTGCAGTCACAACACGAGAGTCTGTGACTCAACATTTAATTTATTCCTACAATAACCTATTTATATCACAGGCAGTCAGCATGCTCTATAAATAGAGGGTAATGAAATCTTATTTTTAAGACTCATAAATTTAAATTTAATTAACTACCTACATATGCTCATATCTCCATCAATGATCAACTATTCCATTAAAAACAGTGCAAGTCTGTTCCAGCAACCACAATCAGATCTACCAGAAAACTCTCATGAGGGCAAAGGAAGGAAGCTGGGTGTCCCTCTTAGCTACCTGCCTTCCTGCCTGTACGTCTGCCCACTGAGCTCTCTCTCTCTCTGTCTTTTCCTCTGCTCATCAAAGCCCATTCTCAATAGATCTAGCTACTGGGTATCTACAATTTAAGGTAAATTTTAAACAGTGTGCTACTGGGTATTTAAGTCATTCACTACTTAGCTTCGCTGCGGGAGGTACAGGAACAGAGGAGGGCAAGATGGGCCCAGCCTTTCTGCGGACAGTGGTATTGTCATTACATCAACCCCCAATACTGAGAAAGAGACCAGAGGGAGGGGGAAGACAAGCTTTTCTTTTCTCTCCACGGAAGGATCACAGGCATTGTTCGAGAATGTGGGTGGAAACAAGGCTTGAAAAGGGGAAAATACTGGCCTTAAGGGAAGCTGGGATTCAGCTTCCCCACCACTACTCAGCTCCCAGCTCCAGGCAAATCACCCTGCATTTTGAGACCTCTATTTCTCCAATGGCAAATTTAGAAGCTTGAAGTAACCCCTTCCAAGACCTTGCGACGTCAGTTTTCTAGGATTCTAATACTTGAGCATCCTTGAAATCACAGCATGGGGATTAATGACTACTGTGCTTATCATTTATAAACAAGCAGGTTTTCACAAGAAGATCTTCGTCCCCAACCTCCGAAAGCATACTCGCCCTTTCCTGACGTATGCAAGAAGTCCCTGAATTCTGAGACTGAATTTTCATTGGTTTTCACCCAAACTCCTGCCTATCAGCACATGCCATTGCTACCACAACCTGGGACCCCTCCTGCTGCCCACGTGCTCCCTCCCCTCACCCCAGGACCACCCTCTCTCTCCACTGGACCCAGGCCTCTTGACTGACCTGAAATGTGTGCTAATACAAGGCAAACCATGGGGCTTGGGGGGAGGGGGGAAGAAAGGCTCCTTCAGGTGCTGAACGAGGAACCCAACGCATCACTGTCTTTATGACACATCATCACGAACGGTTCCTGCCGGCTCTCAGACTGTCCGAACTCCTGAGATGTCACTCCTCCGGGCCCCCTTCTTTTCTTGGTAGCCCCCACAGACCTCCCCTCTCCCTGCCTTTCCGCCTCCCTCCCCTGCCCAGCAACTCCCACCGCAGCTGGGAAACTGCAGGCGGTTGAGGAAGGGCACAACTTGGCTCCTCTCCCAAAGCAAACAATTAGGAAGCATTAACTTCCCTTAATGGGCAAAGCAACATTAAGCAGATGGAAGCTCAGACCTGGGTCACTTTGCACAGAGCCCAAGCTGTGAGGGGGCTGCCAGTGTTCGTATGTGACCTCTAAATTGAAACTTAATTGGCCATTAATGGAATTCATCTAATTAAAAACACTTGTAATTAAGCACGAAGAAGAAAAACAGCCTGCATTGGGGACTTGGAGAAAGCAGAACTACATTTGATATGGTCAATAAACCCATACTTAAGAACATATTCCATTATTTCCTGTCTTCTATGGCGCAGTGCTTCTGCACGAGGAAGCTCCCCTCTAGTGCCCTCCCCTCCCTGACTTCACCCCTCACAATCCAGGATCTTCGGGACGACGGGCAGTGGCAGCTGTGGGGGCTCTATGGTGTCCCCCAGGTTGTAAGGCAGGAGCAATAAGGAAACGCTTTAGAAAGAGTAAAAGATTGCTGCTATAGCTTGAAACTGATCGATGCACCCCATTTGGGACCCCAACGTTTAAGGGGTCCTCCAAGATAAGAATGGAGTTTCCTAAACTTATTTTTTGTGCATTTCAAAAATGCAAATAGAAATAGCCTATTGACCTGCAAGGGGGAGGGAAAATGAAGTAAACAGACTCTCAGAGAAGTGAAGCAGTTTGCCCAGCGTCACAGAGCACAGCATGACAGAGCCGATGCTTTATGGCAAACTTGTTACCCGTCTCATGAATCAGTGGAAGGACGCAATGAGATTACATTTGTGAAAACTAGAACCTGTGACTATAAAGTGTATCATCAGTAGGTCCAGTTGTCCCTTCTTGGAAGGAAACAATGGGAACGCAAACCCACCCATCACAATAAAACCCCTAATGTGTACACAGCGCCCCTAGCCCTATGCCTCACCAAGAGAGGCCAGTACAGGAGAGCAGTGAGGAGTGCATGCTTTGGACCTGATTGCCTGGGCCAGATTCTGACTCTAGTACTTACCTGCCAACTGCGTGGCCTTTGGGAAAGCTACGTCTCTCTCAGTTTGCCCACCAGTAATACGGAGAGAACAATAGTCCTCTCCTGTAGAACTCAATGAAGGCATAAAACATTCTTCAGACGGGATCTGGCACATAACGAGCACCCAGAAGTGTTAGCTATCATTCTTAATGGGCGCAGATTAACAAGAGGTCCAGTCTCTCCCCAGAGCTCCCCTTCCCTGTTGCATTCCCAAATCTCCTTGTGCACTTAGTGGTCAATCGAAGAAGATCATTCCCGGCTCCTCTCCCAGCTCGTGCATAAAGCCAAGATGCTCATGCGGTCCTCGGGGGCTGTAGAAGGCAGCAAAGCTGCCCCAGATGCTGGAAAAAAAACATCTCCGCTCTGGGTTTGCTGCAAGAGCTGCTGCCCAAATCAGACGCTTCGTGCTGCCCCTCGCCGGGGGCCTCTCTGAACCGCCCACTCCATGCCTTCTGACAGCGAGGGAGCGGACACAGCTCCCTCTGCACCGCACCATCCCGAGCATAGCCTGGACTCAGCTCCCTACCATGCCCTCCCTTATCCATGGGGGACCCATTCCGAGACCCCCAGTGAATGCCTGAACCTGCGGATAATACCAAACCCCATATATGCTATGTTCTGTCCTATACATGCCTCCCTGGGATTGAGTTTAATTTATAAATTGGGCATAGTGGGAGATGAGCAATAACTAATTATGAAATAGAACAATTCTGACAACATACCACAAGCGACGTTCTGTGAATGTGGTCCCTCCCCTCCGTGCCTCTCTCTCCATACGTTACTGTCCTGGCGTCCCCCTTCGCCTTGTGAGGATGTGAGATGATGAAACACCCGCGTGATGGGAGGAGTGAGGCGCAGGTCACAGGCAGTGACGCAGCGCTGTGCTACTACGGACCTCCCTATGCTACATCGGAGGGGTGGTCTCCGCTTGGGGACAGCGGTTGACCAGGTGTAACAGAGGAAAGCGAGAGCCAGACAAGCGGGGACAACTGTCGCCTGAGCTGAGACCCACCTGAGAGTCCCCGAGCGGATGTCGGCCTGTCCCTGTCCTTGTCAGCCAACCATGCGCTGGGAGCCATGACCAGCTGCCGGGTGCCCCGGAACATGAGCTTGTCTCATTCTGGCCCAGACAGAGGGGGACGCCCAGCCTGCCTGTTTCTTCCCCAAGACGAAGCCCCACCAGGGCTGCCTTCACCAGCTGTGATCAAGGCAGAAGTGCTCTGCACTTGGGGCTTAAGACTCTGTGGCGACCATCTTGAATTTCTTAATAATTTTCACTTTGAATTTATGTCTATAAGCGAAGTCCAACAGGACAGTGAAGCGGGTGCTCTGTGGGGCAGGCGCTTGGGCTCCCTCTCCTCACCCCTGCCCCATGATGGCTGTTGTCCTCTGCCCAGAGTGACTACTCCCATCATCTGAATGGGTTGGGGGGACAGAACCTAGGTAGGACAGAAGAGTAGGGGCGGGTGTCTGGGCCGTGCCAGGGGGGGCAGCCGTCCCTCCACACCAGGCGGGCAAAGCCAAAGAGCAGTTGGCAGACGAGCAGGAGTGACAGGCATGGGGCTGGCAGGGAAATCTTGCCAAGTCCCTGCACCGAGTTGCAGTCCCTTGATGTCCGCCTATCCACCAGGGTTCAGGGCAGTGGGCCATGGAAAGAGCAGGCTGATTTCCCATCCCTGCCCGGGACCCCCATTTTCATTCTGCATTGGGGGGCAAATTATGTAGTGAGCCCCAACACTTTGTAGGATGACTGGCCATGGGAAACCAATCACCTCTCAGGAAAACCCCATTTCTTCTACAGAAATACGGTGAGACTCCGTGACCCCAAGAAGCCAGGGTTCTTGGTGTTATCTGTGATCACTTATAATAGATACTGTGCCAGTATGAAATCATGTTATACCACAGGGCTTTACATACCATATTATTAAATTCCAAAAAGTGGTCCTACAGGTCTCCATCCTTTCAGGGTCCCTTTATGGTGATAATAACAGTAAGCAGACCCGTGACCCACAGACGGTCTTGATTTGCTACACAACTGGAAACAATGAGAAGACATATCGTTCAGGAACATTCTGATGAAAGTAAGGGCTATGAATACCAGGGTAGGGTTAAGTCTCATTTCACCTGACTTCCCGGGGCTTCCTCGCAGGTGATAAGATTCCTGCTGCCACAAGGGACACCCCCATCTGCAAATGTAGCCAACCCTAAGAGGCGGGGACACATGGAGAGGTTTCTAAGGAAACCTGGGCTTTTCCAAAAGAGTTGTAACTCAAACCAAACCATGTCTTCTCACTTCTTCCCACTCACCCAGGAGGTAAGTACTATTAATCGGCCATCCAGAGACAAATAACTCCACAGGATGCTTGGAACGGTCTTACAGAATGGTGCCGAGGTTTCTGATAAGATAAAGCGGCCACTGGCATGATCTACCTTTCCCGTACCTTTTGACCAGCCTTCTATTTCCTACAGGTCTGCCGTGTGAGTCGGGCAGAAAGGGGTTGGCGGAAGGAGTGAGAAGTGTCCGTAGCCGAGAGCAACAGTAGGGACGTTGGTCAGTCGACCTAAGTAGTTGCTCTTCCTGGCAGACAGTGGCTATCTCTCCAAAAAGGAAGTTCCCAGATTCTACCTACAAAACAGGTAAAGTCCTAATCATCCTAAAGGGGTTGTGGTTCTAAGTTTCATCTGTGGGTCGAACCACGTGTCCCTCAATAGCAGGAAACGCGGCTTGCACATCTCCTAATCTCCAGGGCGTGGCCCAGGGTTGAAACACACATGGTGCGGGATAAACGTGGGCAGAGAGTGAGGACACCGGCCATGACAACACGGGGAGGAATGTGGGGTTTTTCCTCCACTGGCTTCACAGAATTCTCTGGAAATTTATTTTGAGTGCAGAGATAAACATGGTAATAATTGAAAGCTAGGAGCCTTGTGAGACCCCGCATGTGTATAATTTCACCGCTGAGCGTGGCGCCAAGGGTGTGTGTGTCGGGGGGGGGGGATGGTCCGGAGTTATTTGTGAATGGAAAATGTGCCACTTTCTGTGACTGTCCCGAGTCAGGTCAGGCCACCTGCCCCTCTTTGGAACAACTGGACTTCGTTGCTTGTCTGTGATTTTGGATGCAGGACGGAGGCCGAATCTTCAGAGCCTTCAGGAGCGTCGGAGAAAATCTGCACTGGGGGTGGAGGGGTCCATCTGCCTACTTTGTCAGGAGGAAGCTCCTCACACTGGGGACCCTTGCCGATCCTCCCTTCTTCCCAGCTGAAGGACTTCCTAGCAAGAAGTACCAACAAACCAGCCAGGACTGTCCCGTGTGGAGCAGGGGCCAGAGAAGGCAGCCATCTCCCTCAGCCACCTGCTTCCCACACTCTGCTTTCCTGAGGCCTGACTTATAAGGTCAGAGGGCGTTAACCAACAGAATGATGTGCTCCACAGAGCACAAGCAACAAGTAACAAGACCGAGACCCAGCAACCCCTCCTTCATCACTGTAAACCCCTAACCAGGAGAGGCTCTATTGATCAAAACGGTTAGCCTCGCCCAGCCGCTGCCTGCTTCCAGAAACCCTCCCGGTTTGAACCCACAGAGGGCAGCTGCCCAGGAGAACCCAGTTCTGGCCTGTTGAAGAAGAGCGCAGACCCGCCCCGTACATTTGGGGCTGGAGCATTCCTCTCCCCAGAAAACCACGACTGGAGGATGGATGGCATCAATCTGATCTAGTCTGTTTCCAAGAAATACCAAAATAGAAACAAGAAAGGAGTAAGGTTGGGTTGAACTGGAATCCCTCCCCTCCCCCGCGTGCTTGGGGCATGTGGACAGGATTGTTGTGGATAAGCTTCTGTTAGACCCTGATGGATGTCTCGCTCCCCCGACAAGCACTGAGAGAGCAAAACAGCTCCCACTGAGTGAAAATCCAGCCATCGACTCCCCAAAAAGAGAGCTCTGTCAAGTTCCTTGAAAACATAACAAGACCCCAAGTTTTAGAAAACAAGAGCCTTTTCCTTGGCACAAACGCATCACTGTTGTCTAAGGGGCAATAAACCGGATGTTGGAAACGCAGCCCATGACACTGCGACCGGACAGATCTCTCGCCTCTAGGGGAAAATGCACCCCCAAAAGAAAAGCTGGATTCTAAGTGTTTGAATGTAAGGTTTTTCCTTTAAGGGGCAGGTAGATATGTCACTGCCTCACAGACACAGAATGGGTAAGAGGTAGGACTCAATGGCTTTGGTTTTGCAAAAATATTCACCACGCAAAAGGTATAGGGATAAACACCTATTCAAGGCAGAACTCCTTCATCAGCAGTGTTACAAATGATAAGGGCCATTGCTTTTGATGTACAGAGGAACCCGATGGTCCTCAAAGTGTGGCCCCCAGATCAGCATCAGGATCATCTGAGAACTTGTCAGAAATGCAAATCCAAACCCACTGAACTAGAAATTCCAAGGATGAGACCCAGCAATCTGTGTTTTAACAAGCCCTCTGGAGATGCCTCCCCTCGTCCCTAAGGAGATTCAATTTCACTGGTAGAGGGTGTGATGGGGATTTTTAGAAGCTCCCCAGGGGATCCCAAAGTGCAGTGAAGTGGGGAAACCACCGGGCTAGGAGTCAGTAACTGATCTCTACACAGTCTCAGAATTCCTTTGTGCCCGGCATTTACAGCCACTTCAACTCTGAGGAACAAATTTTCAAGGAGTTACTTGCCTCTCAAAACATTGATGGGAGGGGTTCCTGGGTGGCTCAGTGGTTAAAGCCTCTGCCTTCGGCTCAGGTCATGATCTCAGGGTCCTGGGATCGAGTCCCGCATCGGACTCTCTGCTCAGCAGGAAGCCTGCTTCCCCCCCTCTCTCTGCCAGCCTCTCTGCCTACTTGTGATCTGTGTCAAATAAATAAATAAATAATCTTAAAAAAAAAAAATTGATGGGAAAACTCAAACAGATTGGCCGTTGCCAGGTGAGAGCCCTGGGCTCTGGGCCCACGTTCCTGGACACATTCTTGCTTACTGAGTTGGGGAGACCTGGGGGACACTGTGCTCAAACCCTGCGGTAGGTTACCGTGAATTTGCTATTCCTTTTTTAAAAATAAAAATATATTGGGGCACCTGGGTGGCTCAGTCAGTTAAGCGGCTGACTCTTGGTTCCAGCTCAAGTCATGATCTCAGGGTTTTGAGATCAAGCCCCTCATCGGGCTCTCTGCTGAATGGGGAGCCTGTTTGGGATTCTCTCTCTCCCTCTCCTTCTGCCCTTTCTCATGCACCCCCCACCCAAGCTCACTAGCACACTCTCTCAAAACAAACAAACAACAAAATAAAAAAACAAACAAAAAAATACATATATTTATCAAACCATATAAAATCAATATTAAACAATCATCAGTTTTAAAAGCAATACTTTAGAACAACGTTTAAAAGTCTTTGATATGAGGGGCTCCTGGGTGGCTCAGTGGGTTAAAGCCTCTTCCTTCGGCTCAAGTCATGTTCTCAGGGTCCTGGGATCGAGCCCCACATGGGGCTCTCTGCTCAGCAGGGAGCCTGCTTCCTCCTCTCTCTCTCTGCCTGCCTCTCTGCCTACTTGTGATCTCTGTCTGTCAAATAAATAAATAAAATCTTTAAAAAAAAAAAAGTCTTTGGAATGAAATAGTCATTTCTTACCAATATTTCACTCTTCTTTTATCAACTCATCCCGTATCATTTTAGCATCAAAAGCCGTCTCAGTAATTTAACTTTGACTTTGGGTAGCTCAGCCTGAGAGTGACCCTTGGTTGCTTGCGCCAGAGGACACTTGTGTTCTTTGCTTCAGTCGGAGGCAACTCAGCCCATAGCTTCTATGCCTCGAGTTCAAGAAAGGGATGCCCCGCTTGGCCGTGGGTAGCAGCAAAATGGAAACCGCGAGGATGGTCCCAGGGGCAGAGAGGGGGATGGGATGAGTGGGGGCACAACGGCCAACACCAGAGCAAGGACGCCGGGACCAGAGCCCAGGCAAGAACACGGCACCAACCACTGATACGAGCCAGGGATCCAAATTCTAGGCTAAATTATAGAAGATCAAGCCATGGGTGGGAAGACAGGCATCAGCAGACAGAATAAGCAGGTCAAGAACTTAGAAACAGAACAAAGGCAAACACTGAACAGCAAGAAGACACGGATGTTGACAGTACAAATGTCCTTGATACCGATTCTGTTTGAAACCAAACGGGGCTTACACCAGGACAAGGTGACTGCAGAGAACCACGTTCCCGAGCCCCGACTGCCAGTGCAGCAGGGGACTGCACACAGTAGGCATTCCATCTCACATTATGGAATGAATACTGTTTCAGAATCATCCGTGGTTGGGACTACCTAACTCTCTCTCTCAGGGGCCAGGGTGCATCCACCACGGCCGGCCCTCACTCTGCCAGAAACAAATCTATCACAGTCGCTGGAGTGTGGAAGGTTAAGTCTAGGCGTGCGTTGGGTAGAAAATACCAAGCTCTCCCCTAGGAAATCTGGATTTGGATCCTAGCTCCGTTTCTAACTAACTATGCAGCTTTGGGCACGTTCTTTTATCCTTCTGCCTCTCAGATCCGTTCCTGGACAGTGAGGCAAGTGAGGCATGGGAACGCCATCTGAGGGTGAAAGCACGTCCAGACTCTAAACCCCCCTGGCTCTGCACAGCGGCAACATTCCCCAAAATCCATCCCAGAAGATTGATTTGTCGTGTCAGACTGCAGAGGGCACCTGCCTATTACGGGCTCCCTGTGGCTGGCGATCTTCCAGACGTTTTCAAGGTCTCCGTGGTCAATGGGAAGTAAATCTGATTTTTCAGGTTGTTCATGCAACCAAAGGGCAACCCTACGAAGAGACTGATGCCAGCCTTGGAGGGCTTTCGTTGGCCAAGTTTAACTGGAAGTTTTTCAAGTTTTCCCTAAGGAAAGCCCCCGTACCCTGCCATCACGGGCAGGGAAGCAGAAATCAGAGGCAGGGAACCAGAAGTCTGGTTTTGGCTTTGGTCTTCCTGCACTGGGGTCAGAGGTGGGGACGGGGGCAGGAGGACAGCAGGGGAAAGGATCCCAGACAGAGGGAGAGCGTTCTTTCCTCCTTCACACCCTCCGGAGGGCCAGGCCCACACCCGGAGCTGCTACGTGCTTCACAGCATTCCCAGCCAGATGCGGGCTGGCCCAAGGGGCAGCCATCTGGACTTCAGAGCCCATTATAGCCGTAACAGGCAGCTGAATCTAGTTATCAACGGCGGCCTCTCCCAGCCTGCGTGTCTTGAGCTGGAAATCACACACTTAGGAAGCATCTGCTTGGGACACGAGACACCGCTCCCATGGGGATCAACAGAGGAGAAGAATGTGGGGACATGGACACAGGCACACAGACTGGTGGCTGAAGCAGGTTCTGGGCAAGGTGCGCAGGCCCCTTCTTGCCATCCTGCCCCTGCTCTATTACCCTCTCTCGTCCGTGCTCTGTAAGGAGCATGGACACACACATATTACCGAAATCACCCTCTCAGGGACACGGCTGCACATAGAGCATGGTGTAAAGCAGGACTAGATGCGAGATACCAGAACGTCCAGGACTGTAATCCAAGCAGAAAGCCGCCTACACTGGGAATAGTCACATCCACAGACTGCCCAGGCCCTGGATGAGAAGAGCTCACTCTGCGGGCTGCTGAGACCCTCAGCTGGGGTGTGCAGAGAAAACACGGTGCTTCCATCCATGGCCCTTTTTCCTTGAACCCATACAGGGCCGTATGTGGTATTGGAAAGGCCGACAGCTATACTGAGGACGGGACACACAGGAACAAATTCTATCCCTCTCTGCTCTGGTGGCATGGTGCCTAAATGTGCCTCCCTTCACCAGGATGGGTCAGGGCTCCCTCCCGATGTCTGAAATAGAATATTAGGGCAAAGGTCATAAGAAGTCCTGAGTGGCCCCAGCCCCGTCTTCCCATGACTGGCTCTGTCTGGCCACGGCTAACCGGACTTTTGTGAAAACCCCACATGTCTTCTTGCTGCCATGACTAGCACAGACTGTCCCGTCTTCCTGGAAGGTCCTCCTGATCTAGCCCACCTCTACAACATGCTAGAAGCAGGAGAGAGGTCAAGACCACCATCTCTGAGATCTGGGGAAGATCTGGGTTCAAATCCCAGCTTGGCCACCCCTATCCGGTATAGAAAGGTAAAAATTTGAAGTGTCTTGGATTGAACTGGCCAGACAACGGCTAATAACGCCTCTCACTCAGTTGGTGCCGTCTACCTGCTGGCCATGTTGCTGAGAAGTTCGTTCATATGAATGAGTTGTTTCTTTAAATTCCGTCTCCTGTGTTCTCGTAGCTCACAAGTCTGACTTTCAGAAGCAGGAGGGGAAAGTGTTACTACCAACGAAACTTTGAGGGCTTAAGGCAAAAGAACTGGAGAAGAAGAAACAGACAAATATTGGTCCTCTTTGGAGAGAGAGAGATGTAGGAGAAGAACTGTCAGCCTGGAGTCTATTAACACAAAAAAGGTGATTCTGTGTGGCCAACAGAGCTCTCAGGAAGGCAGACTTAAGGCCAGAAAAATGAAATACATAATCAGACGTAGGTCTAAAAAGAGTGAAATTTCCTAAAAAATAATAAAAAAATAAGGAATAAGGGGATCAGCACAAAACAAACCAAAGCAGATGAATGGGCTGTTCTCTATAATATATATGTAATACATACACAGATACGTACGCCTCTCTCTCTATATATATATTTATCACTTATATGTCTATATATTATATAATATATATATTATTAATTATTAGTATTATGATATATATTCTAAAGTATGTTAATATTTTATGTACTAAGTATTAATAGAATAGCATATTCTATTAATATATATTATCTATAAAATAAGGAGCCGGGACAGGGAAAGAGCTCAGCCTGCATCCACTACGGCCTGGGACTGGGAAGACCGGTGTCAGAAAGGCAAACGCCTGAAGCAAGCCTCGCAGGGCAGGAGCAAAATGCTAAGAGAGCAAAGGAGGCTCTTTTCTGACAGGGAAACAAGTGCTCATTCAATGTCCAGAAAATAGAAAAGAGGGAACCATGGCTCAAGAGGGGCTCTGTCTGGGCTGATGACGAGGAGGCTGAACAGTTCTGCTGGTGTTTGCTCCCCTCTACCCAGTGAGGACCAGCATCGGCCAGTTAGGAACTGGGGACAAACTTCATCAAGAGGGAAATGAAGACCAAAATGGGTGAAAAGATTGCAGGAAAGTCCTTAGCAACTTAAAAGAACTTAAACCTCTTGCCCAGGCAAATTTTATCGTGACGATCATCATTTTATGGTTTTTAAAAAGTCCTTTCATTCTGTTATTTTATGAACTTAGCTTCGAAACCGTTTACGAGGTTCAGAATGAAGAGCTGGCGTGGGCCTCTGGTCAGGGCCCGGCAGAAGTAAATCTTTGGTTGATACAGAAAAGTCGTGTTTTTCACTCTAACATCAAAGAGGAGAAAATGAAATCATGTGGCATCGTTCTATCCTTTAAAAAAAGTATTCTTTTAATGGATCCCCACTTCTATCATGAAAAAAATTGCTGCGGCATGAATCACATTAGGAAATGAAAGCCCCACTTAGCAAAACAGGATCTGGAGGACTCGAGGACCAGCAAGTGTGCCACATTGGAGAAAGGTAAAGGGAGGAGGAGGGCCGCTCCTTGGTGGGAACCGGGGCTCCGGCCCAGCCCTCACTTCCCCGGGTTTTCCCAGCGTCTCCAGCGCCCAGTGCCTGGCAGAGGCCTGAGCGCCCAGCGTGGTTTAGGAGCGCCACCCTGTGTCAGACTCGGAAGCCACAGACACAAAGGGTTTTCACGTGACGAGCTTTAACTAGAGGCGTCGACCTGAAATTCCAGCCGTAAACTAATTTCTTTTCTTTTTTTTAAGATTTTATTTATTTATTTGACAGAGGGTGAGATCACAAGTAGGCAGAGAGGCAGGCAGAGAGAGAGGAGGAAGCAGGCTCCCCGCTGAGCAGAGAGCCCGATGTGGGGCTCGATCCCAGGACCCTGAGATCATGACCTGAGCCGAAGGCAGCGGCTTAACCCACTGAGCCACCCAGGCACCCCGTAAACTAATTTCTTACCTATGTTAATTTCTGGAGCCCATGCAACCTAATTCCAAAACACCTTTAAGAGCTCTGTGTAAGATGATTCCAAAAACTGTCTGAAAGCAGAAAAGGGACCCGCATATCATCACCATCATCACCATCATCACCATCATCTCCATCATCTCCATCATCTCCATCATCACCATCATCTCCATCATCTCCATCATCACCATCATCACCATCATCTCCATCATCACCATCATCACCATCATCTCCATCATCTCCATCATCACCATCATCACCATCATCACCATCATCTCCATCATCACCATCATCACCATCATCTCCATCATCACCATCATCACCATCATCACCATCATCTCCATCATCACCATCATCACCATCATCACCATCATCTCCATCATCACCATCATCACCATCATCTCCATCATCTCCATCATCATCATCATCACCATCATCACCATCATCACCATCATCACCATCATCACCATCATCTCCATCATCACCATCATCACCATCATCACCATCATCTCCATCATCACCATCATCTCCATCATCACCATCATCACCATCATCTCCATCATCACCATCATCTCCATCATCTCCATCATCACCATCATCACCATCATCTCCATCATCACCATCATCACCATCATCACCATCATCTCCATCATCACCATCATCTCCATCATCTCCATCATCTCCATCATCTCCATCATCACCATCATCACCATCATCTCCATCATCACCATCATCTCCATCATCTCCATCATCACCATCATCACCATCATCACCATCATCACCATCATCACCATCATCACCATCATCTCCATCATCTCCATCATCACCATCATCACCATCATCTCCATCATCACCATCATCACCATCATCACCATCATCACCATCATCTCCATCATCTCCATCATCACCATCATCACCATCATCACCATCATCTCCATCATCACCATCATCTCCATCATCTCCATCATCACCATCATCACCATCATCACCATCATCTCCATCATCACCATCATCACCATCATCACCATCATCACCATCATCACCATCATCTCCATCATCTCCATCATCACCATCATCACCATCATCACCATCATCTCCATCATCACCATCATCACCATCATCACCATCATCACCATCATCTCCATCATCTCCATCATCACCATCATCACCATCATCACCATCATCTCCATCATCACCATCATCTCCATCATCACCATCATCACCATCATCACCATCATCACCATCATCACCATCATCTCCATCATCACCATCATCACCATCATCTCCATCATCACCATCATCACCATCATCTCCATCATCACCATCATCTCCATCATCACCATCATCACCATCATCTCCATCATCCTCATCCTCATCATCATCGTCATCGTCGTCATCAGTGAGAGTAAGGACTCCCTTGACCGCACACGCACACACATGGCCTAAGGATTCGGGTGTTTCAAAGGAGAAGCTCTCTCTTAACCACTGTGCCCACGCCCTTGAGTCTTGCTTCAAACCCTCCCCACCTTCACACCCTGCACCTCAGAGAATAACAAACTACCCCCAAACTCTTCTTGTGTCTTGAGAATTCTGCTGCCTGGCGCGCCGGGCACCAGCGTGGCTCAGCTGGTTCAGCAACTGCCTCTTGGTTTCGGCCCAGGTCCTGATCCCAGGTCATGGGATGGAGCCCTGTGTCGGGCTCTCTGCTGAGCGGGCAACCGGCTTGAGATTCTCTCTCTCCCTCTGCCTCGGCCCCTCCCCCCACTCACACGCTCTCTCTCTTTCTGTATCTTAAAAAAAAAAAAAATTACATCTTAAAAAGACAAGAGAAGAAAATAAAATTCTGCCACTTCAGACCTCAATTGAATCTCCAAGGCATTCTCTTTGGTGCAAATCTTGCTGAATTTAGAATCAGGAAAGGATCATCTTGGTCCTAGGGAGGGAGAAAGGAAGCGAAAGATGGTTCAGGGCACGTAGGTGGGCAGGTAGAGCTCGGAGAAAAAGCAGGTGCTTTAAGGCCAAAGCACCTCTCCCCCATCTTTCCTTCCTAATTCTCCTAAAATGTTAACATGGCTGGTGCCTTAGAATTAATTCTCTTTCAGTGACCCTGTAGACCAACCTAGATATTCCTTGTAAAAGCCAACAAACAAACATAAAGTCTTTCAGCTCTGCTTGCAAAATAGTAACCCTGACCTTCTTGTGTTAAATCTGACTCCTGGGTTTTAATTATAAAGGGTCCCCACATTTACGCAGATGCTTCTGCTGATTTCCATGTGTTCACATGGCACTTGGTTCATGTCATTTCTCTCTGGTGTTAATTTTCCCAAACATGTGACCTGTTTTGTTCCATGATCCTGGTATGGAGAATATGTTAAAGAGGTGAACAAAATTAATTCTGGAGTCTCTTCATCTTTCTGCCTGCTACTGCCCTCAACTTGATGTTCACTTCCTTAAGGCAAAGATTATTTTTACCTTTCTCCATGGCTCTCCTGCCACTGAGCCCAGGGTTCTGCTGGATACACCTATGTTGAATTAACCCAGAAAGAATAGCAGTTGATGTGGGAGAACCTTCTTGACAGAGGCAGCGACAGAATTCCGGAATAGGCGGGCAGAAGCAAATCCCTGACTCTGGGCTCCTTGTGAAGTGAAGAGATGTGGGGACCCTGGGTGGCCCAGTTGGCTAAGCGTCCAGCTCTTGGTTTCATCTCAAGTCATGATCTCGCCGTCGAGGGATAGTGCCCCAGGCTCTGCGCTGAGTGTGGAGTCCGCTTCAAGTTCTTTCTCCCTCCTCCTTTGCTATTCTCAACTCATGTTCACGCTCTCGCGCTCTCTCTCAAAGAAATTATTTTTAAGAAGGAAGTGAGCAGACGGGTGGGCAAGAAGTGCAAAATCTTAAGAAAGGACTGTAACTTCTCAAATAGCAACCTCTTCAATAAATGATGCAGGCGTTTCCAGCCTGTGAGCTGCTGCCCCAGTGCAAAGATGGAGGGAATGAGGGTGGGATGGAAGCTGAGGGAGAAACGGGCAGGAAAGAGCCTGAAGTGCGTCTGTCCATCTTCTGCGTGGAAGGGAAATCTGGTGCAGTCTGCCCTGGTTGCTTCCACTGTCGACCCCCCGGCCCCCGCCCCGAGCCTCCAAGTTCAGTTGTTTGCATCCCTGAAGCCATCCCAGGCTTCTCTTATTATTAGAGGGAAGGTTGAACGGACCTTTGACGTCAAGGAAATCTTTAATTTGTCCATTTCTGGGACTGGGTCAGATGGGATCATAAGAAGAGGGACATCAGCTTCTCTGCACACAGTAGTTGAGTTCAAAGTTGAACTCACCTCCCAAGGAGCAAGAAGGAAGGTCGGAATGCTTGGGGAGGACTGTGGGTCTCGATGGAGGGTGGTCACGACCCTCTTCTCTCATGATGTTGCCTCCCACTCTCTTCTGGAAGGTTCACAGGACCTGCTGGTTTTTAAGCTCCCTTTCTCGCTCTCCAGCAGGTGGCGCAATAAGACTCAAGATGGTTTGGAAAATCTTCCAGATCCCAGTTCCTCTGAAGATTGGTTTAGGGGGAGGAAGCTTCAGCCCCTCAACTCAGCCCCTAGACATAAGAAAATAAATGATGGGAAACACCGAGCATGGAATAGGCATGTACAGGCTAAGTTAAAATAGTCTGAGACTAAAGAGGTAGAGATAATAAGAGGGGTAGGAGGTTTGGTGGCTTGGATAGAAAATCATTTCATTCGACAGTTTTCCTCCTTCAAGACTAGACAGAAGCGTTTCAAAATGTTAATAGGCTGATAAGGCCACAGGTCATTTTTTCACTCTTACCTACACTTTTCCATATTTTCCAAATGCACTGTATGAAGCAGATCTAAATGTCATACCTACCAAATATTAAACGTCATTACAAAGATCTTTTTTGCTTGTTTGTTTCTCACATTTCAAATTAGATTTTTTTTATTTCTTTTCAGCATAACAGTATTCATTGTTTTTGCACCACACCCAGTGCTCCATGCAATACATGCCCTCCTTAATACCCACCACCGGGTTCCCCCAACCTCCCACCCCCCACCCCCTTCAAAACCCGCAGGTTGTTTTTCAGAGTCCATAGTCTCTCATGGTTCACCTCCGCTTCCAATTTCCATCAACTCCCTTCTCCTCTCTATCTCCCCATGTCCTCCATGTTACTTGTTATGCTCCACAAAATAAGTGAAACCATATGATAATTGACTCTCTCTGCTTGACTTATTTCACTCAGCACAATCTCTTCCAGTCCCGTCCATGTTGCTACAAAAGTTGGGTATTCATCCTTTCTGATGGAGGCATCATACTCCATAGTGTATATGGACCACATCTTCCTTATCCATTCGTCCGTTGAAGGGCATCTTGGTTCTTTCCACAGTTTGGCGACCATTGCTGCTATAAACATTGGGGTACAGATGGCCCTTCTTTTCACTACATCTGTTTCTTTGGGGTAAATATCCAGTAGTGCAATTGCAGAGTCATAGGGAAGTTCTATTTTTAATTTCCTGAGGAGTCTCCACACTGTTCTCCAAAGTGGCTGCACCAACTTGCATTCCTACCAACAGTATAAGAGGGTTCCCCTTTCTCCACATCCTCTCTAACACACAAAGATCTTTTATATCAATATTTATTCAATATCCTTTTAAGTTATTCTGATTCTATTTTTTACCCTTGTAAGCAGCGAGTGCCAAAATTTTACATTTCTTCGATGATTGGGCGTTTTGGAGATCACTGGGCTCATTGCGGTAAATATTGTACATCCTGGACGCCGTAGGTTGTTTCCCTGTCAAGCTTCTGATTCTCCCAGGCTAAAGCATTTCTTTTATTTATCGAACAAAGACATATCCTAGAAAGGTTTTAAACAGTGGGGTCCCATGAATGCTAATCTGGTGGTGTGAGGAGAGACCAAGGTCAGGAGATCAGAGAGGAGCTGGTTATCATGGTTTAGGCATAAGGAATCAAAAGCCTGACGCCAGTGCGTGTTAAGAAAGAACTGGAAGCAAGGGATATTCCAGCAGACAGGTTCAGAGGGTTCAGTAATGGTCAAGGGGAAGAAGGAATCAATGATGGCGACAAGGCTAAGCAGCTGGAAAAATTAGAGAACTGGCAAGAGCAATAAGTAAATGAAATGGTGAAGATGGTAGATCAAGACACATGTCATGTTACTGGAAGTTCTAAAATAGACTAACAGGATATATGTTGGATCATTAAAATAGTGTAACTCCCAGTAATGAATATAGTAAACATTAAAATTACAGCGATTTATTTTTTAAAAATATACAAATTACCTACTTATAAAAATTAAAATAAAAATTGAGTAACTTTGACCCAAAAGGGCTCCACGGGGCTTCTTTAAAAAAGTCCCCATCATGGGTTGAACCATGGCTGCCAAAATGATGTCAGTCTTACCCCGCGGCCCTATGAATGTGACCTTACTTCCAGATGGGGTCTTTGGAGATGTAATCAGTTTAAGATGAGCTCAGACTGAATTAGGTGGGCCCTCATCCAATGTGACCAGAGTCCTTATAAGACAAGAAGAGACACAAAAATAAACACGAAGGGTCGAGAGCCATGACAGCATGGACACAAGGCTTGGTGGTCCACCACCACCAGCCAAGGAGTGTCTAAAGCTACCAGAAGCTGGGAGATGCCTCCTCCAGGGGCTCAGGACAGAACATGGTCCTGTCAACAGCTTGATTTCAGACTTCCAGCCTCCTGAGCTGTGAGAATATATTTCTGTTGTTCTAAACTGCCCACTTGGTTATGACAGCCCAGGAAAGCTAACACAGTCCCTCTTGAGCACTCAGCGAGAGAGGAGAGGCAGGTGTTTGGTTTTGTAGGCGGAGTGGGTATGACGGGGACTCGGTCACTATGGAGACCCACACACCGTGTGTCCAATCCCCATTAGACAGATGGGGAGATTAGGAATGTATTAGCTCAATAACACTGTGTGCTTTCCCTGATAAGGGTGGCCACGACTGTTACTTTCCCACTATGTGGTGAAGGCTGAAGTCTCATTATCAGGAATAAGGAGGGATTAGCCAGCCCACGTTCCTTAGCCATGCCAGCCCCACAAAAGAAACACATCCTGTGCACCTCACTACACCGCTTCCTCTCTGGTAAAGGCTGTTGGGTTTTGGAAACCCAACAAGCTCACAAAATGTTTGCTTTAATATAAAATAGAAAGACAGCAGTTCAGCTATAAATCGAATGAAAGGGGGAAATGGGTCAACTTACAACTAATATGGGATAACCACTGTAAGCATAGATATACCCTTATAGGCTATGGTTTTCCCAGCTCAAAATATTAGTAAGACATTTGACATTATCTTAAAAATCACCTTTTCAGTTTGATAAGAGAAGCACTGAAGTCCTCTTGGTTATTAATTAATACGAAAATTAAAAATCTGAGTTACGTACATTTTCAGGGGAGATTATTTAACTTGCTATTTTTTCCTAATTAAGTTTTAATTCAGCAAACATGTACTGAACACTCTCATGAGTCAGGCACTATGCTGCATGCTGAAGAATTTTTCCAAGAATTCCAAAAATTTTTCCAAGACCCTCTCTCAAGGAGTATGCACACCAGTGGGAGAAAGAGACAAATAAATCATTAAAAGGATACTGACATTTTTGAAAACTGTGGTGTAACAATGGTTCCTGTTGGAGGGTTAACAATAATAATAGTAGTAGTAGTAATAATGTTGAATGAATTATATGTTTTACATGCACTGAAGGAGAGGACAGAAACTTTTTCAGCTCCCTCTGGAAAGATAAGGGGACCTGCCTATCCTTGGCACGCTCCTACTCCTCCAAGGGGGACAAAGAGCCAAGAGAGGGAGAAGGGGCCAGCGAGAGAAGAAACAGTCTGTGCTAAAAACTAGCACCTTAAGAATTCGTGGTGTCTTTGCAGAAATGCAAACAGCCCAAGGGAGATGTGGGAGAGTAAGAGACAAGGCCAGGGCTGTGTCTTGAAAATGTGTTTGTGTGAGCCTCATTCTCGGAGCCACGTGTTTTCAAACTGGTGTGCGCACACACAATGGGGGGGATCATGAACTTCTCTACAAGAAAGCATGTACGCAGGATGCCTGGTGGTCTCAGTTGGTTAAGTGTCTGCCTTCCACTCCTGTCATGATCCCAGGGTCCTGGGATTGAGCCCCGCATGGGGCTCCTTGTCAGCGGGGAGCCTGCTTCTCCCTCTGCCTGCAAGCTCTGCCTGCTTGTCTCTGACAAACAAATAAATAAAATCTTTAAAAAACAAAGAAAGCATGCATGCATGTGCTTATGCTTTGTTTGAAATATAATCTAAAAAATTATATTAACATATTCTGACCATCTGGATAAACCACCTTATAGGAGAGCACTGCCAGTGATTTTAGACTCTGCATTTGCAATTATAATAAGGTTTGTACCAATTAGTGCTTATTTGATTGTACCCTGTCACATATTAAGAGGGGTGAACACTCAGTAACCCTTAGCTGTCTGTTTCTGTGTCATAGTGTCTGTGGCAGAGACTCCTGGTTGTCTTCTAACATAAGTTTCTTCTTCTTCCAAAGCAATGAAACCCCCAAAACTTAGGTGGGCACATAGCTATTCAGAAAAAGAAAAACAAAAAAGCAAACAACATTGTCCAGTCTTGCTTGAAGCCAGCTCAAGTTTAAGTCAATGAATTGTAAGCAGAAGTATCTTCTGGCAGCTTCCAGGAACCTTTCTTAAAAGCAAGGTGATCTTCTCTATATGTCCATAAGATTAAGTCTGCCACTGTGTTGTTCAAATGTCCCACATCCTTATTGATTCTTAACAGATTCCATTAATGACTGAGAGGGGTGAATTAACATTTCCCACTGTAATTCTGGATGTCTGTTTTCTTCTTCTTTCAAGTTTCACCTTGTAAATATCGTTTATGTTTGGGGGAAAATACTGCAAGATTTGGGTCATCTCAGTAACCACCATTTAATAGGGAAATTTCACATGATTTCCTCATTTCCATTTGCATTTATATTTATAATCATTTTAGTGCCAAGTAGCACTCTTTAAAAAAAAAAGAAATCCAATCTGACAATTCTTGACTTTTAATTAGAGCCGTTAGTCATTTATGTTTACAATTTCTGATCTTTTTGTACTTACATTTCCATCTTATTTTGTACTTTCTGCTTTCTCCATCTTTCTCTCTCCGTTTTTAGATTCATTGTTTTTTCCATTTTGATTCTTCTCCTGTGCTGGTTTGTAAATCATGCTCTCCTCTATAATCCTTTTACCGTTATCCCAGATATGATGACATGCATCTTAATTTCTGGGTATATCATGTTAATTGGAATCTTTACCCTTTCCTTGGGCTATAAAAGAACCTCAGAACCCTTCGCTGTTCTACCTCTTTGAAAGCTCAGGGCTTTATTACAGTGCACTAAATACTTTATTTTCCAAATCTCAGTTTTATGCAGCCAGTCTTGATTTAGATATGCGCCCACATATCTACTACTTTCTCAGTCCTTCATTCCTTCCTACATCTTGGTCCTACATCTAGGAACATTTCTTTCTCCCTCAAATATATCCTTTAAAATTTTACTTAGGGCAGAACAAAATCTCCTTTGTTTATTTGTCTGAAGTTGTCTTTATTTTACCGTGTATAGAATTTTATATTGACATTTGCTTTCTTTGAGAATATTGAAGATATTCCCCTATTTTCTGGTTTCCATTATTCCTTTTTAAAACCCAGCTAAAAATGTACTGAACGCTCCTTTGAATATAATGTCTTTCCCCCAATCTGGCTGCCTCAAACAAAAATTTTTAACTGCTTGCTATGGGAAATTTAGAACATGTTCCTAAATAGAAAGGCTCATCTAGTAAACACTCTTGTGCCCCCATCCCAGCTTCAACATTTTGCCACTTTTGTGTCATTTCTCCCCACACACAGAGACACGGATGCACTTGTTTTAGGATTTTATTACACTTCTACTAGAGGATTTTAGAACACATACGAAATACTAACTCATGACTTTTCATCTGCAAACACTTCAGTATGTACCTCTAATGGATAAGGATTTCATTAACAAAAGCACCTGCCATCATCCCAACCAGTAAAATTAACAAAACCTGAGATCTTCAAATACTCATTTTCTACTCAAACTTCCCACTTATCCCAAAGGTACTTTTCACATTTGGTTCTTGGGACTGAGCCCTGCATTGGGCTCCCTGATCTGCAGGGAGTCTGCTTCTCCCTCTCCCCGCGCTTGTGCTCTCTCTCTCACACACACACAAATAAATAAAATCTTTTTTTAAAAATTAGTCTCTTATGGTTTGTCTCCCTGATTTTGTCCTGTTTTATTTTTCCCTCCCTTCCCCTATGATCCTGTTTTATTTTCTTAAATTCCACATGAGTGAGATCATATGATAATTACCTTTCTCTGATGATCTTTCTCTCCATACATGTCATTGCAAATGACACGATTTCATTCTTTTTGATGGCTGAGTAGTATCCCATTGTGTGAGTGTAGTACATATATATGTATATGTACTACATCTTCTTTATTGATTTATCTGTCCATGGACATTTCCATAGTTTGGCTATTGTGGACACAGTTGTTTTAAATGTTGATGTACAGGGACCCCTTCAGATCACTACATTTGTATCTTTGGGGTAGATACCTAGTAGTGTGATTACTGGGTCATAGGGTAGCTCTATTTTCAGCTTTTTGAGGAACCTCCATACTGTTTTCCAGAGTGGCTGCACCAGCTTGCATTCCCACCACAGTGTAGGAGAGTTCCCCTTTCTCCGCATCCTCGCCAGCATCTGTCATTTTCTGACTTGTTAATTTTAGCCATTCTGACTGGTGTGAGGTGGTATCTCATTGTGGTTTTGATTTGTATTTCCTTGATCCTGAGTGATGTTGAGAATTTTTTCATGTGCCATGTTGGCCATTTGTTCGTCTTCTTTGGAGAAATATCTGTTCAGGTCTTCTGCCCATTTGTTGATTGGATTATTTATTCTTTGGCTGTTAGGTTGGTAAGTTCTTTATAGATTTTGGATACTAGCCCTTTACCTGATAAGAAGTTTGCAAACATCTTCTCCCAGCCTGTCGGTTGTCCTTTGGTTTTATTGACTGTTTCCTTTGCTGTGCAGAAGCTTTTTTATCTTGATAAAGTCCCAACCGTTCATTTTTGCCCTTGCTTCCCTTCTCTCGTCTGCCCCATTTATCCTAGCAGTTAGAGCCCCCATTTCTTAATTGTATCTCATTAATAGTGTTTTTAAAATCTAACTTGATTAGATTTTAGTTCTTTTATTTCTCCAGAAAAAGATGATTTCTAGTGTCTTCTATGCTTTTTTTGAGCCCAGGTATCTTTATAATTGTTATTCTGAACTATAGTTCTTATCTATATCCATACTGATTCGGTCCCTGGCAGTCAGTACTGCCTGTTCTCTTTTCTGAGGTGAGTTTTTCCATCTTGTCATTCTTGCAGGAAGTGGTCACTTTTCTCTTTGTAGAATTACAGAATTCTTTTCTTAGCTCTCGGTTGAGTTTACAGGTGTTCAAAATGATTTCGAGCTACCTAGCTACATTCCAGGGACCAGACGAAACTCAGGTCTCCTTCTCCTCTGCCATCTTGGGATGTCTCTTATACCTTTTTTTTTTTTTTTTAATCAGCTTTATTGAGGTTTAATGTTCATCCAATAAAATTCACCCATATTGGGTGCACAGTTTGGGGGTTTTTGTTTGTTTGGGGTTTTTTGGTGGGTGGTTAGCAAAGCAAGGTTTTATTGAGTGAGAGCAAAGTGATAGTACAAAGCTCCCGAGGAGGGAGGGGACCTGAGAGGGTTACCCTTGAGTATATCGTGTGACGAGTTCTGACAAATGAGAACATTTATGTAAATCCAACACAATGAAGATTAGAACATCTCCAGGACCCTCCAAAAACTTTTCTCTTGTCCTTTCAAGTCCATCAGTGCTCCCCCACTCCCCTGCCCCTGGGCTCCAGCAGCCTCCGTCTGCTTTCTATCACTTTGTTTACGTTTTCTAAAATTCGCTATACATGAAATCACACAGATTTAGTCTTTTGTATGGGCACTGTTCACTTAGCACAATGCTTTTTTTTTTTTTTTAAGATTTTATTTATTTAATAGAGCACAAGTAGGCAGAGAGGCAGGCAGAGGGAGAAGGAGAAGCAGGCTCCCCACTGAGCAGGGAGCCTGATGGGGGCTCAATCCCAGGACTCTGGGATCATGACCTGGGCCGAAGGCAGACGCTTAATGGACTGAGCCACCCAGGTGCCCCTAGCATGCTTTTGAGAGTAATCCATGTTGTTTCATGTACCGGTAGGTTTTTTTTTTTTTTTTAATTGATAAGTAGTTTTTTATTACATAAATGTGCCCCATTTTATTTATTTATCCGCAGTTTGGTTGGGCATTTCATTCTTGTAGGAGTCGATCAGCCAAAGACTCAAAGGGACCCTTCTGTAGATCACTGGACCCCCTTCCCCACACCAGGTACTTCTCTCTTGTCTGGTACTCTGTTCTGCATAACCAGCCACCCCAGCCTGTCCAGACTCCATTCTCTGGATGCTCGACTCAAAGAGACAGTTGGATTCTGTTTGGGTTGCCACTTCATACACTGCAGCCTGAAACCTGCTTCCAGGTACTAATGTGGGGCAGTCACAGAGGTCATCTTATTTCCATCTTATTTGAAGGGGATCGCACACCTGCATTGCCCATTTTCCAATATTTGATAACAGTTATATTTCGCCTAGTTCTCCAGGTTTTGAAGGGAGAAGGGCAAGTCCCATAGAAGTCAATCTTTTATGGTGGAAGCCGAAGTCTCCTGCATCTTTTTGACAAGAAGAAATTAGGTGTTTTTTTTCCAGTCAACTTTACTGAGGTATAATTTATATACTTTAAAATTTCACCGTTGACGTCTACAGGTTGTTGGCTTTGACAGATGTATGCAACATATAATCACCACCTCTGTCTCCCCCAGAAAGTTCCTCATTCCTTTTGGCAATCAGTCTTCATCCACACCTCTCAACCTGGGCAACCACTTATCTAACCTCTGTCACTACAGAGTAATTACATCTGTCCTAACATTTCAAATATACAGAATCAGTTTCTCTTTTGTATTTGGCTTCGTTTACCAGTATCATGTCTGTAAGATGTTCTCATGCCATTGTGTGTGTTGATGTTTTGGGGTTTTTTTGTTGATACTTTCATTTCTCTTGGTTGAATATCTAGGAGTGGAATTTCTGGGTCATATGTAAGTATATGTTCAGTTTTATGAGAAATTGCCAAACTATTTTCCAAAGTGATTATACATTAATTATGATCCACATTAATATTATGATCCACATTGATTTATTTTTCAGTGTTAAATCACCTTTGCATTCTTGGGATAACCACATTTGGTCACAATGAATTATCTTTTGTACATATTCTATATATTTTATATGATAGACCATGCTTAAAAACCTTTGCATTTATGATCATGAATAATGTTGTTTTATAGTATCAATTTCTTACAATGTCTTTTTCTGGTTGTATTGGGATTATACTAGCCTCATAAAAAAATTGGAAAGTAATTTCTCCTCTTAATTTTCTGGGAGAATTTCTGTAAAATCGATATTATTTCTTCCTTAAATGTTTGGTAGAATCACCCAGTTTACTTCGTGGGAAGGTTTTGTTGTTGTTGTTGTTGTTTTAGATCTTATTTATTTATTTGATAGAGAGAGAGAGATCACAAGTAGGCAGAGAGGCAGGCAGAGGGACAGGGGGAAGCAGGTTCCCCGCTGAGCAGAGAGCCCAATCTAGAGCTTGATCCCAGGACCCTGAGACCATGACCGGAGCTGAAGGCAGAGGCTTAACCCACTGAGCCACCCAGGTGTCCCTGTGGGAAGGTTTTAACTACAAATTCAGTTTCTTTCATCTATATAAGGGTATTTAGTTGATCTATTTCTTTTTAAATGATCTTTGGCATTTTATGTCTTTCAAAGAATTTCTTTTTCATCTAATTTGCCAAATTATTGATATAAACTTGTTTACAATGTTCTCTTATTAGCTCTTTATATCTGTAGAATCTGTAGTGATGTCCCTCTCTTATTTCTGAAATTGGCAATTGTCATCTTTGTTTCTTTATTCCTTTTTTTTAGCAGTTAGACTTTGTATCCATTGGAGTCATTTTATTCATGTTTCTTTTGCTTGGGATTTATTGAGCTTCTTGGATCTGGTACTCTGCCCTGCTGATGCTAGCTGCCTTGCTTTTCTGGACTTCTAGCTCTGTCTCCTCAACTCAAGGAATACATGCCTGGCTGCCCCTCCCTGTAATTCAGGGAAACCTCTTCCTGGGCAGTACTAGCTGTGACAATAATAGGGATCACCTGGTATGTTTCTGTTCTTTCATCCTCTCTGCCTGATGTCCGATGTAACCAAAAATAATAATAATAATAATAATAATTTCATAAATTTTGTCTGATTTTTAAATTGTTTCATATAGAAAAGTAAATCTAGTTCCTGTTACAACATCTTTGCTAGAAACCAGGCACTAACTTTTATTGTGCATCTTCTATGCGCAAACACTTCACTTATCCTTTCATTCTATTCTATAGAAGTCCTGTGCTAAAGATACTATTAACCCTTTTTACAGATCAGGAATCTATGGCTTTGACAAATTAATAAATAAAGTTATATGTCCTATTAAATAACAAAATTACTTGATCTCAGATGTGTTTGACTACACAAGGATGCTACCTCCAGATAAAAGAGAGATAGGAAAGTTCATGAGTGCAAATAAATAAAATCTATTCTGTAAAATTAATTTTAATCATAACTGCTTTAATAACTGCTTTGATCTGTAGAAACTTCCCCTTTCCCTAGTAGTGATAGCAGGACACAGTGTGGGAATGACAATTTTACATTTCTAATCACTATTTTTGTTTCTTTTCTTTTCTTGTCCCTTATGGGTAGATTAGTGTCCCTTAATGGGCAGATTCTCCACATTTCCAGCCACTTTGGTTATAAAAAGGCCAGTCCACTTTGAAATTCCAATCTCATATACAATTTAAACCCTTCCCTCACTAGACTCCAAGGGACCTGGAGAGGGAGGGAACAAACTGCTTTATCATTCTTCCTTCTCCAACCCTTTGGAGAGGAATGGGGAATGTGGTCTTGTTTTGTACACCTCCCCTCCCTGACTTCTCAATATCTAACCCCTCTGAGGTTGTGGGATCAAAAGGAAATAGAAGAGGCAGAGCTTTTCCTATGTAACTGGTGCTTGTGTGAACATTGCTCGTCTTTCCTTGTCCAGTGATGTTCCATGCTTTCCTGCTGTCCTCTGCTCTTAAGATGTGTTGTTTCTAGGCCACCTGGGTGGCCCAGCTAGTTAAGTGTCTGTCTTTGGCTCAGGTCATGATCTCAGGGTCCTGGGATTGAGTCTAGTGCCATCAGGCTCCCTGGTCAGCAAGGAGTCTGCTTCTCCCTCTGCCTCTCCCTGCACTGGTGTTTGTGCACCACCCCCTCTCTCCCTCTCAAAAAAAGAAACGAAGGAAGGAAGGAAGGAAGGAAGGAAGGAAGGAAGGAAGGAAATAATCATTTTCACGAGGAAGTTCCCCTTCAATGAGATCTCTAAGTCCCTTCTCCCCCTGGTCCTGCCTATGGTTCTATGCCCACTCTGGTGACGTATTACCTTATTTGACCTAGAGTCTTCCATGGCTTCTGCTTCCTTACACAAGCCCTTTGCTCCTTCACGAGCCAGGAAAGTGCTGAGATTCTCTTTGGCACTCTCAAAGGGCCGAGGGGGACTAGGATGGGTTTGGCCACCATTCCCTTGCACACTCATCACACTACGGCTCATTCCTGTCTTCCAGCCTTGGGTTTTTTCTGCAAGCCTCCCTTCTCAGCTCTCTCTCAAGATGACATGGAGTAACTAGTTTTTCTAAGAAATCCCTCACCATCATCACCCCTGGTGGCAGCAAAGGGCTGGGAGGGAAGCTCTTTGGTGGTTCTGGGGGTCATCAAGTCCCCCTGGGGAGTGAGCTGCCCATCTCGCCTCTGTAGACACTCCTTTCTCTTGGATGGTGTTCTTAGAACCCCACCCTGTTCATTTAAATACTGGAAGTGAGAGAATGACCCGGTGGGAGGGCTGGGAAAGGAATTACCTCCTACTGAGAGAATGAATAATGGCTTGTCCTCTTGCTCTCCCCAGTAATCTCCTTATAATAGCGTGTTTGCAGGTGGATGACTGGATGACTCTGAGTAGTAGAGCCTTTTCCGCTGAACTCAGTAAACTCTGGGGGGATTACTAGGCCCTCATGCTGACGGTTCTTTAGACTGTGGCACCCGAGTGGTTCTTGTTTTCCCATGAAGCCCCAGGCAACAGTACAAATCCTGCTTAGTAGCCTGTTCTATAACCAATAGTTCAGCTGGTCTTCTATTGCAGCTGTCCAAACTGTGATCACACAAGTCGATTTAAAGTTCACTTTACCTAATTCTGATGCCACAACAGAAAACCTTAATAAGCTCTGACGTACACAATATGGACAGAAGCCCAAGGAAAGTCAGTATGATGTGCAAAAATGATTAAAAAAAAAAATTAACTACTTCCCTACACAAAATATACACCATCTGATCCCCCCCCCAAAAATCAAAAAACCAAAAATCTAGAAACAATGCCTTCTTTAGGGCCCTGATCTGATTTCCAAGAAGTTGGAATGAGCGTGGGGGGAAGGGAAGGTATGACAAATGAAGTGGAAAAAGAGAAGGGGGGTGCGGTGGGGAAGGAGACTGAGAACACAGTAAAACACTTCTTGCTTTCATTCTCGGCTCCCATGGACACAGCCCAGAAGGAGTACAGCGGGCCCCACTAGGGGACAGCTGGAAGCTGGCAGGCTTCCTTAACTCGCAGAGCTATTTAGAGCTCTGGGATTGGTACCCACGTCCAGGGAGTTAGCATTCCTGCCCAGGGGAGGTGGCACAGGAGAGAGCTTTCAAGTGTATTCAACAATCTTCCCCACAGCCTCTCCCCGCCCCCCCACTCCAAGACCAAACTCCAAGATTTCCTGAAGAAAAACAAGCTCATTAACCCAGACTCAGCCTGACATAGCAAAAGATACCAGCAGCATTCACATGGTGAGAACTCTGGCTTTGTAGGTAAGTGCTACTCACCCGTCCTTTAGTTAAAGTTTAGTCTAAACTTTAGACTACAAAGTAAGCTGTCTTAAAATGTCTTTTCTGGTCTTGACCTTATCCTCCCTTTCAACACTAAGCTTTTTCCTGAATTATTATCATCAAAGTTCCCTCTAGAGCAATCCATTTGTATCCTGGGCATATATTATGATCTTAGCTCTGAAGTAAGTATGGTGAACTCAAAGAAGAGGAAGGTGTGCCCTGCCTATGCATGTGATAGGGTTCTCAGAAGGAGGAAGCCAGTGTGGCTTGGTCATCAGGGTACGAGAAGGGTAGAGAGGACCAGAGCTCTGAGAAGATGGGTGGCGACGTCCAACCCAAGTCTTCTCTCCACTGCTGCCCAGACTTCTGGTCTAGGATGCCTGCACTATTCTGTGACCGGGAGAGTCCTACTCTTCAGATCTGGTGTGTTATTATTAGACTCCACAGTCACAAATCTAAAGCATCTTAGGAGTGGGAACTATGATTCAGTCATCACTACCTTCAGCACTTAGCATAGCACCTGGCACCTGGTAGACTAGAGGCTGCGTGGACCCATTCATATGTGAATGAGTGAACCAAAAGGGGTCCCATTGAATGGCTCTGCCCTACGTCCCACATCCTCTCCAGACCCTTCAGCAGACTTTTTGGAAGCTCTTGAAGAATAGTGGAAGAGACTCTCTTATTGGGTGAATAATGCTTTATGTAAAGTGTTTCCTTTTTTTTTTTTTTTTTTTTTCCCCAAAGAGGTGTTTGTATGCTCTGTCTTCACAGACATAGCAATCTGACTGGGGCTGTGTGGGGAGCCTATGATCCATCACTATTTTATTGGCAAGGACACTGAGCCTCAGAGAACAATTTTCCCTTCCATCTTCTGTGTCATTCTAGGAATTCATTAGTATGGGACAAAAGTTCCCAATGGTATGACTGGGCAGCTGCCGTTTCAGAAACACACAGGATTCAAACCTCGAAACCTGATTAAAAGCCAGGGGTCAGGGTCTCTCCCTCACCCCCCATCCCTGCCTTGCTCTATCAGGTTCGTCATGGGGCCTGTCAGAATCCTGTATGATTGTCTCTAGACCATGAAGAGGATGGAGAGGCACATGGTCACGGGTCCTGCGTATAAGCACTTCGATTTGGAGAGGAAGAATGCCAGGCGGGCTGAAGCCAGACTCCGCCAAAGACTGCACACACTGGAGTACATCTGCCTGTACCAGATGAAGCTGCTGACCTGGGAGCAGAGACAGCTCCAGAAAGAACTGCAGCGGTTGCAACAAGGTAAGGCCTCCGGGATGGGGGAGAGGCAGGGCAGGGCGGCAGGCCACTGCCTGGCTGAGGCCAGAGTGACACCCCCTCCTCAGGACAAGGGCTCTTTCAGAGACCTGGATCCCAAGGAAACAAGAACTGAACCCGGACCCGGATTTTAGGCTGCCTGCCCTCCTGCCGCCACCCTCCCCCTCCCTCTCTCCCTGGAGTGCACAGTCCCCGAGAGCAGCTCATCAGAAAGCCTTTTTCAGCTAATACTTCTCTGGCTTCCAGTCACTTCAGTGTTTCAAGTGAGCTCTCTCTTACTAAGTCCTTTGTTTTCTTCGTATTTTATTTTTCATTCTGCTTTCTTCTCACTATGTCTGGGTTGGTGTGGTTTCATCTCTGCACCTGGTCAACAGCCATTGATTGAGCAATGGTTCAGTGTGCAAGTCACATTATGAAGGGGAAGTCAAAAAAAAGAAAACAAAACCCCCACGCTTAGTGACCACAGAGCAATATCCTCTGTGTGGAGAGCGGCCCTCTGATGGGGCTGAGCAGGGGGCATTTGGCTGTTTTCGGCGCTCACCGATGAGACCGACTCTGATACGAACTGCTCAGCCTCCTTATACTTTCATGTGTGTCCATACGAGAGCCTGCAGGGTTTGCTTAGATGAGAACATTTCAAAGAAGTAATTGTGGCATATCGGAACTGTGTTTTCTTTGACTCTGTAAGTCAAAGGGCCAATATTTCTGTTGTTTTCCCAAAGAGGTTTCTTTATCCATAAGCCATGTGCTCATAGCCTTTACCCAATGCTCTTCCCTAGAACCCCCGTCTCCAAAGAATAACCCTTTCCAAATGTATATATCACTTAGAAGACTATCCAGTTAACAGGTATAAGTAGGAAAGTAGTGATAATAAGAATAATGGAACTAACCTCAAAAACTAGTTTCTAGTTAGTAGCTACTGATCATCATAGAGCCAAGGGCTACACGTGGTGTCCGGAATCTCAGAACCTCCAGGGCTGTCTATACCATTCAATAAAAACTGGGAAAGAAAACTCCCCCTACTCAATGACCTCATTAAAACATGGCGGCTAAGAACACGGACTCTGGACCCAGACTGTCAGGGTTGAAATCCTGACTCCTGTTTACCAGCTGTGAGGCCTTGGGGGTGCTTACTGGACCTGTCTGTGCCTCACTTTCTTCCAATGTAACATGGAAATGATATTCCCCACCCCGTGAAGTTAGTTGAGGATTCAGCAAGCACTTAGGACCTAAACACGAAGTAAGTTTACATAAGTGTTTACGCTTATCACTTAAGTGATTGATCGAGCCATCAAGAAAAGATGGTTTCAGGACTAAAACATTCCTACTGCTTTGTTAAAACTGCTGTAATTGTATGCTTTGCAGAAATGACATCCATCATTAAAATAATTTGATTTTTATATGACTTCAAAATTCAGCATAGAAAGGATCCACCCGAGTTCTGCAAAACTATAGCCCCTTCTCACTAAAAGCAGGTGCTGGCACTCAGAAGTTCTGAAAATGCTAGAGCAAGCTCCAGAGGAAATCCAGGTGTCATGATTCAGTGTCGACTTGTTTAGGTCTACACGGCTAATACATGGACACAAGAACAGAGAGTGATGTCCAAACAGCTGGCCTGGGAATTATTTCTAACCTGCAGCTTTGGGCCTAAGAGAGGACTCTGAGCAAGTAGCTGAACTTCTCTGCTTTCCATTTCCCTGTCTATAATAAATGGTTAAAACAAACGGGAATGAGAGCTCACAGACTGGAAAAGAACCTTAAAAGCCATCTGGTTGAATCCCACTTCTACTCTCAAAAAGACACAGAAGACCATATATCTACTTTCACAGAAGGGGGCAGGGAAGGTATGCAGAAGGCCAGGCTGAGACAGGTGGTGGTCCTGGCTGAGTAGTGTCTGCCTCAGGGACAGGTGGCGCAGGAAGAGTCTGGACCAGGAGGCAAAAAACTGATTCAGGGGCCTCGGCCTCTATGTCCTTTGGAAAGTCATATTCTTTCTAAGCCTCGAATTTCTTGACAGTAAAATTAAGGCAAAGGGGAGAAATTAAGGAAAAGGGGAAGAAATAATATGTATTATGTCTTGGTATTTATCAGACACTGTACTAGGCAACATTTTCCCATGATTCATTTACTGAAATTGTAACTGAGATTCAGCCACATGCCAGTTGGTAGATTGTCCAAAATGCATAACCCCTGTCCTCATCTTAGAGATGTCCTCACCGTAGAGATTTGGATCAGCAGGTTGGGAATTGAGCTCGAAAACCTACATTTTAACTGAGGTAATACTTAGATTATTATGGGACATTATAGCTACTCCAATAGATGCAGGAACATAAACATGAAAAAACATGGTCTGTGTCTTCTAGATGCTCACGTTTAAATTGGAAGGTATCTGTGCTTTTGAAAAATTATAATAGAAAATGCTAATTGCTAAATTAGAGTTGTTTACAAAGGAGGGCAGGAATATAAGAAGATTCCTATGGGCCCCAGGTAAGATCTTCCAGGAGAGGCACTGTGTAGGCAGAATCTTAGAGGAGAATGCAGGGGGCAGGGGGTGGAGTGCAGTTTGTCATAAGGACATATGGAATGAGGTCACTCCTGGCAGAAGGAACAGTATGTACAAAGGTGCATACACGAGCATAAGTTGCTTCAGACAGCCCAGTACTGAGGAGGGTAAGGGGTGAGGAGAAGGTGAGGCACAATGTGGAGGCAAAGGGGGGGGCGGGGCCTTGATCATGAAGGGTTTTATAGGTCATGCAAAAGAGTTTAGGTTTCACGCTATAGGGTCTGGGAGTAGGGAGATAGCATGTTCACTCTGGCAGCAATGTTGAAGAAAATTCCTAAAGTTCAGACCTAAATTAGGGAATTGGCCAAGGAAATAAAAATTAGTATTTTAAGATATTTAGAAAGTAGAATTGTCCGAACTTTGTGATTAATGATATGTCCAGGGGGAAATAAAACCAGAGTCAAGAGTGTATTGCCCGGTACAGAGGAGGCATTCAAGCATCCTTGTTGAGTTGGAGAGTTGGATGCCTACAGGTACCACACCTTCACAAGGGAACATGGGAGAAAGATCACGTTTCAGAGGAAAGTTATGTTCATTTCCGAGCCTGCTGACTCAACAGGTCTAGACTTCAGAAGACTGGCCTATCTGGAAGAGGTATCTTAGAATCTCTCGGTTTATAGCAAACAGATGAAGGTCTTACATGGATGAGACATACACACACACACACACACACACAGACTCAAGGAACTAACAGAGGAAAAAGGGCTCACCAAAGATGGTCTCTTGTCTTGACTGTCTCACAAAGAGGTGACGAGATGAAATGATACTAGGAGGTGAATATGATGTCTAGTCCCCCTGTCTGGTCATATTCCCTCTGCCTGCTGCCTGCTAACCCCAGTGCAGATCCGGGGAGCTCACTCCCAAGCCAGTGCAGGACTTTCACACCCAAGTGATCCATTCGTGAGGTGTCTTGAAAACTAAGTAGGTCCTCAACAGCAGCCATGACTACAAGATGCTGAAACATTTACTCAAAGAGTGAAAAACCCACTTCATCCTAGCCGGCAGTTGCAACTCATGGTTGAGACCAGTAGGAGGGCACATAATTGAGGTAAAGGAAACAATAGGGCGCCACCTCTGGGTATCGCTCACACCCAGTTATTTTGTCTTGAAAACACCATGTTTGCCAAATACAACATTCAAACAAAACCTCCATGGGCCTCCAGCCAGTTTAAACCTCTGATCTCAGTGTTTCTAAATCCTTGTTAACATGGTCTAGGTCAACCCTGGGGAACTGCTGTGAGTCCTTCTGCCTCCATCGAGCATGCCAAGTCAGCCTGCTGTGGTCTGAGTGTGTTCACGTGTTGGTTCTCTGCCCAGAAAACCCATGGGTGATCCAGCATCCGTTCCGTTCTCCTCTGACTAGATTAGTTTTTAGGGCTTCCATAAGAGAGAACCATGAACTAGGTGGCTTATTTTTTGCCCTACAGTTCTGGAGGCTACAAGTCTAAGATCAAGGTGTGTAGGTGGTTGATTTGTTCTGAGGCTGTGAGGGAAGAAGGACCTTCAGGCCTCTCTCAGAGTGTCAATGGCTGTCTTTTCCCTACCTTCCTTCACGTTGCCTCCCCTCTGTCTGTGTCTCTGTGTCCAAATTTCCTGTTTTTTTATAAGGACACTACTCATGGATTAGGGCTCCCCCTAACGACCTCCTCCTAACTTGCCTATCTCTGTAAAGGCCCTATCTCCAATTAAGGTCACATTCTGAGATGCTATGGGGTGAAGACTTCAACATAGGTCATTTGGGGAAGACAGAATTCAACCCATAACACTTATTCATTAACTCAAAGCAGATATTATCAAGAAAAAGCTCTCCTCTTATTTGGGGAATGGAATTCAGAAGAAACCAAAAGATGCCCTTCCACCCTCATCAACAAGAGGACAGAAGCACCGAGTTCCACAGGTTAATAAAGTTAGGTAAGAAAATGCTTACTAAACTCACTGAGACACCATTGAATCCCTCTTCCCAACTGACCACCCTATGTCATCCTCTCCCTGAGAAAATGCTGCCTTTCCTCCTGAAGCAACGAAACACTTCCCGCTATCGACACCACCCCCTTCTCAACCACCATCACCTCAGCTGACACCACACTGAAAGGGAACATGGTCTAACACCTGGGAAATTCAAAATATGGGCCTTTTTATTGGTTTTCAGAGATTTTTCTTCTTTTCACCTCTTTCCCCAGAGCACTGGTCACCAACACAACCCAAGAAATACATAAAACCAAATCCCAGATGCCTCCTTTCCATCACACTGCCCTAAAGGACTCCATGAAAAGCAAAGAAGAGTCACTATCTCAAAATTACGGAGCTTCCCGCTCTACAGCAGAGAAGCCACGAGCCCATGAGAAAGATTGTCAAAGCCCCCCAAAGGGCAAAGACTCCAACAAGGGCATCTCTGTTCTGTGTCAAGATCAAGATGTCTCCATCAACACCCTAGACCAAGGCCCTGGTTCCAGCCCAGCTGGTGAGAGTGGAAAAGCACACATTGACAAGGCCGGATCAAAGGATGCCAGCCTACAGCCAGACCCCAACGCTGGCAGACAAAGTCCCCTGAATCCCAGGGAATGCGCAGGATATTTGAAAGACGAGTCCGTAACACCTACCTTCTTAGAGCTGTTTGTGAAGGTCAGAAATGCCCACTACCTCCGACACAGGGTTCCCCCCGAGTCTGAGAGACTGCTTAGTATTGGGGAGATATTCGGCACAAGGAATCCTTCCAGCCCAGAGGAGGACAGGAGTGTGAGAACAGGGCAGGCTTCCTTCGTCTCTAACCATCTAGCATAACCTCACAAGAACATCTATCATACTCACTACAGAGATGTGTGCCTCAAGTAACTGCAGTAATTAAGATATATAATACACATGTCAATATATATTATATATATAGTCTGTTTTAAACCCTCAGGTTTTTCTTTTTTTTTTCCTTTTATGGGGATATAATCTTTCACTGAAAGAGCAGTACAAGTATACGAAAAATGAGGGGAGAGATGAATCTTCTGAAAACTCTTTAAGGGATGCGCACATGTTGCTGATGTCAGCGAAGCTAGGAACCGACACTGACGACTAGACTTTTCCGGAAAGGAAAATACCACGGGTCCTGCTTACGTTCCGCCCCCTTTTACTATAGGAGGTTCTTATGGCGCCACCTGCTGGCAAAAGGACGTAGCTCTTCTGTCTCAGTTCGCCTGCAACACAGTGGGAACAGGAACGTGGTTGGAAACAAGTATCCTCATAGATTCCATAAACAAAACCTGCTCGCCCACCAAAGTCGTTCTGTTTCCTTCATCCCTGCCCCCTCCCTCCTTCCCTTCTTTCCTTCCTTCCCAGGGGGCTCCACTTTAGTTTCCTCATTCCTGCTTTCCACCTGCTTATATCACACTTTTTGGATCCTAATAAACGAAAAATAAACAATTTCTTCTTTTTATTTTAAAGATTTTATTTATTTATTTATTTTGATAGAGAGATCACATGTAGGTAAAGAGGCAGGAAGAGAGAGAGGGGGAATCAGGCTCCCTGCTGAGCAGAGAGCCCAGTGTGGGACTCGATCCCAGGACCCTGAGATCATGACCGGAGCTAAAGGCAGAGTCTTAACCCACCAAGCCACCCAGGCATTCCAAACAATTTCATCATTTCCTCTAACATAACCCTCCAAGAAGCAAAGCAACTGAGGAAGGCAGGCTGGGGCAACCAAACTGTTTCATGGACAATTTATTCGCACTGGCCCATGACCACCGGGCTAACAGGAACAGGGTCCCCCACTATAGAGAAGCTGCTGCAGACTGCCCCAGCCTTTTATTATATGTCCTTCCTCCTTGTCTGCCATTTAAACTGCATCTGTCTCCATTACAATCACACACCAAGGATGAGTTTCCAAAATGATTTGTCCCACTTCTCCACGGGCCTTTTCTCTGGGCCACCCCTGGAGGTTGCGACCATCACTAAGGCAGCAGGGAGCGTGGCCTCAGCATGGACCCCCGCTCCACACATGCCATCAACTCCCCACACCACATACACCCCAGTCTTATGAACTTGAGAAATAATCATTCAGCAGGTCCTTGTCCGTATTACGCTTGTGTCTTCATACATCAGACAGGCCCAGATCGGCCTGTGCTCCCTACTCCAACATTTTATACACTCTATCTCAAATGACATGGCCCCCCTTGCCACAAAACTGTGGGTTTACAAATCTTCTAGCCACACAGATTTCATATTCTCATCATTGAGTCCAATACATTTTCCTTCTTTGATACAATAGACGCGATACTTTCATTGGCACAGCTCAGCACAGTCAAGCGGAAAGCTGCTGTGGGGGACTTGGCTGGCCTAACTCATTATTTTCTAAAGGACAGTTCGAAGCCCTGGTCTTCACACGGCATTCAGAGCTCCAGGATGGAACGCAGCCAGTCAGCTTAACGTCATTCATTCCTACTCTGCTCTCACCTGGGGATAAGTGTGCTCCCCAAAAGACACTGGGCAGTGTCCAGAGAGAACTTTGGTTGTCACAAGCCAGGTAAGGAGATGAAAAGACCCCAATCTATATACCACTGCATTACATCTTGACAAAAAGCCTCCAAAGTATAAGAAATCGGTGAGATGGTAGTCTCCACTTTGCAGAAAAGAAAATTGAGGTTCATGATAAGCAAAATGACTGTCTCCATACCGCAATGTGAATGAGGAGCAAAGATGTATTAAGGAGAATGTCTTCTCCATTTACCCTGGGAAGGGAAAGAGGACTTTCACCTTATTATCTGAAACCCTCCAGCTGTCAGGGAATCCATGTTTCACCTGGAGACAGAGTGATCTGGAAACTCTGAGGTGGTCAGTCACTCAGCTTCCCATCCAGAGTCCCAAGGTTGTACAGGCTGCTGCGAGGGACCCCAAAGATTCCAACAACCCTCAGTGATCAGGTAAGGTGCTTCCAGTAACTCCAGAACAGCCGCCCCTCTGAGGGTGAAGGCAAGGCAGAGGGAGGAGAACCTGGAGGACTTGGCCCGCACGCCAAGAACTTTGGACAGAGGATCCTCCATCCCAACCAAGCAGAAGTCAACAGCCTACACCACCAACCCCAGCCAGCACAGCAGGAGCTGCCGTGGAACAATGGGAAGCCAGAGACGTGGGACCCCAGCCTGAGCCCAGCCCTGCATAGATGTTTGGACCTGGAGGGCAGGAGGAGGGAGATTGGGAGCCCAAGCTTCACTGGGGTGGGGAAGAAGGACTTTAAACTGGACAGGAACCCTGCATAATAATACCAGATGCAGTTGAAGAACATCTACCAGAAATAAAACTGGTAAAACAGAAGGGACCAGAAGCTGTGGGCTCAGACTGAGAGAATATTAAGCCAAGTTGGTGGCAGTTCCTCGGAGAAAAGCCTCTATCCTGTGGTTACATCTCACGGAGCTGGCGTTTCTCAGTCGGATCTATGTGAAGCAGCGTCGTGCTGGGAAACATCCCGTACGAGGAATCCGGGTGCTGATTATACATCCTGTCTCAGAGGCGGCTGCGGCCCACCTGAGATTTATAGGAGAAATGAAAGCAAAGGTAGGTAAAACTTGGGTCTTGAAGGAAAAGGAGATTCATAAAATTGGGGTTTAAAAGGAAGGCATTTAACACGTATAGGAAGAGAGTGAAAAGCTACGGATAGGAGACCAGCAAGCTAGGGCTCCCCTAGGAATTACTGGCAACTTGAAGACATGGGATCTCATGGTCCCAACTCTGTCCCTTACTAAGCCAACTGGGACCCTCATAAGTGGAAAAGCTGACAGAGCTGAGCCTTGCTGCCCACAGAGCCCCTGTCCTTGGACAGAAGGTAGCTACTGGTGTCACATATACATGGAACACCACTCAGCCGTCAAAAAGAATGAAATCTTGCCATCTGCAGTGATGCGGATGGAGCCAGAGGGTATTATGCTGAGCGAAATAAGTTAGTCAGAGAAAGACAAATACCAACCACATGATATCACTTCTATGTGGAATTTAAGAAACAAAACGGATGAACATAGGGGAAGGGAAGAAAAAATAAAATAAGATGAAAACAGAGGGACACCTGGGTGGCTCAGTGGGTTAAAGCCTCTGCCTTCGGCTCAGGTCATGATCCCAGAGTCCTGGGATCGAGCCCCAGCTTGGGCTCTCTGCTCAGCGGGGAGCCTGCTTCCCCCTCTTTCTCTGCCTGCCTCTCTGCCTACTTGTGATCTTTGTCTGTCAAATAAATAAATAAAACCTCTAAAAAAAAAAAAAGATGAAAATAGAGAAGGAGGCAAACCATAAGAGATTCTTAATCATAGGCTGTTGTCAGAGGGGAGAGGTTTGGGGGGATGGGTAACGGGGGGATGGGCATTAAGGAGGGCACGTGATATAACGGGCACGGGGTGTGATATAAGACTGATGAATCATAAATTCTACCCCTGAAACTAATAACACACTATATGTTAACTACATTGAATTTAATAAAAAAAAATAATAAGTTTGGGGAAACATGGGTTAAACAACGAAAACAAATCTCTCTCCTGGGACTCTCTAAACGTTTAATACACTAAGTTTATGACGAATGTCTTCGGGAGAAATTATGTCATGCTGAATTCCCCTAAATGATGTGACCGTGACATTTTTGCACAGGAATCATCTTCAGAAGCTATGATAATTCACTCATCACACACCTTAGAAACACTGTCTTGGAATAAAAACTAGAGTAGGAGAAGGTTTTTTTTTTCCTCATGTAGGTCAAATAGTCAGCAAAGATCTTACAAATTCCAGATGGCAATAGCAGGAACGACACTTTTCATAGAGAATATTTTCCTCATTTTCCTATTAAGGGTTCCCACATGCACCCCCCCACCCACCCACTCCCCACACATGACAACAGCCTCATTCAAAAATTTTTCTCAGGGCAAATTGACAAAAATGGTAAAAGGTGAGGTAATGTTTGTGGCTCTTTCGGCCACTTTAAATAGGTTACATGTGCTGGGAGGTAATCTGTGCTTCATCCCACAGAAGAGAAATCTGCATTCAGAAGTCCAGACGGTTCCTACAGAGGCAATAAAATACAGAGCTGGGATCAAGCCTACTTCTGTCTACCTCCAAAGCCCCTCCTTGCCCCACATCACACACCCTGCTTACTTTCATCCGAAAAGTTCAACAACAGCAAAAATTGCCAACGCCAAGCACTGGGCAAAGGGCTCCAGCGCGTGCTCTTATCTCAAGGGGTTTGCTATTGAGGGGAAGAAACAGAGCCAAGAATGAACTCAGTTCAAGTTGACGTGGTAGGGGCGCCTGGGGATGCAGTTGATTGAACGTCCAACTTTCTTGGTTTTAGCTTGGGTTGTGATCACGGGGTCGTGGGATCAAGCCCCATGTTCAGCATGGAGTCTGGTTAAGTTTCTCTCTCCCTCTCCCTCTGCTCTCCTCCACCCCTCTCTAAAATAAATCAATAAAATTAGATTAAAGGCTGTCTATTCTCTAACATCTATTCTACCCCAAACGGTCAAATAAAACTAGTCTCAGTAATTCTATTCCACCTTCCAGGAACTCATTCAGGAAAGGGCATGTGCCTCAGCGGTTGACAAGCAGACATGAGAAGTCAACCAAGGGCTCCAGGGCAGAGCTTCCCATTCCCAAGAAATCAACACAGAGAAAATGGCTGCAGTCATCTTTTAGACACTGTCCTCTCTACCTGCGCTTCCCTGACCTGTAATAATCCTGCTGCAGACTGAGGAGGAAGCCCGGGCAGTGAGGAGCTGGAGGCAGAGCTGGAGAAGTACGTAGAGGGGAGGTCATTAACGGCTTTGTGTTTGGGGTGACTATGTAAACTTCTCTCCAACCTGGCGCGCTTCTGAGAACAAGAAGGGATGCTACTAATACACATGTTGAGTTAACAGACACAAAATGGACAGATCTTCTTACATCCCATGCTAAAGAGTGGCTTTGCCTGAGTCCCCCCACTTCACGACTTTGAAGGAGAGAAATGCTGTAGCCCATCAGCAGCTTAGATACGCCTTTCTGGCCACAGCGGCGAGAAGAGGTTCACAGGACAGGACGAGAACTGGGATAAAACTGGAGGCATGGTCCATATGAGAGAGGTTAAAGGACTGGCTGAGCCAAGGTTGTAGAGATGAAGAGGATGCAAAATGTTTAGGAGGAAAAGAGGAGAACCTGGTGGCTGAGTAGGTGTGTGGGGAGGAAGCAAGACAGGACTGAGATGGACACCAGTTCCTGGCTTGGACATCTACACGAAAGGTGGTGCCACCTGGGTGCCTGGGCGGCTCAGTTGGTTAAGCGACTGCCTTCAGCTCAGGTCATAATCCTGGAGTCCTGGGATCAAGTCCCACATCGGGCTCCCTGCTCGGCAAGGATATGCTTCTCCCTCTGACCCTCTCCCCTCTCATGCTCTCTCTCATTCTCTCTCTCAGGTAAATAAAATCTTTTTTAAAAAATTAAGTTTAAAAAAAAAAAAAAAGATGGTGCCACTTCCCAGGACTGGGGCAGCACGAAGGGGACAGACCTCACCTCACCCTGGGAAAAGCCCAGGTGGCCAATATCTGAACCCCGGGGGAGACTGACCTCAGCCGGACTCACTGAATATGCTTATGGGTGAGACGGCATCTTGATGGGAATTGTTGGTAGGAAATTAGGGGTGGAGGGGATTGTTTATTCTGGCAAATTTTAAGAAAGAGAGAAAAATTTGAGGGAAGACAATCCCTCATCTATCAGACCATCAACAAGAAAAGATTGAGGGTAACATACTGCCATGAGTCCGTGGCCCAGGACACATCAAGGAGACAAAGCCTGGCCCCGTGCCTGGATTTCAGATCACACCCATGCTGTGGCTCCCGCCCAATCGTTCTCTTTCTCCCACGAAGCCACCTCTCTCCCTCATTCTCCCTCCTTGTGATCTTATCAATGTTAATACAACTAGGGGACTGACATTTAGGAAGCATTCCAACATCCAGCCAAGATAATAGATGTAACGGGGTGGTTGCTGTCCAGGGGACGAAACACCCCTTGCCCTATTGCTTGAGAATTCAGTAATTCATTCATCTAACAAAGATCCCTCCTGAGCGCCATGATGTTAGGTCCATCCCTTCCTTACAAAAGAAGAGGACACCAGGCACGGTCAGTGCGCGCACCGCCGACTTCCAGGCCATTTGTCGATGCCTATGAATCTAATCCAATAAAGACATCAGATGGGGAACTGTTTGTCCGGAAAACACACCACTCTCTCTCTCCTCCCAATTTCCCTTCCAAATCCATGACCTCGCCGCATACTTTACGAGAACCAAAAAGAGCAAAATATGAAGACGCTAACTGATGTGAGCCATGAGAAGGACCACAATAAAATAACACACAGGTTTTGCAGGCTAACAGTGAGTTCTTTCTTATTATAGAACATTTTTGAGTTCTGAGTCTAAGACGACCTTCCCTCTTGCTGGACCCCATCTTCGGTGCCTTCAAAACCACAGCGTCTATTCCAAACAGCTAGAGCTGGTGGTGTTCAAAGTCCGAACAGCTTTAGGATGACTTCAAAAGTAGTTCACCTCTTAAAAAAAAAAAAAAAAAGGAAAAAAGTAGTTCACCTCTTAAGGGAAAAGTACTTGCAGCTGATCAGAGCTCTCCTTATTTGGATTCATTCCATGTGTATTTATTGTCTACTCGATATAAAGTTCCTGTCCCAGGGGTTGGGAATGCAGAAAACACGCATATATAACCCTCCCCCTTGGAGCATTTTTACTTTATCAGGGGAGCCAAACAATAAGAAAATAATTATTCAATTAATTTTTGAATCGCAATAATGAGTGCTACCACCTTCCAAGGGCTGAGAAAGCCTAGAACAGAGAGTCTGACCTCGTCTGAAGAGACCCGGAGGCGTGCCAGAGGGCCACCGGATAAGCTGGGACCTGAGGGCAAAGGCGACGTCAGTAAGGTGAAGGGGAGGCTGAGGTGAGCTTCTGGCAGGAAGACGGGCCTGAGCGGAGGTCCTTAGACCAGAGGAAGCCCAGGGCTCGGGGGTCCTGAAGGAGGAGGGGCGTGGCTGGAGCTGAGAGAGAAGAGGCAGAGAAAGGCCCAGGAAGGCCTGTGGAAGAGGCAGGGGCTTTGCTACTAAGAGTTTTCAGTTGAACAGTGTTCACAAAACTTACAGCTGATCCTTGAACAGCACAGGTTTGAACTGCTTGGGTTCCCTTACAAGGGGATTTTCTTTAAAAAAAAAAAAAACACTATAAATGGATTTTCTCTTCCTTATGATATTCTTAACATTTTCTTGTCTCTAGCTTACTTTATTGTAAGAATGCAGTATATAATACACAGAACATACCAAATACGTGTTCGTCGCATGTTTCGGTTATGGGTAGGGCTTTCCGTCCGCCCTAGGCTATGGGAAGTCACGTCGTGGGGGAGTCCAAAGTTACAGATTTTCGACAGCTCGGGGCAAGATGGGGGTCGGTCGATGCCCCTAACCACGTATTGTTTGTTCAAGGGTCAATGGTACTCCTGGGGGGTTGATATCATTGTTTCAAAGGCCTGCAATAGTGCTGTGATGTTGGTGAGTGGACCAGGAGACTCTCCAGCTTTCCCTGGAACAGGCACAAGAGGAGGAGGAGGAGGAGGAATGTGTGTGGCTCAAACCTACCAAGCCGAGGGAGGCTGTGGCACTGTTCGCGGACACTGAACCACCTTACAAGTCCCTCATTCTTCTATTTGTTATTCCTCCAGGGATTGCATGACCTGAAAAGGAAGCCAGAGGAAGGAAGTAGGACGCACCGATGAGCAGTGTCCTTGCAAATTATTTCAATGAAACAAAGTCCCATTACAGCGATCTCCTTCCCGAGGCTTATGGAGTTTAACTTAGCGCGCCCTGTGTCAACCCAAGATCCAAGTCCCCAATCTCCTGGGACTTGAACAGGAGTTGGTAAGACATGGATCTGAACAGGCTCCTCAACCACAGTAATTCAACATGTGTTCTAGACATCGTTTGGCACAGAATTATTCTTCATCTAGTTTTCCTAATAAAACTGGAGACCAGACACATCCAAACCCGGGTTAGACGGACAACAAAGGGCTAAGCCTCATGCCCACTAGAGCAGCTCATCTGCACCTCTCACACAAGCTCAAACACTGATGCGAGTACCGACAAACAAATGCGCAAGCGTGTACGTTTATACATATGGAAATGGGCACATGAATATTCATTACCATATTTCATCTGACCCGGGATACCATATTTTATGACACGCACCATTATTTTCTAGTAAGAAAGAAAAACATGCTGCCAATTAAACTGACATGCTGTCGACTAGAAGATGCATCAAAATTTCAAAGAAGTTGAAATATGAAAATGTAAATTTTAGAACGGAAGAAACAAGGTTATCTGAGGGTGTATACTGTGTGAGTGGCACACACCTACTTTTTCTCATGTCTGTCACCTGCAAACAACCAAACATCACGGTAGAATCCAATAAGGGCTGATAGTCTCCTGGTGCTCAAATCATAAGAAATCAGGAAAAGAGCACATTAGCTACACACTTAGATTATGCTGAAATCCTTTTATTCCTGCTGAAGTCCCACTGGACACATGAAGCCTTTCCGCACTGATCTCCCTTCCCATCATCGCTAGAACACCTGCCCTGTACTCCGCCATCCGAAACTCAATACCAAAAACCTCGTTTTCACCTGTCACCATTTCTGTATTTCAGTGGAGTTTCAGGATAAAGGTCCCTTTAGTGTGTGTGTGAGAGAGGGGGTCGCTGGGGACCAGGATTTCTATCTACCATTCCCCACCCCCGCCCCAGCTTCCGCAAGCACAACCATTATACCCATGCTCTTGACTTACTCTCCCAGTGCTCTAAAATGCAAAATGTGAGCATTCCCAATAGGATGCTTATTAGTATTCCCGGCAATTTCCAAAAGGAGAGAAAGCCTCATAAGAAAATCAGTGTATGGGGGCAGCTGGGTGACTTGGTGGGTTAAGCCTCTGCCTTCGGCTCAGGTCATGATCCCAGGGTCCTCTCTGCTCAGCGGGGAGCCTGCTTCCTCCTCTCTCTCTGCCTGCCTCTCTCTGCCTACTTGTGATCTGTCTCAAATAAACAACAACAACAAAAAATCTTTAAAAAGAAAGAAAGAAAGAAAGAAAATCAGTGTATGATTTCAAACTCGCATAGCACTCACCCTGTGCCCGATGGGGGCCTGGGGCTGCTCCCAGGGAGCCTGTGGCAGGGGACAGACACACCAACACTCAAGCTGGATGCACCGTTGTGTTCTCACGTGACACAGGAAAGCCTTGGCAAGTACGTTCTTTTTTCATGGGCCGTAATACAGCTGCTTTTGGATGACAGTGTTAAGAAGGTTTCTGAGGTCCTAGCGGTTACCAACGCCATCTGTACCGCCAGAACGTGTCACTGGGAAGGAATTCACAAAATGCACAGCTAAGCAGAGAGAGGTAAGTCACTCACAAACAACTTGCCATATTTGGGTGGTTTAGCCCAGGTCATAAAGGCCTCATTTTTATTTAATCATTTTGTGGTTGAATCATGTATGTTAACTGTAGATTTTTACAAAATACAAAAAAAAAAATGTTTACTGCGGTGGTGGGGGGGGCGTGGTGGGAGGGTATTAAGTTATATACCCAGCCACCAGGAAGAGGCAACACTGTTAACTTAGTAGCATATTTCTTTCCAAAATTTTTTTCTAAGCATTGTCAGAAAAGAGAAAATTACAACAAACAATAAAAATGCAGAGAATCCAGCTACCTTCTGGTTTCTGTTCAAGGATGGACAACAGGTCCCAAGGTGTATCCACAGGTCATTCTGGCCACAAGATGCTCTTAAGAAAGTATCTGTGTTGAAGTGCATTTGGGATACACCTGTGTCCTGGGGCCAGGGAGGGACCGTGGTAACTCTATTAGCATAACAAAGATCTTGGGACGTTCCACAGTAAACAAACAAATTCCTACGGAAATTTTCCTTTTTCTCCCTTTCCGGCTTCTTCCCTTGCTCCCACCCTCTCCCTTTCCTCCCTCTCCGCTCTCCATCCTCTCTGTCCTGCTCACTTGCTTTTACTACCAATTAGCATCCGGCAGCAGAGTCACATCCCGATGGAACACACTTGGGAAATAGTTCCTCCGTGGACGTTCCCACATTCCCACATTTATAGTCTTCCAGAGCCAAGCAGGCCTAGCTCCTAAGACAGAACTGCTAAGATGCTGGCAGGCCTCTGGAACACGGCCTCAGAAAATCCCCCGGGGGCCGCACAAGATAGAAACCCTGTGCAGTAAGATCCCTGCCAGGCAGCACGCACTGGAATTGGTAGGATAAAGTCAAAGTGAAAAACCAATAAACTTGGAAAACTCTTGAAACTTTCAATATCCATAAAGATCTACTTTCTTCCTTTCCTAGAACTGAAATGCGTCTTCTATGACCCAAAGTGAATGTCTTTTTAGGATTAAGACGTAGCTCTTACCGCCCACGGTATGATAGGCTCCGGCAACATCCACTTGAAAGGAGGCAGAATCCCAAATGTCAGGTTGGGTGTCGCTGCCCCCTGGGCAGACTGCGGGGGAAGACAGGCCCTAGGGATGAGGAACAGAAGAGGCTGGCTGAGGACAAAGCAAAAGCTGACACCCTCCAATCTTTTTCCTGAGGGGGATGTTCCACGTGGGACATTCTTTAGGAATCTCCCAACCATCTTAATGTTAACACCTTGCTAGAGGGAAAAGTGACCTTGACAATGGCAAGGTCTCTGGGTCCTCTTTAGCCTATGAAAGTTCTATTGAATCCTCCCTTTTCCTTCCACCCCCCAAGGTACAGAACCAGCCACCCCTCACAGCCCCGGGGCAGCAGCTCTTTCTGCCCACGGGTCCTGTCCTTGTGCTTTAATAAACCACCATCTTGCACCAAAGACGTCTCAAGAATTCTTTCTTGGTCATCAGCTCCAGACCTCACCCCACCGAACCTCACCTATGTTCTGGAACTTCAGCACTAGGACCCAGAGGGATAGGGGGCGCCTCTAGCTTGAGGTAGGAGCTTCCCGCTCCAGACGAGCCTTGTGCTGAGAGGTCTTGGTTGGGGGTAAGGAAAAAGGGAGGTTTTAAAAGAGCTTTCATATGCTAAAGAGGACCTTCGAGATACCTGAGGCATTGAGACCTTGTCTTTGTCAAGTTTTTTCCCACTAGCAAGGTGTTAACATTAAGATGGTTGGGAGATTCCTAAAGACTGACCCAGAGGGGATGTCCTCTCAGGAGTGGCGGTGGGGGAAGGTTGGAGGGTGTCAGCTTCTGCTTTGTCCTCGGCCAGCCTTCTGTTCCCTCTTCACCTTCTCTCCAGAAAATTCTGCCCCTGTGATCAGTATCTCCATCTGCACAAAATTTACGCTGGCTTCTACTTACTTTATTTCATATGAAGGTACTGCTTGATCGTCAATGACTGTTACTTACAGCAGAACTGTTTTGCTATTTTATCTGGTTTAACTTTTGGTGATTTATTTTAACTATGGATAATCTCTCTTAAGAACTCCTTAATTACTTGCAGTCTTAATTTTAATTTCTGTTAAAACTTAATCTTAATTTTTAACAATTAGGATAATCTTGTTATAGACTAATATGTTACAGGATTCTACACAATTACATTATTAATTATATGTAAACTTACAATAATTATTTTCAATAATGAATGATTTTCATCTTTTTTTTTTATCTTAAGTTTATTCATTTAAGCGAGAACTAGAAAATGCCAATGTAGGGAATACAAATAAAAGAGGCCTACTGCCTTTCTTACCCCGGTCAGCAGGACAGAAAGAAGTCCTTTATCCCTTATAGCACAAGTCCTAGTGAGCTCCTTATGTGGTTAAGTAAGCAGCCCATAATATCCTCTGGGGAAGATCAGGTAGATAGCCTGCTCAACATCATGGCCCTTGGCGCTCATTATTTATTTATTACTTATTTTAATAAGCACTAATATTGCAGTAGTTACAGGATGCTGGATACTGTTCTAAGCATTTTATAAATATTGACCCAGAACTTCCCCCCCAAAAGAGTAATGAGCCCTATCTCAAGGAGCTCTCAGAAGAGCTGAGAGGGCTGTGTTTCTCTCTTATTTTTAGAACTAACACACGAAGTCCCCAGGTGAGGAAATCTCAGAACTAAAACTCAGGGTCTCCAACAGATCAGTCAATATTAGATGAAAAAGAATGAAGCGGGATGTCACAACCTCGTTGGGCCCCTCATTATAATTTAATTACACCCACTGTTCTGACCTCGTCCAGAACTTTCTGGGAGCAGAAGTTTCCCTGGTGAACCTAAGGAAAACACCGAGAGTTGGTGATAGAACAACGGTTCTTGAAGGAATGGAACGACTTCGTTGATTCGGGAAACTCATTCACAGAGCTCAGAGGTCAAAACTATTTCCATAGCAATACACTATGGCCTTTTCCACTCTTTTCTCTCGCACGTGTGTACCCAAAGTTTCCAAAGTCTCCATGACATTGCTCAGAAGTTTCCAGACCTCTGGCCGCCTCCAGCGGCCCTCCCTGTGGAAGGAGGGGTGACTCCTAGTGAGACCAAGCAAAGGGAAAGAGCAGGTGTGTTCGGCTCCTTCAGAGCTCGCTTGCCCACGGGAAGGACGAATTGTTCTCATTCCTGCGCGCATCTGGAAGGCAGGCTCTGCCACCGGGGCAAGGCTGAAGACCTGCATCCACACAGGGTAACCTTAGTTCCCAGAGAAAGGACTCCGAACAGCTACTTTTAGCCTCAGATCCAGTTTTGCCAGAAATAAAATTAATCTGGGAATCCCCATGTGCCTGTTACTCAAACAAGGCATGAACTGCAAGGGAAGGTGTGCAGTGGCTGATTTATGCATCAGACCCCAAGGTGAGCAGTGGCTGATTTATGCATCAGACCCCAACGTGTGACCTTAGGTTAGTGGTGTCCTCTCCGCACCTTGGTCCGAGATAGTCAAAACTGGCCTCGCCGGCTTACGAACTAATTACAGAGGAAGAATCCAGAATAGTGCCATCACAGAGAGCCTGCTTTGTCACCATTAGATAAATGAGATGCCCCGAAGAGCTTCGGAATGCCCAAAAATGAGTTCCATGTAAGCAGAGACCCATGAACTATTCACTGCTCCAGAAAGTTCCTTTGGGCCAACTAGACACACTTGGATTCTACCCAGTCCTCACAGCAATTCTGCTCCAGTGTCTGTAATTTCTTTCTGAAACCAGGGTGATTATCAGGTGGTCGGTCTCATAATCAGGAATTCAACAGTAATAAAGAGTAATAAAGAGACTCTCCCTGCCATTTCTGTAGCACCAAAACAGGCTACAGCTCTTGGCCCAAGTCCTTGTTGAAAGCCACACTCAGTCAGCGGTGTGTGTGGAAGAGCTGTAAGGCTCCTTCGTGGCCTTGGCTGTGCGGGAGGGCCCCAAGATGGAAGTGAGATTTCAAGGTGCCGCAGGATGATGTCTGGGTGAGGTGAGATGGATGGTCGGGGTCACAGAGGACATGTCCCAGCTCTTGAAACCGAGGACACACAACGAACAAAACTGGATCTTGAACACCAGCTCATCTGCAGACAGAGTAAGGTGATACTGCGATTAATAGTAAGACATACACATTGGCCCTTCATCCCTCACTCTTGGCACAGAGCTAAAGTCCTCAGAATTTCCTAAATAAAAGGCAAGAATAAAGAACAGAATCTAGAGAGAGAGAGAGAGACGTGGTTGCAGTGTCCCAACCAGCGCGACAAATCGACCAGGAACGTGAGGATAAGAGGATGAAGAAAAGAACTCGAGAAGCAGAGAGATGGGGGCAGGAGGAGCCCTGAGGAGGATGTCCAACAGGGCTGATTTTACTCCACATCTTACGAGCATTTATAAGGCAGACCACAAGAGAAGGAGTAATGCATCCATATCTAGTCAGATAACTGCAAGTTCCTATAACAAGTTTTACATTAACTACAAACAAAGCTCGTGATGCCAGGTAATCACGGCTAATACCATTAGCTACTATTGATACAAGAAGTTACAATCAACCAGGGAATGGGTTATGGGAAGTACAGGAACAACAAGGACCAACGAAGAATTCAGGACCCTGACCACAGTTGTTCCCTTCGATAGGGAGAGCGTGTGGGAAGTCATGTAGGCGAGCACACGACACATAGCACAGACCCTTTATCAGTGTTACTCAACTTTCCTGTCCTTAACCCCTTATCAAGGCGTCTGGACTTTAAAGGAGACACAAGTCAGGACCTGGTTTGATCCACGACTCCAACCGTGCGGTAGCCTCCAACATTGCAGCTATAATTCTAAGAGAGTCCCTGGCTAGCACTGCAGCCTTCTTCCAAACTTTGGCCCAGCAGGGAGGGACCCAGGAAGGAAATACTCCAACCTACCTTTGCTCCCATCTTGCCATATCTACCTCCTCCTTCCAATGGCTAAAACCAACTAGAAGCCAAGATGACAGGGGAGTGTGCTTGATCATTGATAATGACAGTGTCTCCAGCCCTCTGCAGAGTGGATCTAGAGGCGTACACAAACCACAAGGACCAAGGATTGGACCCCAGAGAACCCAACACTTAGACCACAACCACTGTAATCTGGATGTCAAGAGGGAAAGCAGCTTGAGAAGGAATGCCTGGCAAGTTAGGAGGGCCAAGCAGGAAGCTATGTGACAACATGTTTCAATAAGGTAGAAGGGACCCACAGTGTCAGCTGCTACTGATGGCTCAATTAAGGTGAAGATATTCCAAATAGCAGTGAAGGTCTTTGTTGTGATTCCTAGAGCTGTTCTAGTGCACAGGTGAGAGCAAAAGTCCGATTGCAGTGGATTTAAGAGAGGACGGGAGGAGGATCATTGAAGACAGATGCTCCAGACAGATCTTCTGAGTTTTGCTACAGAGCAGAGCAAAACACCAGAATAGCCCATGGCTTGGGGCAATGGAGTAATAGAGTTTTTTTGTTTGTTTGTTTGACTGATTTTTGTAGAGAAGGAAGACCCTGACACATTCATTCATTTCAAGTGCGACTAATTTCCTATTCCATCTTGAAAACAATCCAATTTCTGTAGCATCCCAGAGACTCTGAATCCTATTAAAACCTCCACACCCAGCAGCATTTCTCATGATAGAAAATTTCCTTTCATAATATGCAATTCCAGTTTCTACCTATTCATCCTATTCCGTGTCCCCTTGTGTTTTGCCACCACTATTTCATACTTCAAAGACAAAACTAAGCAGAACGGCGGACTTCACGCCAATGAAAACATCTAGAATATCAGAGTTACTTTGAGAAAAGGTCAGAAAAAAATGCTTTCGGGTTTAGTGGAGGATTAAGCAGATTCCAGCATTGAGTTGTATCTTGTGTAATCTCCAGGTTGTAGATAAAACACTGACATGGTGTCATGGTATCGTGGTATCGATAGCTCCAACTAGAAAAGACAAGATTATGTCCCCCTCCCTAACGAGGGAGAAGCACTGTTCTTTTCAGAAGATGGCCAAAACAGGTGGTGCCCAGGATCAGCAGGTTCCACAATCTACCTTCCGTCTAGATGCATTTGCAATAACCTGTTGCAGGGACCTTTCTGGAAGGGAAGACCCTTGAGGACTTCCCATCAATCTTGAGGTTACCACCTTCCTGGTACGGGCCCTTGCTACTCCCTCGCCCTGACTCCTCCCAGGGACTCACCCCTCCGCCCCGCCTGACTTTTTACACCCTCACTTCCGGTTGGTGTCAGGTAGGGGCATTTTTCTCAGGTTTCAAGCCTGACTTTGACCATTTGGGCTCCACTGAGGAGCCGAATGAGAGAGATTGAGCCGAATGAGAAATCCGTTAGGGAAAGGCAGGCAGGAGCCCAGACTCTAATAAGCATCTCCTTGGGATATTGAGTTCTCTTCTGGTCCCATTTCTCATGGAGTTTATCCTGAGGCAAGTTCTCCTCTTGCACTCGTTGTGCAACTGAGAACCCAGAGCTGAGAACGGAGAACAGAAAACCGAGGGGGTTAAACCCATCAATCATAGGGGTAAAGAGAGCAGCCTCCTGAATCACGTTACCTGCTTTTTATTTTCTCAAGCAGTTTTGGAGTCCTTTAGGGGCAAGTTTAGTATCATAACTAAGTGTAATGACAGGAGGGAACAAGCTACGTTTTCTGCACGGAAAACGAGTTCATTTCTGTCAGTATGAGCAAACAGCTGATGTTCAGAAGAGGAGCTCAGTGCAATTGAGTGTATACTTGGCTTTGTGACACTCTATTTTCTTTGAACCCATTGGAATTATTGAAGGAAGAATGAAGGAAATACAAAATAGGGACCAGGAAGGAGACACCAGGAAGAGTGCATGCCCAAGGATACAGGCTCCCAGAGGGTGCAAACTGGACTGTGTGTTTAAATGACAATAGCCATGACTAATTAAATATATTTTCTGCTTCTCGCTCCCACACGGTGACAAATGTTTAAACGTGTTCTGACACATGCTGTCAAACAAACCTGATGGGATCTGTGATCAAAGGAGCGAGACTGACACAAAGTGAAGGTCCAGCAAAGCTTTATTTCACGCCAGCACCGAGAATCAAACCTACCGGCCAGAGCCATCTCTTACGGAGAGAGCAATGACACCCAGCCTCACAGACTAATTTTATAGAGCAAAAGCAATGTGGTTGAGCCTGGCCAATGAGATTGTTAACACACAGAGAAAGTTGCATGGTCACCCTAGGTCAGACACGGGTGGCCAATCGAATTACAATTTACCCTATAGTAGCTGTTTGAACTAGCCTATCACTCTGGTCAGAACTGGTACAGTAGTTTGGCACCCAAAAGGCGGGGTTTACATTCTTTGGTGGTCGGGGAGATAGCATGTGTGCTTTACTGATTGGATGTCTCCACCTGGCCAGACTCGTCTTCTGGGCTCTGTTATCTCCACCTGACCTGACCCATTCTTTTATTTGGGCTCTGTTATCACGGACTGGTTGACCATATTTTACTGGTTTCCCAGACTTAGTAAGTTCCCCTGGGGGGCGAGGGGGCAGTGTCAGTTTTTTTACTGCATAAACAACAAAATGGCTGTTTAACCAAGATGGAGTCGCTCTGGCTACATAGGCTCCTACAAAACCCTTCAGCAGCTATGTAGCAAGCCCCCAGGCCAACGCCTTTCTTTCCTATTCATTCACAGACACACACACACACACACACACACACGCGCGCGCGCGGATCAACTGCACATATCATGCTGTCATGAGAAAAGATTTATTTCTGAGTGTCCTCCTTAGGACTACAGCATCTGGAACTAGACGGCTGGGTTTGACCCCTGACTCTATGGCTTACCAGCGCTGGACCTTGGGCAGGGGACTCTTTGCCTCATGGCTAAAGCGAGGACCACGATGTGCCTGCCCCACAGCATTAAAATCACAACACAAGCATGCATCACACACTTAGAGCAGGCGGTTCTGGTGCTGCTGGGAGGAAGGCAATGTGACAGGAGTTGGGGGGACGTGGGGCAGGAGGGAAGGTCGATGGTTCACCAGGCGTGACCCAGGCGCTCTTGTGCACAACGAGCTGTTCCAGGGAATACGGCGTGTAGGGAAATCCCATCAGTGATGTGTGATGGCTCTGGAACCCTTTAAATCTAGCGCCCGCGGAGACGGTAAAGCGTAGATTTCCAAAGTTGCAGAATGTATTGTTTGGTGTCTAAATCCCCTTCTCCGCAGGCCCCTGCGCTGGAAAGGCCCGTAGGAGAAACGTCCAGGAACAGCCAGCAGGACGAGGCACTGGCGGGCTGGTTGTCTTTGACCCAGTCCCTACTGAAAAGGTGAAGGGTTCTTCCCTCGGGCGGGTTAGCCATGGAACAAGAACGGACAAGTACCACGGAGCGCTCCGCACACGCTCCCCCAGCTCCTATCCCGCTTGATAATGAGACCCAGTTGGGAGAGAAGCCGCACACACACGGCCCCCAGCGGAAGCCGTCACCCGACCTCGGGGGTCAGGCCCAGGGGCTCGCGCTCCGAGCGCAGTCAGAGAGGGTGGCCGCTCGCCGGTCACACCCGCATCACCGCTCGGATCCGCGCGGCGGCGGCGCTCGGGCAGCGGCTGCATCGGGCTCCACTGGGCTGCGCGCTCCCTGAACCCCCAAGCGGGGCGGCGTCGGGGGGGGGGTCGCGCTGGGGTCCGGGTGGCAGCCGTCCGGGGTGCAACCCGCAGGTGCCTCCGGTGGGGCCCGCGGGGAGGGCTCACCGGCTCGCCCCGTGACCCAGATCCTCCTCATCGGCGGGGCGGGAAGAGCGAGCGAGCGCGCAGCGGCGGGACCCCACGGTGCGGTTTCCCAGAGTTGATTTCCACCTCGACGGCCCTGCGGCCCCGCCCACTGCGCAGCCCGGGGTCCTCCCGGCTCCCGCACCTGCGCCCCACGCGCCCCACGCGCCCCGCGCCGCCCCCGGCGGGAGGGCGACCCCTGCTGGCCCAGACGCGCCGCGGGGGCCCCTCCTGCCACGGGGCGCCCGAGTCTGACCCGGGTGCCCAGAGCCTGCCGCGGCCTCCGCGCGTCCCACCCCCCGCGTTCCCACGAGTAACAGGTTGAATCCTTCCTTATTCCACGTGTTCTCCCGCTCCGTGCTGCATGGACACGTCCAGCCCGCCAGTGGCACTTTCGGGTTCAGTTCCAGTCGCGCATCTCCTCCGCCTTCCCTCCGTGGCCACGACCCTCCTAATCGCAGTCCGCCTCCGGGAAACTCCCAATTTGTCTGGGTTTCTGTGTTGCCAGGCGGAAGCGGGAGGTGATCTGGGTTTCCGTAAGGAACTGTGTGCCGTGGCACCTACCGTAACAGGAAATATAATTCCATGGTGTAGAAGAGGTGATCCACTTCCACGGCGCGCAGCTGACACGGAACCTCTAGAAAACATTTCAGTCCATTTCCCCACATCCCCTGTCCCTGTTTCTGGGCTTTGCAGGGCCGTCTTCCCAAATATCCCGCGTCAGAGGCGGCGGCCACGCGGAGGTCGGACGCCTGGAGGCTGCGCAATCTGAACGAACCATTTGATGTCCTAGAGATTTTTTTTTTTTTTTTGAGTAACGCATGCTGACAATTAAAAATAAAATAAAATATATAAACTCCAAATTCAGAGCAAGAGAAATACAGAGGAAAGCCCTTGTCTATTTCAGCTTCCCAGAACAACCCGTTACTGTGGTAAAACCTCGCTTTGTTTAGGTGCTTGGAGATTCTGTGTGTGTGTGTGTGTGTGTGTGTGTGTGTGTGTGTGTGACACAAATGAAACAAAAACAGACATACTCCACAGCATTTTGTTTTTATTCACTTAATAACTTCAACCCACATGTACCTACTTACATTCTTTTTATTTAATTCTTTTTAATAAATAAATTTTTTATTTATGACTTTAAATATTTTTCTCACATTTTTATGTCTATGACGTCGTTCTTTATCCAGTAGTCCTGCGGCTGGATGAAGATGTTTAAGTCCTTTGTACTCTTTTGCGGTTGCAGGACCAAAAAAAAAAAAAAAAAAACAGCAATAAATGTTCTTGTCTAAAATCCCTTGTCTGAAATTCTAAAGCTCAAACAGCTTTAAAAACTGAAAGTCTTTTCAAATTTTTGGCACAGTCATTTGGCAGCTAAACTGTAGCGGAACGAATGTGAAGCTATTTATAGTCTTTATACTACTTAATGTGAATTCATATATCTTTTTGCTGACATATTACTGGGTTTGATTTCGGGTTGTTATCACAACTCCCACTAGAGTTGTTAACAAAAAATACTGTGTTGTATGCAAGGACTTATCTTTCTAAACTCCATGCAATTTTAAGTTCTGAAGCACATTCAGCACTAATGGTTTTAGCGCAGTGATGGGAGCCCTGGATAGATAACTTTGTACATAGTTATGAGTTGTGCTTTAGGATAAATTTGGAAGAGTAGAGTTGCTAATAAAATGTTCATGTTAAACTTTGACAGATACTGTCAAATTGCTTTTCAAAGGGGTAAACGATTTATATCACTAACAATATTAAATAAAAATGCTTGTTCTGGGGCACCTGTGTGGCTCAGTTGGTTAAGTGTCTACCTTCAACTCAGGTCATGCTCCCAGAACCTCTGGGATCCAGCCCCACATCAGCTCCCTGCTTGGCGAGGAATCTGCTTGTCCCTTTCCCTCTGCCCGCCCTACCCCCACCACAGGCACTCGCGCTCTCTCTCTCTCTCTCTCTCTAATAAATAAACACAATCTTTATTTTAAAAATGCCTGTTCGCCTGTTCTTTCACATGCAAACAAAACTTTTTGATGTTTGCAAATGTGATCAGTGAAAGGTGATAATCCATGTAGTTTTGAATTCATTTGATTACAGGTGAGATTAAGCATCTTTAGAATTTACCACTGATTTATGTGCATTCTTTAAGTATTAGGTAATTAACCTGTGTTCCAGATATTTTTTCCCAGCTTGTTGTTTGTATTTTGTTTTGGCTTTATTTATAATTTATAGTACAGAAGTTTTAATTCTTTTGTAATTATATTCGTTCCTCTTTGATCCATCTGGAATTTATTTTGATGGAAGGAATTGTCTGCATGCCATAACAAGCTGTCACAAACATCGTGATTTAAAACAATACAAATGTATTCTCTAGGTTGTGTGTGTTGTAAGTCCAGCACAGCCTGATTAGATCCGCTGCTCAGAGTCTCACTGGGGTAAAATCAAGGTATTGGCCAGGCAGGATTCCAGGTCCTTGCACAGTAGATGAGAGCTCCCTGTTTCCTTGCTGTTTGTCAGCGTCTAGAGGACCCCCATCCTCTCTGGTCACGTGGCCTTTCCACAGTATAGTGACTTGTTTCTCGAAAGGCCACAAGACAGCATCTACTGCAGCTTCAAATTTCTCTGACTTGAGCTCTGCTATCTCTCTTCTGCTTTTAAAGGCTCATGTGATTACACTGGGCCCATTTCAAAAAATCTGGGATAATCTTCCTATCTTAAGGTCAGCTGTCACAAAGACAACACAAACATGAGAGTAACTCCAGGCAAAGATCATGGGGCGCATCTGAATTCTGCCCACGAATGAAGTAAGGAAGACTCCAACTTCTTTTAGTTACTAGCAGGTTGTTCCAAAATCAATTTGAATAAACCACTGATACCAATTTGTTTGGTTGTTTGAAATTCGGATCGCTGGACCATTCAGAGATGAGTGGAACTCAGCCCCTACCTTTCTGCCATTCAACTCCTCTGGGGGTGAGAGATTTGTATTTGACAGCTCTAAAAATCCTGGAAATCAGAATAGTCCCATTCGGGGGCCAGTCCCATAGACTTGATATGAAAGGTCCAGGACTCAGTGGCGCCATGTGAGGGAAGAAAGAGTAGAACGCGGGGGTGTGGCTGTTCCCTGAAGAGCTCAACCCTGTACAGTGGAGGGAAGGGTCTGGATCTTGTAGGTTCGATGCTCATAATACTATGGGGATGACAGCCAGAAAAAACTGAGCTCCAGGAAGCCTCAGGGTTTTGGACCCCAGTCAGCAGCTTCTCCCTCCCATCATATGCCCACCCACCCCAGGTAAGAAAGACCTAGTTACTTGTATTTCCAGAGACTTGGCTTCAACTTCAACTTAAAGAGGAGCCAGGACAGAACTTGGGATGATTGCAATGTCATTTATTTATGCCATTAAATTGTTGCATGACGTAAAGCATAGTTGTCATAATATTATCCTTCTGTCCATGTCTCCTTTGTGCTTTCAACAATTCCAGTGTTTTCATCTTGATTTTTGTTCCACTGTTGTAGATATTTCAGTTTCTGGACACTCAGAAGAACAGCTTGGTCATGATAACCCGATGCCTGTACAATGTTTGATCCAGTTCCTTACGACTTCATCTGCCAACTCTGTCTCTGGCTGGTGATGTGCTGTTTTTTTAAGCCATTTCTACTAGGAACTTTAAAATCTAGCTCTGAGGGGCGCTTGGGTGCCTCAGTGGGTTAAGCCTCTGCCTTCAGCTCACCCAGGGTCCTGGGATCAAGCCCCGCATCGGGCTCTCTGCTCTGCAGGGAGCCTGCTTCCTCCTCCCTCTCTGCCTGCCTGTCTGCCTACTTGTGATCTCTCTCTCTGTGTCAAAAAAATAAGATCTTTTAAAAAAATAAAATAAAATCTAGCTCTGATGCCATTCAAGTGCCTGAATTGTCGTAGGTGGCTAAGAATAAAATGACTTGTCCTTAGCTCTTTATAACAGAGAATATCCCCTTCTCTGTAAATCTCTCTGGAATGAGCTTAACCTCCAGTAGTAAGCAGGGGAGGGGAAGAAGTACAGCCTTGAAATCAACTACTGTCTCTTTTCCTTTTCTTCCCTCCTACCCCGTCTATCCCTACCCCCCCATCTCTCCTGTCTGTCCAAGTCCCCATACATGCAGCCTGGCTCAGAATGAATGCGTGTGATAGGACTGTTGGTATTTTTTATTTATTTATTGTTTTTTTAAATACTTTATATTCTTACTCATGGGCCACAAATAAAAAAAATCATTTTTCCTTTCTAAAAATCTCAGAAGTGAGAAAACGTGTGCTTGCAAATATGCTTTCTTTTCAACAACAGAATGTAAATGGTAGTTACAAATGGAAATCATTTTGCAACCAAAGACACAGAAAATATAGCATCGTTCCAGTTGTTAAATAGAAAAGAATGGGAGAGAAGTACTTCCTGGCCGAAGGAAGAAAGAAATCTATGTACCGTCTCTATCTAAAGCTGAACCTAGGACACCTATCCACATTAAAGCTGTTTATGAATCACTAACAACAACAAAAACAGTAACAAAAATATGTGTTTCTTGTACATCAAGAGTCTCTGGGACTTTTCTTCCCCACTGCAAATCCTCCATAAAACCTCCCAGAATCCCTGTCCTTGAAGCCGGAGTCAAATTAGATAGCAAGCAATAACCCCAAGGAATGGTGAGACGGGCTCACTCTAATCCAGTATGTTACTTTCCATCATCAACCAACCCTTGTCTCTATTTTATAACTATAAAAACATGTGACATCAGATAATGGAAATAACTCAGGTTTTCAGGTGCCAAATAAAAAACATGGATTTTTTTTTTTTTTGGTGGAGTTTCATTACTAGGAATAAGACTCATTCTACATTCAGGTTGTTCTTAGTACTTTTTAAGTCTTTTCCTTGAGAAGTAATTATCTGTATTAGCACAAGGCGATTTCTAAGAGAACAGTAACAGCAGACAGAGCCTCAGCCAATAAACTCTGGCCTGGTACTCCCAACACCATTCCAAACCAGAGTGTGCATTGTCATCTAGCTGCTGCTTCCTTTTTAATATGGCTACAATAAAAGGGTTGATTAAGGCTATAAAACTTTCGGCCCAGAGAACTTTCAAAGAGCAAGATATTTTTATTCAAATAAACTTTTGTTCAATCAATTGTTCATACATATATGTAAGCAACGAGTATTTATCAAGAGCCTACTACGTGCCCGGCATTGATTTCGTGTTGGAGATGCAGTAATGAACAAGAATAAAAAAATCTCCCAATGTTCTACCCCTTTTGAAGCTTACGTTTTGATGGTGTTAAAAAGAAATAAACAAGACAAGTTAAATGCATACTAAAGATGGTAATGAGTGATAAAAAAGAAGAAAAAAGGGGGGGAGATGAGGAAACCCGATAGGCGTGATGAAATTCTAGATGAGGAGATTGGAAAGGAGCCCCCTGGGAAGGTAAAATACAAAATAAGCAAACACATCAACTAACAATTTCAGTTACCCTCTCTACCCCGCACAACCCCACAGGAACAAGAGAGAAGACCAACAAAACACACTATCTAAGTTGAACTATATGTACGTGCACACAACCTAGCTTGGGAAATAAAACGTTACAGAAACCCCACGGGTTGTTCATCCGCTACTTTCTCTTGCCTCCCATTCAGGAGTGACCAGCATCCTTAAGTTGATGTAATGTTTACTCTTCATACATATGAATGCATTCCTAATTTATGAGCGGAACCAAACTGCATACATCTCTCTGAAGTTTGCCTTTATTCAATATTCTATATTTTTAGATTTATCCCTATTGATACAAATATCTCTAGGTCATTAGTTTTAAATTACTCTACAGTACTTCATTGTAGAACCATCTATTCTCTTGTTAATGGTCATTTAACTGTTTCTTTTTGTAGTACAGGAATGCAATTGACTTTTTTTTTTTAATTAACTTGTATCTCTCTTTGGTTGATCCTTTACACATTTCCCTCATCTGCAAATAATAGCTATTCTGTTTCTTGTTCTCTGATCCTTACACAGTATTTCTTTGTCTTGTTTTATCCTCTGGTTCAAACTTCTAGTACATTGTTGAAAAGAAACAGGAATAGGAGACACACACACTTTGTGACTGTCTTTTAAAAAAATGCTCTCAATCTTCACTGACTGTGGTAATACGGTATTTGCTAGCTGTATCCAGTTACAGAACTTCCCTTGTATCATGGATTACTTGAGATGTCTTTATCATAGCATGAGTGTTGTTATTAAATCTATTTCTGGATCTACCAAGAGAAGCATATTACTTTTCCTTCTTATTCTTTTAACATAATGAATTACAGGGGTGCCTGGGTGGCTCAATGGGTTAAGTGTCCAACTCTTGGTTTCGATTCAGGTCATGATCTAGCTCAGGTCATGATCTCAATATCCTGGGATCGAGCCCACGGGGGGGCTCTGTGTTCAGCGGGGAGTCTGCTTGGCGATTCTCTCCCTCTCCATCTTCCCCTCCCTCCGCTCAAGCTCTCTCTGGTGAATAACATCATTGGCTCTTCTGGTGCTGACCTGTAGTCCTAGAATAAACACCGCGTGGTCATGCTTAGTTTTGTTTATTAACATATCGCTACATTTAGTTACAACATCTTTGTATCTATGTCAAGTGAATTTAGTTCACAATTTTCCTTTAAGGTCTTGTGTTTATCTGGTTTTAGTAAAGATGCTGGCTTCATAAGATGATCTTCATAATAGGCCCTCCTTTTCAAAGATCTGGAAGAGTCTGTATACAACTGAGAAGATTTGTTTTTTTGATGTTTGGAGGAATTTGTCAGTAATCCTATCTGGCATGGGGGGATGATGCATATTTTTTCATTGAAATTTTTACTGAAATTATTGTAGATTCACACATAGGAGTAAGAAATCAGAAAGATTCCATGTGCCTTTTCTCTAGCTTCCTCCATGGATAACATTTTGCAAAACTAGAACACAAGGTAACCATCAGGAGGCCAGCAACAGTGATAAATCTTCTCCAGATTTCCTTAGTTTTCTTGTACGTCTTTGTAAGGTTGTGTTTATTTTGTTCTATACAATTTATCACACTTACAGGTTTGTGTATCTGCTACCATCACCAAGATACAGACAGTCCCATAATCACAAGGATCTTGTAACCGCAAAGAAGAAAAGCATGTTCTTAATGCTATTTCTTCAATGGTTGGAAGTCACTCAGGTTTTCCGCTTCTGCTTGTGTCCACTTTGGTTAAGTACATTTGTTTTCTCATAAACGTTTTGCCAAAAAGGTATGAACAGTTTCTTAATTTGCTCCCATTTAAAAAATCTCTACTTCTGTAGTGACGTCCCCTTTCTGGTCCTACATTTTTATTAGTACCTATTCTCTCTTCATATAGTCATCTCATCAGAAATTTCCCTATTTTTCTTTTCAAAGAATCAACTCTCATTTAATTATTCTTCTTCTCTGTATTGTTAATTCATTATCTTCTGCTTTTATCTTTTCCTTCCTTCTGCTTTCTTACAATTTGTGTATTTCCCCTCTAACTTCTTAAGTTTTTATAACCTATTCATCTATAAGTCTCTCTCTTAGTAATTCTTAGATGAGTTTTATTCATCAGCATGTAGAATTTTCATTGTTTAATCACATATTTTCTAAATTCCAATATGAATTCTTCCTTGACCCATGAGTTTTAAAGCGGGTTTCTTTATTCTTTTTTTGTTACCTTATCAATGCACTGTGATTACAGAACACGGTCCGTATAATACACATTTTTGAATATTTGTGGAGACTTACTTTGAGGTCTTAATATTTGATTAGTTCTTATACTGTCCCATGCGGATTTGAAAATAATAAGGTTCTCTGCAATGGTGAGTTCCTTATACATATTCATCAGAACAAGCTCACTGTGTTCTTACCTTCTATATGCCTACTGAAATTTTTGTATGATTAAAAACCCATTAAGTGAGGTCTATGGAAGTTATTAAAATTGTGAAATTGCCAACTTCTCCTGTAATTCTGTAAACTTCTGCCTTTTACATTTGAAGCATTAAAGGCATACACAGTTTTATAATTACAATACCTTCATGGTGCTTTATCTCATCATTTGGCAAGAACTCACTTAGTCCTTAAAAATGCTTTCACCTCAAAGCCTTATTTTTCTGGTATTTGTATCCCTATGCAAATGCCTCACTAGCTTTCATTAGATTTGCTGGGCATACATTCTCTCAACTTCCTACTTTCAACCTTATATACTCTCATGTTTTAGAAGTTGTCATTGTAAAAAAAAATTTTTCAACCCACTCTGGTAATTAGTCTTTTAATATCTTTAATATCTTTTAATATCTTCAATGTTTATCCCAATTATATTCATTTTGACCTATTTATATTTTAAAGATCTAATTTGCTAATTCTTTTTTCTGAGTATCCTTCCCTTCTCCCCTATTCCATTCTTTTTGGATGCCTTGTTTATTCCTTTTTTTAAAACCGCTTTTGATTTGGAAATTGTATATCCTATTTGTGTACCATAAGGTTGCCATTAAAAGTCTAATAGGTACCTTAAACATATTAATGCCTAAAGTTTACCAAAGGGGCGCCTGGCTCAGACGGTTAATCATCTGCCTTTGGCTCACATCATGATATCAGAGTCCTAGGATCAAAACTGAGTCAGGCTTCCTGCTCAGCGGGGAGTCTGTTTCTCCGTCTCCTTGTTTGTGCTCACTCTCTCTGTCTCTCTCTCTCAAATAAATAAAATCTTTAAAAAAAAAAGTTCACCAAAATCTTTTTCTTCTGAGTGTTATCTTGAATATCCTTTTTAAAGATTTATTTGTTGATTCTTTGAGAGACAGAGAAAGAGCGTGCATGAGTAGGGGAAGGGGCAGAGACGATGGGGAGAGAATCTCAGGCGGGTGCCCCGCTGAGCAGGGAGCCTGATGCGGGGCTCGATCCCAGGACCCTGAGATCATGACCTGAGCCAAAACCAAGAGGCAGCCGCCTAACCGACTGAGCCACCCAGGCGCCCTGAGTCTTGAATATCTTTAGTCAACTCCCCCAGCTTACCTGTTGACACTTTGCCTTTTCTCCTTCTGAAACCAGCCGTTTTTATTATTTTATAAAGTCAGAGGTTAAGGCTTATCTACATATTTGCAAATATCTTTGGTCCTTATTCCTTTTGTATCTCACTCCTCCCTTGCAGGTTTCAATTTTCTTCTTCAAATACCTCTTCCAGTTTTCTTCTTCTTCTTCTTCTTTTTTTAAGATTTTATTTATTCATTTAACGATCAAAAGTAGGCAGAGAGGCAGGTAGAGAGAGAGGAGGAAGCAGGCTCCCTGCTGAGCAAAGAGCCCAATGTGGGGCTCTATCCCAGGATCCTGGGATCATGACCTGAGCCAAAGGCAGAGGCTTTACCCCACAAAGCCACCCAGGCACCCCCAAGGAATCTTTTTCAAAAAAGGAATGTTAGAGGTAACCTCTGTCAGTGAGGGTTAGAGATAAACTTGGAACTTTGTCTCAAAATTTTATTTCAGCTTCACTCTGAAGTTACGGCTCAGATGTGTTCGACTTCACTCTACACTTACTTTTTTCTTGTCTTCTCAAAGGTAACACAGGAAGAAACCTGCAGTTAGTCTCAAGAACTCCCATTAGTGATCTCTTCCCTCTGATTGGCAAGTCAGCTTCTCGGGCTCTCTGCAATTTCCCTGTATCTGAGCTTGTGTTTGAGACGTGTCATGTTTCCTCAACCTGATGATCACAGCTGCCATCAACACCGACAAATGCTCGGTTTTATCTCTTCAAATCATGCCTTTTTCACATTTCTCAATTCCTTCTTTCTGGAACACCTAATAAATGCACTTTGAAACATCCCATTCTATCTTAACATGTCCACTCTCTATCCTCAAAACCCGAGAGTGCTGGGCTTAGAGCCAGTGCCTGAAACATATCTGTAGAATGAATGACTTACACTAAATCCATCATGGAAATAAGAATACGTGCAGCATGCGGCACCTGGGTGGCTCAGTGGGTTAAGTGTCTGCCTTCGGCTCAGGTCACGATCCCGGAGTCCTGGGATCAAGTCCCACATTGGCCTCTCTGCTCAGTAGGGAGCCGCTTTCCCCTCTCTCTTTGCCTGCCTCTGTGCCTACTTGTGATCTCTCTCTCTGTCCAATAAATAAATAAAATCTTAAAAAAAAAAAAAAATATGTGCAGCAGCCCAAAGAAATCAGATTAGCCATTTATAAGACAAAACTCGGGCATCTCCTGGAGCCCAACTCCTAGTAGGCGAATCTTCAACCTAGTAGCCAAATTCAGGTTAAACTGGAACTTGGGATGATTTAATGACAATAACCAACTGTTGACATATGCCACTTGGTGTACGTACTTTGGGAGGGGCAAAGGGATGGGGGGGCTGTGATTTGTTCTCCATTTCAAGGAAATTTGATAAAATGGGTCAGAAAATATACAGAGCACCAACCTGACACATCACAAATGGCACGATACCAGGATTTAGTTCCCTCTTCAAGTCTCCTTTTGGGCACTTACTACAGAACAGAAGTAATTAAGTTTGTACTGACTACACTATCTACTAGAACAGTCTTACAAATCTTCAAGGTGAGCACTGGTCGCAGTATTTTTGTAACTAAATCAAGGTACAAATTGAAGTAATTTGCCGTAAGTTATCAAGTTAGTTAATGACAAGACCCAGATTTATCCAGTGTCCTCCCCATCCCAGTGCCCACACTCGTCCCTGGTGCCTTCTTGCTTGTCCAGATGCTGCCTCCTCAGTGCAGATCCTATACTCAGAAAACCGAACCCGCTCTCAGTCAGATTAGGTCAGTGTCGCCCAGCGCCTTATACCCCCATCATCAGAACCACAACATTCTGGCTTCTCCGTCTCTGAGAAGAACTGTATCGTCATCATCCTCAAAGATGCTCGTTATGCACTACACATATTATTGCCTTTAACGTTCCTCCACACCCCCGAGCGGAGGAAGCACAAAGAGAACCACTTCACTTCACAGAGGAGGAACCTGAGATTCACAAGTACGCACTTCTCGCACAATCGCAGTGTGAGCGATCCCAAGAGCACAGCCCAGCAATCCCAAGAGCACTGCTCTCGGCTCTCCAGCCTCACTCTTCCTTCTCAGAGACAGTGTGCCGAAGCGTTCAGCCCTCGTGTCCACATACAGGATGCTTAACTTTATTAAAAATATCTTTACGAACAAAATAAGAGAAACAGTAACCAAAAATTCATATTTAGAATGTGTAGAAACTGTATTTCTATATAAATTTTCATTTTTATTAGTCATTCAAAGTTTTGCTCACTTAACTATCTTCCAGGGATAGTGGTTATAGATAGGGTAAAAACATCTGGACATTTTAGCATTTTTGTCTTCATATGTAAACCACTTGCAACCATTACTGATACCAGCAAATATCCCACCTGCAATTATTCAATTAGAAAATTTTTTTGAAAAATCTGAGTAAATAATTTTTTGCTGCATGTTTGCATACATTAAAATATAATCATGAAAAACAGGTTGGTTAGCAATGAACAAATCTGTCAACGGTGTTAAAGGTCAGGCACAATATTAACACAGACTACCTCGACACCCGTGAAAGACACTTCCAAGAGAAGAAATAATTCAAGTGCCCAAACACACACACTTTTGTTCCTGCAATTAACTACATGGGTATCCATATTAGGACTGTTAGGATTCTAACAATCTCAGATTTTAAAAGATTTTATTTATCTAAGTGAGAGAGACAGAGCATGTGTATGTGAGTGCAAGAGGGAGAGAGGGTGTGAGAGAATCCCAAGCCGACCCCACACTGAGCATGGAGGCCAACTCAGGGCTCAATCTCTCACCCTGAGATCATGGCCTGAGCTGAAATCAAGAGTCGGACGCCTAACTGACTGAACCACCCAGATGCCCCACAATCTCAGGATTTCTAGAAGCAGCACATGGAAGAAGAAATTGGGTATAAGACCTAAGAAAACTGTCCATAAGAAAAGGAACAAAGCTCAGATGACCTCTCAGGGAGTGGACAGTACTTCCTCCTGCTCGAGAAGGCCAAAAGGAGGACCGGTGAGTGCCTCTGTCACAACCACTCGAGACCACACCTCATCCCACCAAGCGGAGCTTGGGCTCCAGTCGGTTGCTTGGTTGGGTGACTCAAGCACAAGTTTGATGTAACACCATTTTGGAGAACATCTAACTCATATTTTACTTATCAATCTTTTCCTCATGTATACACACACGTGCACACATCAACAGCCTTAGAGATAATCCTGAAACAGCTCAGCGATTGCCACACAGACACAGCACCCAACTCAACGGAAACCCAGAGCTCACGGTAGGTATGCGGTGTTTTAGGGGGTGCCATCGTCAGCTCTGATTATTTGTTTTTTTGAATGGTGACCCTAACTTGCTTTTCCAGTTCCAGTAAGTTTTGGTAAAATTTTTCAGCAGTGTCTTCATCTAGGTCCATCTGGAAAAGAAGCAAAGATAAGGATGAACAGAAAGGAAAAAATAAAACAAGTGGCATTTGTGTAAAACAAAGGCACTCAACATCCATGAGAGAACCAAAAAAAAAGTAAGAAAAGAAAACGAACAGGCCTGGTAGGTCAGGCTGGGTTCCTGCCTCAGATCCTGAGGACGTGTTCAGTCCAAACTCCCGCCTCAGCAAAGCTCTGCAGGCCGCCCTTACACGGCAAGCCTGGAAGACTGCGGGCTTCGCTCTCTCCCCCGACACCTGCGTGTCCAGGCACAGGGGACCCCAGCCCACTGAGATGTAAGGACCAAAGGGAAAAAAGTTTTTTTGAAACTGAACTGCCATCCACTTAATGGCCACCTTCTTTCATAAAGAGCCAAGCGTTAGCCAGGTTCACCCGCCTCCAGATTAAAGCCCACGTTGCCAGGCTCCACGGGAAGTCACTCCGCTCTGGCCAGTGAGATCTGCGTGGAAGTGGGTGGTCCTGCCACGAGTCTGCTTGGAAGGCCTGGGCACCCTCTTCTTAACCCCTCCTTCCATCCTGCTCTCCTGAGGCACCAGAATGAGGCTCACACGCCAGGGAGGAAGAGGGGTGACTGAAGGAGCCTGGTGCCTGGCAACTTGGGGAGCTGCCCCACCAGCCTGAGGCGACCTCTCTTCAAACTGCTTTTACCCTCAGGAAACCTGAGCTCCCATCCAGTTTAGTCTGCTGCTAGTTCACACCCTTCCGTTTCATGTAGAAAATCTAATTTTAACTCACACACTGTATGTAAATGCAAACTCTCAAGCCCTATAAAAAAAGCAGTATCTCTTTTCTGGTCAACAGAGCCTAAACGTAAAAAAAAAAAAAAAAAAGGCTCTTCTTCACAAGGCTGAAAGGCTGAAAATTAAGATTTTTTTAGCATTTTTAACTGATACTTAGGTTTATTATAAATCTCATCAGAATATTCCCATACTGGGACTGGAGGAGATATTAGAGACCTCGTTCAACCCCACCTTGGAACAGAAGAGAAAGGTGACTTGCCCAATGAATCAAAGTTTTTAAAACGCTTTCTTCAACCCATTTCCATAAAATGTTAATGCAATATTTTAGTTTATAGAATGAAGCATTTTCTCCCTATGATAAACAAGTCAGTCTCTTGAGATTAATTGACAGTATGTTCAACAAACTCTGAGGGCCCTTTGAAAAGGAAGCTTATTAATTTATAACAGAGTTCCCAAGGTGTGTTCTCTGCGTTGTTATTTAGTATTACAAAAAACGTGAAGGGAAAAAAATCATGTAGTGAAGAAAAAATTGAAAATGGTAGGATGAGACTGCACACACGCACGCACACTCACACCGTGGACTACGGCACCTTCTCAGAGCTTTCTGTGGACAAATGTTTTGTGAAGTCTCTGAAAATGGGGAGTCAAATATGAAGCATTTCTCAAATTTACTTGGCCAATAAACAGCTCTTTGCCAATCTTCTCAAGGAACCAGAATCTCACAGAACATATTCTGGAGAACACTGGAGGTTCATAGGTTCCTTTTTAGTAAAGAGACACCATGGGAAGCAAGATAATTGTTCCCCTTAGACCTCAAGCTACTGACACAGACAAGACCACTGCTGATTACCTGACATTGAGAGAATTTATTTGTCTCAATCTAATTTTATTTTATGGCAATGTCTACCACATAAACTAGGCAATGGAAAACAGGAGGCTGAAATAAATCTTAACTCATGACAAAAATACAAGAAATATAGCTTTATAAGTTCCAAATAAACTTTCTCATTTTCTTATATGTAACTCCACATTTAGCTTCTTTTAAGAAGGCTATACTGAGTCTAAAAACCACAGCACCAAGGATTCATTTTTCCATACTTCATTGCCTGTCTCTTAAGAATACCAATCGATTGGAGCTAATAATGGTCACAAGCAGAAATGAACACTCAAAGGGACGTGAACTTCACCCAGAAAGACACTTCCTACGTCATCCACTTGGCAACCCGCTTCTTGTGCACCTGCCATGTGCAAGGCAACGCGCGAGGGAAGTGGTACAATCCTCCCCCTCACAGAGCTTATACTCGGACACAGGAGTCCAACACTGAGTGAATCCTACACAGAAGAGTTACGAGATGTCAAGAAAGCCTACAATGGAGGCTCCGGACGGCCTGACTGGTCACAGAAGGCCGGGATACAAGCGGATGTCTGAGGCCCAGGAAGCAATCAGCGGGCAGAAAGCAGAAGGGTCAGAGCCGTTCGGGTGGACGAAGACACGCGCGGCGCAGAGGTAGGACAGAGCAGACCAGGATGAAAACAGGCCGGTGTGATGGCAGCGACCAGAGAGGGAGACCAGAGAGGGCAGCCGGGACCCGGGTCCAGTTCAGCAGCAGAGCAGTGAACCGCCTCCACGCGATCGTGCAAACACGCTTACCTTCTGGGTCGTTACGTAATTGCTTCCAAAGCCAGTGGTGGCGCTCAGATACTTGGTCAGAGGGTTGAGAGACTCCGGCTTTTGGTGGAAAAGCCATACCTGGAAAGGACGAGGATGTCAATGATTTTTTCTTCTTCAGCCCCAGGTGAGTGAGGCTGGTGGGGACCGCCGGCCAGCACCTCACCGAGCTCTACACTTTCTCCTGACCAGCACCAGCTATCGCTGACGTCTTCGTGAACCACCACAGGAACCTGCTTCGTAGTACCCTTTGAACGCTTAAAGCAGAAAAACCCTCATGTTTAAGCTCTCTTCCCTTAATCCCCAAATCAGAGTGCACAGCACTGACTAGCTTTTTCAGAGCTGCTGCTTGGTCCACGCCACAGTAAGTACAGGTCACTGACATAATCTTTCATTTGATTAGATAAGCCTGAACACGCCCTGCTCAGAGGACGTAGGCGGTAAAAGGCGAGTCTCCCTGTCGCCCCGATGTTCCAGCCACCCACCGGTCCTCTCCGGAAGCAAGCACTCTTGCTGGTATCTTACATATTCTTCCGAAGAGAATCTGTGTCTTTAAAAACATGTATGTCCTCTTCTCCTACTCAAATGGCAGCAAAATATACACATTATTGCATACTTTGCATTTTTCTCTTGAACAAGAGGACCTTCAAGATAGGTTTGAGTCAGCAAATAGAGGGCTGTTTCACTCATTGCTAAAGAAGCCCAGTACTGCATCTCGTGGATGGACCATCATTTATGGAATCAATTTCCAATGACGGACATACAAGTTGTTTCCAGTCTTTGCTTTCACAAACCACACTGCAGTAAATGATGCATCCATCTGTCACCTCGTGTGAATCTGACTACATCTATAAGACAAATACCAAAGATGGAATTGCTGGGTCAAGGGGCTGGGCACGTGTCACCTTGAATGACGTCGCTAAATGGTCCCAGACACAGGCTACATCAGTCCACCCTCCCCGAGGCAGTGCAGGAGAATGCTCGCTCCCAACGGTCCTGCCACAACCCTGTGTGCCGAACCTCCTCATCTCTGCTAAACAGCTGAAAAACAGTCTTTCGTCACAGTTTTGATTTCCATGTCTCTTAGCATGAGTGAGGTTGAGTGCCTTTTTTTAAAGACTCTCTGTTCATACCCTTTGCCCACTGTTCCAAAAGGCTGTTTTTCTCGATGTGCTGAAGCTCCTTAACTCGTATGAAAGCGAACCCTTCCCTAGGATACGAGCGGCAGCTACTCTTCTTTCACATCATGGTTAGTCTTTGGAGTGTATTTATATAGGGAGGATTCTGGTCATGCAAAACTTGATTATCTTCATGTAATCAAAATGTTCAGGGCCACATAGGTGACTCAGTCAGTTAAGAGTCTGCTTTTGGCTCCAGTCATGATCTCAGGGTCCTGGGACAGAGTCCTAGGTCGGGCTCCCTGCTCAGTGGGGAGACTGCTTCTCCCTCCCCCTCTGCCAACCCCCTTACCCTGCTTACGCGTGCTCTCTCTCTCTAATAAGTAAAATCTTAAAGGGGCGCCTGGGTGGCTCAGTGGGTTAAAGCCTCTGCCTTGGGCTCAGGTCATGATCCCAGGGTCCTGGGATCAAGACCCACATCGGGCTCTCTGCTCAGCGGGGAGCCTGCTTCCTCCTCTCTCTCTGCCTGCCTCACCGCCTACTTGTGATCTCTCTCTCTGTGTCAAATAAATAAATAAAATCTTTAAAAATAAGTAAATAAATAAAATCTTAAAAAAAATATTCAGTATTTTTTCTTGCAGTTCTGGGAGTAGCTAAGCACCCACATTCTTTTTTTTTTTTTTAGCACCCACATTCTTAAACTATTTAAACATGTCCCCATGTTTCCTTCTAGTCATTGTATATTTTTATTTATTTTATGTGTAAATCTTTTAATTTATCTAGAATTTTATTTGGGTGTGTGGTCTAAAGAAAGATCCTCTTCTCTTCTTCGGCGGCATTTGCTGAGTAGCCCTCGCCCCGACTAATCCGGAAGGCCATCTCTATCTTACACCAGACCCCTGTGTGCTGCGGGCCTGTCCTGAACTTTGTCTTCTGTTCCACTCATCTGTCGAGTCACATGCCAGCACTATACTGCTTTCATTTACATCGTTTTCTTCAAAATTTTAAATTCTGAAATACACAAAATCCTTTATGGTAAGCCTCCTCTAATGTTTTCCCATAATTCCTGTTTTACAGATAATAACAGGCTTAAACAAGTACTTCATAGCCGGAAGCTGGAGAAGTGGGATTTGAAGAGAACCAGTCCAGCTCCAGAGCCCACACGCTGAACCATGGTGCCTTCAGCCACTCCAGCCGAGTCCACAGAAGGAGCCTGAGGACCAGGGCTGCAGAGGCTTCCTACCACATGTGCACTAGGCCCAAACACTCATGGGTTCATATCTACCAGGGTCTACAACCATTACTAAGTGGCAGTCGGAGGCATTCACCCACATTTTAGGAGCTTACAGCAGGGTCACAAATTTTTTAAACTGTGACATGGGTCACGCTGTCCCATCCAGATCCGGTTCATCCTTGAGAGCCCAGATCAAGGCCTACTTAGTGAGCAAAGCCTGCTCCCACCAGCTCGGCTTCCAGTGGTCCTCCTTTCGGATCACTCCGACTACTCACCACCCGATGACAAAATGACTTATTTTCTTGCCTACCTTCTACATTCCTTTTTTCCCCCCCGGAAACATGACCCTACACTCCTTAGTAACTGGAGATCTTGTCTTCTAATAACTACTCGTCACACCACCAGTACTCAATACATACTTGACCTCCACACCTGGTTTTCAGTATCTGAGATGTTCGAGTCCATAATCTCTGAAGGACACGTGTTATTTCTAATGCTTTGGCAAATACATGAAGGACTAATTAAAACGTTTAAAAGTACTTGCTTTGACAATCCATTTGTGTTCCTATGACAAACGCATTTATTTCTGCAACATTTACCAAAATAAGAGTGCCAACCGATTCCCTCAATGTTTTCCTTGGTTAATTTCAATTCAGCCAAGATTTAAGAGCCTACTCCGTATAAGCACTAGAGTTACACAGGACAAATAAGTTTCCTCTGGTGTGACAATTCTGATCCATGAGCAGAAGGTGACTTTGGGGCCCTAGGTTGACGAATCATCAAAGACATCGTTTGCATAATTAGTAATGTCTGCCACTGATGAGGAAACCCAAGTAATCTGTTTGCCACGTGGGACTTAAGAACATGCACTGCCTTTCTAATAAAGTAACAGCTTGATTCTCTAATATATAAATAGAGGAAAGAGAAATCTTCATATAAGGAAATGGAGTTGGACTGTGTCACCTGTCTTCTCGGCCTACAAGATGCACCTTCTCCATAGGAACCGCTGGCCTGGCTACCACCTTGCTTTGCCTGCAGTAGGGGCTCTGTGCTTAGCTGATGTGCATCTAGCTTTGGCAGAAATGCTGTCCATACCACACGGTATCCAGCACTATTATACATACTACTTTTAAATTTCACTCCTCATACTCTGTCCTTGGGCTCCTGGTCCCCTGTAGTCCAGAACAGGACCTTGATTATTACAGAGCTGGTCTCCTCTGTTGAGACAGCTTCCACTCCCAGTGAACTTCAGTTCACATCCACTAAGCAACCGTACAAGTGACGGCAGCTCTAGCCAACGTACCAGGGCTTCCGTTCCATTCTCTGGCGTCAAAGTGAAAGCATTTGCAAAAAAGCGAATCTAAGGAAAAGAAAAGAAGCGTCATTCTGTGACAGGGTTGAACAGAAGCATTATTCATATATTAAAAAAGATAACCTGCATTTCTTATCACAGGACATTTTTGAAGTACTGAAAGTGGAGAAAAAAGTCTAAAAAAGAAGTATCACTTAATCTCCACCACTCTGAGCCAACCACTTTTTAACGTGAAGGCATAATTCCTTCTCCTCTTTTACTTACACCTGTCAGAATGGAGGGGCATTTTCCCCCCAGGGCTCCCCAGGGCAAGAGAGAAACATTTCCTACAAGCAGCATGTCCTAAGATGTGCTGAAGGGATACTGGTCCTCCAAGAAATGCAACATAAACACGCAAGAACACAGTTCTGTGGCCACACAATGCACAACCATCCCCTTCCTGGGACTTTTAACACATCTGACCACATTGAGAGCTCGGAGAAATCCAGTTTAATATCACTTAACCCGGGTTTCTCAAAGTGACGTCATCCTAGAACTCTCGGGAGCTTCAGGGCGTGATCAGAGACACAGGCCCCTGCAGAGAAGCAGACACTCGGACAGTGAGGCAGCGAGGACTGAGGTTGTTTGAAGCAGAGCTTACACACTGAGGAGCGTCAAAAACCTCAAATGAAATGAAACTCTGCCACCTTCTGGTTCAACTAATTCTTTTTTTAAAAAAAATAATTAATTAATTAAAAAAATTTTTTTTTTAAATTTCTTTCCAGTGTTCCAGAATTCATTGTTTATGCACCACACCTAGTGCTCCATGTAATCCGTGCCCTCCATGATACCCACTGCCTGACTCACCCAACCTCCCACCCACTGCCCTTTCGAAACCCTCAGTTTGTTTCTCAGAGTCCACAGTCCCTCATGGTGCGTCTCCCCTCCAGTTCCCCCCAACTCCCTTCTCCTCTCCATCTCCCCGTGTCCTCCGTGTTATTCCGTATGCTCCACAAGTAAGTGAAACCATATGATAATTGACTCTCTCTGCTTGACTTACTTCACTCAGCATAGTCTCCCCCAGTCCCGTCCATGCTGATATAAAAGCTGGGTACTCATCCTTGCTGACGAGGCATCACACTCCATAGTATAGACGGTTCAACTACTTCTTAAGTCATTTCCCAACCCTTAAGCCCATCTGTTTGGTCCCCATCAAAGAGCTGAAGTAGACAAAGAGTCGTCACTTACCAGCCATATGATGGGCAGCAGCAGAGTCCACACAAAGGGAGGGAGGATTCCACAGGTCAAATTGGTCACCATTGTCCCTGGGCACACCACGCTGGAATACAGACCCTGGCAGCACAGGGAGGAGCGGAGTAAGATTCAGATTCAGCGACTACGGACGCAGCCCGTCCAGGGGCTTGCGAGTAAGGGAGATCTGCAAACGAGCCGGGAAGCTGGGACACGGAGACTGATGCTCTGAGCTGCCCCTGAATCTGGGCAAACCGTTTCAGAGGATTCAAGGCTGGAGGACTCGGGAGGAGGGCGCACAGGATGCAACGATGAGTAAGGCGCGGTCCCTGCTCTCCAGAAACTCACAGAATAAAGAGCAACCCAGCTTCAAGCTGGAGGAGAAAAGGCGCATCTGGTTACCGGAGTTTGCCGGGGATTGGCTTAATGGAAGATCAGCTCATCGGGCATGATAAGCACTTCAGATAAAAAAAGACATCCACGATACAGTCTCTGCCTTCCAGAAGTTTCTGGTCTGGTAGGGAACAGACAGCTAAACCTAAAGCTTGTGTCTGCTCCCCTGCAGGTACAGAAACCGCACACTCCTGCCAGGAGAGGTGAATGAAGGGCTGCGTGTGCTTCCACGAAGCCTCTCCCCCACACCTGCAGTTCTGCATCAGGACCTTAGCCCAGGACCTGCCAATCTAGAAAGATCTGCCCTTGAAAGAGAGCCCAGTTAACACAGAGCCTGTGCTGCCAGGAGGGGCCTGGGTGGGCTTTACTCGACCTGGGAGCACAGGGATTGGTTCTACTAGTTGACTTAATTCAGTTTTTACTACCTTTTACCTTATGTAGCCATTGACCATTTTAACTCTGCTTTTTATTACTTTCAATTTTCTTTTTCACTGTGCCCCAGTGCAACACAGCAGTTCAGTGGGCAGAGAGCACCCTGAGCAGAAGCTGGAGCATTTCTCTTCCTTTATCTAGCGCTGCAGAGGTGCCGTAGAACCTGACAGATTACCCAATCCCAGGGGGTCCCCTTGATTTACCAAAGGTCCCCTGAAAAGAGTTAAGAGCCTGGACTCATCAGAGACCAAAACTTCTCCCCAAGAGAGTAGCACATTTTCCCCCCGTGACAGCTCCGGGGGCTTGCTTATTCTGGGGGCCAGCTAGGAAGTCAGGGACTCTTCAATCCTAAGTGAAGACATCTGTGACCTGAAATCCAGGGTCTCTGACACCTGTGACATTCTGATGTTGAGCGACACAAGAAATAAACAAGGAGGCAGCCTCATCTGAGAATCCAGTCCCCCCACACGTCATAAGGCTCAGCGGTTACAGGCAACCTGAGCGCTGCTATGAGACGTGGACGAGGGGTGCTGATTAAACTCTAGCAGGTGGCCCGCATGCACCAGCAGCATTTCCAGGAACACAAGCCTTCACTTCAAGAGAACATGGTTCTCTCTTCCTAAAAGCCGAGGAGAAAAAGCCGTGGGCTAAAAACCAATCATACAGATTTTAGGAAGCAGCAGTATTAGCTAAATATCTTTTTTTTTGTAAAAGATGAAGTCCCAAAGCTTCTGACAATTAAAAACCTAAGTGAAATCCCAAAGCATTTTATGAGAAGAGATGCTAATCCACTCTGACCTTGTCCCCAAAAGGAAACTTCCAGAGAACAAGCAGTTGTGACAACTTTTGAAACATCTCAAGAACCTCAGAAGGAGGCTGACCACTGGACCAACACACTGAACTCAAATAAAAATAATAATAGTAATAATAAACATAACAACAACTACAGCCAACATAAACACACACAGGCACAGCATAGACCACACACCTTCCGTCCACACAAGACACCCACACACATGCACATACCACATGCACACCCACAGCACACACCCACAACCCAACATGTTACACGTCCAGACACTCCCCCCACTCATTCACTCACATATGCACACATATATGCGTGCGCACATGCGCGCGTGCACACACACACACACAAACACATTCTGCCGCTGCGAGCTACTGTGAGTGCTTCACACCATCTCCCTCTTCAACCCTCCCAACAAATCTGTGAAGCAGGCACTATTTTTATCCCTATTTTTCAGATGAGGAAACTGAGGCATTGGGAGATGAAATAATCTGTCCAAGGATTCAAATCCAGTTCTAGGAGATGTTCTCAGCTTCTGTTCTTAGGCCATCCTCTCCCCTAAGAGACAGGGTTCCAGGAGAGAGAGTTCTATCTGATAAGACGTCCACTCCAGGATAAACCCAGTCAGGACCATCACAGGAGGCTCTGCGTCTGACGTATCACCAGAGAAGGTCCCGCAAGGGCAGACAGCTTCTTGGTCATCTTTTTCTTTCTCCTTTCTCCTCAGTCCTAAGCCTGGCCCAGTGCCCTAAACATGGTAGCTCTTTGGTAAATATTAGTGGAATTAAATTTCTCCAGTCCCACACTCAAACAGCAGAGTTAAAGCAACAAAGGAAAATGCGGTAAGAAAGACTGGAGATTTTCAGTGAAGGTCTCAGACCCGAGCAAGAGAGACATCCAGAGAACAGCAGGCTCCAGACCAGAGGCCACAGGGAGCTGGCATGACCGGCAAGGGCTGCCTTCTCCAAAGACAGACCCCCGACACCCGGAGTCCTCAGAGAGAGCTCTGCATCTCACCAAAGATCGCCACTATCCAGAGGGCTTTGTAACTACTGACAGTCTGTGACAAACAGTAGGACACAGTATGGTTTAGGGGGAAGATTCCAAGCCACGGTCAGACAGCCGCGGGCTCAACTCACCATTACCTAGTTGTGTGACCTCTGGGTAAGCCACCTAACCTCTCCAAAGTGTGGTGTCTCCACATGAAAATAGGAATACTCAGACCTACACTCAATGTGACAGGAAAGGCACTGCATGACACACACGTAAGGGGTACAGCCCCTCAGACATAGTATGTGCTTAACAGTAAGTACTGGCATTGTCGGTGGTGTTGTCCATAAGTTATAGCTCTTGAAGAGATACAGAATGGTGAAGGAGCCCCCATGTACCTAAAGGTCAGGAGCTAATTAGCTCTGCCCAAAAACTTTTATGCACACCAACTGTGATTATACGTCTTCTCGTCCGCACAGCAAGAAGAAATTCTGCTCAAGAAACGACACCACATCTTCTAAAGGACACTTTACAGAAGGCCAGCCCTGTTACAGGAAGTCAGCCGTACTTGGGAAACCACCGCCCGGCTGCCCCGGTCTCACCGAGCCGGGCCTCACCCGCGGGTTGAAGTTCCGGTTCAGCGCCACACTCAACAGGTCAATGGCGTACTTGGAGGAGCTGTAGGGCTCCTGGCCTCGGCGGTGCTGGATGTCCTCAAGGTGGAAATTAGACCTCCTTGCATTGCGAGATGACGTCCAGATGAGCCGGGAAGGATGGTCGCTGTGACAGAGGAGGGGTTCCAGTTCCCGAATCTGAGTGAGATAAAAAGGAACCACCAAACGGATTGAGGTCTACTGGAGGAGCACAGGAGGACAGCTGGGACACCACTGTGACCGGGAGTGTCGTTGCTGGAGGGGCGACTCCAGACACACGACAGGGGAGGCTATAGCCACCCCCGCAGAGACCAATTAGAGACAGTATGAACAGACGCTTAGCTTCATGAAGATACAGATGGTCACATATAAAAATACGTACAGGTACTCAGGTGCCCGTGGGTTACCATGAACGTGTATCCCCCTGCTCTGTCAGGCCGGAAGCCACTGCTCCAGCAGCAGCAGCAAGCACCAGATCTTGGTTTCTAACATCATTGTCTAGTAAGAGGAGCCAGATCTTGGGGCGCCTGCGTCGCTCAGTCAGTTAAGTGTCTGACCCTTGATTTAGGCTCAGGTTGTGACCTCAGGTCCTGGAATGCAGCCCCACGTCAGGTTCCACGCTTGGCAGGGAGTCTGCTTGAGGATTCTCTCCCTCTTTTCCTCCCCCTGTTCAAGCTCTCTCTCTCCTTAAAATAAATAGATCTTAAAGAAAAAAGGAAAAAAAAAAGCGGAACCAGATCTCCTTAGGGAGATGGCTGATTCTATGACTGGAGCAGGAATATATCCAATGACTCTGAACCATCTTCTAGTGCCAGAAAGGATACGCTCAAAACAGAAAAGCACACCAATGAGGCTATCAACAGAGATATGCAGGATCCATCACAAAGAGCCCCCAATGGAAAACTGAAATATTCTGGGCAAGAAAATAAAGTAGTATTTCCATCTCAAAGTAGAAAATACACATCCACAAGCCCAGAGGAATAAAATACGTGATTTTTGCAGCTTTATTGAGGTATACTTGACCAAGAAATGGTGGGGTAAAGCCATAGATGGAGTACAGACAATCTCTCTTGCAGGAAAATTCTAAATAATTTATGCAGCTAATTGACCCTTCAGGGCATCAAACACAACCCCTTCAGGGAGAGCTACACATAGTCCATCTCTTCCAAAGAATACAATATGGAAAGGGAGAGAAAAACAAAAAGAGAGACTATGATGAAAAACCTGACAAACAATACCTCAAGCCAGGTGATCAAAGAGAACGTCCCAGTGACAGCTCACACCGGGAATGTGAGGTGACCAGAATGGTACATCACCTCGTGGTCCTCCCCCCGCAAACAGAACCCTCAAGTCTCACCCTGAGAAGCATTTTGGACAAATCCCAACTGAGGACAAAGAGCTCAGCCAGAATCCTCTAAACCATCAAGATCATGAGAAACAAGGGAAGTCTGAGAAACCGTCCCAGCCAAGGGCAGCCTGAGGAGATCACCACTGTGTGTATGCGGTATCCCAGGAGGGGTCATAGAACAGACAAGGGGACATCAGGCAGAACGGAAGAAAGCTGAATAAAGTTCGGACTTCCATTAATAAGTATCAGTGTTGGTTCTCCGACTGCCATAAATAGTGTGGTAGAGAGAACGGGGGTGGGGGGGGGACGACACAGAACTCTCTGTACTAGCTTTGCCAAAATTCTGTCAATCTAAAGCTATGCTAAAACAAAAACTGTATTAAAGAAAAATCTAGGAAAGTTCCCAGATGTGCTCCACATTTGCAGTGAACAAGTCAGTCAAATGCAATCAAGATATAACTGATACACATGAGATTAAAGCAGTTACCTGGTTCCTGGACTATAATCCTACACTGCGCTTAGAACATCACAAAACCACCTCTATTCTTTATAACAGCCCTCAAAGTTTGGTCATGTTACACGTAACCAAACTGGGGAGGGATGATCTGTTTATCCAACACATTTAAACCTGAACCTAGAATCTAAGCTTGTGTTCCATAGGAAGTGGTAAGATTCTTAAACCTAATATGAAGACAGTGGGAAGCATTCTATGCCTTCTGATGATTTTACTTGATAAATTCATTCCAAAACCCCTGCTGATATGCCTCCTTCTACAAGGATACACAAGAATAGGCCATGTCATCAGGACACCTGCGATCATTGTGCCCATGGCCATGGCTCTCCTCTGCCATTCCCCCAACCCAGATGACTCAAACACCTGATCTTCCGAACAACTTAATTTTTTTTCCGAACAACTTAATTTTTAAACACTAGATTGTCACAAAATTAACAGACTAGTAATAATGATCTTCTAGCATTAACAATGAATAATTCAAAAAGAAGGCAAAGAATGAGTATTATAAAAAGATAGAGGAAATATTAGATAATGGATCTGTGTAAAGGTATAAAGACCAGACAAGAATTCAATCCCATTTTAACTCTACATTTTAATGAACTTTTGTCATTGAAAAAGTGACACCATGTCACACTAAATAAACAGCACTAATGGTTGTAGAACGACACGCAAAGCTCCCCCTCATCCCTGATATCCTGGAACCCACTTCATCAAGTCAACCAGTGCTCCTCATTTCATCTGAAACATTCTAGAAATATTATGTACATTTACACACACTACGTGAAGACAGATCTTCTGTTTCCGCAAATGAGATCATGCTACACATACAGCACCCTGCTATTCCTTCTTCATGATAAAATACAAGAGGCTGTTCCACGTAAGTGCAAAACATTTATCTCATTTCTTTTCGTGGGTCCATAATATCCCAACATTTGCCTACATCTTCATTTACCGTAAATGCAGGCGAGAGCTCGAAGAGTTCCAGCGCCGAGGGGAATGAGGCTGAAGGTGAAGAAGAATGGGGGTGAAGAGGCAGGCACAGACACACCCAGCCTCGGAGTTCCTCCAACACCGGGGAATGACAGGCCACCGGCGACACAGTTGGGCACTACTTCCTCTAGACAGTAGAGCTGTCCTTGGGGATTACGCCCGAGCAAGAGCGCAGAACAGGCGAGAACAAGTGTCACATCTCTCACTCACATTTACATGTGTGCCTGGAACTATAACACACGGTACAGATGCTGAAGAATCGGAGATCAAAACAGTAAGAGACGAATTGTGGATTCTTGCTTAATAGAGGCCTGCCCACCCCCTATCCTATCTAGCACCAAGCCCAGTTTCGAAGACCGTTCCGAACAGGACCGGCACACTTCCTCACTTCTGTACATTGTTTCTGAAGGCCCCTGTGTGTTTCTTTCTCACTTTGTCTCTGCTCTCTAAGTTGATGTCAAAAGAAAGATGATATATTAATCGAATGCTTTAGGGAAGCCATGTTTTCATAGAGTGCAGTGACACCCCTATTTCAATACTCTAGGATTTCATGCAAGCCATGATCTATGGGCTTAACAAACAGGCCTGGGACGTGTCCACGCAAGCTTTTAGGATTATAGTACTAACGAGAGCATCTTGAGCCCAAAGTCTTTTTACCAGAATAAAGTGGCCAAAGATGTTGGTTTCGAACACCTCTTGGAGCCCGTCGGCAGTGACTCTGTCCTCCTGGGTCAGCAGTCCTTCAGCTGTGGAGAATATATGAATCACTTTTCTGAAACAGGAGAAGACAGTTGTATGCCTTTTAAAAGCATCTTTAACTGAAGATACTGGAAAACACTCCCTGCTGCCCTGCCCTGCCCCGAAACTGCATTTCCTTGCTCCTACAAAAACAACCATTTCTCAGACTGTGTTCATGTGCGGATATAAATAAGATGCAAAAACTCTTCCTTTCCCCCAATTCAGGGAAGTGCTTACATTATAACTCACAGCACCCACTGGGCCCTGACTCCAAAAAACCTGCTGCTAAAACTCGATTCACCTTTTCTCGACATCAGGTTGCAGGTGAACTGCTCTGGGGAAGTAATAGCCACACCAGACTCTGTGCAAACGGATGGTTAACTGCCCAGGTCACACAGGTTGGTTTTTTTTTTTTAACTGGGAATTCTTAAAGCACCAAACACAACACATTAACTTGTGATTTGTTGTGAGATCCACTGAGTCAGTCAAGATCTGTGTGTGAGTGGGGGGGTTGTGTAATGGAAGAAAAGTAAAACAAAAGTAGCACCGTAGGAAGAGAGCAAATATCTATGTATACTAAGTTGAAGATAAGATTTATTTCTCACTGTAGGTTGTGGGCAAACATTCTTGGCGGCCACTGTGTTACTGTGTGAGAACACAATACTGTGTGAGACCACTGTGTTACTGTGTTACTTGAGAATCTCCCAGGGGAGACCTTCAGTTCTGCGCACTGTCCCCACCTGTGGGCCAGCGCCCCTGCTGCAGAGCTGGGCAAGCCGATTGCTCCAACAATCTCACTGACAACTCTGCCCAGCTCTGAAATGTTCCTGTTACTGGTCACGTCCTGGCAGATCAGACATGGACCTTCCAAGGCATCTGGCCACTTGGGATGTCCTGGAGACCTACAGTGACCTGAGACCCAGGACCTGCTGCAACCCTCCAACACACACGGACGCAATACTTCCTGTCTTTATCTTCTCCACCGGCTCTCAGTCCCTTCACCTCACCTACCAAGGGCAAAACCACTGATTTCTTCCACTCGGTTCATCTAGAAAATGGACATTACCTTGAAAAGAGGCTGGAGAAAAGTGCTTTGATGTTTAGCTGTGGGTTGGGCATGATCCCAGCATTCAGATAGACACAGTCTAATCTCTGAAACCTGCAAGGAAAACACCAGGACAAGATTGTTCATCTTCGCTAGAGCAACTGAAACAAAGAAAACCCACGAAGGACAGAAGATGCTTTCCGGAGGGGACACATGACACATGAGGGTCACACCACTTCTTTCTCAATGGTGTTTCTCCAGCCACAGTAAATATTTGAGTATTCTTTCCTTGACAGTGGCTTCAAACAGAATCTGGGGAACTGCAATGGGTTTTGAAGTTAAATCAAGGCTCCTTCCAGCAGGGGCCCCGCACCTCCGTGCGCCCTCCCACGTCACAGCCCTGCTGCCTCAAGTCCCTGCTAAGTGACCTAATATACTAAATACAAAGTTACTAAGTTTGTGATGACAAATATCTTGGAACTTTGAAGGTAACTGAGAAGAGTTAATACTATGAATGTTACAACCAAAAATCTTGAAAGTCGTTGTACTGGAAAGGGCTCTTCTTTTTTTCTTTTTTTAATTGAATTAATTAACATATAGTGTATTCTTAGTTGCAGAAGCAGAAGTCAGTGATTCCTCAGTCTTATATAACACCGCGTGTTCCATCCTGTGCCCTCCTTAATGTCCATCACCCAGTTACCCCGCCCCTCCACCCCTCCAGCAACCCTCAGATTGTTCCTTCTGTTGAGTCTCTTCCAGTTTGCCTCCGTCTCCGATTTCATCTTGTTTTGTGTTTTCCTCCCTTCCCCTATGACACTATTTTGTTTCTTAAATCCCGCATATGAGTGAGATCATATGGTATTTGTCTTTCTCTGATTTGCTTTGCTCACATAATACCCTCTGGCTTCATCCACACCATTGCAGATGGCAAGATTTCATTCTTTTTGATGGCTGAATAGTATTCCTGTGTGTGTGTGTGTGTGTGTGTGTGTGTGTGTGTGTGTGTATTCCTGTGTGTGCGTGTGTGTGTGCGCGTGTGCGCGCGTGTGTGTAGATCTATACATGCACACGTCCTCTTTATCGATTCATCTGTCAGTGGACATCTGGGCTCTTTCCAAGTTCGGCTATTGCAGACATCACTGCTATAAACATTCGTGTGGAATTATTCTTAGAAAATGTATTCTCAGCCTTCAGGGGTGACTGTGGAAGCAACTGAAGCCATCAGGGCCATTCCTGGTCTTGGGCTACTGAGCTCAACAGCCCGGTATGACCAGGATCCCATGATCTCCTGGGGCAGGGCACAGGTTATGAGCTATGAATCAGTCCCCGTTCCTGCCTCAGGAGAGAGCTAGCGCAAACATCCTGCTGCCCCTTCCCCATGCCTGCCTCCCTGCGTGCCTACGTGCAGGGAAAGGTGCAGGCGTCCTTTGCATCTTCAGGATGACCGCTGCTCCTTTACACCCCTTTCCCACACTTCGGAGTCAGAACATGCATTCGTTCAGAGGGTGCCACATCTGTCCTTGCTGTTCTAATAAAAAACAGAACAAAAGCCAAGCACAGAAGCCAGCTGCTGCTCTCTCTCCCAGAGGCAGTCCTGCACATTCCCTTAGATCGTTTTCTGAGAACTTTATTTCAGTGCATGATGATAACTGGGGTGCACGTGCCCCTTCGGATCACTGCAGTGGTATCTTTGTGGTAAATACCCAGTAGTGCTATCCTGGGTCGTATCGTCAACTCTTTGAGGAACCTCTGTACTGTTTTCCAGAGTGGCTGCACCAACTTGCATTCCCATCAACAGTGGAGATTTTTTTCCTCCGCATCCTCGTCAACACCCGTCTTTTCCTGACTGTTGATTTTAGCCATTCTGGCAGTGTGGGGTGGGCTCTCACTGAGATTTTCATTTGTATCTCCCTGATGCCGAGGGACGTGGAGCATTTTTTCATTTGTCTGTAGGCCTGGAATGAGCTATCTTCACTGAGGATGAAAGGCTCTTTTCTGCTAAATGAGGAAATATAGCTAAATCCATACAAAGCAAAGAACTGGTCAAGAAGGTTTGGGGAAAGGAATGCCCGATGCCTGATTTTGAGCTCAAAACTGCTGTACTGACTCCAGGGTCCCTAACTCAGTAAGGACATTTCTTTTGCAGCTTCAAAGGCTTGGAAACTCAAGGTTATGGAAGAGCAGGGCATATGGAACCAGAAAACCTCCTCAGTTTTTCAGAAAGATGTTGTGGCAGAAAATTCTAGGAGAAAGGACATTTCACAAGAGGTTAAGGCTGAAACTAGAAGAGCAGGATGAAGAAAACCAGCTTTACCTTCACTCTGTAACTTATGCATTCGCAACAGGGAAATGCGAATGGGCTGGCAACGCCCAAACATAAAACACAGAGCTGTAGTCTTCAGCAAATGCCTTTACCAAAAAGGCCTTCTGTGTTTCTACTGTACTTCATTTTACTGTCCAAGGAAATAAAGCAGCTCTCATTTCTTAAGGACCTCAATGACAAAAATGTTTGAAGGGGTACCTGGGTGGCTCAGTTGGTTGGGCGGCTGCCTTCGGCTCGGGTCATGATCCTGGAATCCCAGGACTGAGTCCCACATAGGGTTGCCTGCTCTGCAGGGAGTCTGCTTCTCCCTCTGACCCTCTCCCCCTCATGCTCTCTCTCTCAAATAAATAAACAAAATATTTTTTTAAAAAGTTTAAAAATCAATTATTCTGCATATCTTTAAGGCTGAATATGGACTAGTATGGGGCTCCCCACCTTTTTGGATCATAAATTCCTCCTAGAATTTATAAATAAAAATAAAGCATGCCCTCTTTTCCCAGGAAAAAAAAAATGCATTCTGCACCTATATACAATTCTGTGTACACTTTCCACGGAGTTGTACATCCAAGGACTCTATTCCTTCCTATACCAAGTATTTCTCAACCGCCTATTACATGCCAATTATGTAGATGTGAACAAATCTTTATGGGCCTGGGGGGTGGGTATGGAAATCTCTGAAGAAACAGGGTGCAGATGTGGGTTCTCAGACCAACTCAACCAACATCAAGTCCTATAACATTCTTAGGCACTTGTCCAACTTAATGAAGTTGTTACATGGAGGAGAGATGCAGAAACTGTATTGAGAAAGAAGTTACCATAATGTCCACACAACTAGCCATACATCAAGGTGTACTCAAATTCATCCTCATGAAATAATCACGATTATGACTGAGCCTGAAAATGTGCTCCTGAGACACCACGGGTCACTCTGTACGGATCTCGCCAGCATAATGTCTTACACTGCACCTGTGTCTTTTTAGGTTTTCTTCTTTCTCATTCTGTTCACGGCCGTCTCATGCAATCACGCGAGAGAAAACCTGTCACCCAGAAGCGTACCTTTGCTTGAGCTCCCCGGCGGCCCGGAGGACTGACTGGAGGCTGCAGACATCCACCTGCACGATGCTGACCTCGGTGGCGGGGTGAGAGGCCAGCAGCGCCCCGCGGACAGCCTCCGCCTTGCCCACGTTCCTGCACGCCAGACACACGTGCAGCTCATCGTCCTCCTCCAGCAGCCGCTTGCAGAGTGCGAGGCCAACGCCACTGCCAGGACAATTCAGAGACAGAACATGCGTTCGTTCAGATGGTGCCACATAGGAGGCATTGCTCTCTGGTTCAGAAAACTGCCTTTACCCAGATAAGCTCCCATGAGGAGCCCCAGCAGAGGAAAAAAGACTCAAAAATTGCAAAGAAGAAGGGACACCCGCCCCCCCCACCCCAAACCTGAATAGTCAGTTACTCGCTCAGGATGCTGCCCAGTTTGCCTTTCTCCCATTTTGCAAAAGCTCAAACACACAATTAAGCACACTGCACATGGGAGCTGACTTTTCATCCGGCGGTTTGCATTCTGTACTGGGTAGGACACTGGTGAAAGGGAGTCAGTATATCACCAGCGAGAGCTGAGAAGAGCATTGTACTTGCCGTTTCCCGTGTGCCTGTTTTGCTTTGCTGTCTCTGTCCCTCAAGGACAAGGGCTCTACTACCCATTGGCATCACGGCCACCATCCAGAGCTTGCAAACTTCCCCATAAGGAACGGATGGATCTTTCAGTAACATAGCATGAGCCAAGTCCCTCTCAACCACAATGATCGAATAACCCGCAGGAAGAGAACAAACTTCACATGACTAAGCAGCAGGTAAGAAGAGGAAACATAAGATGGGCCCCAGGAAAGAGCAGGAGGATGAGGGCACAAGTCAAAGACAGATAAACTACTTGCGAAACTGCACAGTAAGTGAGGACACCACTCCGAAAGGCGGGGCTGAGTGCAACCAAAGCCTGGGCCTTGCCGGCACAGCACCAAAAGTATTTACATTTATGCTTTCTCATTGGATAATAGCAGGTCTTTCCAATAAATATCCAAGTGCATAATATCACCATATGTGACTCGTTGACAAGAGTCCAGCTTAGGAAGTACCTTGTCGACCAGTGAGGGCACTCACATACCCCTGCCACACTGGCTGGGCTAAGACAGATGTGACTAGGTCACTGAAAGGGGACGGTTTTAGATGACGTTTGACATGTCTTCTGTCTTCATCCCTCAAAACCGCCCACTGCACCAGGCAGAAGGGAGGCCCGGTTGGTGTCTTCCTCCCCACTCTTCAAGAAGTGCGGATGAGGGGCGCCTGGGTTAAAGCCTCTGCTTTCGGCTCAGGTCATGGTCTCGGGGTCCAGGGATCGAGTCCCGCATCGGGCTCTCTGCTCAGCGGGGAGCCTGCTTCCTCCTCTCTCTCTCTCTCTCTCTCTCTGCCTACTTGTGATCTCTGTCAAATAAATAAATAAAATCTTAAAAGAAAGAAAGAAAGAAAGAGAAGTGCGGATGAGAAGTCAGAGCAGGGGGCAGAAGAGGCCAAGGGTCCACAGGGGCAGCCCTGGAATAACTAGGAACGGGGGAACGGCTGTCTGCGCTCCTGCCACGCCTCACCAGGTAGAGGGTGACTTTTTAAGAGCGAGTCTGGGTGTCTAGCTGCGTCCTGGGTGGACAACTCCGCCCCCCACCCCCAGCCCGCCCCACCGCTCCTGGGTGTTGAAACTTCTCCGGGGCGCAAAGTCCTGCACAGATACGGCGCCCGGAGCACACCGTGGCCGCGACGCTAAGCGCGGGGCACTGAGGTCCACACGGACCAGCGGGCGGAGGCGGGGTCCGCGTGGGAAGCGCCCTGGTCCCGGATCCCGGCGGGACCCCCGCGACGCTCCCGCTTGCCTTTCCGCCGTCACGTTTAATTCCAGCACGGGTCCCTGAGCGGCTCGGGTCACTGAGCGGCTCCGGCCGCGGGACGCCCGCATCGGGCGCGGCGGGGACCCGGGGACAGAGGCCCCGCGGGGCAAGGCCGGGGACGCGCCCTCCCGGGGACGGGCGCCGGCGGTGGTCCGGCCCTGCTCTTCCTGCTCCCCGCGACCCCCGACCCGCCGCCGCGGCCGCCGAAGTCGCCTCACCTGCTGGCCCCGGTGACCAGCACCACCTTCCGCATGGTCTCCCTCCCACCGCCGAGCCGCGCGGCCGGGAACCGCCACCGCCTCCCGAGCAGAGCAATCCGGCCGTCCGCCGCGGCCACGCCCACGCCGCCGCGGCCCAATCAGAGCCCGGCGGACCCGCCTCCTTGCGTCATCGACTCCGTGCTGGGCCCTCCAATCGCCGCACGCGGTGCGCTCCCGGAGCGGGGGGGCCGAGGGTGGGGTGAGGTAGGCCGAGGGGCGGAGTCGGGCCCGAGCCAATCCGGACTCTTCTCGTCCCTAGGCGGCGCCCGAGTGCGGGAGGACCGGCCACGCTCCTTCAGACCCGCGGGGTCCCCCGAAGGAGGACTTGGGTGCAGAGTCGTGACACGCAGGGGCTATCAGCCTGCCACTCTGTTGCAGGAAGGCCTCAGGATAGTTGCGCAAGAACGCCTTAATTTTAGCGGCAAGTTTTGGGTTTAGGAATTCAAGTTTGGGTATTATCATCTACTTTGTTTTTCGCTTCTTTTAGGAAGTGTAGCTGCAGGCACTGTGCCCCTTTACAGACCAGCTTCTGATCCCAGACCTGCTCTTTCTCCTTAAAAAAATCATCTTTGGAGAAAGGAACATTGCTTTCATTAAAAATTTTATGTAGAATCTTGCATGAAATACCAATTTTCAAAATTTGGAGTGTGGTATGAATCAGAGTATCTAAGAACTTCATAGGACATTGTGAGCCGCATACTGTAAGCTCCTACTTCAGTGTTCCTCCAACTCAGTGGTGGTAAAGGACCCGTTTTGTTTTTCCAAGACATCCCAGATGGGTACTTTTGGAAAATACAGTAACAATGCATTTTAGAAAAATGAAATAAAAAGCGAAGTATACAAAATACAAGTCCTCAATATTTATTATTAGATACAACACGTAAAAGAATATTCTGCCAAACTGCTATGAAAGTTTCTGAGGCTTACTCTAGGTTTCTGTATGTACCTTGTATTGGTAACAAGGTGACCATCACTAGTCTAGGTTCACACTAAGTAACTCCACACCTCATGTGCCTAACTCTGGGGAACATGCTTTAATCTACTTCCTGGCCTCTTTCAAAGTTTCAATTATTTATGCACAGCAATGATCCCTGAGCAATGTGAGACTGATATAATTTATACTGGCTTTTGAAATCATAGAGGTCTTGGTTAATTGATACTGTAAGGGCACTCCAACTTGCTTCAAGTTTATGCACTCCTTGCTTGCACCCTTGGTTTGCAACAGAATAACCTACTTTCCTTAGGTTTGCAGACCACTGGCCTTAAGGAATGAAGAAGTAAACTTTCCCAGAAGATAAGGTCTGACTACATTTAGAAACAGCTGCCACAGATACCAGCCAGCATGTCTGTTCAGGGTCATGTCAACAGACGACTAAGCACCTGGGCACCTGCTTCTCCTCCATGCAGCCACCCCACCCCCTTAGCCCATGCCTTCTCCTTTAAAACTTTCCACCTTGACCCGATTGGGGAAGATGGTCTTTGAGAAGCTACTCCACTGCCTTCCCAGGTTGCCGGCTTCCTGAATAGAGCCTCCTTTGCTTTCCCACCATCACTTGTCTCTCGAGTGTTGATTTCCAGGGGCAAGCAGCCGAAGCTGAGTTCAAAACTGGTTCTCTGTCCAGGAACAGTATCAACTAGTTTAGTAATACTTTATCTTATACCAATAAAATTATATCCAAAAAATAAATCCAATTGTTTGAATATTAGATTCCTAAATCATTCAAACATTTATATTGTTATCTGGGTGGAACTCAGCTCCTACCCTTCTGCTATTTTCAAATATTCTAAAGAGACCACATTTTAACAATATTTTCTGGGAGTCCTAGAATAAAATTAACCCCAATCTTTAAGTTTAGACCCAAAGTTTCCTTCTAAGGTGTCCTAGGGCTCAGAAGTGGCATGTAGAAGGAATAGAGTTGTGGGGTTGTCCTGTGAAAAACTCATTCCTCCAGAGAAGGGGGAGGGCCCAGGCTCTGGAGATTCAGCATCCCCGCAATTTGGGGATGCCAGCCAGTACAGGACCCACTGTGAGTTAAGTGAAGACAGGGCGACCAGAGCTTCCATCTCCTACTAGTGTGATATCCATCCAGTCCAAGTTAGAAAGCCTTGTTCCTTGCTTCCCTCTTTCTATTCAGGTTGGACCTTTCAAGTCTCTGTAACCTTCCCAGGATGGGTGAACCACTAGAGGTGCCAGAGAGACCAGGAGAACAGAAATCTATTAAAACAATTGGCATTAAATTTTATATTTTAAAAATATCTAATCAGATGTGGGACACCTCAGTAATGGTTATAATATATAGTTCAGTGATAGGTGAGTAAGTATGGCTTTCATTGAACCAAACTAGTCATCTTGAGTTCATACTGTTCATGGGCTGTTTTCCTGGAAACCAGAAGAACCTAGTATGCGACATTCCATTTATCCCCGGTAAACCTTGGCCCCTTGAACAGAATCGTAAATGGAGCACTCCTACCTTTGACTACTTATTACCTTATAAAGTAAGTTTGCCTCTACTCTAAATGCAGAAACCCATCTCTGGTTCCTTTGCTGGTGCCTGAAACAGTCCTTAGGTAGACAGAAATGAGCAAAGGTAGCTTTAGCACCTGGGACAGAGCTCTACTCGGGATCTTTAGAAACTTCTCCAGAATGGACTTGTCTCTGGTTTAAAAACAGGGGCAAAAGAACAGCTGCCAAGGGGCCACGTAGCTTTTCTCGTGGGTATCTTTCAGCCTTCTCCTCTTCAAATCACTAGTCCTTCAGTCTGGCCCAAACCTACTCTGACAGAGGAATTTTACTCATTTCACTCAATAGGAAGAGAAAGATATGTCGCTTATACATAAGGAGTTACTGAGTGCCTCTCAAGGACCGGAAGGTAAGTGTGTATACTTCTTTTTCAAATACAAAATGAACATAAAATTCTAAGTAGCAATAAATCAGTAACAAATTATATGCTCAGATAAATGCATAGCCTATAGATGCCATATGGTGTACGAATACATATCACACATACCTTCCTTTAAAGCTTGACAACAGTGTTGACAATATAATTGTATCTCTGAGTATCTCTGCTGTTCCTGTTTACTTTTTTCTTCTTTGCCTCCAACCCCACTCCCATTGCACAGATATTTGAATCCCTGGCCCTTAGCCCCAGAATCAAACCAAACACTCTGCGGATCAGAGTGTGCCTTCGTGAATTATTTTTGCCCTCTGAGTATTCTCTGAGAATTTGTATCCATTCTCTTACCTATCCTAGCTGTTGCTGAAAAAATATGTAATCATTCAGAAAAATAAAAGTATAAATATATTCTTCAGAGACCAAGTAAGAAACACATTTTTTTTCTTTGGGGAAGAGGGTGGTTCATCTGAATTTCTTTTATGAAGACCAAGTCTGTATTCTGGCTGTTCAGAGTTCTTGTTGCTTTTTGTATGCTTGTGTGGTCTCGAGCCAGATGACATGTGGATTTAGAAGAGATTTCTATGTGTCAAACAAGACCACTTCGTAGCAACAACAATAAAGCATCTGCAATTAATTCTGGACTGGCTTCTCCAGAACTAATGTGACAACCCAGAATCCCAATCTCTAGTATGTTTGGATGTGCCAGAGACCAAGATGCTTTTCCTCTAATAGACAGTCAAGCAATATGCAAGAGGGCTGTGTATGTAACCCTCTGTCGGATATCCCCCCACAAACATGCATGCCCACCACGCACACAGCACACTTCTCTGGCTCTGTCCCGGGGCCCCATCAGGTGTCCAGAAAGACTGTGAGATAACCAAGCCCAGAACTGGTGCTGTTGACACAGAAAGAAGGACCCATCAGTAGCATATTTCTTTAATCATTGTTATTTACAATTTATCATCTGACAGACGTACAGAGAATAAATAAAGAAAAGAAAATATACAATGGGTATCTTGTTTCTTTTTCTAATACAGAGAACTTTTACGTATTCTATTTTGGGATGACTATGATAGTTTCAAGCAGAGATCAATCGGTTTGCTCTACCCCTTGATAAGACACATTGTCCTCCAAAGCCTACAAAACAAGGCCCAGAGATTCCTTCCTCACAGGAAGAGTGAGCCATGCTGGTTCAGAAACTCAGTCCTCAGAAAAAGATAGCAGACAACAGGGTAGAAGAACAGGATATCATGAGTAGTAAAGGACATAAAATGAATAGGCTGGGTTACAAACTCTTGGGTGTGTTTGCAGGAATCCTACCCAATTCCAACCATTTCTAAGCCTCTTTTCAAGAAAACAGGTGATTGCCTCATTGCATTGTGCTTTCCCTTGGTCTCTTTGCAAATTCCTCCCTCATATGCTTTTGGAGATATGGGTTAGGCTGGCTTGGGACTCTGATCCTTCCCCTTTAAGGGTTCTTGACAGGTGTCTGCTCGAGAAACCAGAAAGCTTGTTTCAAAATGGGCTGTGTTTGGGGCCAGAGTCCCTCCCTGCTCTTGATGGGGTGCCTTGAGAGAACTGCCTTGCTGCTGCCTAAGGACTCCAAAGAATTATATAGATCTAACGACTCCAAAGAATGATACAGATCTAACGACTCCAAAGAATGATACAGATCTCCATAGATCTATTTCATCCTCAGAAAATACACGAATGGAGAATGTACTGCACCAGGTACGAGCCTGGCCACTTTTCTCTCTTTCTTCATTGGAAAATAAACTCTCTGCATTATAGCAAAGCAGTTCTCCCTAAATTCACCCCAGTTATGCTGGGTGACAAGTTTCAGTTTCTTTTATTCATTCCAAAAACAACACTCCGTGAATATTTGTTGAGTGCTCACTATGTGCTTGGAACTTGACAGGACATGCAGAAAGCAGTGTGAACCCAGTAACCGTCCTGTGACCCACAAATAGGGCAGGTGAAAGATACCATCACAAAACTCACAGCTGTTTCAAGTCCCTACCTCAGGTTATTTCTGTGTTTACATTTAATTTGGTCTAATATAGCTGTTATTCCACTTAAGAACTGATATTCAGGCAAATGAAACGTCTCTACCATTCTGACCTTTGTGTTTCATCACACACTAAAGGACTCTATGCCATTGTATCTATTCCTTCCACAAGCCAGCCCTGATGCCATTAACTAAGTGCCACCCAGCTCTTGACCAAAATACTGGTTTTAACCCTAAGTCCCCTGCCTGACACCATTACAAACCCTACTCACTTATAGGAACCGCAGAGAACCATCTGATTCTCTTGTCAGCAAGATCCATGCAGATCTCACTGCCCCTGTGTTTCCAAATCCTTCTAAGTTGTTCCTGGATTGTTCCAGTTGCTAAATAGCCAAACTAGTCAGAAAATGTGGAAGCAGTCTAGGCAGGATATTGCTTGTTGATAAAGTTACAGACAATTTGTTATATTCTCTTTAGAATTTTGTAGAATCGTATCCAGATAGTGTTTTTCCTGATGCATCCAAGCAAGGCCAGGTTACAAATCAGAAAGGGATGAAGTGTCCAGAAACTAAATAAATACATGTTAAAAAAAAAAAACAAAACAGTGAAATCTGCATAAGGTCTGTAGTCTAGTTAATAGTATTACAAATGTGAACCTTCTGGGTTTGAAAATAGACAATGGTTATGGAAGATGTTATCAATGGGGGAAAGCCTGGTGTTAGGATAAAACTACTCTATTTTCCCAACTTCTTGTGAGTCTTAAAAGTATTTCAAAATAACAAATTAAAAAAAGGAAGATACGGCAAGTAAATAATTACCCACCACTTGTCTGCCACCAAGCAATACAGCTAATTGTGCCAGGGAACTCAAAATGCCAGCAATCCAATCACCGTTAACCATTCTGGTCTCTTTCCATCTTGATTCAGCATTCCAAGACATTTACCAAGTGGAAAAGACATTCATCTGTTTCTATAAAAATGTTAAATTTCAATTCAGAAGGATTTCCCAGCATAGATCAGGATCTGCAACTTCCAGAAATATTTAGAGACCTACCATATGCTCAGCCAGAAGTCAGAGGTCTTGCTGAAGAGAACAAGATGGCAGGTATATAAATTCAAGCTCGGATCAAAGATTAATAGCCATATGTTGGAGTAATCTAAGCCCTAACTGTAAGTTTCTTCATTTTTTTTTTTTTTTCGGTTTTGGGCAAAACAGATGCTGTTCCGTTTTAGAATATTTCCTTGGAACATCTTCCTCTCTCCCTCTTGCCAACACACCCCTTCTTCTGTTCCCCATTACTCAAAACACATGGCTTAGCCCCACATCATGGCTTTCTTGTGGGAAGTCTGGATGGGACTAGAAAAACACATGGTTCCAACGTGGCACGTACCTCTTTGCACAGATACCAAACAAGACTTAGTCTTGCCTAACTTCAGCCTGGGGCCCCCTCTGAACCTAGAAGACCCTTCCCTGATGGTTGCTTACGTGTTTCTGTTAGGACTTGCCCTTCCTGAAGACTCTGAAAAGCTCCTTCCTTTCCATACGCGGCACCTGCCTTTTCATTTCTTAATAAATACTTCCATAATCTCTATCATCCAGAATTCCTTTCTCTATTGTAGTTATCCTTTATCTTCAAGACACTTGCTTTTCTGCCTCTCTTCAGAGATGCGCACTCCTGCTTCACCGCAGACTCCTACCTGTGCCACCTGCTCCTCCCTGCCCTGCCCTGCCCTGCCCTGTGTCCTGTACCCTCCCTTACCTCTTTTTGTGTTGCCTCCTCTCTGGTCACCCTCCCCCCGCCTCCCCCACTCAGCCACGTGCACTTTCACTGCTTCATTTTTGATGCCACGTCCATACAATGCTCATTGTTACACTGTCTCTTGCACTTGCAAGTGACCTTTCCACAGCACGAAAACCACATTCTCTACCCAGTGCCCCTTCCCACTCCAGATCTCGCCTAATCACATCTGTGTCCAGACGACACATCAAGATGTGGACCTAGTGGTCAGCCCATTCACCACAAAAGTATAAATTTAAATCCGCCATTCCACAAACACAATCTGGACATAAACTATTTCACGTGTGTCATGAAGAGGACAACTCACTACACACTAGCAGGGCCCCGTGGTTGGCTGTCCCTTTTCCTGTGTCCCTTTCTAAAACTTCCCAGCTACATTCTTCACGTCGAGGCTGGAGCTACTTCTAAATTTAATGTACTAATCCTTCACCGTGTCCTCTGTTGGGTCTCTTGGGTCTGTGCAGCGAGGCTCTGTGGGTCTGACCAGGCTAGACGCAAGACCTGTGTCTGTGACAGAGGAGGCTCAAAGCCGGAAAATGTGCGTCCTCTTCCCAGGAGAGGGTCACTGTACGGGACAACGCTTCCTTGCCAGCCACTTGAAACAGATCACTCTGTGACTCAAGGCCAGGAAAATCCAGACACACTAAGTTGATTTTCAATATGATTTTTTTTTTTTAATGGGATGATGGAATGCAGTGAGTTGAGGCAGAAAGGGAAAAAGAAAGAAGCAGAGAGATGAGGCAAAGATGGGGAAATGATGTTGTCTTCTCTTGCCACACAAGACATCGTGGGCACCGTGTGCATGGAGCCCTCCCAGAAGCAGGCGGATGGAGAATAGGCTGCCAGTCCTGATTTCAAGGCCCTTTGATTCTACGGCAGTGAGGTGATTAAGTTTATGTGTCTCTGGGACAGGGGCAGGGGGTGCCCAGATGAAACACTACTTCTGGATGGGTCTGTGAGGGTGTTCCCAGACGATGTTAGCATTTGAATGGGTGCACTGAGTGAAACACATTGCTCTCTCCCAGGCATGCCAGTGCATGCGTTTGTGTGTGTGTGTGTGTGTGTGTGTGTGTGTGTTGCGGGGGGCTCATCAAATCCTCTGAGAGCAGGGGGAAGTAGATGAAAAAAGTTGGAGGAAGGGGGAATTCATGCTCTCTGCCTGACCGCTGAGCTAGAACATTTCCTGCCCTCTGTTTCTCAAAACCTTTCCCAGGTCTCCAGCTTGCAGGAGGCAGATGGTGAGACCCTGAAGCCCCATAACCATGTGGGCCAGTCCCTTATAATAAATTCTGTATATCTAGGTATAGATATCCTATTGGTTCTGTTTCTTTAGAAAGCTCTCTAATACATGAAGTTGTCCTGGTCCTGAGGGCAGAACATAGGGGATAAGGACATGTCTGGCCCCGCACATATGAACTGAGACTGGGTCTATGGAAACACCTGGTGACACTTCAGAGCACTGTACCCGTGGCAGCCATGACCGTTACTGTTACAGTAAGTTCCCTGCACGACTCCTTCCACTGACCACGATTTTCAGAGCAGGAGAGGACCAGATAAGGGAATCCGTATCAACTGTCCATCCAGTTATTCAACCACCCCTGCACATTTCAGGATGGGAGAGGCTTTAAGACCCTCTAATCCAATGTCCTCATTTTACAGAGAGGGAAATGGGCGTCCAGAAAGGTGAAGTGACTTATCCAAGGTGACACACTTGGCCTGGGGCAGAGTAGGACCAATTTCCAAACTAACGCTCTCCTGACTCCCAAACCTACAATCTCCACAGAATTAGTCCTGGGAGAAGCTGAAGCCCAGAGTCAAAGGACAGCGATAGGGGCAGGTATATGCCAGGGTCACAAGAGCATCTGCGGATTTGGGAAGTTCACTTCTGCGGTAGCTTGGAGCGCTGCTGAAGGCTGACCAAGGGAGAACAGTCAAGTCCCTGAGCGACTGTGCACAAGGGGGACCAGGTGAGGGCTCCAGCAGCAGACCCAAAGAAGGACAACTCAAGACTACTTCTTCTGAGCTGGGGAAGTTTATTCTGTAAGTTTTTCTGATTTCTCCTCAGCAGGAGCAGAGAGGCCTCCTTTCTAGCTTCCCATTAAAATCTGAGCCGTTGTGGAGCACAGAGCTCCCAATCTGTTCTGAGGGGACTCATTCGACAACGTATCAGTCTCCACGAGTTCTGAACCCAGACCTTCACGATTCTCTTCTGCTGCCCATACCATCCCCGAGTGTGTACGAAGCAGGAACAGGGAATGACTTCTCTATTGTGCTCACCCCGTGTCTCTCTAAAATCAAGGACTCTTAGGGAGACAAAGACATTAAATACCATCTCATATGACCTTGTGTTTGAAAGCCTACATCTGAAGCTCTTCAGGGACAAAGGACTCCCCCCTCCCCGTCCCCCACCCTCTGGAGGTGGCCCGACTGCCCTGTGTGTTCTGAGGACTAGGCTTTCTCGAATAAGGAGTGGAAGTCCATCTGCTTGTAACTTTCCCTCCTTGGCCCTCTTTGGTCAACATTCTGCAAACACGCAGATCTACTCCCTACAATACATGGCCTTCAGAGAAGGGTCCTCTAGGGGATACATCTGCCAAAAGAGCTGGAAGACTTACAGAAGATGAACCGAAGGGCCCGTGATTCAGACATCAAAACACCAGGCTTTATGGATTCAAAACCAGGGTCTCAGCGAAACACACACCTGGAAACATCTGAACGAGAAGAGGACCTTCTGCAGAAATCACAGGTGAACAGTATACCTATTGCCTGTCCCCCACAGACCTCTTTTCCCATGTCCATTCTCTGTTCAAGAATCCTTCCGTGCATGAGGTACTTTTTTGGCAAGTGACAATTCCCCTTCATACAGCCTTGGACGGACATTCTCTCTTATGCACATCCTTTGTATTGTCTACGCAAATAGACCACATAGACCTTACCCCTGACCCCTGCCCATGAGTGAACAAAACACCCACTCCGAGAAGCAGGGGTTTTTCAAGCACATATCATCTGCTTTGACAGGGAGAGAAACGCAGAGGGTAGACATGTCCAGAGGGCCAAATTAGGAAACCAAGAAATCCATGACCAGTTGCTGAATACCAACCATTCCATCCGATTCTCCACTCTTACCGAGTGTTTTCCCTAAGCCTCATCATGTTTCCGAAGACATTAGTATTCTTCAAGTTTTTCATTCTGAAAATAAGTTTTAAAAGGTGACATGGGAAAAACATTGTAGCATCTGCACATTTATAAACATAGCATATTTAACCTTTATAAATTATCTAAATTGTCTAGCCCGCTATCCAACACTTTGGTATATTAAGTAAGATTTCTTTACTAGATTTTATCTGCCCTAGGCTTTTTTTTTCTTTTTTTAGTTTTTTAATGTAAAAAAAAAAAAAAAGAGTAAATATGGGTCAGGGGTAGAGAGTGAGGGAGTGGAGTGAAGGGAGCCCAGGGACAGAGAGAGAGAAGCCAACAAGCCTCCATCTCCCGAGCCCATTCAATGTCCAGATGGAGTGGCTTAGGCGTGGGTGAGCGAGTGGCAGGTCTCGCGAGAAGGACCCGGGCCATCGGGATGTGGCCAGGCAGTGAGCGCATCATTCGTCCCCTTGCTGAAGGAGCAGAAGGTGGATTTCCTGGAACGACGGACGGTGCTTGGTATCTCTTCTCCAGCAGCTGAGCATCAGCTTGTACACAGAGTCCGGGCACATGGCAGGCTGCGGGAGGTACGTCTTGGAAAACAAAAGTCCACAAAAACCCAGAGTGTTAAGAAGGGCAAAAAGGAAGTATAGCTGCACGGTGGTGTTATCGGCCTCCCCCAGTGCTTGAGCTTGATCACTGAAACAGGTGTGGTGTCTGTCTTTCCCACTCCCAGCTGGGTCCCTGTCCCCTTCCCTTGTGCCTCGTTGTCTGGACCAGCATCTCCTGATGGACCACTCTGAGGTCCCGACCATCATGCCAAAGATGAACCTGAAGCAGAATGAGGACTCAGGCTGGAAAGCATGTGGTTAGACTACAAAACCCTCTGCTTATGACCCACGCATGTTGAGGTTGATCTTGGCCGAGCCAGTCACGGTGGGGCAGGGGTGGCAAGTGTGTTGGTTGTCTCAGCTCCTCTCCTGGAAGAGGACCCCGGCCAGACACAGACACTGCAGTGTATCCAGGTCCTGGGATGTACCTGTGTTGCTCCTACTGTCATGTTCTCTGTGACCCCCTCCCCCAGACCGGACCGTGGAGAGGAGTCTGCTGACCACAGAGCCCACCTCGCAGCTGATAGGGTTGAGAAATGACTGTCCCTGTCAAACGTTCAAAATGTGAATCCTGAAATGTTAGTAATAAAACTTAAAGTAATTAAATGTTGTAGTAAAAGGTAATCAAGTATAAATTTGATAAATTATGTTTCATAATTAATGTATTCAGTTTAATAAATTTTTATTGACAATTTAAACTTACACCTATAGGTGAGAAGTTTACTCAGCATATAATGGTAATACTTGATTTTGACGGAGGCCTCAATCAAATTCTTAACTTTACTATTCGACCGTTTGGTGGTCGGTGAAAATATATTTGGTTCACTACTAGTCTTTAGTGAAGATAAAACAATGGGCCCTTTTAAGCTGAGTATTCAAAACTAAATAAGAAACATAAAATACTGGAGATTGTTAGAAATTAAAACAAAACTAGGTCAACCTGGGGTCATGACAGATTTGTCCAGGAAAAAAACCATCTTATCCCTCAGTCCACTCACTTATCTCTGCACACAGGAGTGAATTTGCCCTTTGTCATGGTAAGAAAGCAATTATTTTTATAACTAACAAAGATCATTTGGATCCCCTCTTCCCAAAATCTCTAGAGTGTCAAGATAAAATGAAATTCCAGGATCTCTTCCTCTTATTTCCAACCTGCATATCGTCTTACCGCTTGTCACTCCCTTATCTGTTGCTTGCTTCGATGTATTTAAGCCTTCAGAGAATCAAAATTTTATTTTGCACAAGAGCCTTCTCCCCATCCCTGGCCATTAGATTGAGCTGCCGTGCTTGAGGGTGCTGTGGCCAGGCCACTCTGGGGAGATTCAGTGCTCCAACTGCATCAGCTAGCCTTACGTCCTGCATCTCACAGGGATCTTACAAACCAAGCCAGCCAAAGAAATCGTAGAGTATCCTGGCCGGGAAATGGTATCCTTGTCAGCGTGCGAATCTAGCTTTTCCCAAGTTCTGAGAAGCCACGGTCCAGGCACCTGATGGTCTCTGGGCATATACGTCTAGAAACGTAGCTAAATATTTAGTCCAAACCGAATTGTTAACGCCTGCCAGTAAATCCCTTATTCACTTTTAAACTTATAGGAGGGAAAACCGCACAGTCTAGATCAAGAAACAGAGCAAACGTGAGAAAGAGAATCTTATTTCCTGCTATCTTGGAGCTGGGAAAGAACCTGGCGTAACTAACCCCTTGTGTTGTCCAATGACCATGGGTTGCTGTGTGGATAAGGCTGAGTGTATGGCTGGTGGGGCAGGGGCAGGGGTAATTCTCAGTCTTCCGCATCATCTGGATCATTAGTGACCAAAGGCTGCCACCAGGTGACCTACCTTCCAACTCAGGCTAACCTGCTAAGGCAGGGCTTTCTTCCTCTCACCTTCCGGAGCACCCAAACCCACACCTGGCCAACCCCAGCAGTTCTCACCTGCCTCCCTTGGTCCCGGAAGAACTCTCCAGTATTCTCGATGACCTGCTCATCTGACAGCTGGGAATAGGGCTGCTCCTGGCAAAAGGTGAACGTCTCCCACAGAGTCACCCCAAAGGCCCACACGTCGCTCGCTGTCGTGAATTTGCCCTGTTTACACAAGGAAAAGGAGAGGGCACAGGAGTGGCCTGTACGTGGCAAAAGCAGGTAAGATCCATAGGACCTGGGTACCCCGTCCACTACCCGGGTCACAGAACACTGAAACTGCCATGATGTATATGGAGAATCTAAAAGGACAAAGTCAAATTGTTTTGACATCAAGCTACAGAGGCTGCTCTCTTGCCCTCCTGGTCTCTTAGGTCTGCTTCTCCTGCAGATGAGACCCCAGAGGTGCAGCCGTAAGCTATCTGACTCTCCCACTGAGTGTCAGCAAGCTCAAACTTCAATGCCCGTGGGAAAATGACCGTGGGAAAATGCCTGTGGGAATGGCAATAGATGAATGGGAAATCGATCATTTTTATGTTAGAGACAGAGGAACCTAGTTTAAGGGCTGGGAGAGGTCTCTTGAAGAATCGAGGGCTCTGGCTCCCCAGATCAGTAAAAGTCACCATCTTGAAGGGGAGACCCGCACGTGACAGCAATGGGAGTCAGGTGCCATCAGCACGTGTAAAATCGTGCACGTTTCCTGTTCCATAAATACAATGCTCAAGTCCATGATGTTACTTATCCTTAGTTTTTCAGATCAGGAAAGTGAGACAAGGGAGGTTTACTAAAGTCTCGAGAGTAAGGCCATGAGTAACGGAGAAACTAAGATTTGGAACAGGATCCTACGGCTCTCATGTTGATCTGCTTTTCCAACACTATAGAATATCATCTCTAAAGGGAACAATGCCCACTGATCATATTAGAGATGGGTGAAGTACTGATTCACATACACAGATGATAAAGATCCTTGTGAGGACTCACGTAAACTGGGATATATCACAGCATCAGGCGTAACAGTGGGAAACTGGAATGCACTTATGTATCAAATTACAGAGACGTTAATAAATTACTGGACAGGGTCACCCAATGGGATATGATGCGGCCATTAAAATCATGTTTTTTGAAGAAATTTAATGACATAGGAAATGCTAACGATATAGAATTATATGCACATAGTGCTGTCCCAGTTCTGTAATGTAATTGTTGGTACCCAGCAGTCCCCCTTATCTGCAGTTCCCCTTTCCATGATTTCGGTCCCCCACATTCAACAGCGACCCAGAAGCAGAGCAGTGTCCTCCTGATGTGCCATCAGAAGGTCAGCAGTAGCCTCACCCCCCATCACGACATCTGCACAATGCACCCACTTTATCTCATCACGTGGGCATTGAGTCATCTTACAGTGTCACAAAAGGAAGGGTGAGTACATGACAATATTTTGGAGAGAGAAACCATATTTATATAACTTTGGACATTATGTTATAATTGTTCTATTTTATTACTAGCTACTGTTTTTAATCCCTTGCTGTGCCTGATTTCTATATTAAAACATTAAAATATATATATTACACCTTTATCATAGATATGTATATATGGGGAAAAAATCTTCAGTTTCAGGTGTCCACTGGGGGTCCTGGAACATATCCCCCACAAATAAGGGGGAGACTACTGTATATACACACATAAATACACACATATACACATATACACACACATACATGTATGTACATATGCACACATACATAGACATATATACACACACACACAAACGTATGTATAGAAAACAACCCACAAAGGAAATATGCCAAAATATTAATAATGGTTATCTTACTGAGAGAAAGGGGATAACTATATATATTTTTTCTCTTTGAATTTAATTAATGAATCCCTTAAGAATATGAACAAGAAATACACAGATTAACTATAAATGAACAAAGCTAGATTGCTCTTGGGCTTTTCTCTGCCATGTTAAATGACAAAAGACAAAATTACAGGTACACGCCATTGTAGGAAGTAAATGTTTAAAGTCTAATAATTCCACAAATCAGCTAAGTGGTATAAAATCAACAATAAAATGTCTCAAATATGCAAGGTCAGAAAAAATACCTCCAAGAGAGACATCTGGAAAAAAATCATGCACTCTTGGTCCAGAATACCAAGAGTTGAATAATAATTATAAAGGAAAGAATGATGAACTTAAAATAAAAAATAAATAGTAATACTCATTAAAATAAACACATAGACATCAGTCTAAATAATTCATTAGAAATATAGTTATGAAGTTAATAGAGAAGAAAAATATTCTTTGTGGATAACATTTCTTTAAGTGATAAGGTTTTTTAATAAATTAATGAAGACCAATTGGTATGTCAAAAAGAGAGAGAAAAAAATGATACTAAATCCCTTATGATGATAGGTATGTTTTTAATCTTTTCTCCAAATTTTCTATAGTAAGCATGTTACATTTTATCAGCAGAAATAGGCAAGTGTTAAGAAATAGTAATTAAAAAAAGAAATAGTAATTAATTCACCAAAGTGAATCATCTCAAGTCAGAAAGTATCAACGTCTATTGTTTGCTTCCTATTGTCTCACATTTGTCTCTATGTGCCACGTGCACCAGCCTACATGTCAGTTGCTGAGGTAGTGCTTAAAAATGTGAGGAACTCTAGGACACCTGGGTGGCTCAGTTGGTTAGGCGTTGGCCTTCGGCTGAGGTCATGACCTCAGGGTCCTGTGATCAAGCCCCATGTCTGGCTCCCTGCTCAGCAGGGAGTCTGCATCTCCCTCTCCTTTTTCCCCTCCCCCCAACTCATGGGTCCTCTCTCTAGTTCTGCTCTCTCAAATAAATTAATAAAACCTTAAAAAAAAAAAAAGTGACGAACTCACCAGCAAGATACTCTCCCAAGACATCCAGCGGATGGGGAGCACTGCCCGGCCCTGGATTCGGTAGTAATCACCGCTGTACAGGTTTCTGCTCATTCCAAAGTCAGCTATCTTGATGGTATAGTTCTTACCCACTAAGCAGTTTCGTGTGGCCAGATCTCGGTGGACAAAATTAAGGGAGGAAAGGTACTTCATGCCGGAGGCAATCTGTGTAGCCATAAACTTTAGGTTGGCATAACTGAGGAATAAAAAAAGAGGAAAGTGGCCTATGGGAAGAGAAAGCCATGAGAGGCATACGTTCTACAGGTGGTACCAATGAACTGGAGTTTTGACCTCAACATCCCTTCTCTGTTCTCAGTGAATCTTTGTGCTTTCCCCCAGAGGGCAGTGGTGCCATTATTCCCCACCAGGCCAGAATACTGACAAACTTGAATGTTTGAGGTTCCCAGTCTTCAAAGCCCAGTTTAGTGCCACAAACACAGGGTAGAGCTAGGAGACTTGGCATATTTACCTGACAGTGGGTGCATTGCTGGAGGCAGAACTGGGGGGCTCGTGGCGGGAAAGAAACTGATTGAGATCTCCATTCTCCATGTACTCAGTGATCATGCATAGAGGGTCGTCGGTGATGCAGACGGCTAAGAGGCGGATAATGTTTGGGTCCTTGAGCCGGGACATGATCTTTATCTCCTTAAGAAAATCATTCCTTGAAGGACACAGACATAGGTAAACCCAGAGGTTGCCAGGGTTAGAGAAAAGAGGGGGAAGAAGACACAGCAAAGCCTAGTCCTACCCATTATCCCGAGGCTTGTTTCCCTTTGCATAACCTTTGAGAGGACAGAGAAGTTGGTACCTAGAAACTATCTTATTCTACATACCCCGGAATAGGATGCACCCTTATTCAACTGCAATCTTTTTGAGAACATGAACCATGACCTGCTCACATATGCATCCCTAGAATCCAACAAAAGGGCCACCATATAGAAAGTGATTACCATTTGCTGAATCAAATATATGCTGCTAAAAACAAGTCTGCAAAATGAAACTTTTCCCTGGATATGCTATCTTAAGTGCACTGGGGTATTTACCTTTGTAAAAGCCATGGACTCCTCTCTACTAATAGAGCAAAGAAATCTTTTATAAAGTGAATAATCATCCTCTGGTTTATCTGGTGCATCTTTTTTTTTTTTAAGATATTTTAAAAATTTATTTGACAGATAGAGATCACAAGTAGGCAGAGGCAGGCAGACAGAAAGTAGGAAGCAGGCTCCCTGCTGAGCAGAGAGCCCGATGCGGGGCTCTATCTCAGCACCCTGGGATCAGGACCTGAGCCAAAGGCAGAGGCTTTAGTCCACTGAGCCACCCAGGGGCCCCTTATCTCGTGCATCTTTATTTTTCTCATACTGACTGTTCATAGTACAGGACATACCAGAAGTCCATCACAACACACCCTGAGGAGTCTGGTCAAAGCAGAGCTTTTCAAAGCTCACGGTGGCAATGTGGTATCATTTCAAAAACAGTACTCACTTGGCAAAGACTGGAGCCATTTGAGTACCTAGTGACCACTCCCTCCAGTCAAAAAAATGGGCTCTCACCTTCCCAAGAACAATATTTGTAAGTAAGACCACTAGCCCACATTCTTAAAACTATCAGAGCAGATCAATTAGTAAACTCCTATGAGTTTTCTAGCAACCCTGAACTGGGAGTCATACTGTATCAATATAAAACCCTTGAAATCAATGCATTCCTGATGTGATATGCCCCCTCTTTCATTCCCCCCTCTACTCAAAATCAGGGATTTCCACAGTTTGGGGAGCACAGAGTCTAGGTCATCCTTCACGGCTAAATTGCAGTAAGCATAGGTGAAGGGACACCAAACTTCACCAACCAAAACAATGGGCAAAGGCTTTGTTATATCCTATGTTTTTTCTTCTTTCCACTCTCTTCAATTGTGTGCCCAGGTTAATATTAAGAATATTCCTCCTCTCTAAAGGACTCAGACGATGTCATTTTTCATGCTTACTAAAGTCTTTAAGATTGAGGTTCTCACAGTTAAAATTCCAGTTCTGTTCTCTCAACTTTCTTTCTTCTTCATTCCACATCCTGTCCTCTGCAAGACAGTGGAAACTACCACCATTCTTGGAATTTCCAATAATTTGGGGAAGAGGGATAATAAGCTTTCTTTCACTCTGAATATCAGTGAGACAAATCAAGTCAACACAAATGGGGAAATACATAAGCTACCCCGATGTACAAACTTTTCTGAGACAGAGACAACCAGCTTTCAACCAGCATGCCTCTCTGGGTGAGGATTAACTCACCATTACTGTAACGGAAAGGCTGTCAGACAACAGAGTGTGGCTGGAAACTGCAATTTACGTAGTAAAGGATCCAAGAGACTATTAGCCAGTTTGGGGCACTGCTAAAAGACTGTAGGATCCTTTTGCTTTGAGGTCCATGGATACTTTGCCAAGTAGAGGTAGCTTCTCATTTTGGGGGTTGCTGGGCATTGAGGAAAAGGAGCATAAAAGCAAAAGAGAAAAAAAAAGGAATAAGAAAGTAAATAGAGATGCAAATAAAGGAGAACAGAGGAGACTTAGCAAGAAAGTTGTGTGTGAACAAGGAAGTCAGCCAGGAGGCGGTAATGACATTCAGGAGTACGTCTGTGTGTCATGGTCAAAGGAGCACATATTTGGGCTGTTGTGTGTGTTGGGAAGTACAGCTCTGTACAAAGGGAATTTGGAAGTCAACATGTAGCTAATTCAATGGAAAGCGGACATCTGCGTTTGCCAGAGATAGCGAAGCCAGATGAGGACTACAGGCCCATCAGAAAATGAGAGCACAAGAGCGAAAGGTGAGGCAGTTCACAGGCCTTCCCATCTCAAAAGAAAAAGGTTGCTCACAGGTTTCGAGGACTGTTCCTGATCCTGAAGGTGAAATACATAAAGGAAAATTCAAAATGCGGACCACAGACCTGGCATTCTTGTTGGCATCTGCTCGGAGCATTTTCACGGCCACCAGGACAGGCTGGTTGGCACTGACATCTAGGGCAAAATCTTTGTCTTTGAATTTTTCCATCCCCTCCACTTCACAGAGATGAACCTAGACAAAAGTCATCTAGTCTCAGCATCATCGTTTCTCCTGAAGATGGCTCAGTACTCTTGCTGGGCATTTTCGGGAGATAAACTAACTCTTACAACTCAAGCAAAATCATCAAAAACTGTTAAGATACATATAGCATACCTTTACTTCAAATAGCCGAGACAAACAGGGGGTAAAACCCAGCTAGTATGACATGTTACTACTTTATAAAAGATATATACATTGATTGGAACATTAAATATGTGAACAAATCTACAACATAGCGTTTTATTCTAGTAGAGTCCACTATAAAATGTTGCTCAGCATAAATGCTCCCATTTTGATTCAAGGAAGTTTAGTTACTGGTTCATATGAAACAGATGGCAATTTCTTCTCTAAGGTAGTCCCTTAGTGTGGCGTTAGGACTACAAGTAACGCCTACGTATGAGTAACAGAATAATGAGCATGTGTTTTCAACCCCGGGAACGGAATGACATCTCGAAAAGATGCCATGAACCCTTCCACCAACACCAAACCCATGCAAGGGCAAAGCGTGCCACCCACACTGAAAACCGAGAACACGTTCTTCTATTTCATCTGGAGTTCAGATGGCACCATTGAAGGGCTCCTGTTGCCACTTAAATCATGGCTTTGGATTCTCAGAAGGTTCACGTGACTGACGTAAGAGTGCAAAGTCACTATGACATGCATCGCTCAGAGGGTGACCGGGAAGAGTGCTCCTCCTTATCTCAATTGGCAATTCATCCCCTCGTGGCTGAGTCTGGGACTCAAGTCAGGGGCGAGGTTGTTTTTGACCACTTTACACGTAACTCCCATGGAAAGGAGGAAAACAAAGTGGCTATCAAGTAGCGGGATGTTCTTGGACAGTTTATCAAAGATGATCACATCTTACTCGTCCCCACCCTCTCTGCAACTTATTGTAAAAAAAAAAAAAATTGAAAATACTGAGTGTTTTTCATGATATCTGAAGTCTAGTGACTTGCTGGCTTTAAAAACTCCTATACAGAAGTCAGAAGACCCAGGAACCTTTGTGAGTTCTTTCACAAGAGCGAGGTGGACCCAGTCCCAGCCTTCTAGAGGACAAGGTAAGGACAGATGAGGGAAGGAGACATTCTGGTACAAATCCACTTTGGAAGGGGTACTTTCCTGCTCTCCTGGCCATTTTTATTCAACTACTATCTTTGGGATACCCAGAACTAGAGACCCCACGAGGAGATTCAACTTACCTCCCCGAACTGGCCTTCTCCCAGCTTCTCCTTGAATGTCAGGAGTTTCCTGGGGAACTCTTCCACGGCCACATCTTTCCCTGAAAGCAGGTCCATGGTGACAGCAGGCACTGAGTAGGTGTTGCCTCCGGTCACCCCCTGCAGGTTCACAATGTCAGCCTCTGCGTAGTGGGGCGCTCCCTCCGGCCCGCTGGGCTGGGCAGGCTTCACAATGCCACTGCAGCCTGGGAAGACACCTGCAGTGAGTCTGACTCCAAGGGGCATCTTTGGAGATCCTTCCAGGAAGAAAATCTGAGAGGAAGGCTAGGACATGCCCTGAAGACAGCCTATGCTACTCCACGCCATTCTCACTCAGAGAAGGGTTCCCCTAGAGACTCTTTCTTGTGGCCTTCAGAATGTGGAACATCATTTTCTCTCTTCTTCTCAAACTGTGTGATCATTAACCACCTCCTTGACTAATTTGAGGGGATCATGGTGAAACTAGAGGACAGTTCGTGTTACATAAGGGCAGTAGTATTAAAGTTGGAAGACTTCATCACATGTTTCTTTAAGATGCTATCATTGGTTTAACAACCTACTTTAGGGATTAGATAGCTTTCTGACGATCTAGTTTAAAGCACACCTTTCCTTACAAAAAATTAAAATATGAGGGGGGAGATGTTTTAAGACTTTAGAAAAAAGGTAAATTACTTTAGTCTAGTCTAAAATAAATTAGTTTATTCTTGCTATCTTGCTATCTTCCCACAATTCCCTAAGTTCAGTGTGCTTCTTCAATGTTTGCTTTCCACTGAGCCATGAATACATGTGAGCTTCCTCGCTTCCTTTGGAAAGACCCCTTGAAAAGCTTATGCGCTCCCAGTCTGTCCTGTCTGCTCCTCCAACTGGCTCTCCCTTGAACACAAGTTCTTTTACTGACTTGCATCACTCTTCAGTTGCTGACCTTCTGGAAAAGCTGCTCTGAGCCTCAGTGATGACCCCAGAATCCCTTCTGATGTCATTCTGCAGCACGTTAAAAAAAAAAAAGAAAACCACTGGAAGTGAATCAGTTGTCCCTGTTTTACCAAAGCAGTACTTTTCCTGAAGAAAGGCAAGAAATATTTGCTGTTGTAAGAGATCTTGTATTAGTCAAATAAATTTCCACCAAAGAGAAATAAACAAAAATTAGATAAACTCTTGAGGGCCAGAAAATTGGGAATTCTAGGATGTCTTTAGCTTCATTAGTTTATTTTCTCCAGGTGAAATGCTAGTCCTGAATTTACCATTAATGATGTTTGGTATTGGGTGAGTGGCCTATCTGGGCCTCCTCAGCTTCTTCCTATGGACAATGAGGATACCAGACTAGCTGGACTGCTTAGGTTCTTCTGGCATTAACACTTTAGTGACACCCTTTATTTATTTTCTTTCTCTTCTGACCTGAGAGTCCCTTTAAACACCGACTATGTGATTAAACACCTCAGAGGCACTCAGATTGGGGTAGGAACAATAGCAGATCAATCTAGAAAGAGAGTGTGGACTTCTCAGGGAAACGTGGACTGCTCATGACAAAAACCAGATTTGGGTGAGTAGGAGTCAAGTGTCATAAGTGTCATCACCTTCATAATGCCTGTCAAGACATCTCCCTCATTCTCTGCCACGGTGTCATCCTCACCTGACTCTTCTTCCCCTGGAGCAAACTCTGGGAGTTTTCGTATCAACCGCGATGGCTCCTGGTAGTCAGGGCGAAGGGGAAAGATGCGATCATAAGTGGAATTGGACTCCTGCTCACTTGGCGACGAGGAGCGGTTATTGTTGAACATGCTGGACTCGCTGGGCAGGGAGAGGCTGACTGTCATTTCATCATCCAGCATCCTCCGGGAAGCCTGAACGAGAAGGATGGGGAAGGCATATTGGCACAAAGGGGATGGGGTTTCCTCCTCTTGAGACCCAGGCCTTCCACTTGGGTGGAATGTCTCTCTATTACTCTTCAACTCGGCAAGTGTCGCAAGTGACAGGGGTGTAGTCTGGCTCCCCGAATGCCTGGGTCATAGAAACTTAGAATAATCCTTCATTGATTGCTTCAAGGCAGAAATTGACACCCCTAACTTCCGTGTTGTCAATATTCATTAACTTTTATCGAAGCAATATAAGCATTATTTACCTGACACTATGAGAACCTACCAGTTACCAATGAAAGATCTTCTCAATCTTGCAGTTTTCAAGGTTCTATTAAATAATAGGCTTTTGCAGACTTATCCCTTAATTGGTTTGATCTTGTGTAGACACATTAAAATGTTCATTCATTCAACAAATTCACTGTTACATGGTGGATCAATAGTCTGGCACTGCAGGTTAGGGTAATATGCCCTCGATCCAGCATTTTTACTAATCAAAAATAAAATGGCTATAAAAATGGGAAAGGAAATCCCTGGAGATACTGAGGTGAATTATACCTAATAAAGGAAGAAAAAGAATAAAATAACAAATCGTTCTGGCATCCTATCCAATGTGACATACCTGCTCCTTCCAGAGGAAAATGCCAGAATCTGAATACATGTGACTACTTGGATTTGAACGTGTAAAATATCCCACTCCAACAAACACACTTTGAATGCTCAATGGAGAGACCTAGATATCTACTTTGTTCCCTGGACTGAAAAGTCCTTTGTTGCAGTAATACCCCCAATACTGACCATGGAACCCAGCACATTGTAGGTACTCAATAAATATGGGTTAACTCTCGCAAAGGAAAAATGTTAAGGACACTACCAAAATGATCCTACAAATATTGATTACTCTAAAGCTATTCTGACTAATGTTTCTTGAAATATATAGATATGCTTAAGGGTTTTACACACACACACACACACACACACATACACACACACACACACACACACACACATACACACACACACACACACATCTGTCACCGGGAAAAAAATCTTGTGCCATTCCAGAGCATCTGGAGTTTTATTACTAGGATATGCAGGGTAGAAAGAATTTCTTGAAGGACCAAGTTAAGTATTTGAAGGCAAAATTGTTGCCCTCCCTTTTATTTGAAGGGTCTCCAATCCAACACTCCTCTTCCAGCCCATGGAAATATTCTAATCAGACTCTGAAGAAAGACCCAGAGAAGTATGGCAAATTCTGGCTCCAATGAAGAGAAAAACAGTCGTAGAATAAATAACACAGATTCCCTCTTCCCAATTAAAATGGAGTCATAACGAGATACTCAGTAAGACACACATCAGCTTCAAGCCATCCCATGAACCTTCAGTCCACCAGCTTCTATTACCACCAGCACTCTTCGTTGTCCCTCACCCTGAATTTAGATACCCAGTGTGCTCCAGCATTCTAGAAGAAAGGTTTTGAACAGCCTCACAGTTCAGAGTTTCTAAAACCTCTCAGTCCAACATCCATTTGAACTCATTGATCAGTGCAGATCTCCATGGTCAACTCTAGAAACACTCAACCGTCAGCAGACCCCAAGATCATCAGATACTTAGCAGAAGTGCCCAGAGAATTGCTATCTAGCTTAAGAAGCCAAGAAAAGTCATACATATTCTATCCTTGGTGGAATAGATTTATATTGGAAGGAAAAAAAGTTTACAAATTTCAAGACTGACAATTGGAATGAGCATAGAAAATAGGATACCAGTTGTATGACCTTGCACAAATGACATTTTCTCAACAGAAAAAGCATTAACTACAACCACTGGGCCCAGCTCACTGTTATTCAATACGGTCCAAGTAAAATAATACATGTGAAAAAAGGCCTTGCAGATTGTCAAATGTTAGACAAATGTGTAAATATTACTCAGATAAGTTAGACTGGACAAAGCAAATCTGAGGAGGGGCCCAGAAAGATGCATAATCATAACTCCAAATCCATAAAGAAGTAGAAATAGGACTATGAAAAAGTTGGCTTGGATATTGATGAGGTTGAATGTTTTTCTGTGCGTGTGTGTGTGCGCGCACACACACACAAACACCCACGCAAACAGTAACAGAAGAGAAGGAACAGCATTATCAGATATGTATGAGTTGTTCATCTGTTAATTTTTTCAAAAAATATAGATGCATGCACTCCCCTCCAAAGTGCAAAGATGAACTTCGATCCTCCAAAGTGGATCAAAACCTTCAAGTGAGATGTTTGAGTTGAGATTGAATGGATTAGGAATAGTTTTCTGAGTTTTCTAGGGAGCTTCCAAAATCCCCATTCTAAATATGAGAAAATGGGCTTAGCTTATTCTTTTCTGACTCTCTTTAGCACCAAGCTTCACCACTCCCATGCTTCTTGGTGGCCTCAGTTAACACTCTAAGTATTTACAAGGTCTTATATTTGCCTTTTTCTCCTTGGGTAACAGTAGCTTAGGCAAGGGTGAAGCGGTTTCCTATACCATGACTGTTCTGCACTTCCTCACCTTCTCCAGCATTTTCTGCCAGAACTGCCTCCAGAGGATGATGACAATGATGGCCAGGAGGATGAAGATGATGGCCACCAAGCAGCCAATCAGGATCCGTGTGTTGCTGTCATCGACTTTAAGCATTGGATCTGTGACCAGGAAGAGAAAGATGGAGAACACCATCATCTCATGGGGCAAGGAAAGCATGACAGACTGGACTAGAGACAGAAAGGTAGAACATTTTCCTTCCAAGATAATCCCACAAGATGCCACCTTAATACTTCTGCTTAGTTTTGGTCTTGCTACTCTTGTATGCCTTTGCTCCTCCATTGTACATGCCTCCTTCTCCTCATGTATCAGACTGGATAATGGAGAGGTTTTCCATTCATGCCCAAATTTTGCTCCTTTATTCCACAGCCTAGGTCTACTGGCTCACAATCACACCTCATGAAAAATAGGTGAGGAATCTCCTTTGGAGACACTTAATATTGTGTGTTTCCCAGATTGCTGACTCATATGGCCAGTGACCATCTGAAGTACAGGGTACACTTCTGCATATATCTCCAATTAGAGAGAATACCATTTCATTTAATGGGCTTCCATCCATTCATTGCGATCCCCACTATGGGTCTTACCTAGAAATGTCCCTTTCCTTGTTTCCATTCTAAGCTACCTAAATTCCATGAAACAATTGGAACAACTCCAGACTCTGCTTTAGCTGAAGAATCACATGAGCCGGCAGTAAGGAGAGTGAGTTTGGGCTGTTTACTTTGAAGCCTACCTTTCCAGAACCACCCTTTATCCAAAGCCACCTGGTATAAAGCCTCCCACACAGTCGGATCCTTGCAAAATCCCCACCCTTTTTCATCCTGTAGAAGGTCCCTTCAATTTTAACTTCTATAACTAGATATCACACATACCATAGGTTGTGGGTGCCACAGGTGAGGTGGGCAGGGCTCCAGAGTTGTTGTACATTGCAGCATCTGTTATAAAACAAGCATGAGTCAGAGCTGGGGAGAAGACAACTAAGTATTGCTTTTCAGGTCATAGATTGTGACCCAGAACACTGTGAAATCAATCTAGTGGGTTGCCATCAGCCTTTCTTAAAAATGAACTCATAGAATATTCTAAATACAAAAAAAAAAAAATCACCCTTCATCTAGACAGTAAGGGCAATTCTTCTTCTGTAAAGTGTTTGTTTAAATGGTACAAGGTGGGATGGTATAAGAAAGTTTAAGAAATGGTGGTTCAATGAGCTGTGACCACACATTAGCATAAAACATACACAGGAAGTCAGACCTGTAAAATGGAGAGAACATGATGGGTATGCAGGCATGGGACAGACATAGTGCTAAGAGGTTCTTTCCTTCAAGGAAATTAAGTTGTTTTCACTATGCTCATTGACCCAGCCCTTTAATTTATAAACCAAGACTTCACCCTTATAGGTAGATTATTGATACATGTTCTAAAACTCGACGCCCAAAATGTATTTGTTATATTGACGTTGGCAACTCATTTCACCCTTTGATTTGTGTAACCAAGGAGGTCAAGAATTAGAATATGCATTTCCCTTTAAGGGGCATGTTCTCCATAAGTCCTAGTTTTTCTTCTTCTTAGAACTAAATTATGCAGATTGGGAGGTAGCTTACATCCACATGTAATTTTCTGTGTTAGGTTCTCAGGCTCCAGTGGAAATGAACATTATCATGACATCAGATTTAAAACTCAAGAGATCCGGGCGCCTGGGTGGCTCAGTGGGTTAAGCCGCTGCCTTCGGCTCAGGTCATGATCTCAGGGTCCTGGGATCGAGTCCCGCATCGGGCTCTCTGCTCAGCAGGGGGCCTGCTTCCCTTCCCCTCTCTCTGCCTGCCTCTCTGCCTACTGTGATCTCTCTCTGTCAAATAAATAAATAAAATCTTTAAAATAAATAAATAAATAAATAAATAAATAAATAAAACTCAAGAGATCCAAGGAGTCAAGAACTGTAATCCATAGTGGCAATTGGATATAATGAGGTAAGTATACTAATTACTCTGCCAAGGGAATAGGACCCCTGAGGCTGGATGAGAATCTGTGGTCTTCTAGTTAAAACAATGTAATGACACTGATTTTGAACATCTAAATCTCTGATCTTAATAAATGCTCCATATAAAATAATCAATCCATTTATTCTTAAATTAAATCTTTATAACAGAAGACACTGAGGCAGCAAACATGTTTTTCTAAACAGATGTTCTATTTCCTTGTCAGGACATGTTATGAGCAAACCATATTTAAATTTTCTTCTTTTAGAAATTAAATCAGGGGCGCCTGGGTGGCTCAGTCAGTTGAGCATATGACTCTTGGTTTCAGCTCAGGTCATAACCTCAGGGTCAGGGATCGAGCCCCATGTTGGGCTCCACACTGAGCATGGAGTCTGCTTGTTCCCTACCCTCTGCTTATCTTCCTCTCTCTCATAAATAAATAAACAAATACATAAATAAAAATTAAAAAAATAAAAGTTAAATCGGAAACATGGGGTCTTCTGCTTTATCTTTATACTAGTCTCTTTTGCCTTTTTTTCACCTATACTTTTGCCCAGGTCCAGTGCAAGACTCACTCTTTTGATTGTTAAAAAGCCACTCTCTACTGACCTCTTTCTTGGTCACTTATTGTTGGTATCACTTTGAGCATCTTTCTAAAAATTATTGTGTGGGTTTTGTACCCCATCTACACTGCAGTGGTATAGACAATGCCCCAAATGCCTTTTAACTTTCCAGCACTCAATATAATCCTTACTGCCCAATTTGTGGTCTCTAAGCACCATTCTCTGCTAAAAGGAACCGCAACTTCTTAAGGAAATGGTTGGCTTCATTTCTGGAACACAAACGTTCAAAAAGAACGTGCGTAATTTTGTTCTTCCAGAAAATAAAATATTCATCAAAGGCTTATAGGATCAGATCCAAAGAACACAGAGCCAGCTTAAAGGTGTGTGCTCTGATCAAATGTAAGACAGTGTGAGCACCAGAAAGAATTAATAATTGCAACTGATTAAACATACGGAATTCATTTTTTTTTAAAGCAATGAGTCCATAATGATACTAAAAAGCAAAACAAGTATGAAAAGCAAACATGAAAAACCTCTTTAGACATTACTGAAGGTTGCTAGGGCATCAACTCTAAAAATCGATGAAGAGAAAAAATTTAATCATGTATCCTGCCCTTCCGATGTGAACTCTATCTCAGAGTAAGCAAGTGCATGAGGAACAGTTCTACTAGTCAGAAGAAATTCAGCCGATAAATGCAGAAGGAATGCAAGAGCTAGAAAATCACTATTTAGCAAGCCCTAATAAAATAAATAACTCAAGCAGTTGTCACCAGTTTGTGGTGATAACCTGAGCCCAGAAATCAATCTTAGCATCACAAAAGGTGAGAGGATATAACACTACATCCCCACGATGAGGTTCAATAGCATTATCTATGATGATGTTCAAAGGACACAGCTAAATTAAATATGTTAAAAAATTTTTTAAAAGGATACAGCATTATCTATGAAAATTCTTTACAGAAATAAGTATTGAACTTGAATCAAGTTAGCATGTAGATATAACTGCCCATCTACAGGAATGACAATAGATACAAGCTCTAGAAAATGACATCACAAAAAGCAATCAGCCAAACCAGAACAGATTGGTTTTTTTTTAAAAGGACTGTCTTATATTAAAAGAGACACTTAGGAATATAATAAAGGAAATCCCCCAAGAGGGCCTTATTTGGATCTGAATTTGATCAAGCCAACTCTTTGGATATTAGACAATCAGGGATACTTGAACATGAACAGCCTATTAGATAATATTGAGGAATTAATCATTAATAAATGTTGTTAGATTTTATATTGCTTTATGCTTGCAAGGCATGATGCTTATGAAGAAGATGTTATTTCTTTGATGTATTCTCAAATTTTTAGTAATAAACTCAAATAATGTCTCAAATTTGTTTAAAATATTATAGTGAAAATGGAGAAATAATGAAAGACAGTCACAACATCAGTAGTTGGAAAGCTGAGAGTGGTTGGTAAGGCTCATTGTTCTCTACTTTTGTGTATATTTGGAAATTTTCATTTAAATATTTTAATAGTGTGATTCCCCTTAACTGGCTTAATTTATACAGTTTTAACTCATTGTGCTCTCATGTTTTCATCCTTTAATTTACATGCCTTTTAAATAAATATGTGAGAGCCCAGTAAATATTCTAGTCATGCAGATTTCTCTATTCACCAGTGAGAAGCCACTGTGCAACCCTCTTCCTCAGACACCTACCCACTGAGCAGCTCCAGGGTGCACCTGCCTCCTTCACCACGCCACCCCACTCCCACCTCCGCAGGAGGCCCCCCAGCTCCCAACCTGATTGGAAGGTGATCTCACTGAACATCATCCAGGTATCAGCAAAATGGTATTGGCACTTGATGGCGCTGGCCATGCGGTGGTGGAGGGGCACCGTGACGAAGCGAGCACTGGGGTTGACGTCGTCCAGGACGAGGGGGAAGGACACAGCGTTCGGTTCCCACTCGTTGGCCTCTGAGCGGAAGTAACACTGCACCTCCTTAAAAATCTTCACACCTTTGGCAAACATGTTGTTGCAGTGGACCTGGCAGAGAAGGAGGCATGTGAGGGATAGGCTGACACCAACAAGTGGTGCAGGGACACAGGGCAACCTAATCTGGTAAAATCCTCCATCTGCCCGTTTCTCTGAGCTCCGCTCTTGGTGACTAGCTCTGCAGTCTCTCGGACTTGCTCTTCCATCCTCTTCACAGCAGCTGTGAGACGTTGGTCTGGCCCCCTAAAAACGGTGTGGCTTCCCCAGTCACCTCTCTGCAACTGTGTGCCCCCAACCACCTCATTTCCTGTCACCTCACCTGTTAAGTGAGGGTCAGACCAGCATCTTCTCAGGGGCCTTCCTTGCCCTTAACACTCCCAAGTCTCTAACCCTCCCTAGCACTAACTGGCTGTTCACTCAGAAACACACTGTTCTGAACTGAGGTTAAGGGGACACCCTCCAACTTCCTTCTTCCCAGGTACATTCTAAACCAGTCCACTCCTTCCAACAGGTTTAACTGAGAAACCTGAAATAATACACATTCCAAAAATGATTTCATCTCTCTCTTTAAAAATCTCATGTCAAGGGCCGCGTATTAGCATTTTTCAGCCAGAGACGCAAGACTTCATAATCTGTCTTGACGAAGTTCAGTTCAGGTAATGTCATTCTGATGAGGACATGGAATCTTCCTCAGGGATATTTTCTGAGATGAGAAAAGAAGGTCTTTCAGAAAGTAGCTTGCATTCTCTTCCCCGCTGCCCTGACACTTTCACCAGGATATCTGTATGGCTTGTAAAAGGGTCCTAAGAAACAAAGATCCCACAACAGTTCCTCTGGAGCACCTTGGTGTGCCCAACATCCTTCAGAAATGGAATGTGCATATTTGTAACTAGGTCAGGTCCCTCGTGGTTGTTCACTGACATTTCCACTGGCTCAGTTGTACATGGAAAATGGAGCTGTGCTGGTCTCAAGCCCCTGAATTAAAAGACTTCATAGGCTGGAAATGTCTCATTGCCATTCTGGGAAGATATTTGCTATTTGCATTTTAATGTCTTGGTTAGGCCCTGCCTGCATTGTAAGCCTTCGACTGTCTTTGATACCCTCCTCTGTGTTCTGGAGGGCAACTAGAGGACTACCATTCAGAATTTATGTTTAGCTAAAGAAACAGCAGCAAAGGTTGTAGAAATGTTATGATCTCGAAGAAATGAGCAGAGATACTCTGAAAGAATAGAATAAAATTGGGGCGCCTGGGTGGCTCAGTGGGTTAAGCCGCTGCCTTTGGCTCAGGTCATGATCTCAGGGTCCTGGGATCGAGTCCCACATCGGGCTCTCTGCTCAGCAGGGAGCCTGCTTCCTCCTCTCTCTCTCTGCCTGCCTCTCTGCCTACTTGTGATTTCTCTCTGTCAAATAAATAAATAAAATCTTTAAAAAAAAAAAAGAATAGAATAAAATCACCTACTCAGACTCTCTATTTCTTAATGAGCTAGTGCTCAGGTAGGTATGACCTGCCTGTGGCCAGTCAAAAACAGAGTGGAGTCTAGAACCCTAGACTCCTAGTCCATTGCCCTCACCAATACCACACCACACAGAAATGGAACAAGTCGCCTTGACTTCTCCATTTGGATTTTCCTGTAAATGTTTTAACGATGAAAACATCTGTTAGTATCTTCCTTGGGATGAATTAGCTGTTCCAGTTTACTGAGCGCAAGTCAATGGAGCAAAGCTAAGAAAAAAGAATCTTAAAAAAATACCATCTACAGCTTCAATAGATTTTTCAGATTTTTTTGCAATCTGCAAAATGTTGGATAAGTAGCCTGTGGGGGAGGTAATAATCTCTCCTACAGATGTTTTGGGAATTCTCCTGGAATGCAAATAAATAGTATAGAATTTCATTCCCCTGTGGACTTAACACATTTATTTAATAAATACGATACATTTTAAAAGGACAGTAATATACTTCAATAGAATATTTTGACTGTATTTAAGGGACACGGGAAATGACAGTAATTTGCCTAGAAACCAATAACTACTTTCTAGAAGATGTTAGCAACCTGTAAGTCATTTTTTGTATTTTATTTGTCTCAGAAAAATTAAAATACACTAGAGACTTGTTTGGCCTCAAGAGGAAAGACTCTAAGATAGAGAAGATTCTGGTACCTGCTTACTGCAGAATACACTTTTGAATAATTCTGACCTATGATAAACTAATTAGACAGAGCTACAGGGGACTCAGGGAGATCAAGGTCTATTGACTAAATATTAAAACTTTGTGGAGAGTTTAAAATACATTTTATTATTTGTGAGACTAAAAATTACCCCAATGATATATTTTTGTGAATTGATACATTTGTTCTTAGGTGCATGTGGGTACCTCACTATTCAGCGATAGAAATAAATTTTCCCTGGAGCTAGATATTTAGCACTATGTGTATTCCCCTCCCCCCTCCAGAAAACCCTCTGAAGGATAAGTGTTAGACACACAACTGCACACACTTACATTTTTACAACTGCTAAGAAGCCATCCTTGAACAATATAAGGGCAGATGGGCTCGTGTTGATCCTTCTGTTCTCAACCTAAACGTTTGCTCATTTAACTAATAGCTATTAAGCCAGTTAGGAGATATTATCACATTAACATATGAGGGTAATATAACAGACATGGATTTCCTCTTTGACTCCAAGTTTGTGCCAAGAATAACAAATTTTAATGATATCAAAGATTTCCTTCTTCTGGGTCCTCATCTCATCCTACATATCTCCATTTGCAAATAAATGGTGTCTTCCCCCCACTGAATGGCAAATCATCCCAAGAGGATTTAGTTAGAGGCAGCATCACCAATCTGTTGGCCATTAATATTCTGTACCCGTCTATGAAGAGGGGAAATAACAGATGAACAGGGGTCCATGTGTGAGGTCAAATTCACATGCCCACTCTCTTGGGCCTTATCCTGGTGTCCTCTCATGCTCCTCAATAAACCAGTAAGAGTTATACATGGACCACAAAAACTTCAGGGGTCTCCCTTACACTCAACAAAAGGACTTTCCACTGTTAAGCCCCAGTTTTCCTCAAGCTTAGAGCTCCGGTTGGAGGAGCATGAAATCTGGTAGGACAACCAGACAGAAGATATGCTGTTGCAAGAGATAGGAAACAAAGAACTCTGGAAACAGAAGAGTGTGGAGCCTTCTGTCATGACTTCTCAGTGACCACGGAATAGAAGAAACAGGGTAGATGTGGAAAGTCATTTCAAAGACAAGATACAAAATACTCAATCCTTCCACTGAAAATTAGAGTGGCAATGAGCCATCCTTACTGATAAAAGCATGTCCCTCAGGAACATTGGGCAGGGCCATAAAATGATTTCCATGGGTTCTATTTACTTTTGCTTTTGTGAGCCCCTCCCTCCATAAAAAATTAAAATTGTATTTTGAAATTGTGTCGTTAAAACAGATGAAAATTATGTTTGACCCTAAAAGCTCTTTTTTTCCCCCTGACATTAAAAGAAGTTAAAACATTTCGATAGGCCTTCAAAGTATTGTGGGCTCTAGACACTGGACCCACTGTGCCTAATGGTATGTAGACGTTGATGTTGGAACAATAACAGAAAACATTGAGAAATAGTGACCCAGTCTAACCCCCTTATTTATAAATGAAGCAAGAAGCCCAGAGATGAAGTGATTTGGAAATGCATGTAGCTCATTAGTGGCAAAATAACAATTTGAATCCAGTTCTGCTGACACCACCCAAGGTTCTTTCTAGCATGCCTTTTCACTACACCATTATCTTGGCTTCTTTGTACACGTTCCACCACACCTAACACCACTGACCTTCATGGTCGTGAAATTCCTGATTCGGTCAAATTCAAACATGATCTCGATGTAACCACTGGGAGCACTTTCATTCCTCCAGCCCACGTAATCATAGCCCGGCCACACGTGGTATTCGTGGGTCTGAGTGAAGTCATCCAAGCCAGATACCCCATCTGTCAGCTGGCCCAACCCTTCAGTCATGCTGCTCAGGCCAAAGGAAGAGAAAGGAAAGGGAGAAAGAAACCTGGAATTAATTGCATATTCATGGAAGAGCTTTTATTCCCAGCTTCTTCACCCTGGGTTTTGTAAGAGTTGATTATCTTGAAGGTTGAAGAATTATGAAAAATCCAGTATATTTTATAGCATTAATGCATTTATCCTGCATCAATGGAGAACAAAGAATTTCATAGAAATGAATTTTACAAAATACTTAATGCTTACTGCTTTAGTAACCAAGCTTTAAACAATATTTTATCATTTTATAAGAAAAGCTTTCTATAACCTATTGCATCCTTACCTATTCTTGTAGACTGAATGTAATGTTTTTATATACTAACTCAGTATTATCAAATGCATTTGATTAATTAATCCATTAACAAGTAAATGAATGAATGGATGGATAGATGCATAGAATGAACACCACAGTAGGTAGTAGCACTTGACCATCACTCAATAAATAGTCCCAGAGCTTGTTGGAAATTTTTCTGACTCTCCTTTGACTGTATGTTGTCATTTTTCAGTGAATCAATTCCACAGAAGCCAGCCATGCCCTCTTCTACCCCACATCCAACATTCCAATTTGATATCAAACTAAAGGGGGGAAAAGTCATCCATGCCAAACTTAAATACTAATTTATATGTAATTTTAATTAAATTGGTAGGACACAGATTCATAGAATAGAACACATGAATTACATGAGGGTTTAAGGCATTGGATTTAGTCTTGTTTTCTAGATTGGCATGCTTTCCACTTCTGATTGTAAGGCTTTGCTTGATTGGTATGTGGGATGATTGTGTATTTATGTTAATTTGGCTATTATTTTTAGCTTTCTGTTTCTATTTGGCCTTCTTTTTATGGAGAGACAGAGCAAGAACTCATCCACTGTGACTTCACTGTCCTCATGCTCTGCATTGCCAAGTTCAAACGGTTAAGTCAGGAGTCTCTCAAATGAAGAGATTGGGATACTCACCCTCAAGCAATAATACATGTGCCCCTTGAGTTTATGTATAAGTTGTGGATTCACAAAAGAAAAATTGAGTGATTATGCCAGCCTTACAGATGCACTTTTAAATTTATTTATTCATTGAAAAATGTTGGGCAAATTATAAAATTTGACTGGCCTTATCCACAGTGACCAGAGCCTGGATCTCCCTTCCAAGGATTTGCCATCTTTTTCTTCTCTCTACAGATCAGAAGGCTAGGAGAACATAAGTTTACTTGCAATAAATATATTTCCCATTGTCCCCATAATAATAAATCCCCATGAAACTTAAGAAAAGCACCACAAATGAAAAATTAATTTCTTTTAGTCAAAATTAAATCAAATGGGGATGGGTAAGGAAAGAAACTTTCCCGGTTTACTTCATATCCTTTAGATTGTTAGAATTCCTACAACAAGCATGTATTACTTCTGTAAAAAGGTAACTTTTACTATTAAAACTATCTATTCCCGAGATTCTGAATCAGGTAGCTTACACCTCATCACCCAGGCACACTCCATAGAGATAACCTCACTATCTCAGTTAACAAGTGGAAAGTGACTGTGTTGAAATCTCTGCAATTCCTCTTTACCTTCCCTGTTAACAGTGCCTTATTTATCCATTTGAATGTCCTGCTATTCCCTTAAATTTATATCCCAAACTAAATCCATCACCACCCCTTTCTAAACTAAATCTTTCACCTACGTTTCCCATTTCTGCCCATTATAATCTTTCATACCAATGGCTCAGTGAAAGTGCCTGGGAGACCATATGTACCAAAGTATGACTGCTGATGAATAAATGCCAACCCAAGGTTTCATCTACCTCTTTTCCTCACCCAACTGTCTCACACTTAAACCCAGTCAGATTGTAAATGGTCCCTATGTGAATGTCTCCTCCTCCCATTCCCACAGTCACCATTTTGGCCTTAGTCCTTCATTCTTTTCATTGGACAGAGTTCACAATTAGAAAATGTCCCCCATCACCTCCTCTTTTGACTCAAATCTAACCTTTGTGAGCTGCTTGATTAATCTGTTTAAAGCACAGTTCCAATCTTGTCCTTCTCCAGCTTTAAAAATCTTCAATGACTTGTCCTGTCGATAGTTATAGTTATGAAGAAAAAACAACTCCCCCTCCTCCTCTTCTTCCTGGCCCTGACATTAAAGTTCCTCCAAAATACGACATCATCTGCCCAGTCATGCTTCTCATCTATTATTTTGCTACATAAGTATCGCTGATGATTAACTAAATGATTGATCTTTAGCAGACATTTCCCCAAACTTTAAGTGTGATTCTTTTGTTCCTATGCTATGCACTCTGCCTCAAATGCCATTTCAAGATTCTTTACCTATGAAAGTTCTACCCATCCTTTGGGGCCCACTTTAGTTTCAGCTATTCCATCATATCTTTGCTGGTTTTCCAAATCAGATAAAATTTACATGTATTTAGCACTTTACCTTTAAAAAATGATTTTCTTATACATTTTTATAACTTAAGCAAATGGAAATAACTTTCATGCCATGAATCCAGGTGTTTTCACTCCTAGTGCTGTACTTTCCTGCCCTAGTCCCCATTCCTAACTGGGAGCTTCTTTAAGGTGGGATCCAGGACTTCCTTATATTTTTGAATACCTACCAAGTCTGGCCAAATTCGTTGTAGGTAGCAAGAGTGGATTAGCAAAGATTTATGAATCTAAAATGGATTCAATTGATCTCAATGTCCTCTATACCTTGAGTAAATGTCAGTTGGGGAGTGGCTGAATGAAATGATGCCCATACAGTTTAAGTGAACAGAAAACAACAGTGACCAAGCAGATGGAAAGGAAGTAGCTGGAAATCAAATACTGGGTGAGTCAGGTCTTCACTGAGGGGATGGCAGTTGCCGGGGCGCTGCGGGGGGTGGGGGGAGGCATGGAGGACAGGAGTTTATTTTTCACACCTAAAACAATGGACGTCCTGTAATCCCTCACTCCCCTTCCAGAGACTAATTTCTTCCTCTCTCAACCACTAGAAATCTCCATTCTCTAGTCTGGACTTAATCTCTCTTGCAGGCGCAATCTTTGTAGACAAAGACCAAGCTAAGAGAGAGAAAAGTGTCAAAGTGGACTAGAATAAGAGTGGCAAGGCTCAGAGTGAAGTGATATAGGAGGAACATCTCTCATCCAACCCTATTACTGTGTCCGACTCCTCCACCATGTCCCTCCCTAGGCCCATTTCAGGACTACACTGGCCGTCTTTGCTGCTCCCAGCTCGAGCTTCTGCTACAGTCAGACCATTTCTGTCCTCAGCCTTGTTCCCCTTCCTCTGCACTTTTCTGCCCACGTCCTCCGCTCTAAATCATATCATCCTAGAAACTCTCCTTGTCTATCATAAGCCTTACAAGTCTCCTTTTCATGACTTCCAAAGCATTTCCATTTATGGGGTACAGTCTTCTTGAACCTCTTGACCTGTTCAATTTAGTATACTTATAACTTCAGTTCTCTGGTCTTTCATCTCTATAAGTAGGCCATTATTTGTGTCAGACCATATGTCCTGTATATATACATATACATATATATATGTATATGTGTATATATATATATATATAACCATTCTTAGAACTATACCACAATTTCAGTTCTCACTTTGTGTAATTTGTTGTTTCCCCTGTCTTCCCAAACTAGGACCTCAGTTCCTTGCAAATAAAGAGTCCCTATTTTACTTCATCTAAATTATCTCACAATGCCTAATACAGAGTCTAAATAAACACCAGCTGGTTGACCAGTTGATTAATTATTAATCCAAAACCATAATAAAATGCTATTCTCTTCTAGTGGCCACTTTTCCATTCTGATAACCAAAGTTTCCCAGAATTTACCTGTACCCAACAGCTCCATCATAGACAGAATCATTGAGGTAAATGATGGAGCCTCCAGGGAGTACGAACTGCTGTCCCGCTGGAGCACTGTAAGACACCAAGCCATCTGCCAAGGAAACAGGTGTGTCAGTGCCTTAGGAAGGAAAGGCACCCACTGCTTAGACCAACTATCCCAGGGAGCTACACAAGACTTCATGGGTGAAATCTTGTTCAATGCATCTGCACAGAACTCAATCTGGGCACAAAGGGAGCACTGCCAAGGAGCACTCCTCAGTGGCAGTCACTGAAATGACTCAGATTGCATCATTTAATGTATAGAGCACCAGACGCTGGTGAAGGAACAATGTCCTTTCTTGGCTCGAGCCTAGAGGAATCCCTTCACTCCAGAGATGACTAATCCCATATCTTTCTGACTTGTTTGCCTTTATTTTCCAGGGGTTGGGGTTTTTAATAAGATCTATAAGCTTTCTCTCTCTCTGGAAACCTACCTAGCCAGACACAGCCATAGAGCTCCACCCGCATGCACACATTCATGGAGTGGTCAGTGACTGGAATGAAGCGGACAAATCTAGCCACGATGGGTGGCTCCAAGTCCTTTAGGAAAATGTCATAGGGGTTACTATTCCCATCCAGCACCTGAGGAAAGAGAAGAGAAAGGGGGGGAAGATGCTATCAGGTTATGCTGACTCTCCCTCATCAACCCTTTCAGGGACCCTCTCTTTTGAACCGAAGGAGCAGAATGTGTCCTTTCAGTTTTCTCAGCGACCTTGATATTCCTCCTGGTCCTCCCACCTTGCCCTCCCTCATCCTCGGTCCCACATGGACAAGGGCATGCCAGGTCTGTGTGTGCACATACCTACAAGACAGCCTGTGTACTTCCTCTTCTAGCCTAAGTCAAAATATGGTCCTGGACATCTCAGGGTCTGGATGTCTCTTCTTCCTACCTGTTTCCCATGCCGATTCCGCCAAGAGATCCAGCGAGTGCCATCCCGACTGTAATTGATCTTGTACATGGGGGCAAATTCAATTCCATGGCCCCCGGCATGGCGCCCTTGGGTCCCCACCAGAGTAATAAAGTGCAGGGTGTGCAAGTCAATCTGTAGGAACTCCTTCAGGTCATCAGGTTCCACTGGAATCTCAGGGCACCAGGCTCCATCCCCTTCTTCTGAGTCCAGCCTTGAGACACAGGGTAGGGAAGACAAAGAGAAACCATGAAACCAGGGTTGTTTACCAATCCACAGCAAGCAGCTGCCCTGTCCTGAGGGGAGAGAAAAGGCTGCAGCCCCACTTTAAAAAGATTCTTTGGGTCTCCCCTCAAGCCTGACTGCTACCACCTGTGGTCAGTCCCCTGGCCCTGGGGCACTATGAAACTGAGAAAGACGCTTACCACCAGGGCCTAGAGGCCTTCAGATCAGATTTAGTCTTTATTTCTCATCCTGATTTAAAGACCTCAAGGGAAATGAAACCCTTTCTACCCTATACTCCCCCATGAGTCATTTTACCACCCCCTTCCACTTTCAGTCCCAGCATAACAAGGGTGGCCACTCCTTGCTTGGATATCAAGTTATAGGAAGGAGGAGAGAGGGATCATAAGATCCCCAGTGTGGGTTATGTAATGCAATGGAATTTTAACCAACGGGATGGGCATGGCAGCCCAGCAAAAAGCCATGGGAACCCATGATGAGAGTGAGGGGCAGGAGTGTGTCAGGGGAGCAGTAAATAATCTGCTTTCATTTTATTACCTCCAAGCTGAGCTACCAGTGAACAAAATTGTGAAATCCGTATAAGGTTTATTTTGGGAGCCTCTTACCACTTTCCCTCTTCCCTAAGATGTCCCTTTTCTCACAGATGTCACCTACTCATCACTGTTCTCTTCCAACCCCACCAACCATCACTCTCATCTTTCACATACTAAGAAATTATGGGGAAGGTTTATTGAGGTTGCTTTTCTTACGGGTGATTCCATTTTAACAGAAATCAACACTTTACACCAAAAGAATTAGATTCCAGGAGGAGGAGGATTATGCCCTAACAAGCAGACTAGTTTTTGACAAGGGAGTTCATTGCTTTAGAGGACCCCTGCTTAGGCCACTAGGAACCCACCATAATCTTTATGGATGAGGATGGCCCTTCTATGAGGTATCCTTAAGAGAAGGGAAGAATTTATTGGAGGCCTCATCATATGCTGAAAGCCTTCATGTTTTGCACTGTGAGTGATGTTTCACAGACACCCACTGAGAGGAGGACTGAGTCCCCTAGTTCCCAGTGTCCTATCTCATCTGCATCTTCCCCTACCTACACTGTCACCAGCTTCCTGTAGTTGCTCACAGTGAGAAGGTGAGTAAAGCAAATCCACTGCATATCAATGAACCCATCTGTTGTGGGTAGTGCCATGCAAGGCCCTGTGACTGGGATGGGGTTGCCAGACCAGCACATGGCACCCAGCCCTGAATTCTCTTTCTGAAAACATACAGAACAGGACAGGCCCACTTGATGTTCTTCTCTCACGCCTCCCAGGTCCCATTAAATACCACCCTTCTTCCCGAGTCCCTTGAGTCAGAAAATGTACCCAACTCAGGATTTAGGCTTTCTTGGGGTACCCATCCTCACCTTCCATATTTGGCAGCTGTGGATTCTGACCACTGACTGGAAGCTGTGATGTCCTCATCTGGAATGTGGCCTCCTGACATGCCCAGAGGATAGCGGCATATGGCTAGACCAAGAGAAACCAAAGAAAAAAAGAGAGGAAATACTTTTCTTCTTATTTCTGAAGATCCCCTGCCCCTTTTAGGAATAACATAATTGATTGCTGGACAGGGAAACAGGGGGCTTAAATTTTTCAAAGCCTTTCTATGACCCCAGTTTGATTACCCTGACTCTCTCAGGCTTTTCTCCCTGACCCTGCCTCCAAACTTATTAGCATCCAATCCCTTGAGCACTGACCTTCAGCCACACCTATCTTTTGGTTCAAAATCTGACAAGTAATGTAACATAATTCAGTGTGCTGATTTATCCTTTTATTTGGTAATAAGCTCATGCCCCCCCATTTCCCTATGAGAAGATGTGCACTTCTAACCAGTTTCCCAACTGTGCTGAATCATCTTCACAGTCACTAGGTACCACTTGTGATCCAAAGCATTCTTTTTTCTAGGTAGATGATAGCACAAAATTATGGTGTGAAGCCAACAAACTCTCCTATGAAGGGACTAAACACACAGCTTTGGCCCTCATCAGCACCATGTTTTGGCCTCTGGCTAATAATAATAACCTCTGGAGAGAGACTCTTACCTTCAGCCAAGACAGAGTAACAGGAACCAGACTTACTCTCCTGGGTAAAACAACCAAAAAATGGACAAAGTATCCAAAAGACTGGGTTTCAATACAACGACATCCCTGAGAGACTGGGGACAAAGAACATGAGTCCTACAGTGGCACCAGCTTACTGCTGTGACAGAGTCAGGTTGCAGCACAGTGAGTGAGAACTCAGGCCCAGTCTAGAGGATTCCCCAAATCAAGGAGACAAAGAGAAGAGTTTGAAGAGGCCACAGGGATCTAGGGCTGCCAGGGAAATACAGGATTCCTAGCTAAACTTAAATTTCAGATAAATAACGAATCATTTTTAGTGTAAATATGTACAATGCAATTTTAAAAATAGCAGGCATGTAAAGAAGCAGAAAAATAGAACTTTTAGTGAGAAAAAAATCAATCAACTGAAACTGATTCAGAACTTATATAGAAGTTAGAGTTTAAGAAGAAGACTATTCAAACAGTTATAACTATATTGTACATGTCCAAAAATACGAGGTCAGCCACCGTGGGAAACAGTTTGGAGGTTCCTCAAAAAATTTAAAAAAAGAATTACCGTATGATCCACTACTAGGTATTTACCAAAAGAATACACAAATGCTAATTTGAAGAGATATATGCATACGTATGTTTACTGCAGCATTACTTACAGACAAGATATGAAAGCAGCCAAAGTGCCCAACGACAGATGAATGGATAAGGAAGAAGTGGTACACACACACACACACACACACACACACACGGAATATTGGTCATCATGAAATAAGAAGATCTTGCTACTTGCAGCAACATGGACGGACCTACAGTGTACAGTGCTAAGAGAAATAAGTCAGGGAAAAGGCAAATACGATATAATTTCACTCACATGTGGAGTTTAAGAAACAAAACAAATGAACAAACAACAAAAACAGAGAAAGAGAGAAAGAAACAAAAAAACCCAGTCTCTTAAATACAGAGAACAAAGTGGTGGTTGCCAGAGGAAAGGTACATGGTGAAGATGGGTGAAACAGATAAAGAGAATCAAGAGTACAGTTAATCTTGAGAACTGAGAAATGTCGAAATATTTGATCATTATATTGCACACCTGAAACTAATATAACACTGAATGTTAATTATACTTAAATAAAAATAATAACAACAACAACAAAAATAAGGAAAGCTATAGGTGATATAGAAAGGATATAAACCAAATTTCTAGAGAAGAAACTTGACTGTGTGAGAAAAGACACTGGATAACATTAAAGGAAGATCACACATTAAAGAAAAGATTGGTGAACTTAAAGACAGATATAGAAATTATCCAAAATGAAACAATGACAGAAATCAATCAAATAATCAATCAAGCAACAAAAAACCAGAACGTTAGTAAGTTCTGGAACAATTTCAAATATCCTCATACACATGTAAATGGACCTCTTAAAGAAGAGGAGAGAGGAAAACAAAGTATTTAAATAAAACATGGTGGAAATTTTTTTCAAATTTGATGAAAGTGTAAACCCAAGATGTTCAATGACCTGAAGCATGAGAAACATGAAGAAAATTACACTAGAGTACATCATAATCCAACTGCTTAAAACAGGTGATAAGGAGAAAAGTTTTTAAGCAGCCAGAGTAAAAGAACACATTATGAAAAGAGGACCAAAAATAAAAATGACAGCAAATGTCCCACGGGAAACAGTAATTATATAGTAAACATATAAGATGGGTTTTCATGTTATTTACATCTCTTTAAGTGGTAATTGACTATTTAAACAGAAACAGTAACAATATACTGTGGGGTTTACAATATATACAAAAATAAAATGCATGTAAACAATAGCATAGGGCTGAAAAGGGGAAAATGGAAGTTATCTTGTTGGAAGATTTTTATACTATATGAAGATATATAATATCACTTAGAGATAGACTTTATTTAATTAAAGATGTATATGACAAATCCAAAAGCAAGTGTAAAATAGCATTTTCTTTTTTTTTTTTTAAGATTTTTATTTATTTGACTGAGTGAGGGAGAGTGCATAAGCAGGGAGAGCAGCAGGCAGATGGAAAGAGAGAAGCCGGTTCCCTGCTGAGCATGAAGCCTGATGTGGGGCTCAATCCCAGGATCCCCAGATTATGGCCTGAGCCAAATGCAGATGCTTAACCAAGTGAGTCACCCAGGTGCTCCTAAAATAATGTTTTCAAAAAGATTTATAGCTAGTAAATCAACAAGAGATAAAATGGAATAAAAAAATACAATTCATTGAAAAGAAAGCAGAAAACCACAGACAAATTACAAGTAAAAGGATGAAAAAGATATACCATAAAAACTTTATTTTAAAAAAAAGCTTGAGTTGTTATATATTAATACCAGACATAGCAGATTTTAACAGAATAAAGATGGTATTTCACAATGATAACGGTGTTAGTTCATCAAGAACACATGACAGTCCTAAATATGCACATAACAGAACTTTACAACAAATGAAGCAAGAAAAAAAAAAGACTGCAGGGAAAATTGAACAAAACCACAATTATATATGGAGATTTCAATACTTACATCCCGATAAGTGGAAAATAAGTGAACAGAAAAATCGGTAAGGATATTGAAGATTGGAACAACATTATCCACTAGTTTTATATAACTGACATTTATAGAACTCAACCCAAGAACAGAGAATACATTCTTTTAAAGTGCATATGCAATATTTACCAAGATAGACCATATTCTGAATCATAAAACAAGCTGCAATAAATTTTAAATATTCAAGTCATACAAAGTATGTTTTCTGTCACAAAGTAATTACTATTTAGAAAAATAAATAATGGAAAAATATCTGGAAAATCCCCAAATATTTGCAAACTAAATAGAACTCTTCTGAATACGCCATGGGTCAAATGGGAAACCAAAAGGGAAACTAGAAAGTATTCTGTACTATAAGATAAAGAAAATAGAACATAACAAAATTTGTGGATACCACTTGAGAAGTACTTATAGGGAAAATTACCATAGTAAAAGCCTACATTAGAAAGGAAGAAAGATCTTTAAACTATGACCTCAGTTTTCACCTTTAGAAACTAGAAAAAGTAGAACAACAACAAAAAAATACAATGTAATTACAAAAAGAAAATAATAGATATATTAGTAGAAATCAATGAAATAGAAAACAGAAAAGTTCCTTAAAAACAAAAGTTGGTTCTTTGACAAGATTTAAAAAGAAAAAGCAAAAAAGAATTTCAAGCCAGACTGATTGGGAAAGAAAAAAGAATACACTACAAATATCGAGAATGTGAGAAGTTACCGAGGAACAGATACTATAGATGTTAAAAATATACAGTTAAAACTGTAAGCAGTTTTATGGCAACAATTTCAACAACTTAGATAAAATAGTCAAATTTCTTGAAAATACAAACTACCGGGGCCTCTGGGTGCCTCAGTGGGTTAAGGCCTCTGCCTTCAGCTCAGGTCATAATCCCAGGGTCCTGGGATCAAGCCCCGAGTCAGGCTCTCTGCTCAGCAGGGAGCCTGCTTCCCTTCCTCTCTCTCTGCCTGCCTCTCTGCCTACTCGTGATCTCTGTCTGTCAAATAAATAAATAAAATCTTAAAAAAAAAAAAGAAAATACAAACTACCAAATCTCACTTATAAGGAAATAGATAACCAGAATATCCCTGTATGTTCTAAAAAAATTAAATAATGGTCAATAACCTTCCTACAAAAAAACCCTCTAGGACAAGATGATTTTACTGTTGAATTCTACCGAATATTTCAGAAAGAAAAAAATAGCAAGCACTAACAAACTCTTCCAGAAAATCAGAGGGGATATTTCCTCATTCATTCTATGAAATTAGCATTACTCTTATATAAAAACCAAACAGAAACATTATAAGAAAACTATAGATTAATAACCGTCATCAACATAGATGCAAAAACTCTAAACAAACTTTTAGTAAATTGAATCAAAAATATATAGAAAGGATAATACATCATGATGAAGTGGAGTTTATTCTAGGAATGCAAGGTTGGTTTGACGTTCACAAATCTTTCAGAGAAATTCATCACAAACCTAAAAAGTGAAACTGTAGCATCACTTCAATAGATACAGAAAAGCATTTGATAAAATCAAACATCATTTCCTGATAAACATTGTCAGCAAGCTAGAAATAGAAAGGAACTTCCTCAGGGTACCTGGATGGCTCAGTCGTTAAGCATCTGAGTCTTGATTTTGGCTCAGGTCATGGGCTCAAGGTTGTGAGATCCAGCCCCGAGTTAGACTCCACGCTAAGTATGGAGTTTTCTTAAGTCTCTCTCTCTCTCGGGGTGCCTAGGTGGCTCAGTGGGTTAAGCCACTGCCTTTGGCTCAGGTCATGATCTCAGGGTCCTGGGATTGAGCCCCACATTGCTCAGCAGGGAGCCTGTGTCCCCCTCTTTCTCTGCCTTCCTTTTGCTTACTTGTATTCTCTCTCTCTATATCAAATAAATAAGTAATTTTTAAAAAAGAGTCTCTCTCTCTTTCTCTCTCTCTCTCCCTCTGCTCCCACTCCCCTGTTGTCTCTTGCTTGCTCTTTAAAAAAAAGAAAAAGAAAGGAACTTCCTCAATACAAACACGTGTAACAGATTATAAAAAGCCATATGCCAAAAAAATGAACAACTTAGAAAAAAAATAGAACAACTTAGAAGAAATGGATAAATTCCTAGAAAGATGTAAACTACCAAAAGTAAAGCAGGAAGAAACAGAAAATTTGAACAGACCAATCACCAACAATGAGGTCCAATCAGTACAAAAGATGGTTTCACAGGAAAATTCTACCAAACATTTAAAGAAGAGTTAATACATATTCTTCTTAAACTATTTCAAAAAACACAAGAGGAAGGAATCATCCTGACACCAAAACTGGATAAGGACACCACAAAAAAGGAGAACTACAGACCAATATTTCTCATGAATATACTCTCTCATGAACATAGATGCAAAATCCCCAACAAAATATTAGCAAATGTAATCCAACAATATACTTTTAAAAATCACACACCACAATCATATGGGATTTATTCCCAGGATGCAAGGGTGGTTTAATATCCGCAATACAATCAACACGCTATATTGCATCAATAAGAGAAAGGATAAAAACCGTCTGATCATTTCAATAGATGCAGAAAGAGCCTTTGACAATGTACAACATCCATGATGTCATTTGATACTTTCAGAAACAGTATGATGAAGCAAAACCATATACAGCTGCTTTGGCAAGAGTCATGACCATCTACCCACTGAAACACTTTTAGGGTTCCTGTCCACTGCATTTTCCAAGTCAAATTTGAGTCAAGGGAGGAACGTGGGATCTAGTATCATTTTGTCTAATCTGGTCAGATGTATAATTTCTCCATCTGAGGTGACAGGTTCTACAAATAATAATTATGCCTGAATCTCAAGGGTAATTCTGGGCTGTTCAGGAATGAAGCATCAAATTCTCAAATTCTAAACCCTCTGGAATGTGAAATTGAAGGGAGGAGTAAGGATGAGGAAATATTGATACAGGACACCAGTGAAGCCAAAATTACCAGTGAGTGAGGTCAACCAACATTTCAGAAATCACTCACAGGGTGTGCCCTCTCTTGTGGTCCACCCCTCCATGCCGTGAAGGCCATACCCTGATTCAAAGCCTATGCTAAGTGTTTTAACCCTGGTACTTAGTGCCTCTCAGTATCAGTGACTTAATGGCAAGGAGAAGTTTCTGGACACCTTTATCCCACATGCCACATGACCCAGTCCAGTTTGCCAGAACACTTACATTGGCATTTGGGACACAAGCCAGCTACTAATAAACTAGACCTTTGTTTTCCCTTTGTTATTGTTCTCTATGTGTATAATTCCCTCAAGGACTTTCTGGAGGGAGCTTGGCTAGCCAAGGCAGGAAAGCCCTGCTCCTTTGGCTATCATTCATGTCCTGGTGCCCCCAATTGCTATCTTGACTCCTAAAATACAGCTCTTCACAGTTTTCAAAGTTGTGTCCCATTATTTCTACCTGTTGACCCCTACAATAACCCTACATGGTAGACAGGGTCTGTGTTATTATTCTCAGATTTTACACGAGGAAACAAACCAGTTAAAGTCCCACACCTATTAAGCAGTCCAAATCCAAAATGAGTCCCAATGTACTAGACAGTCCCCCTCTGCTTTTTTAAATTTTTATTTTTTAAATTTCTTTTCAGTATACCAGAATTCATTGTTTATGCACCACACCCAGTGCTCCATGCAATACGTGCCCTCCATAATACCCACCACCAGGCTCACCCAACCTCCCATCCCCCGCCCCTTCAAAACGCTCAGATTGTTTTTCAGAGTCCATAATCTCTCATGGTCCATCTCCCACTCTGCTTTTACCACAGCCACAACATGATGCAGGCTGTTCCTCCCAACACGTCAAGCCGAGGCAGAGTCTTGCAGATTAGTAAGAGAGTTTGTCCCTCCTTTCTGAAACCAAAGCTTTGTTCATGAATCCAGTCCTATCTCCATCCCCAGCATGACATTCTGCATATTTGCTTATTACGTTTCGAGTCCATGCAATCCTTGAGTTCCTATTCTCATTCATTCATTTATTCATTCATTAATTCATTCAGTGATTTTTTAGACCACTATGGGAATATAGCCATAAACAAAACAAGTGCCTTGTGTCAGAGTTTGCATTCTAGTGTGGGGAAACAGACAACAGGCAAATGTAAGATGAGAGAAGATGGTAAGTGCTGTGAAGAAAAACAAATGTGGAAAGGAAATAAGTGCACTTTTCCATAAAGAGATAAGGAAGGCCTCTCAGATGAGGTACTTTGAGCAGAGCCCTGAGTGGAGGAAGACAGTGAGCCCAGTGACTCTTAGAGGGCGGATGTTTCATGGAAAAGGGACAGGAAAACAAGAAAAAGGTCTTCTTGGTTGTTTCAGATCAGCACAGAGGTCACACACCCAAAGTGGATAGACTAGCTTAAATTATTATCCAGCATTGTCCCATTGCCCTGTAACAAACTTGGACAAAGCTAAACCAAATGGTTTTGGGAAAGAATAGTACCAATTTTGGTTAAATTCTCCTTCCTCCAATTTCCAACATTTTTAATATCTGTTTTGTAGCCTTAGGTACATAGTACTTTGTCATATAATTATTTGTGTGAAAGTCTGATGTCCCCCTCAGATGGCAAACTTCTTGGAGGGAAAAAGGGGGATAATATCTTCTTCAATTTTATTTCTCACTGCACATCTGGGGAGACAAAAGATGCTCATAATATTGATTGAAAAAAAGAGATAATATGGATTAGGAATAAGGATAAAATTGAGTAAAATATGTCTCCCTGCAAACCTCACCCCCTCCCAGACTATTCCATTTCAAACAACTCCATTCTGCCAATTACTTGAGCCAAAAATCTTGAGGCCATCCTTGACTCTTTTCATACTCCATATCCACCCCATCAGCTGATGAGAAATCCTGTTAGCCACCCTAAAAAGTTCCCATAGCCCATTTACTCCCCACTTACACTGCTACCACTCTAGGTCAAACCACTACCTCCTATCAACAGGAATAGAACAATAATCTCCCCACCCTGCCAGACTTCCTTTTCTCCACCTTGCCTAATGTATCTGTGAAAATGTAAGTCAGACCATGTAACTCTTCTGCTCATCACCCTCCAGGAATTTCCCACTTCACTCAAAATGATATTCAGAATGCCATGTGTGGTCTCCAGGAACCCGCAGAGTTGGTCTTCAGCCGTCCTGGACCCCCATTCAGCACACCCATCACCGCCGTCTAGCCACTCTAGCTTCCTTGCTGTTCTGCAAACACACTGAGTATGCTTCTCTTTCCCGCATCAAAGTATTTAATTTAGTGATGGGAATAATCTGTGCAGGTTGAGGAAAGAGAAGTGAAAGACTGCATTTCCTATTATTTTTCACGTTAACATATCCGAAATCGGAATGCATCTTACAAGCAAATGGTGAGTCAGAGCTCAACTGTCTGGGGTTTTTTTCTTAGAGCTACACAAAACAGTGAGACATGGTACAGTCAGGAGTGTCTTACATTTGATGAAGTACAGTAATAATAGCATCCATTTAAAAGCATTCGTGGGGGAAAGGGGGAGGGTAACTGGGGGGATGGGCATCAAGGAGGACACTCGATGTAATGAGCACTGGGTGTTATGTAAGACTGATGAATCACTGGCCTCTACCTCTGAAACCAATAATACCTTATATGTTAATTAACTGAATTTAAATAAAATAAGATAAAATAAAAGCATTCATCAAGTGTCAAACAGTGTGGTATTTTCTCACTTATTACTTCATATTTCTCACCAATTACCCAGCTATGGGTAAGAGTTTAAACAATGGCCCAAGGGGGTGCCTGCGTGGCACAGTTGGTTGAGAGACCAACTTTTAGTTTCGGCTCAGGTCGTGATCTCAGGGTCATGAGATCAAGCCCCATGTAGGGTCTGTGCTGAGCGTAGAGTCTGCTTGGAATTCTCTCTCCCTCTTCCTTGCTCCTCCTGCTCATGCTCCCCCCCCAAAAAAAAAAATAAATAAATCTTTTTAAAAACCTGCCCAATTCATTGAGAAGATACTAAGTCACTTTTAGAATCTGACTCTAAAGACTGCCCTCTCAGCTATACAACCTCTGAAAATAAAGAAGATTTCAAATCCACTCCAGGATCTGAGCAAAGTTCACATCTTTTCTGGGCCTCAGTTTTTTCATGTGAAAAGCAAGGGCTGCATCAGATGTTTTCCAAGGCAGGGGTTCCCAAAAGCCGATCCATGGACCAACCACTCGCTCTAGACTTGCTTGGGAAGGTTGTAGAACATCCGGTAAGAACCCCGTCTTAGAGACTTCGGGACATCTGAAACTGCCCAGGAACCTGCAGATCTAAAAAATTTCCCAGGTGATCCTGCTGTGCGTTCAGGCTAAGGAATCACTGCTCCCAAGTCCCTTCCAGCCTGGACACATGGTAACTTTCTGGGGTCACTCCGAAGTCCAGAGACATCCACATTCACAGTCCCACTGGGCTCTCACTCCTGACTCTCATGCATCTCCAGTCCCTGGGCCACAAGTGTAGGACGAACTTCTGTTTCTCGGAACATCTAAAGTAAACCAGAAATGGGGAAAGAGGGTCGCGTGGGGTGAGTCATGATATTGTTGCAAATAACTTCTCCACCAAGTACTGCTTATCCTGGGAACAGCAACCAGGGAGTTTAACAGAGCTGCTTGTAGCTGAGCCATCATTACGAAACGTGTGTCGATGCTTCCTGGGTTCAGGAATCCTGTCTCTTTTGTGTTCTGACTGTAACTATGTAGGTACTTTCCAGAGTTAACAAAGAAAGGAAGAGAAAGAGGGACAGAGATCCCACCTAGGGTACTCTGTTGGGTGTCAGAGGTGTACCACTTCCCCTGCCCTCCCCCTCCCTCCCTCACCCCTGTCCCAAGGCTCTTTGCTCCCTTATCTATGACTGTGCTCGGGCCTAGCCTCCAAGTTGCTCAGGGACCAGCAGCCCCACCCCCACCTGGGAATTTGCTATAAATGCAAAGCCTCATTCCCCACCCCAGCCTAACAGAATCACTCTGAGGGGGAGCCTAACCAACTATGCGGTCACCAGCCCTCCAGAGGACTCAGACGCAGCCCCAGTTTCATAACTAGAAGGACTGGGGTACAAAAGGAGACTTTAGTTCTCCACATGGGGAAAAAAAAAAAAAAAAAAAACCACCACAATTTTAACTCTGTCGGTGTGCCCGACTTCTTATCCCCTCCAGGCCTTCCCTCACCCAAGCACGGGTAGACAGCAGTGGCAACGCCAGGACAAAAACTGGCAGGTCTCCCCGAGACACAGCACACCTGGGGACCAGGACAGGAAGGACAGACAACACATTTATTCCTGGGAGGAGGCAGTCAAAGAGTGAGAAGTAAACCTGTCCTTTGGGAGTCTGTCATCAGGTCTATTAGCAGATCCCACAATCCTACTTCCTGCAAATTTCGGGAGTCCTCCTGTTTGTCTTCTCACAGCCGAACCTCTCTCATGCCATCTAGCTCTTCTTCCCGTCTCCTCCGCCAGCCCGTGTCCACATGGCAGCCCATGAGAGCTTCCTAAAACCTTATTCTGACAAGAACCTTCCAACAGCCTTAGGGACTTTCTGGGACCGTGTGGCCCATGAGGTCTGCAGGATCGGACCTCTGCCTACCTCCCCAGCCTCACCCTGGGCTCTCCCCACATCTCCACTCTCTAGATCCCAGCACACTGGTCTCATCCCTACTTCATAAATGCCCGAAGTACCTTCCGACCTCAAGGTCTCTCTGTGTGTCCTGTTTCCTTTATCTGGAATGTTCTTCCCCTCCCCTCCCTTATCTGCTGACTCCCTCTCATCCTCCAGCTCTCAGGGAATTCCTCTGAGCCCTTGGGGAAAGTACATACTCTTATAAAGCACTGGTTCCCTTCTTAGTGTTCCTCACACTTGTAATACAAATAGTTATTTGGTTAGTTTGGTTCTCTCCACTAAACAGTTAAGTGGCATATGGCCAGGGAGCCTGTCTTTCTTTCTCTCTCTTGTTTCCCTAATTTCTAGCAGGGTGTCTGGCATTAACTGAGGGCTCGGTACATATCTGCTTAAAAAAAAAGCAATAAAGGAGGAGTTTTCTGTTGTTCATAATTATGGGGCTTAAAAACAGAGACCTGGGAGATCAGAAGGTAGCCTTGACCAGTGATCTTTAACTAGCCAGTAGACATATAAGACTTCCTTGGTTTTGGGGGTCATTACGTATCTATGGCAACCCATCTTTTCGTTCACATATTAATTTAATGAATGTATGTATTTAGTGTAAATTTATTTAGTGTTCATGAATTTACTGAACAAATAAGTTCCTGCTTATTGTCAAATTGTCTATTTGACCACAGCTTTTATCAGTAGGTACTATTTCAGACGGTATGACAGAACTATGGAAAAACACTAAAATATGACAGGGTTTAACAGAGACGGTCAGTGTGTTCTTTGAGGTAATCCTCACCAGATATTTTCTAGTTCCCTAGTGCCTGTTTACCTCCTTATTGAAGCTGTAAGCAATTTTGAGAATAGTAGCCAGGTCAGACTCTTCCTTCTCCTCCTTAGCAACTGCCAGCACATGGTGCCCATTAGATGCTCAATACACATTTGGCAAATAAATAGGTAAGCAAAAATGTACAGGGATGGAGAGATGGTTGGATGGATGGATGGATGGGTGGATGGGTGGGTGGGTGGATGGATGGGTGGATGGATGGGTGGGTGGATGGGTGGGTGGGTGGATGGATGGGTGCATGGGTGGGTGGACGGGTGGGTGGACGGATGGGTGGATGGGTGGGTGGATGGATGGATGGGTGGATGGGTGGGTGGGTGGATGGTGGGTGGATGGGTGGGTGGATGGATGGATGGGTGGATGGGTGGGTGGGTAGATGGGTGGATGGGTGGATGGATGGGTGGATGGGTGGGTGGATGGGTGGGTGGATGGGTGGGTGGGTGGATGGATGGGTGGATGGGTGGATGGGTGGGTGGGTGGATGGATGGGTGGATGGGTGGGTGGATGGATGGGTGGATGGGTGGATGGATGGATGCAAGACTGAACGAAGGAGAATTCACATGGGTTGAACTCTAGAGGACAGCTGCTGTGACTGGTTCATGTCTCCAGAAATGATTCTTTCTCAACCATCTCCAAACAACAGCAAGCAGTAAGGATGCTGTTTCAAGGGCTTTGTGGCCATTTGCATGAGAGGAAGAGCAGCTCTGGCAAGGATATTAGTCAATGGACACTGGATAACTGTCCAACAAGCGGTACTAAGGAGGGATCCCAAGTGTTGGTGACAAGAAGCACAGAAGATGAGGAAAAGAGGTGGGAATCCCACCATATGCCTTGATGAGGATCCCTAGCTCAATGCCAGAACAAGGCTCTGAGCCACTGGTATCATAAACCTTCTTTAGGCAATGGCAATGGGCCTGGAGGTCTAGATGTTGGGACCAAAGAATATAAGGATAAGGATAGAGAATTCAGAGATAAGAGCCAGAAAAGCAGCCATTAGGCAAAGTTTCTTAGTGAATCAGTATCCCCAGGGGCCTCAGAGAAAGGGCATAGGAAAATAGACAAGCTGATCTTGGATGGCCTTTCGCATCCTAGTGGGTCTTTGGAACCGGGATAAGCCTTGGCCCAGGGCAACCAACGTGGCACTTCTCAGCAGTACCACTGTGGTTTTCCTATTGAGTATGCCTATTTTTGGTAAACTCCTTCTGTGGAAGGGATCCCAGCCAATAGCAAAGACACAGAATGCCAAGTCCTAAATGTCAGTCCCCCTTGCCTTTCCCCAAGCCCACTTCATTTTTTATCAGAGCCCCTCCATCTGTCTCTGTACTCCACATTATGAAAGACAGGGGAGCATGAAAAGGCAGAGAACAGTAAGAGAAGCAAGAGATCCAGCAGCACTCAAATGTGTCCTGATTTTGCCTGCTGAGTTGTCTTGGTGGTTCTTGATGCTTCCACTACCCGCCAATCTCCCGGCCAGAGAAGCCAATTCACTTTCCAGTTTCCCAGAGTGGAAAACTACCAGCGCCGGCTGCCCACATGCCCAGGCAGAGCTCGATCTGTCCTGAGTGGTGGTAGTGCCTGGCAGGCAGGCTGAGGAGATGCAGCTGCCACTGGCCCCAGCTTCCCAAGAATTATTTTCACACCATGCTGCCAAGGTGGAAAGCCTGAAAGGGCTGCTTGTTCCGTGATGTTTACCATCTCACTGCTAGCTCCAGACCACAGGCTTACCCATCAATGAGTGTCCTATATGCCGCTTCCAGGAACACACACACACACACACACACACACACACACAGAGCACATGTGAGGCCTGGGGCATGGTGAGCTGACACCTGGGCCTCGCTGGACACTGGGAAGATGAGACTGACTGGGAGCAGGGTTACTGGGGTCAACCAGGGGACCCAAGGCAATCTATGGTCTAAAAAAACATCTGCAATCATAAACTTTAAACCCAGGAAGGAACTTCAGGAACCAACCCTTCCAATGGCTCTATGTTAAATATGAGAAACTCTGAGCCCCCCACCCCGCAAAGTGAACTGACTTACTCAAGGATGTACTGCTAAGAGTGTAATGAGGACTGACATTCAGGTCTCCTGATCCCTGGTTCCTCTTTCGTCAACCCTTGGCTACCTTGATAGAATTCTTCCAATTCCAGAAAGGACAAGATGGTCCCCCATTAAAGAAGCTGTTGCTTGGGTCACTGCTCGCCACAAGCTCCACACTGGAGGCTACTGCAGACTGGCTCACTATTCAGGTAAATCTGCACAATGGGATGCTGCTAGGACTCAAGGAAGATTATCTGGGTTCTTCAAGATACAGGGGGCTATTTTGCCAACACCCTTTTTGCTGAAGTTGAAATTCCCCTTAGGATTAGTCCTTTCAAATTGCAGCTTTCCTAGAAGCCCAAAATACTTCCCAGAAACAGTTATTGCAGAAGAGGGGTCCCCAGGCTGTATGGGACTCCAGGGTAATAAAGTGAGAGTCCACCGAGAAATATTCTATCCGGGCTGACAAAGTCAGCGAAGGCTTCACAGTGAAATCGTATGTCTCTCTCTCCCACGAGGAGGTAAGTTGAAGGGACAGCAGGGTCGCCATGAAGGCCAGGAATTGAGAAGAAAACCAGGGCATGGTCTGGAAGCTGAAAACTGGAGTCCACTGCTTCCAGATCATGGGACTCCAAGACAAGTTACTATACCTCTCTGAACCCGAATCTCCTCATCAATTAATAATATGACCAAGACGGTTGTTACAGAGATTTAACACAATGAATACAAAGGGCTTCATGAAATAGAATTGGGCTCCAGGAACGACATCCGGAAAGAGGAAGAGAGGGGATTATTTGTTCTAAATATTACATTCACTCTTCTTAAGCAATTTCGAGGTTTTATGGTCTTAGGAGGATTACTTCACTTTCAACCTCTCAGCTTAATGGTAATAATAATATTTGTTTATAGGAATGCTGTCAGGAAATAGGAGTTAACATAGATCAAGTACTTTGTATGGTTTAGAGTAAAGCTTAGAACAGTAATAACAAAGGTTGGATGTGATGTATTTTTTAGGTATTTTGACTCTGACTCATTCTAAAACAAAGATTGGAATTGGCTTCTGAAATTGTGTAAGATAATAAACAAACAAACAAACGAACAAACAAAGGTATGCTAATGGTAAAGAGGATAGGGACAATAAGATAAGCCAGAGAGCTAAGGTGAATATCAGAAATATATTACATGTGGATCTAGACCTTTGCTGGTGATGGGCCTCTCAAACTTGGCTCTGAACTTCCCAGGAGCCAACGCAAAGAGCACAAGATAATGAGTTAACATGAATCACAATGGCAACGCAACTTTTTAGTTCTGTTTCCAGGTGGGATGGAGTAGCTTGCAGTAGCCAGTGCTTCCCCTGAGCATATCTGGAAGACATAGATAAAATTCATAAAGCATCTATTTGAAAGCACCTGCTGGCTGCCTGAGGTTAAAAAAGTTAAAAATGAGCAGAATATAAAAGCAGCTGTTTTTCCAAAGAGATTGTGAGCACAGAGGACTAGGACTTCAGAGAAGGGCGAATCTGAGAGGCCCTGTAACTCCTGCAGCCACATTTAGCCAGTCCTCAGTTTGGAGCAGGGATAGAGGGCTGGCTCTGGGCTTTGCACAGGCGGAATGTTCCCAGGGAGCAAAATCCCAGAGCCCTTGAACAAGACCAGGGATCTCACTGGCTAACAGCATTTTTCTTCCTGAGCACATATGCCAAAAGCATAGCTATCTATCACTGGTGAGCAAGTTTCTCAATAAGAAAAGCCCCAACAAAGTCCTAAATATTGGTCTAACCTACTGAAAGCCAAATGAATTTAAAGGACTGCTTTCCCAAGGTAGATCTGCCCTACCCTGATAGCCAGGGCTTCTCCAATGCCAGGATAAATCATTTCTTACATTAACCAGGCTTTATCCATAGAAAATACAATTCATTGCTTGGCCTGATATCTTGAATAAAGGCTATGGCACCCAAAAGACTGAATTCCTCTCCCATAATGCCAAAAGTAAGAGCTTTACACATATTTGGGTAAATTAAAGCACGTTTCCCTCCATTTACAAGCACTAAAATGCTCTGCTGCTAGGCCAAAGCAGGGAGACTGTTAGCATTTGGGGAAAGGCATAGGGGCTGCTCTCTCTCTGCATAGGCTGTAGCTCCCCCGGCCCTCAGATACCAAAAGGCTGGACCCCTGATACCAGAGGCTGGACCTCTGCTACCAGGAGGCTGACCCCTAGCAGCTAGAGCTAGAGCTTTGGTCCCTCATCCTACCTCTGGCTCACTCCCTCTGTACTTAGCATCCCTGTCCTTCAAAGAAATGATCTTCCAATGAACTCCTTCTCAGGTTCCTCATATCTTTGTGAAATCAAGTCTCAAATGGCATAATTTGGACTTTTTTTTTTTTTTTTTTTTGCAGAAAAATAGAGAAAAGCCTGGGGTACCCTTGACTTCCTTCCTTCCCGCCTTCTCCTTACTCCTCAAGTTTCTGTTGATTGCCTGCATAAGCCAAGGACTGTGATTGGTGTTGCTTGTGAATACGTAAGAGATCATTGCCATCCCAAATAAAACGAAGACCAAAGTCATAACATCTGTGACACGCAGGGGTGGGGAGGAATTGCATATTTTTAAACAACTCATCACCTCCTACTTAAGCCCCCCAAAACCTCGTTGGTTTTTTTTGTTGTTGTTGTTGTTTGTTTTGTTTTATTTTGTTTTAAGATTTTATTTATTTGACAGAGAGAGAGAGAGAGACAGTGGGAGGAGGAATACAAGCAGGGGGAGGGGGAGAGGGAGAAGCAGGCTTCCTGCTGAGCAGGGGGCCTGATGTGGGAATGGATCCCAGGAACCTGGGATCATGACCTGAGCCAAAGGCAGAAACTTAATGACTGAGCCACCCAGGCGCCCCAACCTCACTGTTTTGAATGTCTTAACTTTTACTTTACTTTACTGTGTACGCATCCAAACCACAAAAATTGCTGGGAGGCCTATCTTGCCACATCCATGCTCTTCAGAGGCCTGCTGGCTAGGACCAAAAGCTAAGTCAACAATCGCACTATTCTCCCCCAGAAAAATACACTGCCATGGATAAGCTCGGCTGGGTACAGGGCCCTGTGTTCCCTTGGAGTTTGATGGCCAGAATTCAGGGTTGTTAGAATCCCCAATTCCCAAAGGTAACTTGAGTCTTTCTTGGAAACCACAATGGACCATAATGGTCACTAATGAACTCTTTTTCTCTTTCCTCCCCCATCATCTGCTAAATAGAAGCCATTGTTTTATGGTATTTGGTTTATTTTATTTTCCTTTTCTTCCAAAAGTAACAAATCACAACCCTCAATATTTGCATATAACTTTCCAGAGCCCATTAACTTCACTTATCTCATTTGGGCCCCCTAGAGTAGCCATGTGAAGCGTAGAGAGTGGAGTTAATTCTGCCCATTTTATAAGTGAGCAAAGTGAGATACAGAGTTTCACCTGAAGTCACAAAACTAGATAGTGACAGAGCTGGACCCAACTCTAGGTCTCCTGATTCCATTGCCATGGTCTATTCATCAACCACATCAGCATAACACTCTGTGTCAGCACTCACTCTGCACACTATCTGTCATGAAGCCTCAGGGTCAAGAGGAGCCACCAATCTGGGGAACAATCTAGACAGAGGACTCAGGAGGGCTTACTGCCCATCTATGTCTTAGAACATCTTGGTCTCAGATTTGTTGAAATACCATAGCAAGGGGCACCTGAGTGGCTCAGTTGGTTAAGCATCTAACTCTTGATTTCAGCTCAGGTCATGCATGATCTCAGAGTTGTGAGATCAAGCCCATGTTGGGCTCCATGCTCAATGCAGAGTCTGCTTGAGATCTTCGCTCTCTGTCCTTCCCTGTGCTCATGCTCTCTCTCTTTCAAATAAGTAAATAAAGCCTTTAAAAAAACATGAGAGTAACAGGAATCTTCTTCCTGGTTACAGGATATAAAATCAATACATAAAAAAATCCATTGCATTTCTATACACTAAAAATGAAGTATCAGAAAGAGAAATAAAGAAAATAATCCCTTTATAATTATATAAAAATAATCAAATACCTAGAAACCATTTAAACAAGCAGGTGAGAGACCTGTATACCAAAAACTATAAGACATTAATAAAAGAAATCAAAGAAGATACAAATAAATAGAAATATATTCCATGCTTTTGGATGAAAGAATCAATATTGTTGAAATGTCCATATTACCCAAAGAAATCTACAGATTCAATGCACTCCCTATCAAAATCCCAAATCCCCTTTGTTTTTCAAAGAGATAGAATAAATAATCCTAAGACTTGTATGAAACCACAAAAGGCTCTGAATAGTCAAAGTGACCTTGAGAAAAAAAAAACAAAGCTGAAGGCATCATGCTCCTCATCTGCAAGATACATTACAAATTGTAGCTATAGTAATTAAAACAGTATTGGCATAAAAAGACATATAGATCAATGGAATAAAGAGCTTAGAAATAGATCCACATATACATGGTCAGTTGATTTACAACAAAGGAACCAAATGTGGAGTTCCCTCAAAAGATTAAGAATAGAACTGCTATGGGGACACCAGGGTAGTTCAGTCTGTTAAGCATCTGCCTTCAGCTCAGGTTATGATCTCAGGGTCCTGGGACTGAGCGCTGCATCCAGCTTCCTGCTCTCTGGGAAATCTATTTCTCCCTCTCCCTCTGTTGTTCCCCATGCTTCCTCATGCTCTCTCAAATAAGTAAATAAAATCTTAAAAAAAAAAAAAAAGAACTACCATGGGAGCTCCTGGTGCTCAGTTGGTTAAGTATCTTCCTTCAGCTCATGTCATGATCCCAGGGTCCTAGGATCAAGCCTCAGGTCAGGCTCCCCCCTCAGAGGGGCACCTGCTTCTCCCTCTCCCTCTGCTCTCTCCTCATGTAACTCTGCACTGCCTCCTGCTTGCTTTCTCACGCATGCACTCTTTCTCTCAAATAAATAAATAAAATCTTAAAAAAAAAAAAAAGGAGTATCATGTGACCCAGAAATTCTACTTTTGGACAATCTGAAGACAGTGAAAACACTAATTCAAAAATCTTTTTGAACTAGTGAGTATGCACCCCCATGTTTACTGTGGCATTATTTATAAGAGATACAGAAACAACCAAAGTGTCTATCAATGGGTGAATGGATGAAGAAATTATGATATATCACACAACAGAATCATAGTTATGAGAAAGAAGGAAATTCTGCCATTTGTGACAACATGAATAAAACTAGAGGGCATTACACAAAGTGAAATAAGCCAGACAGAGAGAGACAAATACTCTATGATCTCTTATATGCAGAATCTAAAAAAAAAACAAAAAACAAATAAACAAAAAAAACAAGCTCACGGATATAGAGAACAGATTGGTGGTTGCCTGAGGCATGGGGTAGAAGGTGGGAGAAATAGGTGAAGGGGATATAAATTTATTAAAATGTAAAATAAGGAATCTAACTGTTGGGGGTGGGTAGTGGAAAGAACCTGCATCCTGGGAGGACGGACATGGCATAGCATTTTGTTATCACAGGGTAAAGACAAAGCCTGTAATCAGAAAGCACCTGTCACATACTGAGGATCCCACAATTATGGGGTTGCTGCTCTGGGTACCACCCTAACCTCACTTTTGCCCTCATGAGCACTCGATGACAAACATCTCCATATTCTTACTTTTCTATTTGTGCTCTGTGCCTTTCCTTAAGCTCAAATGTTCTCCTTTCCTCTTTTCACCTAGCCTCACAAATGCCTTCATGTCCAGCTCATGCTCACACCTTCAGTATTTCAACCAACAGGACACTGGAGACCTGACCTAGTTGGGTAGCGTATGAATATTCTGTGAAGTCTGACACTCCAGGAGGCAGTAAAGCACAGAGGTCAAGAGTACGCTTGGGCTATATCCTCACTCTGCCCCTTAGCTAGCTCTGTAATCTTGAATGAGTTACCTAACGTGTCTGGGCCTCAGTTTCTCCTTTCTAAAACTGGAATAATAATACTACCTAAGATTATATACCATAAATTATTATGAAGATTAAATTTGCTGACACCCACTTAGAATGGCACCAGGACTACAGTAAGTGCTCACTGGATATTAGTTGGTACTCTCCTTTGGACTCTGTGTTCTCTTTTTCCTATTTGGCACAACCAAGGATATTTGAGGGGCAGATGAGTCTCTGTTGTCCCCAGAGAAAGATCCTTTTACTGGCAGGAAGGATATCAAAGGCCACCCTTAAGCTAGACTTGACAAACAAACACACAAGCAAGAAAGAGCCAATCTGGGCAGCATCAGGCATTGCTTGCTTAAGAGAAATGCAAGCAGGGAGGTCTCTTCCTAGCCTTTTTATCTCCCTCTAGGGCTCTGCTCAAGCAGAATAAAGCAAGCAACCAATCTCTCTCTCTCTCTCACACACACACACATATACACACACCCACACACACAGGCACAGCACTAGTACCTCAGGTCTGGTTTCAGAAACCTGAAACTAGTACTACAGTCTCATTAGATGAGGCCCCACAAACCCTCTCACATGTCTCTGGGGACATGAATGATGAGAACCCAAGGAAGCAAAAATGATTCTCCAATTTGGAAATGTGTGTACGTAACTTAACATGTATCAGCTTCGGTGGGAGACAAGGGGGTGAGGAGAAGGGGAGAACCTGTGCAGAAGGGAGCCAGTGCATTTCTAGTGCTTCAGTTTCTTTTTGAAGCTGAGTTAGTCCTGAAGGGCTTCTAGCTCCAGCCTTGCTTGCCGGGCATGTGAATGAGACCAAGACTCCCAGAAGGAGCCCTGTATGATCCTGTTAGTCTTCTTCTATTCTTCCACTTCAGGTGGTACCTCCAACACCAGTAACCTCTCACCCCCATGAACACACACTGGCAATCACAAAAAGGAAACCATGAAAGGTCCTTTCCTTACTGGTTCCCTCACGGGGCTGGGTGGTTTTAGTGGAACGAACTTGGGGCCAGGAGACGGGAGTCATGGGTTCCTGCTTTACAGTTAGCTAGATGTGTGCTCATGGACAAACCACTCACCCCCTTTGACACCACTTCCTTTAACTATAAAATGAGGAAGAGGGACTTGGATATTATTATGGTCTATTGCAATACAAATAGCCTAGGATGCTAGTTGCCTGGACCTGAAGAACTCACTGGAAGGTAGGAGGGATGCTGGAAATAATAAAACCACAGTGATGAACCTAAAACAAATGTGGAATCTATAGGAGAAGAATTCCTGCTCCCAAAATCCCAACCCGCTAAAGTCTTTGCCCCTCCCCTGAAAGTAGAACATTCTAGACACCGAAGGAGGATTCTCCTACCCCAGGGCTCTGAACTGCTAGTAAGTTGCCTGCTTCCTATGAGGGGAAAGTGTGGAATGGAAACAGGAAGCCCCAGCTCTGCCCTGCCCTGGCTCCACACCATGGAGCCCTAGTGCCAGGGTGGTCTGTTAGGGAAAAGAGCTGTTTCTCCCTTTTCCAAATAAAAGCAGTTGTCACAGGCCAAGTCAGAGGTTGGGACCAATCACCCCTGTGCTCTTCACATACAGCAATTATCTGGTTGGTAGGGTGGGTCTTTAGGACCTCAGACCCACAGGCTCTGTGTCCAAGGCAATCAGGTCACTTCTACCCACCCTCCTACCTAGAAATCCACAAGATTCTGATCATCGAAGGAGAAGGAGAAGCCTGGAGGAGTCTGACCTTGGTGGCTGATCAAACAACCCCTCCAGCCCAGAGTATTATGCTTCATTGCGAAGGGCCAAAGACTTCCCTATCTCCTGGAGGTACTCCCAAGCTCTCCACTTAAGTCCTGTAGCCCAGCCCAAGCTGGGAAGGAGGGGAAACTTGACCCAAGGACCTGCAAGAGGGATAGAAAAGCTTCCCTTTGGGTCCCTCACTCAGTACCCTCCACTAGGCACCCCATGTGTACCTCTCCTTGCCTTCCAGCCACTGTGTACGCTATTCCCTCTTCTTGAAAGACTTCTTCTTGGACCCACCTCCAGAGAATAAAAGCCCTGCAAAAGGCTTCTAGTACTATGAAACTCCTGCAGGGTAGACTGGGGCAGGTTTTCTGTACCCAACCTGTCATGAGGGTTTTAATATAAACATAATATATTATATTATAATTAATATAATTATAATATAAATAATATAAATATTATTAATATAAATATTACAGTTTATATTTTAATACATTTTTATCAGCTATCTTCTTTGTGCTTCACCTCCAAGGCAAGGTTGTCTTGAAGTTCAGATTTTAAATCCCTGAGTCTGAGAGGTGCCAGGAAGTTGGGGACAAGTGGATTTTCTTACAAAGGACAGCCATGCAAGATCAGAGCACCTGCTTCCAAGCCCAAAGCCCATCCACATCTTCCAATACAGGCACTAAAGCTCCCACACAATAAAAGCATGGTAAGTTTCTGACAGAAAGGCTCTCACAGATCCTCTAATCCAACTTTATCTCATTACAGGTGAAAGGATTAAGGAAGTATGAAGAGAAGTACAATGGTATGCTATGTGTCATATAGCTGATTTAAGACCAAGCCAGGATCCTAACCAGGTTTTTCCTCAAAATAGCTTATTAAGTGCATTAAATAGTATTTTCTAAGTGAGCTACAAATCATTCACCAGAATGTCCTAATAACATCCAAGTCATCTGTTGATTTGTAGAAATGCTTTTCAGAAAGTGTTGGTATGATTGTTTGTCATGGTTGAGATGCCTCAGCTAACTGATACACCTGAGCCAGGATTTTGAGAGAGGAAACTGCCTCAGACTTTTTCAGTGGCTTCCCAATGGAATCAATAGTCATCGGGACCTGGTTCCTGCTGCACTGTTAGAACTAGAAGATGGCTCAGCACACTGCCCACACTTTAGAACCGGGTTGTGGGCCTACAGCTCAGCATTTCCCATGGGGACCCAGCCTCTACTGCCTACAATGGTACCTTCAACACTGCCACTACCAGAAATGCCACCATGGCCACCTGCCCCATCACCTACTTTGCTGCCATTGTCAGAGCTCTGGTGCTGTACAGCAGGAGGCTGACAGCCCCCCGCCATCATGTCACAACCTACTACCCATTATCACCCTAGCACCACTCCTCAGCCTCCATGGTGATGCCAGCAGTCATGATGAAGTCTCCAAAGTGGGCTTAAATGAATGAGCTTGTTTGAGATTAATTATATTATTGGTTAAGTCTGATGCTTAATCCAGTTACTATTTGCCAGCCAATATTTTATATAAAATAATCTATTAAAATATGTGTCAATATTTTAACAATTGGCTCTATAGCAGATCTGTTTATGACCCAGTTCTCCTGACTTAAGTCCAAGTTGCCATCTACTTACACCATGTGACCAACCTAGGGAGAAAACTTAGCTGGCCAAGAATTTCCATCTTTGAAGAGACATCAATAAGGACTTCTAGAAAGTCATCCAGAAATCCATAAACACATGTATTATTATATACCTACCTACCCTGTGTTCATCAGTGTGCATGCCCTAGGACTCTATGAACCTCAAGCCTTGTGACCATAGCCTTTAACATGGATTACATTTTCCTACTGCTTGTCTCCAGCTTACCTTGATAAAATAGAAGGCATGGACAAGAGAAGGATTAGTTCTTCAACTCAAACATGTTATATTTCTATAAAGACCTTTGCAAGTCAAGAACTTTATTTCTTTTTTCTGTGGTAGAAAGAGCCAACAGAAATAGTTGAAAGCAGGCATAGGAAGAAAATGCTCTAAAGATAACTGTTTGCTGTCTTCAAACAGCTCATTTCCTGTCAGAGGGCTACAGCAGTGTTCTCCAAACAGATGGCTATCTCTTTAGGTGTATCCATGGAAATGCCCTCATGTCATTCCAGTCTCTGTGAATGTGTCTGGCACCAAAACTTTCTACCATTATGCGCACATATAGCGACTCTTCCTTGGAGAGCCAATCAGGCAGGTGACATTGGGCTTGTTACATGGAGCAGGAGGCAACCACACTTCAACAGGGCACAAAGGAACACAGAGGTGAAAAATGAAAGAATGGTAAGGCCGAGTTCAGATCTGAGTTCAGATGTACCAAGAAAGATCATTACAAGAAAGTAGTAAGAGAGTGCGTTTATTAAACCAATAAATCTTTGATCTTCCTTTTCAGGTATGAAGAATATCCCATGAAGAGGGAATTCTTGTGAGGGGAAGAGGATGAGAATGTTCACAATGTACCCTCATGTTATAGGAAAAGGACAAAATAAAACGTTCTAAAAAATCCAAATATAGCACGCAGTGACTGGAACTCTCCAACACGACTGTGGAGGGGCAAATGGGTGAAAGCCCTATGGAAAACTCTTTGGCAGTATGTAGAAAAGCATATTGCATATGACATATAACCCAGCAATTCCACTTCTAGGGGTCTACCCCCAAAAGGCTGCGCACATACTTCAACCAAAGACCTTTACGAGAATGATTATGGCAGATTTACTCATAATGAATGCAAACTGGAAACGATCCCAATTCCCAACCACAGAAGACTGGATAAATAAAACAGTCACACAAAGTAATGTTATATAATGAAAACAAATAGCTGCCGATTCCATGCAACCCTACAGAAGACCATCACCAACACCACAGCTGCCAATTCTAAGCAACCCTACAGAAGACCATCACCAACACCACACTGAATGAAAGAAGCCAGACACAAAAGCACATTTAGGCATCATCTGCTTCCACTTACACAAAGTACAAAAACAGACAAAATTAACCTATATTGTTAGAAAGCAGGATAACAATTAGCTTGGGGTGAGGGTGGGGAGAAGTGGCTAGAAAGGAGGAGAGCCTCTGAAGTCTGGTGAAATTCTGTTTCTTAACCTGGATCCTGCTGATGGATGTATTCCATGTGTAAAATTCATCCCACTGAGCACTTACACTATGGGTATTTTCCTATATTTACATTTGTGTGTACATGAAAAATGGACAGCAGTCCGTCCCCCTTCCCTATACCCAGATCTTCCCCAGGTAACTCTTTATGCCTGCCCACTCTGACTCTGGGCGTGGCCACACCAATGAAATCCTGAAAAATGCCACATGTTTCTGCTTCCGCTCTTGTTCCTGTGCAATTTCCATGAAAACATACCCATGGTAGTCTGCTGGAGAAGAGCACTGCCAACATGCCCAGTCGTCGGAGCCAAGGGCATCCTAGATGAACCAATAACCAGCCGATTCCCAGATATGTGCATGAACCCAGAGATCAGAACAATAGTTCAACCAAGCCCAGACTAAATCACCAGCACTACACAGGTTGTTAAGAGGCACTGTTGTGTAATAGACAAGTGATAAAATCACTTACATCAATGTAAAGTTAAAATAGACATCTAATTTTTAAAAATTGGGGAAAACAAAAAGATTTCTCTTCACACATCTATTTTTGAGTATGGCCACACTGGCTAGGAGAGACTGCCAAGATCCTGCAAGACCAGGGTCCCAAAAGCACAACATGACATCCAATAAAACACAGGCCTGAACCAGTGAAAAATAACTGGAAACCCAACCTACAGAGGTTCTAGAAGGCACCTATAAAGTTCTCTCCTTCTATTTCCTAGAAGATGCCGAAGCAAATGGCTACTTCTTCCATTTCCTTTTTTTTTTTTTTTTTTTAATTCCCATTCACTCCACTCTACTTGATATCAGGAGCCCTTTCACAATAGTTAAGATGTTATACAGATACAGGACTTTGGTTTCTGATTCTGCTTTGGACATGTTTCATCTTGAAAGTAAAAGGAAGGAAGGGAGTAAAGGAGGAAGGGAGGGATGGAGGAAGGAAGGAAAAAAGGGAAGGAAGGAAGGAAAAGAAAAGAAAGACATGAGGGAAGGAAGGAAAGGGAAGGAAGGGAGGGAGAGAGAGGAAGGAAGGAAGGAAAAAGAAGGAAAGGAAAGGGGGAGGAAAGAGAGAAAGAAAGAAAGGAAGAAAGGAAGGAAAGAGAGAGAGAAGAAGAAAGAAAGAAAGAAAGAAAGAAAGAAAGAAAGAAAGAAAGAAAGAGAAAAGAAAAGAAAAGAAAAGAAAAGAAAAGAAAAGAAAAGAAAAGAGATGAAAGAAAGGGGAGGGGGAAAAAAAATCCCTGTGGATACCCTTGGCAGGGCCTTTCCCAAGATGAACACTGATTGACTTGAATATCCAGCTGGTCTTCTAGCATGTGGCTGAGCAATGGCTGTCTTACCTGGATTAACCTGAGCTTTCGCAGAACTCAAGAGGGGCAGCAGCAGGAGCAGCACCAAGGGCATCCTGGGAACGGGGGTCAGCTCAGAAGATGGTGCTGGAACTGGAGCCTGGAGCCCACCAAAAAAGGTGAGAAAACAAGAGAAAGGAGAGGAAATGAGGGAGATAAATACTATCAACATTGATGAATACAATTTGCATGATTATATTTGTTGTTCTTAGAGTCTTTATTTCTGTATCTGGGACTTCAAATCATAGACTGAGAATCAGGTGGGACATTCAATGATCACATAATGTAAGAATTTCCAAACTCTTATTAGATCATGGAATTAAAATTATAAAAATTATAGGCAGGTAACAAAGTTTTGCTAAGATACATACTTATCCAAATTATGAATGGTGATAAACTAAAACTTAAATTCATGAAGTTTTCATAACTTTGATACTCATTCCAATATTAAACCAAGAAAAATAGTCAGTGATGTTAATGTGTTTGCCTTTCAAAAGATCTAATGTAAGTATTTATCCTGATTTACTGGTTCTGGAGTGGGAGGTGCCTGGGATTCTCTATCTTTAAATTTCCCCAAATGACCTATGTGGTAAGGGCTTAGAGTTGAGACATTAGTTTGAACTCAAGTTTGGCTTAATAGAGATACATACAGTTACATATGGAGCATTTAAAGATATAGCATAATTACAGGTTAGTATATACACATGTGTCTCTAGAGGGGCTAGAAGCCAGATACCACAATAGCAACAAATAAGTCTGGTGCCGCCATCTTGGTTTTGAATACTATTTTCCAGTAAATGGAATCAAAGCTCCCTGGAGAAGTGGCTGATCTGACCCCTGGGTCATAACACATACAGAATCTTTTAGTGACAGAAATTGAGAAAGTATATACCCCAAAAATGATTGGGATGTACCAAAGGGACACAGGAAACACTTGAAAGAGTTCCCAGTGGCCAAAGCTGAAATAATGTGACAAAATAAACCAAGTACCATTGGACTATAACTCAAGGTATAATAAGATAAATATCTGCAAGTCCATGTTGATATAAATAAGTGATTGAATAAACAGATGGGGGAGAAAAGAAAAATTTCCCATTCAAAAGAATTCTAAATGATTTATGCAGACACTCTGCTCTTAAAGAGGCGGCAAATAACCTCACCCCTTAGGGTGAATGGCACACAGTGGCCTTTTCAGTGAATTTTTCAGTAGAGAAACTTGATGAACACTACCTCAAGCCAGGTGATTGAGGTTAATCTCACCTTTGATAAGTCGTATTGATACTACATCTCCTTGATATGATATGATATGATATGATGAGAACGGCACTTAGCCTCCATGGTCTTCCTGCTAAAAACTCATTACCTCTGTATAATCATGAGAAAAACATCAGACCCATCCCAATTTAGGGACACTCTACAGAATTCCTATTGAGTCATCCCCCAACCTGTCAAGATCACAAGAGACAAGAAAGTCCCAAGAAACTGTCCCAGCTAAGGGAGCCTAAGGAGACATAACAACACATGTAAGGGCATCTTGGGTGATGATCATTGAACAGATAAAGGACATCAGGGGAAAACTGAGGACATGTGAATGAAGTATAGATTTTAGTTAATAATAGTTAATAATAGGGACGCCTGAGTGGCTCAGTGGTTAAGCGGCTGCCTTCGGCTCAGGTCATGATCCCAGCATCCTGGGATCGAGTCCCACATTGGGCTCCTTGCTCAGCAAGAAGCCTGCTTCTCCCTCTGCCACTGCCTGCCCCTCTGTCTGCCTGTGCTCACTCTCTCTGACAAAAAAAAAAAAAAAAAAGTTAATAATAGTATATCAACATTGGCTCTTTCACTGTAGCAAAGGTACTGTACTAATGTAAGATGTTAATAATAGGAGAAACTTGGTATTGGGTAGGCAGGAATTCCAGGCACTATCTTTGTATTGATTCTGTAAGTATAAAACTGTTCTAGAATAAAAATTTTATTCAAAAGTTTCCACCAGGTAACACTAATCATCAACCAAACATTGGATCTACTATTATAAATAATGCATAATTATAAAGGGAGACAAAATTCCATTCAACTGGGTTGATTTCATGGAGAAATCTGATCTGATCAGGGTCTTGAAGGCTGAGTAGGATTATAATGGGCTGTAATGGGAATAGAGTAAATAATATGCTAATGGAGCCAAGACGCCTTTTGGTGAAACAGAAGCTTTCTATGATGTTTTCTAGGCAGAACTCAGACCTGCTCTCCTCAAAAAAAGTGGTAAAAAAAAAAAAAAAAAGGCAGATGTTCAGATGCCCAAAAAGGATTGAACAAAAAGTAATCAAACACACAAGACCAAAGTCGGCTAATGGTGAAGATAAGGGGTGGGTGATCCACAGACCTCAGAAGGATGATAAGCATGGTTTCATGGCATGATTTGGATGGGCTAAAATATGTGTCTTGGTGTGCCGCATCACTGTCAGCAGCAGGAACACTGTGTTTCCATAAATGAGTCCCCAGACTAATATGCCCAGAGAAAGAAACACATGGGCACATCTTGGAGACATTGGTCATGGCTGTAAACCAGCACTGCCCATGGCCATGATCCATGATGTCCTTCCACAAGGACCCAAGCTCCTTACAGGCAACCATTTGGCCGTGCAAACCCTGCCTTAGCTAACCACCTTCTCCCTTTGTAGAGGAGTCCTACAATTCTCTCTTATGGCACCTTTCTCAGGAGTTGTGGGCCATAACTTTCCTCCCCTTTAGAACCTTCCCCAGGATTTCCTTCTACGAGGACTGTCTCTTACACCTCACTCCCTTCGCCAAAATGCACACCAATTTTGCCTCTATTATGTCCTCTATAACACAGTTACAAAGTGATCCATGGAGTCATTACCTTCAAAACAGCTCATTCTTCTATCTCCAAAAGAGTACTTTCTATTTTGTACAAAGCAGGTACTCAAAAATGGTTTTTAACTGAATGAAGCAGAACTCATGGGATGCTCAAAAAAATTAGACTGTATTTCCTTTTGGAAACTGTTCCTTGGTTTCAGGCTGTGAATCTACAAAACAAGTGATCATTTCTGCTTTGCTTGCTGTAAAGTGAGGCGTTGGCAGCTAACAAACACAGAAGAACAAAGTGCTCTAACCACATCACAGATCTCTAACCTGTGCCGAAGACTCTCATGTAATATGCACAGTGACCCAATGAGGTTAGTTTTCATCAGCAAGGTAACTGAGGAGGAAGAAGTTAAAACTGATCTGGTTACACAGTTGACAGGTGCCAAAACTCATGTGAACCCAGGGTTTGCATTACTCCCATATCCACACAGGTTCTGTTGTTTGTTTTGTCTTTGTCATCATGCTGCACTCTCCTTTGATCTGGCCTCTGCCAACATCACCAGAGCTACATGCCGCAGGACCTCTGCCAAAACGCTTCACGCTCTCTTCATCTGGATCAAACCTCTGTTCAATAGTCACTTCCTCCATGGCCTCTCTGGCCCTCTTGTTACATGCACTAAAATCTTCTTATCATTTTTCTGCATAGAAATGATCCTAGCCTCTAATTGTGTGTTCATTGCTGTCATGTCTCATTAGGGTTCTTCTCCATCCCTCCCCGTCGTAAGTTCCATGTTTATTCTGCTCGCCATTGCTTTTCCAACACCCACCAGGGTGCTGGATAAATATTTGCAGCGTGAATTAATGATTGCCTTGAACCATGTTATTCAGTGACTACATCCAGCCACACTAAATTCCATTCTCTAAAAGGAAGTGCACCCAAGGTTTACGATAAGCATACATCACCCTTTTCTGCCCCCTTGAGTGAGTTTTTCCAAGGGTTCCATATTTAAACCATATGACATGTGAACAGAACCCACAAACATACATGGAAGAACTTCAGGGAGGTAGAAAGGCCCTTCTGTATCCATTTTTTTGGTCAATAGTACAAATTCCTTTGACAATTTATTGAAGTTTTGAAAATAAAGCTCAAACTGCAAATATCCCTAGTCGAAGGTGTTCTTTCATTCCTCCTCCAGTAACTATTCTCTAAATGTCTATGGGTGCTACTCCACGTGCTAAAAAAGGCAGTTTGGAGCTGTCCTCATGGAGCACGTAATCTACAAGCAAACAAGTAAATAAATAAGAATTCTAAAGAGATGTGTGTGCCATGAAGAAAATACAGTGGGGTTAGGTGGTAGAGAGTGAAGGAGGGCTACTTCAGATAAGGTGGCCGGGACAGCCCTGAGTGTGGGATTGGCACAGAAATACATAAAGAGAACAACAAAGAGAATAGGGACCCAGAAAAGATTCACATGTAAATGGGAACCTACTATACAAGGGGTATTTAAAATCAGTGGAACAGTTCATTTTAACTCGGAAACAAGTAAAGATATATCCATAACTCATACAGAAAAGAGAAAGCCCATAATATAGAAGTAGAACTCTCAAAGTAGTTCAAGAAAGTATAGGAGCATTTGTTAGAAACATTTGTAAGGAAGGTCTGCACAAATGAGACAGAAAACAAAATCCAAAAACCAAAAAAGAAAGATAAAAATCTCCATCAAAATGTTACAGGTCTTTGAGACTGAAAGCATCATATGCTTAACAGACAAGCAACAGGCTAACATTGATATTTGACATTTTGTAACAAAGTAATATCCTATGATCCATATATTCCACTTATCATTAGTTAAAGACTTAAGTATCTGCACAATGAGGTATGCACAAAGAAGTGCTTTGCAATATTTTTAAAATTTTACTTTATTTCATTGTGGTAAGAATACTAAACATGAGATCTATTCTTAAAAGGTTTTAGCATTCAGTATATTATATTGAGTGTAGGTACAAAGTTGTACATCAGATTTCTAGAATTTATTCATCTTATTTAATCTTAATTTTATGTCTATTGATTAGTAGCTCCCCATTTCCCTGGTAGCCACCATTCCACTCTTCCATTAGATAAATTTGACTATTTTATTTTATTTTATTTTATTTTTTATATATTTTTAAAAATTTATTTATTTGCCAGAGAGAGAGAGAGCGAGAGCAAGCACACGCAAACAGAGTGGCAAGCACAGACAGAGAGAGAAGCAGTCTCCCCGCCGAGCAAGGAGCGTGATGCGGGACCCAATCCCAGGACACCGGGTTCATGACCCAAGCCGAAGGCAGCCGCCCAATCAACTGAGCCACCCAGGTGTCCCAAATTTGACTATTTTAGATCCTTACTATAGTGGAATTATGCAGTATTTGTCCTTCTGTGACTGGTTTATTTCATTTAACATAATGTCCTAAAGGTTTATCAGTGTTGTTGTATAATAAAGAATGTCCTTTTTAAAGGCTGAGTGATATTCCATTGTGTGTTTATGCCACATTTTTTATTCACTCATGTATGGGTAGATACCTAGATTGTCTCCACATCTTAGCTATTGTGAACAGTACCACAATGAATGTGGGATTGCTAATGCCTCTTCAAGATCATGATTTCAATTCTTCTGAAAAAATAGCCAGAAGTAGGATTGCTGAATTATACGGTAGTTCTATTTTTAAATTTTTAAAGGAAATTCCATACTGGTTTCCATAATGGCTGTAGACAACTTATCTTCAAGAAGGGTGCCATGAATACACACTGGGGAAAGGATAGTGTCTTCAAAAAATGGTATTAAGAAAAGCAGATACCACATGTAAAGGAATGGAATTGGGCCATTATCTTACACCACACACAAAGATCAACTCAAAATGGATTGAAGAGTTGCAGGTAAGCTCTGAAACTTTAAAACTCCTGGGAGAAAACATGGGAAGAAAAGCTTCATGACATTGGTCTTGGCAATGATTCACAGATATGACACCAAAAGCACAGGCAACAACAACAAAAATAAGCAAGCAAGAGTACACCAAACTAAGAAGCTTCTGCGCAGCAAAGGAAACCTTCAATGGAGTGAAAGGCAACCTTTACAATGGAAGAAAAAATTTTTAAACCATACATCTGGTAAGGGATTAATAACCAAATTTTAAAATGGGTTAAGGACTTGAGTAGACATCTCTGCAAGGAAGACAAATGGCCAACAGCTATATGACCAAAAGAAAAAAAAAAGCATAACAGCACTAATCATCAGGGAAATACAAATAAAAACCACAATGAGGTATCATCCCACACCTGTCAGGAGGGCTAGTATCAAAGAGAGAGAGAGAGAGAGAGAGAGAGAGAAATGTGTTCTCAAGGATGTGAAGACAACATTGACACAATTTTTTTTTAAATAATAAAAACTTGGGGAAATTTCTATGAATAGGAGAATGCTAGAGACTATGATATATTTCTACTGTGAAATACTATCCAAGACTCTAAAAGCATGATCTGTATAATTTCATGGTTAGTGAATGTTGAACCACCCTTGCATCCCATGAATAACCTGGTCATGGTGGATAATCTTTTTAATGTACTGTTGGATCCTATTAGCTAGGATCTTGTTGAGAATCTTGGCATCCACATTCATCAATGTGATAGAACAAATCAATAAGAGAAGAGAAAAGAACTATATGGTTCTCTCAATTGATGCAGAAAAAGCATTTGACAAGATACAGCATCCATTCCTGATTAAAACAATTCAAAGTATAGGGATAGAGGGGACACTCCTCAACTTCATACAATCTATCCATGAAAAACCAGCGAATATCATCCTCAATAGGGAAAAGCTGACAGCCTTCCCTTTGAGATCAGGAACATGACAAGGATGTCCATTCTTTTTTTTTAATAATTTTTTAATTTTTTAAAACATATAATGTATTATTAGTCCTAGGGGTACAGGTCTATGAATCGCTAGGTTTACACACTTCACAGCACTCATCATAGCACATACCCTCCCCAATGTCCATAACCCCACCCCCCTCTCCCTACCACTCCCACCCCGGCAACCCTCAGTTTGTTTTGTGAGATTAAGAGTCTCTTATGATTTGTCTCCCTCCTGATCCCATCTTGTTTCATTTATTCTTTTCCTACTCCCCAAACCTCCCACGTTGCATCTCCAATTCCCCATATCAAAGAGATCATATGATAGTTGTCTTTCTCCCATTGACTTATTTCGCTAAGCATGATACCCTCTATTTCCAAAGGATGTCCACTCTTGCCACTGTTGTTCAACATAGTTCTAGAAGTCCTAGCAACAGCAATCAGACAACAAAAAGAAATAAAAGGTGTTCAAATTGGCAAAGAAGAAGTCAAACTCTCTCTCTTCCCAGACGACATGATACTTTATATGGAAAATCCAAAAGACTCCACCCCCAAACTACTAGAACTCATATAGCAATTCAGTAATGTGGCAGGATACAAAATCAATGTACAGAAATCAGTTGCTTCTTAACACACTAACAATGAAAATACAGAAAGGGAAATTAGAGAATTGATTTCATTTACTATAGCATCAAGAACCATAAGATACCTGGGAATAAACCTAACCAAAGACTTAAAGGATCTGTACTCGAGGAACTACAGAACACTCTGAAAGAAATTGAAGAAGACACAAAAAGATGAAAGACCATTCCATGCTCATGGATTAGAAGAAAAAACATTGTTAAAATGTCTATACTGCCTATACCATCTATACTTTCAATGTCATCCCGATCAAAATTTCACCAGCATTTTTCAAAGAGCTGGAACAAACAATCCTAACATTTGTATGGAACCAGAAGAGACCCCAGATTGCTAAGGAAATGTTGAAAAGAAAAACAAAACTGGGGGCATCACATTGCCTGATTTCAAGCTTTACTACAAAGCTGTGATCGCCAAGACAGCATGGTACTGGCACAGAAACAGACACATAGACCATTGGAACACATTAGAGAAACCAGATATGGACCCTCAACTCTATGGTCAACTCATCTTCGACAAAGCAGGAAAGAATGTACACTGGAAAAAAGACAGTCTCTTTAATAAATGGTGCTGGGAAAATTGGACAGCTATGTGTAGAAGAATGAAACTCAACCATTCTCTTATACCATACACAAAGATAAACTCGAAATGGATTAAAGACCTCAACGTGAGACAGAATTCTATCAAAATCCTAGAGAATATAGGCAGTAATTACATGGTTACGTGTTCACGACATGTTTTTGGATGAACCAACAGGTTACAAGATTTACATAAAGCACACTGTGTATCTTTATGGGTAAGCGCACACATACATACTCATACACATTTATATATACACAAAAGCTCTAGGAGGATAAACCCCATGCTAATAACAAGCTTCACTCTTGTGCTCACTCCAGTGCTCAAATAAGAGGTAACTAGAGACAGAGTGAGGCCCCTCAGGAGACAGTACTGATAACAGTAGGTCTCTCAATGACTGGATATCTTGGCAGAGGAGACTGGGAATGGTGATCAAAAGAAAACTCTAGCCTTTTTGGTCATGTTTTGATTCTTAACATGGAAAACATGCTCCTTTTTAATGTCTTATATATTGTTTTTTCTGACAAAAAGCAATTTCCCGGGGGCAGTCTATCAGAATTTGGAGGGTGCTTTCCAACCAACCATGTATATCCTGGAGGTCCGAGGTAGGTGGGGAAATCATCTTGTGTCTGACCGATCATTTGTGGCAAGGAGCAGAATTCTTGATCAGTATATCTTGCACATGAATAAAGCAGAAGCAAAAAAAAAAAAAAAAAACCAAAAAACCTGTTGAGAATTGCTGCTTATACCTTACTTGGTGTTTTTAGAACTCTTGCACTTCAGTAGGTGCTAATAAATGCATCATTATTACTGAGCCTTACAATAACCCTGTGGAGAAAGATTACCATCTCCCTTTATAAAGTAGGAAAGTAAGGACCTGAGTCACTTCACCCACTCATGGCCCAGTATTTTCCAAAGAATATCAATGGATATGTAGCTCAGAGAGAATGTGTCCCTTCTAATGAAGAACGCACTTCCCTCCTCCCAGTCAAAACCCCCTCCCCTAGCCAAGCGGGATGAACACTCCAGACTGCCTCCAGAGGGAGCCATGGCTCAGGACTCCCCAGGCCTGATGGGAGACAGTTGGCTCTCCGTGTCAGGTCTGCCCACACCTGAATCTGCACAGGCTGTGGGCAAAGCCATCAGGACAACCGGGAAGTAAGTGGAAGGTGAATGGAAGTATAGCAGCCATGACTAGAAATCAGCAAGAATAAAACACACGAGAATCTAGAAGGTCAAGCTTCTTACAAGCTATCTCACTAATTGCGTGAACTTCCAAAAGCCTCTTTCTGAAACATAGTCAGGGTCACATGGTGAAAAAGCAAGTCTTCAGCACATTCTGCCTGACACGATCCTGTCCCACAGAGAGTTTGTGCACCCAGGGAGGGCTTGCCGCTGGTCAGTCCCCGCTCACCCACAGCTCCGGGTCAGACACACCCCGGGACAAACACAGTCCTCTTCTCCAGCCACCTTGAAAAGTCAGACTGTATCCCTAGTAACAGGCTCTATTCTAGGGTCCAAACATGGTGGTACGCGAGGAGAGAGCACAGAGGAGAGGGGTCTGAAATGCCTGTGGGCTGCTGAGTGAGGAAGGCTGAGTGGTAAGGTCAAGTCTCTTACTCCGTACAGATCAAGCAACAGCCTTTCAGGGCTCTGAAACATGAGCCCTATGGCTTGTCCCTTCTTTTACTATGGAATTCAATACACATGATAGATAGATGATAGATCGGTGACAGATAGATATGACACATCTTGAGACATAAAGAGAAATAATTTTAGAAATGTAGCTAGCATAGGTAATTTCATTTATTGGGGGGAGGGGGAAGCACCATCATTTGCACTCTGTGGCAAGTTAGTGAGAGCAGGCAACCCTTGGGACCTCTTGCCCTAACTGGATGGAAACTTTGAGCGCCTCTGTTCCTTCCAAGCGCCTTTGGAGGGACCCTAACTTTCAGACAGTCAAGCTACCTTCTTCCCCCAAGTCTGAATATTAGCACAAACCATCTTTTTCTCTGAAGCAGCACTAGAGGTACACCCCACTTTAAGAAGTGCCTAAACTTGCCAAGCTCATCAGTCATGAAATGTTATCCACATTACAGAATAATTCTTTGCACCACACTGTTATAGCTTTGAATAACAAGTTTCCACCACGTAGGATGAAGCTACCATTCAGCACACAGCAATGTTCCGACTACTTACTGAGCTCAGAAGTCGCTGGCTGAGGCTCCACCTTACAGAATAGCTCTCCACTTTCTACAGGGCTGGGTTCCCTCGAACGGCAAATCCCTCTGGTACATTCAAAACATGATTCCGTACAACTTCAATCCAGTTCATAACAGAGTTTGCGGGAACACGGCCTGGGTCGGAAGCGAGGAGCATCTGCTTTGGCAGACGGGCCTCTCCCCAGATAGTGTCTTCCCAGATCCAAAAGCTAGAGGCAACGTGAGATGACCACCCCTTGGAGTGGCGGGAGGAATAAAAAGTCACAGATTTCCTGCGGACATCTTCCTGCTGAGCCTGTGATAAGGTCTGAGAGGAAGTGCCTGCCCTCCCAGAAAATTATCTAGAGCCTCCAGCCTGCGCCCCTCCACCTAAGGACAGGCCTTTCCAGCAGGAAAGGGAGGGGCTCGGACAGGCAGGGGTGGGAAGGGCACAGAGATAAAGTCCCCAGGTCAGGCCGGAGCAGACGCAGGAGGCCTGGTGCACACAGCTGTGCCTGGTACCGGCGTCTGTGTGTGTAAGATTCGGACCTGGGGGCGGGGAGGGGGGGAGGGGGGAGAAACCCACTCGCTTCAGGGCTGTATATTTTCATTCAGGGGCCATTCGGGGTCTTCGGGCTTGTTTTTCCTCTGTGCTGACTCATTTTCATTTCAGATTCAACAAATCGCAAGAGTAATCTTCGGAGTGTTTAATACTCAGCAAACAAATATGCAGAAATGAGCCTGGTTTTGGCAAGAGATGGGCCCCCAAACACACACACACACGCGCGCGCGCGTGCGCGTGCGCCCGTGTCCACGGACACACCAGCCAGCCCCGGTTGTCTGGGTCCCAAAGATTTACTGAAGTCTTCCTCACTCGCGTCCTGCCCCTGGGAAGCCCAGGCTCGTGCTTCTCAAAGTGCAGCCAGCAGTGCTCAGCCAGAGGCCCCGAATGGCTGCATCTGTGAGCAGTCACATGCAGGACCCGAGGTGACCCTCCCAGCCCAGAGGCGGCAGGACGGCGAGCCAGGGTCCCGCTGCCTTGGTTAGAAGCACACGTCGCTGCCCCGCTACTCCTCACTCCCTGGGTTATAAATTGGAAACAACAGGACAACCTCTGTCCCTGACGTGAGGAGAAAGCCAGGTAGCTGTGCTCTCTGGAGGGGAGACGATGCTGAGTGACGTCCCTGCCATCGAAGACACTCCCCCCTCCCCAGGGACAGAATAGAGCAAAGAACCCTGACTGTGCGGCACCATCTGTGTCACGGTCTAGATCAGAAGCGCTCAGGACATCCGATCTAATGCCTTCTCGCGATTAGCAGGAGGAAGAAGGAGAAGAAATTCATAGTGAAGGCAAAGCCTTTTCCAGACGCAGAAAGACCTGTGACCCAGTACCCCGGGCTGCTGAGTCCTGGGGCAGCTCACCTGGCCTCACTGAGCTCCGGCAATCCCTGGTTCTTCGTTTAGATAGGTCCCTGCCACCCTGACTTCCACCAGCCTGACCCCGAGCATTTCCCCACCCAGCCTCCATGCCTTCCCCCATCTCCCGCTCTGTCCCGGGCTCTGCACACCCCCAGTGCGCGTGCTGGGGAGCAGAGGGCTGTCTGCCTGTGTTGCTGGGCACAGGAAGGTCGGCATGAGGGACTAGGGTCCAAGGGGGTTGGAGGTTACAAAAAAAAGACACTAGTCCCCGAACGATGGACCCACAACAGTGGGAGCTCAGGAGACCCGAGAACTCACCTGTCTCGATCCCCCCTGGTTAAAGGTGAGGAAAGTAGGGCTGCTCCAGAAGCAGGGAAGCCTGGTCACAGACAACCACAGGTCAGAGGCAGGGCCCGGGCCCCTGATCGTCCAGACTCTCTCTCCAGCTTTGCTCTCCTGTCAGCCCTGCCTGTCCCGGCCCTACCTCTTCTTTTTCCTTCCCAGACTCAGAGCATGCACGCCTTCCTTGGGCCCTGTCTGGGATAACCGATTTCTTTGAACCAGAGTGAAGTTAGTTGGAAAATCTCTGCGGTGGTTTGCCAGTGCGTCCACAGAGTTTTGTCTCCCTCTCCCAGCGAGGGCTGGTACCTCTTCAACAGGCTAACGAAAGAATTGCAGGAAACCTGATGGTCATGGAACTTCAGAGCTGGGTCCCGGAAGGAGGTAGACCTCCACTTGGCTCTCTCTCTCTCTCTCCGAATAGCCAGGGGAACCCAGCTGTGAGGCCGTGAGGGGGCCCAGGCCTCATGGGAAGCCGCAGCCTGCAGGTGTTGGGGCCCACGGTCCTTGCTGAGGTCCCCAAGAGCGCAGACTGCTCTCCCGCCATGAGCGAGGAGGGCTCACTGGTGACTTGGAGGCCCCCGGGCCCTCTGCTGCAAGCACGACCTCGCTGAGCCCAGTGCCCTCAGGAGCACGAGGGATGGTGACAGTGGTGCAGGGCTTATTTTACGTTGTGAGGTGACTACACAGCACGAAGGAACAGGGAAAAACCTCCTTGAGTGAGGCCTGGACTCCCACAAACGTAAGTTTTGGTTTTTAAATGTCACCTCGTTTTTCCTTATGGCCAATCTTCCCATCACCTCAAATGCCCCGAAAGAAGATGTAGGCCACATAGTAAAGGGGTAACGTGATGAGTGATGGGAAGGAGGAGAAGCCAATCCCTCCCGAATCCCAGGAGCGGCCTTAAAGACAGGGTCTACATATGAGACGCCTTTCCCGGGGAGGGCACGACGGTGCATCTGGGAGCAGCAGGGGAGGCGGCAGGGCTGCTGCGTCCTGTGGCCCCCCGGGCCCCAGGAACCCGGTGCTGCACTGCCTCCAACCTCGCTGGTGGCTGTTTCTCAGTCACCTTGTCATAACCACACTTGCCTGGTCTAAGTCCTGTGTCTTCCTCTACCGGCCGTGTGGACCTGGCCACGCACTGGAACCTGGGCCCCTGTTCCCTCATCTGGAAAAGGAGGGCAGTAATGGCACCTGCTCCCAGACGAGGGTCATGTGGGTGGACTGAGTTATCCCCCGGGAAGTGCTGAGAACACCGCCCAGATCCAAAACGTTCATGTGTACTTGTGTTTCTGTTTTACTTTAACTGTGCCTCTGCGTTGTCTCAATAAACTTGCAAGTTAGAGGCAAAAAGCACATTTCCCTCTTCCATGCCTTTATTTTTGGAATCGGCTGACAGCTCCATGGTGGGTGCTCGGAGAACACTGCGGCGCGACTGACGGGTCATCTCAGGGTAATAAAACAGGCGACCACCACACCACAGACTCCGTGCCTTGCCTTGGCCGGGGTGGGGGGGGGGGGACGCTGCTTCTGGAGCAATGACTTGGGCCTTTCTCTGCAGTCATTTGAACCAGCCTGGGGCTGAGGAGGGCTGAGCGGTGGCCACCTCTATGGGGACAGTGACATGGACGCTGCTCGGGGGAAGGCTGGTCTGTCCCTGTGTGGGATCGCACCCGTGTCTCAACAGCTTCCAACAGGCCATGCAAAGCCTCAAGGCCGAGAACTTGTGCTGGTTGTGCCCCACTCTTGGGGTCCTTGGTCGTGCTGGCCCCTGAATAAGGCAGAGCTCTTGGGCTGCTTGGCCCCTGCATGGGCCCCGTCTACATGGGCTTGCAGCATCTCCGGGCCGTGAGGAGCTCCCATCTCATCCAGCCAGAGGGGACTCTGTGGAACCCTAGAGGAGATTCGTGTGACACTAGCGAACCCTGCTTTCTGTTCAGCCGGAGTCTCTCCATAGAGAGACGTGGATCCTCTCTCCCAGACTCGAGCCGGGACCTCCCCTTTCAACAAAGTAATCCAAGCGTCTTTCCCTTCACACGCTCAGGGCCTCCTCTCCTTTCCTGAGACCATCATCCAAAGGACACGGGCAGGGAGGATTTCACCTACTAGGCCCTTGCAACCATATTTCGTGGTGAAAACTTCAGCCATAATACAGGTCAGACCATGTATTTATTTTATTTTTTTAAGTAGGCTCCACACCCAGGGTGAGGTTTGAACTCATGACCCTAACCTCAAGAGTCACATGTTTTCCCAACTGAGCCAGCTAGGTCCCCCAGGTCAGACTGTTTAAACAACCAAATGCCAATTCAGCTCTCGGTTGAAAGGCATCTCCTGGAGATCAAGAAGTACGAGATATGGGTACGAGTTGAAAATGATGTCACTGTGACCATGAGACGGGCTGAGGCCTGTAAAGGGGTCCCAGCACAGTGCCTGGGAGATGGTAGGTGCTTTTTAACATTTAGTTATTATTTTGTGGTGGGATTAGGAGGAGAATGGTGCAAACGCCTGGTGCCCACGCCTGGTGCCCAGAAACATGTGGAAAAACAAACAAGATAGCGGGGGAGTGAGCCCCCATCTTGCCCTGACTCTCGGGCTGGTGGGGCAACGTGGAACCCGGGGTGTTACACAACTGGGGGCCCAGGGACACAAAGACACCAAAGCTCATGGGCCCGCCACCTTGGACAAACATGGGCCAGGAGTTTGGCCCAAATCACAGAGCCCGAAGGCCTCATTCAGCAGCTGGGTTTGAACCAAGTGTCTGGGGCTCCTTTGCTGGTCCCCAGGCCTTCCTTCAACAAGTCACGCCCTCGGTGCCTGCAGCTTCTGCAGTACTTGCCAAAACCCTCCTGGCGCACACCAAGAAGAGTTCCGCTTCTCACACTTTCCATTTCAGGCTTCCTTCACGTGGTTCACTAAACCCTCCCTCCTCTGCTACTTTAGCTGGCGGCCTCTGAAGCAAAAGGTGCAGAAAATACAAGTTGATTTAAGAGTACAAGACATCTGCAGACTCCATCTGCCTTCAGAACTTCCCTATTGAGTCACCAATGCCTTGCATTTACCCCTGACATCTAAAAAGCCCCTCCCCAGTCCAGCAGGCCCACTCCCCGCACTTCCCAGCCTGGCTCAAAGACGCCACATCACCAGGGCTGAGTGTGGAACCAAGGGCCTGCCCCCATCCTGGCCTTGGAGCCTTCTCCATGTAGTCAGAGAACGCTCTTCTTCAAAGCAAGCAACCCCACTCCTTCGGCAAAAGGCTCACACCCACCAGCTCCCTCGGACAAGAGCTCATGGCTTTTGAGTTGTCCGTTTTCACCAAGTAGGTCTATACAAGCAAGGCTGTGAGTTCCTCCCCCAAGGGAGGGACCTTGTCAAGGGCTTCTTTCAATTCCCAGTGCAGAGCAGAGTCTGGAGATGGGCAGGGAAGGTGCTGGCAGGATGAATGGGGGACCGGCGGGGTCCGCAGTATCCCGGAATGTCTAGGAGTGCCTGTTGGCCTGCTCATGGCTGAGAAGATGAGTACACAGGCTTTCTTCTTTAGTCCCTACTCCTGTTCAGCACTCCTTCCAAGCCTAAAGGAGTCTCTTCCCTTGACTCACCTCCATGATATCAAGACCCCATAACTTAGCAGATGCCATAGAGGGGTTTCTACCGCTCCCTAGTTGTGCTTAAACATGGCATGAACATCTTGTCTCCTCAATAAGACTATGAGCTCCTACAGGGCAAACATATTTTGCAAACTGTCAGGGCTTTTGGGAGCATGATGACATTTATGGAGCACAGATTCTATACCAGGCAACATGCTAAGTTTTACCTGAACTTCCCCACTCGGCCCTCGTATTAGCTCTCTGAGGTTATTACTATTATTATCCTCAAGGTACTGATGGAAAGACTGAGAGAGATAATGTGCCCGAGATCACCCAGGTAGCAAACGCAATGGCCTTTGATCTCCCGTCACTTACGGGATGGTTCCATGGTTCTGCAGCGGTGTCCGCCATGTTTTCCCGCACCAGCCCTACCACCAGTCCGACAGGATGTTCTCATCAGGCACAAAGGTATGGCCACCTCTGCTCTATCTGCAAGGTTTCCATCAAACTGCCAGTGTGTGACTCTGGCTTGAGGGAATTCCCACCTGACTCCGCCATGGTGCTCGCTGTTTCCCACTGACCAGCAGGAGCCTCTCAGGTACTGCACCTCCGAGCTGGGTCTGGCATCCCGACACCAGGACAGTTCAGGGTTCACACCTGCCTATTCCCCTCACACTCAAACTACCAATACGAAATTAGGTGCAGGGCCTCGGAAGGAGGCCTCAGAACAAGTGAGGAGGGCGGGCGCAGAAACGTCACTATCTGACGGCAAATGCGCCTCAGGATCCGAGTTCTAGTCCCAGCTCTGCCCACTCACCACTCCGCCACCCAAGTGGTGGTCCCTTCTCTGACTGGACTCAGCCTCCCCCTTGTTCACAGGAGGGGCTGGGCGGAGGAAGAGGGGAGCTGCTCGGAGGCCCCGCTCAGCCCTGACACACCGAATTCTCTCAGGCATGATGCCACACACATCCCCAGGCTCAGCACAACCTAACACAACCGCCCCCTGGTCCGGGAGGGATTCTGCTCCTCCCTCCGGCCCGGGCACATACTGTATTACAGTAATGAGAGCTTTGGTTGCTTTAAATATCACAAAACAAAAACAACGGGCAGCCTGCTTCCATCATCATCCCCTGTCCAGACCACAGAGGAGAGCGCCGCCAGACCGAGGCCAGAGCAGAGATGGCGAGAGAAGCCCGCAGAATCCCTTTCAGGAATCCATTGGCTCGTATCTGGAATGAAAATCACCAATAGCAGGGGCTGTGAAGGGCCAGTCAGAGGGAGAGCCCGCGAGGTCACTCTGGGACAGAGAGGCCCTAGCCGTAGTGAGATCGGAGCCTGGGTCCTGGATCCACCAGAGAGGAGTTGGTGCCAAGCCTGAGGCTGTCGGAACCGCGGTCTCTCACCTCTGGGAGAGGCAGAGAAGTCCAGCCAAAGGTCTCCACAGAAATGAGGCGAGCCTCCCCCAGGTCCCGGGAGGCGCCCACAAAGCAGAACAACAAGCATTCATCAGTTGGGAAGGAGCCGGTGGGCAATGTGGAGAGGCCTGGAGCCGGATTCTTTGTCCCTCTGGACTCCCCCAAAGCCACAAGGGGATCTGGCAGACCCTAGAGGATCTAGAAGCAAGAGCTCTGCTGTTCAGCTCACCACACAGGGGCCCTACTAAGCTCATATTCTGTAAAATGCCCTGTGGTGGTTCAGAGGCCTTATCATATAGTTATTTGGTGTTGGAATGGACCAAGTCAGGATGAAGGGCTTGCACGCTGAGCAATCTTGCACATAGGCAACGAGCAGGGCCATACGCAGACCCTCAGCCCACAAACCTGGCTCCTTCTCCCTGTCCCTCTCTCTGGCTGGCTGACTCTGCAGCTCCAAGGCGCCCCCTAGTGATTAGGGAAAGTAGTGGACACATATTGTCAGGACAGGTAGGGGCTAGGGGCAGACAGATGCTCTTTCGTCACCATGCCAGTCCAGACCACCTGACCCCAACAGGTGGTGCCTCCACCAGAAAAGGAAGTTGAAAGGAGATTTGCCAGTAATTTGTGTTTGACAGCAGACACCCATGGGCAAGTCTTTCCTAACCTTGAGGTCCTTTGCTGGATGAGGTTTCTCAACCAACATGTCAGTCAGACATCTTTAAAGGCAAGAGGAAGGTCTCAAGTCCAGCGAAGGATGGAGGTCCTTTTGCCTGGAGCCTGCCCCACAGCTCCTGCCAGAAAGGGCATCACCAATCTGATGGGGATCCCCACGTGCTCACAGAGGACAGAGTCAGGCCAGTGGAAGTTAGTCTTCAGAAAAGGCTGGGGTTGGGGGCTGGGCTGGTGGTAACTGCTAAAAAAAAAATCCATTGAACTATGAAAACCAGACACTCCAGGAACTGGAGTGTCTGGTTTGGACCACATGGCCCGGCCTGCATGTGAATTTAGGCTCCATGAGGGGAAACCTTTCTCTGTTGGTCACTGTTGAAACCCCAACACCAAACACAGTTCCTGTCATGGAGCAGACTCTCGGGACATACTTGTTGACCAAACGCACAGTCGGTGTCCATAAGCATTTCTTGCCTTTCCTTCTCAGTTACTCTCAGGAACTTAAGTGGACTACGGATTTGTGGCCCTTTTGCCACTTGTGGCTGGTACTAAGTGGACAAGACCGTCCTAGAGCACACCTCCCTGTTCCTCATTTCCCTCTGGCCTGCCCTGGCCCTCCCCCACCATCTCCCTTCCACCACGAACAGGAGCACGACAGCGAGCTCTCCATTACCTTCCCTCCCTGAACTCCTCGCTGACGCTGAGGACCTTCTGTCTTGGACTGGAAGTTCATTTTTTTCATATGATTCAGTCTTGTCAGTTTTTATCCCATTTGTATAGGGCTGGCTATATTACCTGATTGTAAACTCACTGAGATCAGGGACTAAGTTATAGATCTGTGGTACACACCATGGCACTCTGCACCATGCTTTAAATTTCCAAACTTTGCAGACTGTCTCCAAAGCCCAGACTTCCCCAGGTATACTGTATTCCTCATGGTTCCCCCTGAGCCTTTTCCCTTAAATGTAGTCCCAACTTTTAAAAGGATAAAAGGCTCCAAACTTTCCTTAACCAGCATTTATGAATGTTTATCACATACCAGACAGTGTGCTGTGTGGGAAAGAGGGAAAGCTATACAGAGGCATATCTTAGAGATATTGTAGGTCTGGTTCCCGATCACCACAATAAAGCTAACATCGCAATAAGGTGAGTAAAATGAATTCACTGGTTTCCAAGGGCATAGAAGTTGGGTTTTTTTGGGGTTTTTTTTTTTTTAAGATTTTATTTATTAATTTGACAGAGAGAAATCACAAGTAGACGGGGAGGCAGGCGGGGGGGGGGGGTGGGAAGCAGGCTCCCTGCCAAGCAGAGAGCCCGATGCGGGACTCGATCCCAGGACCCTGAGATCATGACCTGAGCCGAAGGCAGCGGCTTAACCCACTGAGCCACATTGTATTGTAGTCTGTTAAGTGTGCGATTGCATTGTGCCCTAAAAAAGTACAGATCTTAACTAGAAATAACTTATTGCTAAGAAATGCTAACTACTATCTGAGCTTTCAGGGGTCATGATCACTGAGCCCGGATCTCCATGACAAATACGGTAACAATGAGAAAGTTTGAAATACTGTGAGAATTACCAAAATGTGGCCCAGAGACATGAAGTGAGCAAAACCTGTTGGGAAAATGGCATCAATACACTTGCTCGATGCAGGGGTGCCACAAGCCTTCCATCTGTTAAAAAACAGTATGTATCTACCAAGAGTGATAAAAGCAAAGAACAATGAAGTGAGGTGTGCCTGTGTGTACACACACACACACACAGAGCATAGACCAGAAATGCCTCCGGTTAAGCCTCTTTTTCTACAAAAGCCAAGAGAGTGAGCCAGCTGAGTGGTTCAGCAGAAATGGTGCCTGAACCGGCTCCTCTACTAACGGTGTAGCCTTGGAGAGACCAGTATTCTCCCTGAGATTCCGTCTCTCAGTCTGTAAAACAAAGGACGTTCCCTCTCTCCTACTCCGTTCCTGGTGGGTGGCGAGTGGTTGCAAAGTGCATGTGACCACAGTCTGTAGTGGAAAATAAAAGAGCCAAAGCTGGGGCACCTGGATGGCTCAGTTGACTGAGCGTCTGACTCTTGGTTTTGCTCAGGTCATGATCTCAGGGTCCTGGGATCGAGTCCCGCGTTGGGCTCCCTGCTCAGCAAGGAATCCGCTTCCCCTTTCTCGCTCCCTCTGTCCCTCCCCCAACTTGTTCTCTCTCTCAAGTAAATAAATCATTTTTAAAAAGCTGTAGCTATTGAGAGGAGAGGGAGAGGCACAAGATTGAAATAGTTTGGAGATAAAATCTAAGCAGCTACTTTTTTTTAATTATAATTAACACACAGTGTGTATCAGTTTTAAGTGTACAAGGTTATGTATGACTCAACAATTCTGTACATTACTCAGTGTTCACCACAATAAACGCAGTCACCATCTGTCACTGAACAACGTTAATACAGCATCATTGACTCTATTCCCTGGGCTGCACTTTTCATCCCTGTGACTTGTCTTAGAACTGAAGTTTGTACTTGTTGATCCCCTTCACCTATTGCCCGAGGAGACAGACCTAGAAAAAAGTGATTCTGTAACCAGAAGCAGCTACTTTTAAGACCACATCAACAAAGTCCATACCCAGAGACTTTAGTAGCAATGGACTTTCAGTGACTGGGCTATACTTGAAGTGACACCTGTGAATCCAGCTGGGCACCCAACTTCCACACAAAACAAGAATGAATATAAGGCTTTATATTGTTCTTGGCCTTTTTGAACTCACCGGTTCCGTGAGCTATAAATACAATCTGATTTTCTAGTTGGAGGAGAAAGAAAAGAACGTAATAGAGTGTATCTCTTTGTCCTGGCCGATGGGAGACATTAAAAATTTTCAAAGGAAAATGGCAGAAGTCATCCAACAAGGAAGGAAGGAAGGGTGACCATGTTGGCAAAAAAGCAAAAGCAAGGAATGTGATTCAGTACTTTGTGCCCCGTGATGCCTGGGGCAAGGATGCTGGGAAGAAACTCAGAAAAGAGGAGAAAGAAGAACTCCAAACTATACCTCCAGAGCCATAAGAAGAATGAGACTTTCCTCAGGCAGGGAGTAGTGAACCCTGTGACAAGGGAGCCGAGTCTCCAGAGTCCACAGGTTCAAGTGGGAAAAGGAGAGGAGTGGCTTCCCTATAAAGAAAACAAGAGAATTCATTGAAGGACCTTGGAATGTTTCACCTGTCAAAAGAAAAAAAAAAAAGATTCCCCTAGAAGTTGATGGTCTTCAAATACGTGATGGACGCACCCTCCTGAAGTAGAGACATTCAGATCACACAACAGAGCTTCAGAGTTTTAACTTAAGGAAGTGCCAGAGGGGCAGATCTCAACTGAACATAAGGGGGGTGGGGAACATCCTAAGAATTAGAGGCATCCAAAACTGGGGTATGTTTCTGTGTGGTATGAGCCCCCTGTTACAGGAAGTGTTCAAGTAGAGGCTGGATAATCATCTGATTTAGAAGACAGTAGGGAAGAGTCCTTCTCTCTGCAAGAGACTCGGCCAGCTAACTTCTAAAACCCTTCCTATTTTTAATAATCTATGTGTCTGTTCATTAGAGCCCACAACTGGGTATGCAGACACCAGTCCAACACAGAGGACCATGAAAGAACTCCTTCTTCACGCCAATGGAGATGTGAAGCTTCACACATAATGATAATTTATGGCCCAAGAATTATCTGATTTGTAGACATGTGAACCCTCACATGCTCACACCGCCTCCACAAGCAGACACCGCAGCTGGTCCTTGTCACCTTCCATGATCGGCTATCTGGCCCAGATTCTGTGGCAAAAGTGACATATGAGGACCTCGCTCTATTACAGCTAAATCGTTTAAAGTAAACTTGAGCTTCAGTCAGAAGTGAGATCTGGAGAGTAGTATTGGTCACTTTTCCAAGAAAATGTGGTAAACTTATTTAAGGCCACTTAACAGTTAGAAAGAATAATTAGATCTACTGGGGTCAGTCATAAAATCCCAGTTACTGAAGTGTTTGAATCTATAAACATATGTTAGTAAATTACCTCTGTTTTTCAGTTCCACTTCTTGTGTCCTGATCTCCTAAAACCTTAAATTATTTATCAGGGTCTTGGATACCACAGAAGTGAAAGCCAATACTCTCAGTGTTTGTCTTACTTGGTCTCACCACAACACACACAGAAGACAGAATATAGGAAAGAAAACACGGGTTAGGATCACACAGTGTATACGGTTTCCTTTTCTGTCTCAGTAGCTCTAAGCTGTTTGGGGGTCTGGACTCTGCATGTCCCCCCAGTGCCCTGCAGATGACTAATGACTGATCAACATCTCATAGCCCACAGCCCTTCAGAACCATCTCCTCTAACAGCTTGTCATAGCCTCAAATCTCAATATCAGAGTCCTATAGTCCCAGGGCTTCCAAAATTTTGGTTTGAATGTACATTTTAACAGACATATATTTACTGTCCATTTAGTAAAAGAATGACTCAACCCAAGCATGCTCATCCTTCTACTCAAGTACTTCCTCTTGTGTAGCAGTCTGCACGGACACCAGGATCCCAAAGCTGACAGCATGTGATAAAAATCCAGAAAGCTCAGCACCACTCCTGCAATCCTGGAGTCCCAAAGTCTCAGGCTTCCCAGGGACAAAACAGTCCCCTGGGTGTGAATCTCCAATATGGTGCTCAAATACCTTACGTGAGATCCTTGGCTGAGCTCCCTGAAAAGCGTTATGACATACAAAAGTATCTAGATCATGGCCGTGGAGTCCACCAAAGCCTGAGGCATAGCATTCACAGGGTCCCAAGCCTGCATATAAGGTCCAGGGCTGAAAAGACAAGGAGCACATTTAGCCGAAGTGGCAGAATATAGTGTTGCCAGGGGAAGCCAGGATATTGCTGCTGAACATCAAGTATGGGGTGAGCTAAGGTTGAAAACAGGAAAGCAAATCCCAAGGCCAGAATCCTGCAATCCTGGAAACAAGAAACATGGTGAAGAGTCTCCGGGAAAAGTCATAGTCACTGTGAAAGTGCGGGACACACACCTCTATATGGTCCCTGGTAGTTTAAAGAAGCTCTCTCAGGAGTAACAACATTTGTTCAAAGATGCGTATGGTTGTAGTCAGGGCATGTGTAGGCTATCGCTTCCCTAACTAATTCAGCCACATCCCAGCTCCTAAAACAGGGCAGGTGAGAAAAGAAGCTAATAAAGATGCAGAGATCTTTCTGAGCATTATCTAAACTATTTGTTTGCACATCCAAAAATCTTGGCATTTTATGCCTAAGAATGTTCCCAGGGAGCCTCAGCAATTGAGCTTCTATCCGTAGTATTATGGACCTAACACTGAGTTTTCACTTGGATAAAACTGAGGGCATTTGTAGAAATAGTGAGCGATTCTTACAGAAAGGAAATGAAAACAAACTTATTGAATACATTGAAAAATTCTACGTTTTGCTTTTATTTGCTCATGCTCTGAACAAACCAAACGAGGAACAGAGAATGGCACCACAGGGTCCAGCCACCAGCTGGGCGGCCCGGAGGGACCAGACGACATAACCACATCTAGCCGCAAACCATTCTCCATGCTCTAAAGCCAATGTTCATAGAAGGGAGCGACCCCAAATTACAGCAACCACTACAGTCCATTTTTTTACAAAAATCTGGATGTGCAGCGCGGGATAAAGCCAATGAGGAATAGTGGGGAAGGGGGAGAAGCATCCAGAATGAACGCAGAAACAGAACAATGGGATATAAAAGAATGTGAGTGGAACCAGTACAGATCTCATGAAGGCAACTATTAAAGCATTCTGGCCCAGCTAGGCCAGCGTTTAGAATTATAATGCTAACGTGACAGGTTTCAATTCAGTTCTGCGCACAGTTTTTGAGGAGGCACTGAGAACTCCAAATGCCTCTAATGGGTTCTTGAAATCTCCTTCCCACCCGCCATGTTTGTGTCACGGCGTCACGGCGCAGTGATGTAAGTCAGCAGGCCATGCTGGCCTCCTGCAGCACGGCCTGCCCTGAGCGCATCCTATGGCAGTTAATCTGGGTTAAATAAGGGTCTGGAAAGCCCCAGGGAATATTCTTGCAGCACAGAAAACCCCAAAAGGATTACAGATTGAAAACTCCTCACCCTATAAATCAAACAGAGCAATTCCAGGCTTGGGGAAATCTAATCTCCTCTCCTTCTCCTCTGAAAACCCTCAGGATGGCCTTTAGAGATGAAGCATGTTCTTCAAGGCCTCAAATGGTAAGAGAAGCCCTCCAAAACTAGCAAAGGGACAATCAGGGAGGAACCTCTCACCGACCCCTCAGAGCTCCTTTACAGTCTGGAAAGGCGTTGTGAGTGTCAGAGTACCTACGAGCTTCCCAGATCCCAGCTTCAGCAGGTGGGAACGTTCATAGCCATGACCGTCTCCCAGCTGTGAAGGAGCCATGTCCACACGGCAGGAGGCAGGAGAGAGGCAGGCAGAGGACAGCTTGACCCTATCATAGGGCTGGATCTCAACCCATCTTGGGAGGTGCTATTCCTCCCTCTCCCCTGGAAAACAAACCCCATGGCACAACTAGAGTGAAGGACAAGGAAGGGTGAATTAAATATATTCCCTATGCCAGGCAGGCCTAAGGGAGCAGGGGGTTAGGCATCCTGTATGAGTCTCAGACCGTGCCTCTCCCAACATTTTGAACAAGCATGTTCATGGCCAGGGGTTGATCCCCTCTGATAAGCAGAGTGTCTAGCTGGACAGCTTCTGAGAACCAGATCCCTGGCCATAGTATCCCACAGAGCTTTGCCATTTGTCCCATCTCCCTGACTCCCAGCTGTCCCCCCTGCTTCTCAGTCCCCCCACACACCCACAGTGGTCAATTTTCATTCAGAACAGTGTCCTGTGACAGTTCTCGTGCACATAGACAAGATAAACTGTAAACATCGGTCACCAACAAATTAGTAGGTTCTATTCTCAATCTCAGAGAGGGTCTCTGTAGCTGGCTGTTGTTGTCTTTATTATTAGGAAGTGGAGATTCTTGGGATTGGGAACAGATAGCCCAAGCCTGATCGATGCTACCATCTCCCCCTTCAACATCCTGAGCAGGCAGCCCAGCACGGCTTTAAATCTCAACGCAGACCTTTACTAGCTGGGTGAGTTTAAGTGAGTCACAGAGCTCTCGTGCCTCAGTTTCCTTATCTAAGAACTGGACGCTAACCACAATACCGTCCCAGAGGAGCATCAGGAAAGAGAAACAAGTTAATATGTAGAACAGTGTCTAGCCTCAAGTCTTACTATTACAACTGGTGCTGTTTAAAGAATTGGGGTTTGTCTCATTTCGCAGTAAAGATATTTGACTCCCCATAGGACCTGGCTTGGGCTCATATATATTAAACACTCATGACATGACAAGACCTTGGCAGCAAAAACAAACATCCCCAAAACAAAGAGCCCCTCTCCCTCACTCCAACAAGAGGCAGTCTGGGTTAGCATGCAAAATTGTCAGAGCCCATCTCTCCCCAGAACACGTTCCTCTGCATACGTCCTGATGCTGTCTGAGTCATAATCTTTGGGGGGATTCTTTGCATTCAGCACATTTGTGAGATTCTGCAGTCTCAATTTCTCCTTGCCAGGAGGTTCTTCGGATCTGGATTTGACGACCTACCCAGGACGCTACTTTCGGTCCAGTCGGGGAGCTGTTTTGTGCCCTTCCGGGAGGCAGTCCTTGATTCTTCTTAAAAACCATCTTTAAGGAGTACCTGGGTAGCTTAGCTGGTTAAACGTACAACCCTTGATTTTGGCTCAGGTCATGATCTTGGGATTCCTGAGATCAAGCCTGGTGTTGGGCTCCCTGCAGGGCACGGGGTCTGCTTGGGATTCTCCCTCTTCCTTTTCCCCTCCCCCCGCTCTCACTCTCTAACTAAACAGATAAATAAATAAATAAAATCCTTTTTTAAAAGCCTGTCTTTAATTCCATCTCTTGTAACAGACATACACTCTCACCAAATTCCTGATCCACGAATCCTATGAACTCAACAAATAAGGGAACCAAGAGAGTCGCTTATAAACAGGTCATTACTTCTCCATTATGTTCTCCCCCTGAAATGATAACCAGAATCAGATGTACCTGTCCTCCCACCCCACCCCACAGCCAGACTGGGGACAGGAGACTCCAAAGAAGGAGGGGGCACTGGTTCGAGGGAAACCTCAGCAGGCAGTGGAGATTCTGACCTGCTAAGGACAGGAACTCAAGGTCCAGAGGTAGGGAAGTGAATTCTGGAACCTCTGGTACTTTCTGTGCAAGGAAACTGGCTGCGGGCGGAGAGCAGGGCCGGGAAGAAAGCTGTGAGGTGCAAGGCCTACCTCTGATTGCCACAGGAAGCGTGGGCCAGCAGCAAGGGTGTGGGTGGGAGCAGAGAGGAAAGGGGCCTCTCTTAATAAGGCAGTGGTTTGGGCTCCAACCAGGAGGGTGTCGCTGTCAGTGTTACTGGGGGCTAGGGATTGGTGAGGTGCGTGTCCAGCAATCGCCCCCAGCAAATATGCATCCAATCAGTGTCGGTTTGCAAACCCTCACTCAGCTTTGGCCAAGGAGCAGCGATTAAAGCCAGAGGCTGAGGCTGACACAGGCGGGAGCCTGGAGCTCATGAAACATGACACCTAGAGAGGGAAACTGAAGGAAAAGAATCACAGCCAAACAAACACACCCTTGGCCAGAGCGGAGCCCAGGGGCCAGAGAGGGAAGGAGGGCCGCTACTCGCTCCCTCCTCCTCTCCCGGATCACAATTTCTCCAGAGCGGAGACTCTTTTTGTTCAAAGATTACACTTACCCACCCTGCCCACAATTGAAGGATCTTCTGCTATGAACCCTTGCTTAGTGAAGCTTATTTTGGAGCTACATGGTGAAAAAGTGTCTTCTGTAGGTCAGATGCCCACATTTGCAGGGAATTTGCTATCACAACTCTCTTATCTTTTAACCAGTACTGGAGCATAACATGTGGATTAGGCCATGAATAATCCACAGCAACAGACACCCTAAAATCAGATGTATTTATCTCTAGAATTAGTTGGTTTATTTTTCAATATGGGAGGCCATGCAACCTAATGATTAGAAAGAGGAAATGGTGAAAGAAATTGAAGACCACACAAAGAAATGGAAAGTCATTCCATGTTCATGGATCAGAAGAACAAATATTGTTAAAATGTCTATAGTACCAGGGCACCTGGGTGGCTCAGTGGTTAAGCATCTGCCTTCATCTCAGGTCAAGATCCCAGCGTCCTGGGATCGAGCCCCGCATGGGGCTCCCTGCTTGGTGGAAAGTCTGCTTCTTCCTCTCTCATTCCCCCTGCTTGTGTTCTCTCTCTCACAGTTGCTCTATCTATCAAATAAATAAATAAAATCTTGAAAAAAAAAGTCTATAGCACCAAAAGGAATCTACACATTTAATGCAATCCTTATCAAAATACCAACAGCATTTTTCACAGAACTAGAACAAACAATTCTAAAATTTGTATGGAACCACAAAAGATCCCCAAATAGCCAAAGGAATCTTCAAAAAGAAAAGCAAAACTGTAGGCATCACAATTCCAGATTTCAAGTTATACTATAAAGCTGTGGTAATCAAAAGAGTATGGCACTGGCATAAAAATAGACACATAGATCAATGGAATGGAATAGAAAATAGAGAAATAAACCGGCAATTATACAGTCCGTTCATCTTCAACAAAGCAGGAAATGGGGAAGGGTCTCTTTAAGAAATAGTGTTGGGGGAACCAGGCAGCTCCATGCAAAAGAATGAAGCTGGACCACTTTCTTTCACCACACACACAAAAAACCTCAAAATCGATGACCTAAACATGAGACCTGAAATCATAAAAATCCTAGAAAAGGACACAGGCAGTCAGGTCTCTGACATTGGCCACAGCAATATTTTTCTAGATATGTCTCCTGAGGAAAGGGAAACAAAAGCAAAAATAGACTACTGGGACTTCAACAAGATAAAAAGCCTCTGCACAGCAAAGGAAACAATCAACAAAACTAAAAGGCGACCAATAGCATTAGAGGAGATATCTGCAAATGACATATCTGATAAAGGGTTGGTATCCAAAATATATAAAGAGCTAATACAACTCAACAACAAAAACCAAATGGTCCAATTTAAAAATGGGCAGAAGTGGGCACCTGGGTGGCTCAGTTGGTTAAGCAACTGCCTTTGGATCAAGTCATGATCCTGGAGTCCTGGGATAGAGTCCCACATGGGGGGGGGGGGGTCCCTGCTCAGCGGGGAGTCTGCTTGCTTCTTCTTCTGACCTCTCCCCTCTCATGTTCTCTCATTCTCTCTCTCTCTCTCTCAAATAAATAAATAAAAATATTTAAAATAAATAAATAAATGAAAATGGGCAGAAGAAATAAACAGATATTTCTCTAAAGAAAATGCCTAGATGGCCAATGGACACATGAAAAGATACTCAACATCACTCAGCATCAGGGAAGTGCAGATCAAAACTATAATGAGATACCATCTCACCCCTGTCCAAATGCCTAAAATCAACAACACAAGAAACAACAGGTGTTGGTGAGGATGTGGGGAAAGGGGAACCCTCTTACACTGCTGGTGGGAATGCAAACTGACGCAGCCACTCTGGAAAACAGTATGGAGCCTCCTCACAAAGTTAAAACTTGAACAACTCTATGATCTAGTAATCACACTACTGTATTTTTACCCCAAAAATACAAAAACATGAATTCATGTTTATAACTTCATTTTTTTTATAACAGGCAAGATACGGAAGCAGCACAAGTGTCCATCCACTGATGAACCGATGAAGATGAGATGTGTACACAACGGAATATTATTGAACCATAAAAAGAATAAAATATTGCCATTTGCAATGACGTGAATGGAGCTAGAGTGTGTAATGCTAAGTACAATAAGTCAGTCAGAAAAAGACAAACACCACATGATTTCACTCATATGTGGAATTTAAGAAACAAAGCAACAAATGAAAAAAACAACCAAAGGGAAAAAGAGAAAGAGGAACAAGCCAAGAAGCAGATTCTTTTTTTTTTTTTTAAGATTTTATTTATTTATCTGACAGAGAGAGAGAGAGAGAGAGAGATCACAACTAGGCAGAGAAGCAGGCAGAGAGAGAGAGGGAAGCAGGCTCCTTGCTGAGCAGGGAGCCCAACGCAGGTCTCAATCCTAGGACCCTGAGATCATGACCTGTGCCAAAGGCAGATGCTTCATCCACTGAGCCACCCGGGTGCCCCAGGAAGCAGATTCTTAACTATTGAGAACAAACTGAAGGTCACCAGAAGGGAGGTGGTGGGGGAATGAAGGTGGGCACTTGTGATGAGCAGCTGGGTGATGTACAGAATGGTATCACTACATTGCACACCTGAAACTTATATGACACTGTATGTTAGCTATACTGGATTTAAAATAAATAATAAAATAAAATAAGGAATGGGTTCATAGTTCAGTACTACCACCGATCTGCTGTGTGACCTAGGGCAAATCACTCAATCTCTCTAGACCTACTTTCCTCATCTGCAGGATGGGAATAAATGGTATTGATCCCATATGACTGGATTAAACTTAAACAAGATGGTCTTTTTGAAACAGTTACAGGGCCTGGAACACAGCAAGTGCTTAACAGACAGGAGCTACAGATGCATCTGATGCTTAAACATTTATAATTCTCCAAATCATCCTGTTGATACAATTTTTAAAAGTCAGTTTGAGAGACTCTGGCTCAGTGCCCCAGGCCCAGCTGAAGTCCTTGCTCAGCTCTCTTCTGACCCTCATGCCAAGAGGGATCAGGAGCATCCCCTCTCACGTGGGTGAGTTGTGGGTATAAAAAGGGCTACTCAGTCCTTCTTGTGCCTCCCACTCTCTCTTCATGTTAAAAGCTTTCATTTCCATATGAAGGAGCTGTGATATATTGGAAAGAACTCCACCTAGCATGCCCCAAACCCGACAAGACTAATAAAGTCTAACTCTGATTTTGTTTTCTAGAAATTAAGTTTCAGCTCTAGAAATAAGTCACAATAATCATATTGCTTTGCTGCCGGAGAAACACATTGGGGTCTCTGCATTTGAATGTTTTCACAGATTCAAAGTTCTCTGAATTGATGTTTTACGTATGACTGAGTGAAATAAGGTAAAGTTAAAAGTTGATGGATAATATTTCTGTGTTTGGGAAATTATGGAACACAGAATTACCAGGAATAAGAATCTAAACCCAGCAGGTCTGGCTTTTGTGTCTTGACAAAGATTGTGTTAACTGTAAAACCGTTTCATCGATTACCATAATAGTACTACAAGACTTGTTTAGTATCATAGGGATCTACGTCAACATGCATTCATTCATTTAACATTTATTGAACAATGTCTAAAGGTCAGGAACTATGCTAAGCAGTGAGATACAAAGTAGAGTTCCCTCCCTCCTGTGTCATGGAGTTTAGTGGGAAGTTCAGGAAAATAAAGGCAGGTACAGAATAATCTAAGCCAGCCATGATGGGGAGACACCAGTGGGATGGACACGTGGCCAGGGTTAAGGGGCAGGAAAAAGTCCCAGCATCAATAACATCTAAGTTAAGATGTGTCGGATGGGCAAAACTCGGAATGAGCAGGTGAGGAGGGGAAGGATTGCTATAAGCAGGGGCATTCTCAAGAGGGAAAAGCTCAGAGTCCAGAGGGCTCAACGGGAAGCTGAGGAAGGTTATCGTTTTGGCATGACTCGAGCATGGGCGGCAAGGCATGAGCAGCAAGAAAGGACACCAGAGAGGAAAGTAGGGCATTTGATCTAAGTATAAAGGGCAGTAAGTATAAGTATATAGGGGAGTAAGTATAAGTATAAAGAGGAGCCCTTTCTACTTTCAAACCAAAAAAAAAAAAAAAAAAGTGGGAGAATGGAAGACAGAGTTAAGAAACTATTCCCCAAACAGGCAACAACAGTGAAGATGGAGAAAAAGTGGAAAAATTAAGAGATATTTAGGTAGGGAAGCAAATGGATTAGTGTTCTGGTTTGAATATGGGGCCAGAGGAAAGAGAGAAGACAAAATTGGGACCCAGTTTTCTGATGGGGGAAGCCAGGGATCCCACCACAGGGCCTTTGCATTTGCTGTTCTCTCTGCCCACAGTGCTCTTTCCCCACATTCCTGTTGGGCTCCTTCTGTCACCACATTCAGGTCCCTGCTCAAATGCTGCCCTATCACAATGTCTTTGTCTACTAGATATGAAACGATACCTAATTGGTGCCCAAATCCTCACCGCAGCTCATGACTCCCTATCCCCTTATCCCCCATATTAGTTCGTAGCACTCATCACCACCTCACATTTTATGATTTGTTTATTCAATTGCCTTCCTGGCCCCATGGGAATGGGAGCTCCCTGAGAGCAGCAGTTTTTTTTTTTTTTTCTTCTATTTTGTTCCCTTTTTTATCCTCGGTATCTCACATAGTTCCTGGCACAGTCATTCTCAATATATTTTGTCTAAAGATTAAATTCGTAAAAATAGAAAATGCTAAAAGAGAAAACACAGAAGCAGTCTAGAAAAACACACACTGCCCTCTATTTCTAACACTTCCATTCAGCAGCTCCTTTGTTTTTCAGTTAATGAAAATGTAAGATATACAGAGAGGTACACAAACCCTACGCAGGTAGCTAAGGGCCAGAAATAAAACACCATCAAAGTCTTCCAACTTGACCCTCCCAGACACCACCCACCTTACTCTTCCCCCGAGTTCCCAGGAGACTGACTTCTAACTCCATCAAGAGTTTTGCCTGGTTTTGAACTTTCTATAAAACAGAATAATTCCTTTTGTATCCTCTCGTGTCTGGCCCCTTTCATTCAGATTAGGTTTGTGAGTTTCATCTCCACTGTTGTTCAAACAACACTTCATTCTTTTTTGTGGCTGTATAGGATTCCGCCGTGGGAGTGGAATCATAACTTACTTTCTACTGTTTTTGTTTTTGTTTTTAAAGATTTTGTTTATTTATTTGACAGAGAGAGATCACAAGTAGGCAGAGAGGCAGGCAGAGAGAGAGAGGAGGAAGCAGGCTCCCTGCGGAGCAGAGAGCCTGATGCGAGGCTCGATCCCAGGACCCCGAGATCATGACCCCAGCCGAAGGCAGAGGCTTTAACCCACTGAGCCACCTAGGGGTCCCATTACTTTCTACTCTTGATAGCATCTGGGTATTCCCCACTGGGAGCCGTTGCTACTGATATTCTCTATCAACCTTCCAGTACCTGCCTGCGGGTGAACTATGTGTGTGGTTTTTGGCTATATATCTAGAACACTCATTGCTGGGTCACAGGGTACGCATATGTTCAATGTTAGTAAACACAGCCCAAAAGTTTTTGAAATGATTGTAGCAAATTCAACTCTCAGCTGCAATATACGTTATTTTCCACGTCTCCAAATCCTCCACAACATTAGGCAGTGCAGGCTTAATTCGTTTTGGCCATTTGGGTGGGTGTGTTGTGGTGTCTCACCTGCTAGGGACTAACTCATACAGACGAGCACCTTCTCATCCGTGCCACTGGGACACCCACTCTTGTGAGCTCCCGCCTCGCCCCTGCTTTCTGTCCTTCTCTTCCTGCATTGCCTCCACGTTCCAGTAAAAGCCCGTCAGTGCTTACAAAGGCTGCAAATATTTTTTTCTGCCTCTGTTGTCTGCCTTTCACCTTCTCCCGGTGACTGCTGGAGAACATAAATTCCTAAGTTTGATGGAACCCACTTTCTACACCTTTTCCCTGCTGGTTGGAGTTTTCTGTAATCTGGAAGAGTGGTAAAGGAGCAGGAGGAAAGTCAGGAGATGGGGTGATGGGAAACTGCTTTCCAGATGGGAAGACCAGTGTGAGCCAAGGCACGGCTGTGTTCCCAAGCCTGGGCTGGACCGGCTGGAGGAACAAGTTTGTGCCGCTCAACATGGGAGAAAAGTGAGCCCGGTGAGGTGAGCCTAGGTCATGAGGGACCTCCAAGGCACTTCCCCTTGACCTGATCCCAGTGGAGGGGCCCTGAAGGTCCCCAGCCCCGCCTACCTGTGGGCCTTTCCACACGTCCTTCCTGTCCCTGCAGCTCCCTGCGTGGATGTCTCCACCACAAAATGGAATCTCTGTCCTCCTGATGCTTTCCTACCTGGTACATTCTGCCCCTCTCTGCCTTATCACACTGCACCTGCCTCTTACCTATGTCAGAGTCTAAACTGACAACTTTTTGAAAACAGTGGTGGTAGGGGCAGGACGAGACTGTAGGGCCTCAGGAGAGCTCTTACACGTTGGAGAGCTCTGCGAGCCAGTCTGACATCATGTGGGCGGTTGGAAATTAACCACGGTGAGATGCTTTTCATGCTATGGAAATCAGCAAGGCTACAGAGCCCCACAGAGCCCCCCCCCCCATTAAACACCTGCCTGCACATCGCTAGACACGGGTCTCCTTCGTCTCTAGACAACAGCGCTGAATCTCATGCCCACACCAATGGCTGTTGAATTAAACTGCATTTTTTTTTCATACCTATCACTCCTTTTAGAACATAAGTAAATGAACTCTTCCCATTATAACTGACATCATGCTACATGAAATAAGCCAAAAGCAGAAACACAAGTACGGCATGAATCCATTTACAGGAGGAATCTAAAACAGTCAAATCCGTAAAATCAGAGCCTGGAATGGTGGTTGCTGAAGGCCAGGCAAGGAGGGGAAGGGGGAGTTACTAATCAACAGGCATAATGTTTCAGTTAAGTAGGATGAACAGTCTTTAATGATCTGCTGTCCAACATTGTGTACTGTACATAATAACATACTGTACACTAAAAATTTTTTAAGAGGGTGGTTCTCATGTTACGTGTTCTTACCAAAATAAAAAAGATTTTTAAAGAATCCTGCTCTCCACTCCTCAGTCCAGCTAGCAAGTATGTGGTGCTCATTTACTCTGTGTGGTGACACTGTCCCCAGGAGCTTACGCGTCCATGAAATGACAAGAGAACAACACATAGTTTGTGTATAGTCAAGGGCGAGGAGGGTTGCTGGAGAAGCCCAGCCCCGGGAGGCATTCTGAGCCAGATGGAGCTCCTAAGAGGTCTGTGAAGTATGGCCTCCTACGCAAATCTCAGTAAAAACTGCCCAGACACTTTGCAGAGCCAAAAGTTCATCTCCCTCACAAGGCCCCCAAATGAGGAGGAGCTTGTGGGTCCCCGTGTCAGACGCACGGGCACGTCCCTTGGTGTTCCTCCTACAAACAGGATGAGGAAATGTCCGTTGGTGAGACAATTCATGACTCACAATGATGCCCGGTGGGGGTAAGGGGGTTTTCAGTAAAAGGAATGAGTGAAGTTTTATTTGCTGCGCACACCGGAGGGCCAAAACCTAGCAAAAGAATGAAAACAAATAAAAAAGACACAACCCCCGGCATTTCCAAGCAATTAAAAAATTAACTGTAGATCCCTTTGTTGTTAAAGTGAAAATACCATCGCCATGATTCTTCCCTGAAAGACTGCCCAGGCTTGGGGGTGGCGAGGGGTAGAGGGTAGGCAGTGTATCAGAATCACCCTCGGGGTAGGGATGAGGACCAGCGTGATTCAAACAAAAATTACTCAATATTATAATTGATTTAACTTATTTTTAGTCATGGTAATTCACTTACTCAGAAATTTCAAAGAACAGGAAGGAAGGAATAATGTTTTATAAAAAGAGGCATGGGATTTCAAATGGATGAGAACTATTTTAACACATTTTAATTCTCACCTTTTACAGATAAGAAAACTGAACATTTCACCCTAAGCTCTATACCAGCGTGGACCAAGTCTGTCTTACTCACTGGTACATACCAGTAGGTAAGCTAGAAGTAGTTGTTGAATGAATGAATGAATGAATGAGAACCAAAGAAAAGATGTGACTTGATCAGCATTGGGCATGTCGACATTTTGGCAGGGCCACTGTGAGTGTCCTAACCCCAAACCCAGCAATCTTTCTACCCTGGAGCAGTGGCTAATTAAGAACATGGGGCTTTGGAACCAGACTGCTAGGGAGCCTGAGCCAGCCTTACCAGTTACTAATGGTGGGACCTTGGGTAGGTTATATACCATTCCTGGAACTCAGTTTCCTCCTCCATAAAGTGGGGATAATCAGGGTCCACTCCCCAGGGGCAATCAGGAGCAAACAAGGAATAAAATGTGAAGGTTTTCCCAAGTGCCCAGCTCACAGGACGTGTCCGCTCTGCAGGGGCCGTTATTATTACACCACAAATGATGAGATGGGTCAAAACGACCTTACTGCCTAATGACTCAGCATTGTCATCTGTGTTCATGGTTAGTAAGCTCTTTGGAAAATGAACCTGAGGCCATACCTGAAGCTTTACTTATAAATGACACTTCACATCTTTTCCAGAAGTCCATCGACTTAAAGTCTACTCAGAGACCACCAAAAACCCAAGTCAGTGAGACAGTCTTTGAGGGAAGGTCCTCTGTTATTTATCACTTTATCCCATAGAAAGCCAAGTGGAGGTGAGGTGGGATAGCCTGGTGGCCGAGAGCACAGATGCTGGGCCTTAGCGGCTGGGATTTCAATCCTCCTTCCTCTACTTGTTTACTGGATGACCTGCGATAATTTATTTACTCTCTGTGCCTACACTTCTTCAATTTACAATGAATTTTGTTTTTTTGGTTTTTTTAAAGATTTTATTTATTCATTTTTGTGAAAGAGAGAGACACCCTGAGCTGAGGGGAGGAGCAGAGGGAGAGGGAGAAGCAGGCTGAGCAGGGAGCCCGATGCGGGACTCAGTCCCAGGACCCTGAGATCATGATCTGAGCAGAAGGCAGTTGCTTAACTGACTGAACCTCCCAGGTGCCCAACAATGAGTTTAGTGACTACACCCCCCAACAGGGCACTTGGACGGCACTGCAAGTGTTGGCCATCACCATGTGTGGTGGGTGCCCACGTGAATAGATGCGCAAAGTCATGGACTTGGCGAAATGACCACGTATTGTTATCTTTCTATTGACTATCCTTGCAGCACTGAACTGCATTGCAAGTGGCCCCAGAGCCATGGTCCCAGCCCACGGTCCGGCCCTGACACCAGCCTAAGGAGATGCACAGAACAGCACATAAATTCATCACTGATGACTGGAACAAAGCCCAGTCAACTGGACTGATTTTAAAGACTTGGGTCACTCAACAAGAATGGAGGCAATTTTCTGGCAGAACACTGTGAATGGACCCGAGGGTCTGGGTCTCCATCATGGGTGGACACAAAGCCACCAAGGTACCCATCCACCGGCAAAAGCCTGAGGAGAGCCCACACCACCAGGCTGGTTCTCAGCCAGAATCGGCAGAGCCACAGGTGCTGGGTGCCAGGAACACGCTGGGAGCTGAGCACTCTCGGGTTACCTTCCACCGCTTTGCACTTCCCTGGACCTTCTCCAGCCAGTGTTCTGGCAGCCCCAATGGCTCAGTTCAACCCAGGACAGCTTTCGGATGATCGTGTCTCCTGACGCACCCCCCAGACGCCCCTCCTTTGTGAGTCATGGCAGAGTCTTTCTTACGGACAGATTCATAACACACAGCTCAGATTTTTAATAGGGGTGGTGTATAAACACTTTTCAACGAACAGGGCTGAAAATCAATAAACTTGTGTATTTTATAGAGCTAGTGTAGCGCTGTATTTATGAGGTTAGTCTCTACAGACTGGCCCTACCTGAGTTCAAATCTCAGCTGACCCACTCATTTACCCTGAGTGAGACACTTGACCTCTCTGTGCCTCAGTTGCCTTATCAGTACAATATAACAATGATATCTCCCACACATGGCTTCCATGAGACTAAATGAGAGAACATGGGTAATTTATCTGATGACTAGGAAGCAACATACACAGTTAGCTATGATTAACACACCACTTACGCTAGGCAGTAAAGGTATCTGTGCAAAGTGGGGGAAGGACTTAAAAAGAAGTCTCACACTGAACAGAACAAAAGACTGTGCCCATTTGCATGCGCTGGTGCTTGCACTGGAGAAATATGTTCATCTCCCTAAACTCCCTCTTGACCCATGCTCAAATATTCCCATTGCTTGAGTCCAAAGCAAAGATCCTTTCAAGTGCCCCCATCCCTTTACTTGCATAACACTGAAGTTGCCCAAACCAATCTCATTCAAATTTTCCAAAACAATCACCTTTGCACTGAGTCAGCCTGGAAACTTTTACTAGATTGGGTTGCAGTTTCAAAAAGCTGTGAGTGAAAACACCAGATGCTTACCTACATCATGTTTTGCTTCTCTGATTGTACCAAAATATTAAAGGGTACCCACAAAAAGGATCCACCTTCCTATCCCACGAATGCTTGGCATGTGTATCCCGAATACTCATTATTCATTGTGGGATAAGGTGTGTAACTGCAATTTGGCCAGAATTAACAAGGTCGAGGTCTTAGAATTCAACCTCTCCCCATCCCCTCCATGGCGCAGACAGCATGTCCTCTGCCTCAGTGCATCTGGCATTTCCTCTATCCACACCAGAAATCTGGGTCACAAGAGAACACAGGTCAGAGTATGATTACAGGATGACAGTCAGTTAAAACTAAAACTGAGACTAGAACACCCAGGTCTACTGGCTCCAAGATCAGAGCTCTTTTCCTAAGACAGCTGGGAAAACACCTCTAAAGATTATATCCTTTCAACAATACGCATAACTAAAAAACTAAAATAAAATGAATAAAACAAAACTCAAGTAGAAGTTCAAAGCAAAGCAACAATGCTATTCTGTCATGGTCACATTGGGAAATAATAAATGAGCTGTCAACATTGCTAGGGAGTCATTAGCTGCCAATGTACCGATAAGAGGGAAAGCGAGTCAAACAGCGGTGCCATTTTATGGCCTTGGTGGCCACACTCGTTCTTAGGCTTGAGACAAGTGTACTAGTCAAACAGGAATCAAGCAAACCATTGTCAGTATTCCTGGTCTAGGTAATGACTTGTCTCCTCTTCCTTCTACCACATTCACAGCGCCTTGGAGGGACATGAGAGAGGTACAACTCGGTCTCACAGGAACCCAGCAGGACCACTTTACCAGTCAGGGAATGAAGACAATGGCAGGCAGAAGAGAGGACAGACTAGCTCAAGGCCTGGCAATCTCATTGTCTTCCTCTTGCTCTGGGTATTCCCACTTTCTACTCTGTAAGGAGCCTCCCTGTGCCCTTAACCAGAACCTTCACTTTGTGTGGATAATTTCAACAACAAAAAAAATGAAGCTGAACATGGTCAGCTTTGCTACACTCGCAGCAACCCAGGAGGCTGAAATGAACACAACCCAACAAACATGTCATCATCAACAACAAGAGTGATGGATGTTTACTGAGGACCTATACAAAGCTCTAGGCGCTCTTACGGCTCTGTGGGGCGAAGAGGTTGAGGAATACCCGGCCTCTCTTTCTTTTTTGCTTGTCCAGAATTCCTGGGACTGAAATGAATGTCTGTGATGTGTGCCCTACACTATAGGGACATGAAACCCAGCTGTGCCACTTTATAGCCACGTGACCCTGGGCAAGTCATAGCATCTCTCTGCTTCACTTTCTTTATCTGAAAAACAAGGGTTATAGGGGCATCTGGGTGGCTCAGTCAGTTGAGTGTCCGCCTTCAGCTCAGGTCATAATCCCAGAGTCCTGGGATCAAGTCCCACATGAGGCTCCCTGCTCACCAGAGAGTCTGCTTCTCCCTCTGCCCCTTTCCCTCCACTCCAGCTCATGCTCTCTCCCTTTCACTGCTCTTTCTCTCAAATAAATAAACAAAATCTTTCTCCCTAAATGGGGGCATTACTAAAGCCTTCTTTTATAGGATGGCTGCAAGGGTTGAAGGCTAAGAAAAATGACCACTGTAGAATTTCACAGTATTGATTTTGATAAGACGGTCTCTTCCTCCACAGACCATCCTGTCTCTTCAGATATAAAATCTGGAAAGGACTTCAGAAATCATACACACATTTCAGCTTCCTCAGCATACAAGTCATACAAGTGAGAATGAGCCTTGAGTCAGACCCTTCCCCCAGGTCTGCAAACTGCCTCCCAGTCTAAGAAGGTGGTTTATACATAATTCTGTTGACCCTCCTCAGAACATATTTGTATTTTAGTGACTCAACAAAGAAATGTACTGTTGATAAGAGTATCATAGTGACCACACCATGACAAGATACATGGAGAAATTATTTTAAGGCAGTGGACCCCCGTTGTCCCACTGTTATTATATATTATGTGAAAGAACCCAACTATTTCTGCTTTATTCTATTCTCAATGTATTTAGTTTGAGAGGGAAAAGTTCTGTGGCCCAGTTCAAATTTGGGTGTTATTAACATCATATGTGTCTTAAATTTTATTGCTTGCTTTTAACCATGAATATTTATGGCAATAATCACATAAGGTAGCATTGGTACTATGGGTGCTATTAGTCTGTGTGTTTGAGAGTATGTGTGTGTATCTGTGTGTCTTTATTCCACATACGTGGCTTGCAAACCTCCCAGTACCCACACAACACGAATTTACATATAATCCTCTTTGGGTGGTTGATTGTTGGTTTGGTGAATCATTTCAAGACTGTTCTGTCCCCATAAGCAAAAGCAGTTTACTGGGAAACATATCATCTATCCCTGAACACCTTTCTTTCTCTCCTTCCCTCTCCTTGTCTTCTCCTTCTTCTTTTTTTTAAGTAGGCTCCACACCCATCATGGAGCCCAGTGCAGGGCTTGAACTCATGACCCTGAGATCAAGGCCTGAGCTGAGATTAAGAGTCAGAGGCTTAACTGACTGAGTCAGCTAGGTACCCCTCTGAAGCTCTCATAACTGCTATAAAATCTCTTATTCACAGACACTCTCAGAGGTTCACATTACCAAATCAGAACTTTGGGCCTTAGAGAACTCTAATCACACCTCCTCGAGTGTGAGCCCTGTTCCTTGTGCTCCTTAATAAGTCCAAATGAAGAGCAGATGGTGTTAGGTGGGAAGGAAAAAAACCACATCGACATATTACACATTAAATGGCTTGGTATTTGGCTTCATACAGTAGAGATCTCATTGAGGTGTACTGTTTACAACAGTCAATGTAGCAGTTCTTTTGCTTATAGAGTTCTTTATACAAGTAAAAATTGGGAAGTATTTTGTCATCTCTTGTCAAACAGAAAGCTGGAAGCAAGAGAGGGCAGATTCTCCCTATTAAATAGAACAGGAAACTGAAACAAAAAAAGTAAAGTGATGTAGACTCAGAATCAAAGACTTACAACTGGAAGAAGTCATTCACCAAAGGCCATGCTGCGGGTGAATACTAGTCCTGGTACCCAAACATGGGCCTCCTGACTCTGAGCCTAGAGCTTTTTTGCAAAATAAAGCTACACAGAGGCCTATTTTGTGGTTTATTTCTATATTCTCTGTTGTGTTCCTTTGAATTATGTGCCCACTCTTCTGCCAGTACCAGTCTTGATTACGATAGTTATATATATATCTTCAAATAAGACAGACTGATTTCTCCCACTTCATTTTTCTTTTTCAAAATTATTCTAGTTATTATTGTTTCTTGCTCTTTTCATCTAAATTTTAGGATAATCTAGTCTACCTTGACTTCTTAAAACTGTTAAAATTTTGATAGAAGTTGTGTTAAACCTGTATGTCCTTTGGGAAAAATTGGAATCTTGGCTATATTGAGTTTTTAATTCATGAACATAGTATGTCTCTCCATTTATTTAACTCTTCTTTTGATTTCTTTCCTCGTGCTTTATAAATTTTAGCATACAAGTTCTGTGCAAGCTTTATTCAATTTACACTTTAGTGTTTTTGAGTTATTAGAAATGGCATTATCTTTCATTACTTGGTCTTTCACTGTTGAGTGTACTGTTAGCTGTAGACTTTTTATAAATGCTTTGAATCTAGTTGACATTAGTCCCTTCTACTCCTAAACTGTTAAGAGGTCTTATCATGAGGGGTTTTTGCTATTTCTATATCAATTAATATGACCATATGATTTTTCACATTGAACCACACTTGCCTACCTGGAGTAAATCCCACTTGGTCATAGCATATGATTCTTTTTACACATTGTTGAATTATATTTGCTAATTTTATTGAGGATTTTCATATCTATTAATGCAGCCACTCCTGCTTCCTTTTGGTCAGTATTTGCATGACATAATTTTTTTTTCCTTTCAGCATGACTATATCATTACATTTGATGTGAATTTCTTACAGACAGCATATAGTTGAGTCATATTTTTAGAGCATTCTGTGTTCTTTGTTATGTCCTAGATTCCAAATAGTTAAAATATCAGCAATGTGTGAAATATGTTTTTTGAAATATGTGTTTCAATCTAAAGTATTAGTTTGTCTAATCTTTAACATAATATCCTCAAAACCTTCAATATATACCTATTTTACAAATTAGAAAGCTGAGATACATTTTCCCAAATTAACACATCCAAGCAGCAGCGAAGTTGGAATTTAAACCCAATCTGGCTCCAGTGCACTTGCTTAAACCCACTATGCTTCACCACCCTGGGCTAGCCAGCAAGCACACTCTGTGATTCTTGCCCCTGGAGTTGTTTGGCATGGGCTGTAAATGTTCTAACAGGTCCACCTGCTCACTAAGGTGAGATGTATAATTCCAGTTCATGGGCTAGATGTTTGGCCTGATAGTTCTTGCAACCGCGCATGCCCCTCATAACTGAGTGCTGCAGGGTTGGGGCAGGCAGGGGTAAATAGTGCTCTCCTTATGATCCCAGAGGGCCTGAGATGCAGGGGCCAAAATCATTGGCAGACCAATTGCCTGGGGAGAGTCCCTAAGCAATTAAAAGAGGAGAAGCATACTTCAGCCTGAGCCAACAAAGCAGCAGTGTCCAGCTTAAGTGAGGCCCACAAGATAAACATTGACCTTCCCCACCCTCCACCCTCACTGTGGATAAAATACAGGGCAGCACCTTGGGTTTGATCCAAAGAAGACACAAAGACACATCAGGGACCTCATGAGGTTATAGCTCGAGGCTATTCTGAATATGGCAAGAGTTCCCTGAATGTTCCAGAGAGGACCCAAAATTAACTTTTCTCCCTTGAAATGAAGCAGCTAATGGGATGACTCAGCGCAGAGAAGCAGAGCTCTGCACACAAGTCATGGCTTCCTTCAGCTGTGAACATCCCTGGGCCAGGAACATTCACACTCCTACCACCCCCATCATCTACGCAGGGTCTCCTGGGATCTGGGTGGACTCCAATGACTTGATAAATAAAAATAGAATAAAGTGATCTGGTAAGTGACCCCTGTCACCACAGAGAGGAGAAGACCTGAGGAACCAGCATAAAGAGAAACAACAAAGACTCTCAATCAATCAACAACTGTAAACTATATAAATCAATCGACCAAAATACAGTTATTAAAGACCATATAGATGTGATTTTAGCTTGGGCCCCTAGAAATCTTCTGCCTTCATCAAGGCTGAGCACAGTGCACATTAAACAGCCTATGCTACTGCTGTGGGGCAGTAATCTATTTTAGAAAATCTAGAAAATTGATCCAGAAAGGTTAAGACACTTCTTCAAGGTCATCCAGTACATGGGTAAGCAGAGTTCAGTCTTAAAGTCTGGTTTCTAGCCAGACCTGTTGGCTTCAGCGTGATGTTCTCTCCATTCTACCACACTCCATCACAGAAGTAGAATTCCAATCTACAGAATCTCAATCTTCTTCATCTACAGAAGTAGATTCCAATGCTCACATTTGTCGGGATGCAACACTCCTCCCACAAAAGAAGCCAGACTGACTTCTCAGAGAATAGTCAGCAAGTCCCTGACTAAACCAAGGACAGGACTAGAGTTTTCTCAGAAATGTCTAACTCTATAATTTTAATAAAATTTTGTGTTGACAGAAGAAGATTGGAGTGTATTCAAGCTGATAGGATGATGAGTCAAGTTCTCTCCCCCAGAAAGGGAACCTTCTTTAAGGCTGGGTTGTATTATTTTTACACTTTTTCCCAAAGGAGTCCATTTTCCCCAATGTCATTGTAATGATGTCTGAGGCCAATGAACTGAAGCCTTTGGCAAGAAAGAAACTAGCTAGGAAGTGTTGTTCTTGTTAAGAACACACCTGAGCATCATGACAACAGTTTACCCAAGTCTTTGAATTAAAAATAGGATGTTCATCTGTGTCTTTGAGAATTTGTATATTTCTCATTCCAAGTCAAATTACCTCAGGACTTCTCCTTTACTCAAGGGTCTGCAGGATTCTCAGACTCCACAGAGCTCCCCTCAGCAAAGCCAAGTTGGAGACCAGCAGTTTCTTCACTTCACTGGTCTTTGAACATAACCAACGGTTATCTGAGAGACTCTCGCAGAAATTGTACTAGTGCTTGATGGGAGATGGATTTACAAGGAGATGAGAGGTCACACCTGGAAAGCAGACAGCTTTGTGGGGAACGTGTTCTGGGCAGCAGTCTGGACACTCTTTTCTCATGCCTCAGTCACTCAGTCTGTGACCCCAGGCCCTCCATTCCTGTTTGGTGTTCAGGTTGGACAATCTCTAGGTTCCTCCCCATCCTAATGTTCTCTAAGCCTAGGTTCCTAATACTAAATCCCAGAGGGTTTGTTTATTTGAGAGAGGTTGACACACCAAGTAGGACAGGCCTTTAGCCACCAAACATTAATAATAGCTTTTTAATGAGTGTTTACTATGTGTCATGTACTATTTTTAGGGTTCTATGTATACTGCTCCATTTAATGCCCACAACAACTCCATGAGGTATGAATGATTCTTATCACCAATTTGTGCCCAAGTAAACTAAGGCTCAGAGAAACTAGTTAACCTGCCAAGGTCAACAACTAGTAGGTAGCAGAGTTGATTCATGAACTCAGTTGGTTTGGCGTCAGAACCGTGTGTTTAAGGGCTATTCTGCATGGAAAGATCTGTCTACAGAACTGAGTGTTTCCCCAGTGAGTGGACTTTACTAACTTCAGGTCAAACCAAATTCATTCCCCCATCCCTGCAGGTTGACCAAACTCTTCATCATCTCCCTTCTAAATATTTTTAAAAGATAAAAAAAACCTTTGCCCATGCCCCAGAACACAAGTATAAATAATGTGAAATGAGAGAGGTGAGGAACAGCATATCTACAGATGTAAGCCTAAAGCTGAGAGAATAAAGATAATATCCACGAAGTGGTTTTCAGAAGAAGGGCAACTTCTTGGAGTGCTGAAATCATTGACTTCCCCAAAATTCATAGCCCCCATGCTCACTTCTGCCTGGTTCCCATGGTGAAAGGCTGCCTGGGAGGTGCTGTTCAGCCCAAAGATGTTAAATAGAAAGAACTGTGTGGATGAGTCATCCAAGCTGGAGAGTATGGAAAAGTCAGGAAGGAAGGAACAGCTATAAGACTTCCCTGGGATATTCCCACCTGTCCCTGTAGGAAGCTCCTCTGTGCTCACTCCATCTCACTGGGTTGCCCATGACAATGAGGAAACCCACTGAGAAAAGAGCTGAAGAGCCTGCAAAGATCAACCACAATTTATCCATGAATGGAGCCTTGCAAAGAGTTACCAGACAATGAGAAGCCATCAACAAATAGAATATTAATAGAATACCAACTATATATGCAAGGCAAACTGGAGATAGAAAGTCCTTGTCATTTTGTTTAAATCCACCACAGTAACCAACAAAGAGTTGGACAAAGAAAACCCACAATAAATTAGAAGTTTTCACCCCAGTAACAGTAGAACTGGGAAGTGGCTCCCCAGCGGGTAGACAGCGTCCTGCCTGGATCCTTGGGAAAGAAAAGAAAAAGGAACACATTTGAGGGAAGGGGAATCTCTATCCCCAACCCACCATGAGCTTGGCTCTCAACTGAATGATTATCATTCTTCCTGTACTCCTGGGAACCAGCTCATAGCATCCAGAACTGGATCTCACCCAAACTGGCCATGTCTCTGGGATAATATTGTTTTTGGTTCCCTTTCCGTGATTGGCCAAGCCCCCTTAAGCACAGAGGAAACACTGCTTCCTTTTGACCAAATTAAACCCTTTTATTTCTCACAGGAAAGCAGTGACTTTTCCCATTGTGCAGGAAAGAGAGAGCTGGGGATAGGGCACCACGGGGAATGGCGGGATTGAGAACACATGAGTCAAGGGCATAGGCTTTGGTTCCAGTCACAGCTCTCTGCTTTCCAGCTGTGACCTTGCAAGTGACTTAATCCTACTGGGCCTCCCCCTGTCATCTGTCATGATACTGACCGCCTAGTATTTTTGAAACTCCAGGGACTTTAAAAAAACATTGCACATAATATACTTGGTATTGTACTTAGAACATAGTAGGTTCTTAAAAATTAGTAACCATTATTACTGTTGTTTCCAAAACACAGGAGGCAACAATGAGATTTTCTATGTAACCAGCCAATTTTGGCTAAATAGGTTTTCCTTTAGTTTATTCAACAAACATTAGCTGAGAACCTACTATGTTTCTGAGTAAGTTAGGCTCTGGGGACAAGAGAGATAAATGACACACTTTCCCAGCCTTAAGGATTTCACAGGCTAGCAAGGAAACTATTATATAAACTCTTAAGAATAGTGGTGTGATAACTGTTATAGAGGAAAATGCTGTGTGAGCAATGAGGAAGGAGCAATTAATGAACTTGGCTGAAAGCAGCTTAGGATGAGTCAGGACGGAAGTACTGGTCTGAGCTCTTCTGCCCATTTCTGCTTGTGAGTTGGACCATGTGATCAGGAGTAAGGCATAGGGAGTACTTCACATGCCTTCAGGCTGAATAAATGAGTATTTGAAAGCATTCCTGACTGCTCACTTGCACTTAGGGAAGTTTGTACACACACACACACACACACACACACACACATTCCAATGCACTAGAATATATAGCATTCCAACATACCACACATACACACTCACACACCTAAATTCCAATTCAATCACCCAAACATACACATACATATTCCAACTCATGTGCCCCCCACACACACTTCCCAACTTTATCCAACACATACTTTCCACTTAATCATACTCACACATTCCAATAAGTGCCCAGATGGTGGCCTTCCCCCTGCCTATTTCTCCCTCTGTACTGCTTAGATAAAACCCCAAGGGCTACCTTTCCACCCCATCGTGGTCCCAGCACAGAACACAAGGCCCTCTGTCATCTTGCCTCTTTCTTGAACTCTCTAGTCCCACCACCCATGCCACTGTTACCCACATAGTGCCTACTGTGTGCAAGCCTTTGGGCCAAGCACATTCTCTTTGAAATTTCTGCATCAGAAATGCCCCCAGACTTTCTGCTCCCTAAATGCCCCCAGACTTTCCCTTCTCCAGGCCTTTGCCCATTGGTCAGTACATTCTAACAAGTCAACGAACCATGAAAGTGACACGATTACCAGCTTTCCCCTTCCCATACTCATTGCCCTACAGAACTGACCGCAGGCCTCTGGGGTCCCACCCAAACTGTGGTGGGAGCTGTACCAGCGACAGTGCCTCTTCCTTCCAGTCCTTGTCCACCAGCCCCACACCCACTGGCCTGTGAGCTCTGTACCAGGCACTTCCATGTCCCTGGACCGTGAGAAGCTCTCAGGAGAGGCATGCAGAGTGAAGCCATGTTTCTGCGTGGTTCCCAATTGTGAAAATGGTTTGCATCCTTTATTCCTCCCCGAGCAAGCAGTTCTAGAAAGGAAGCTCTACGTGGGTCTCCAATGTTGGTATTAGCTTTATCAACAATTACAATGTAATTAGCAAATGGTAAAATAAGTTTTATACAGTGTTCTGCACCACTCAGACTCAGACTTCCGACTGAACTCTGTGTTCAAGACAGAAGGGATAAGGAGTGCTTCATGAGCCTTTAGGCCAAGTAGATGAGTATTCATAGAAAGCATTCCTGACAGAGACAGAAAGTACAAAGTTGGCAGCCAAGGGCTGGGCAAGGGGGAAATGGAGAGCTCCTGCTTGATGGGTGTAGAGTTTCAGCTTTCCAAGATGAAAAGAACTATGGAGAAAGATGGTGGTAATAGCTGCCTATCATGAATACAGTTAACCCTTGAACAACATGGGTTTGAACTGCATGGGTCCACTTTTATATGGATGGTTTTCCATAAAGATGGCATACTACTGTAAAATGTATTTTCTTTTCATTATTTGCTATTAAGAATAATAACAAATCCTCTTCTCTAGCTGACTTTATTGTAAACATATAGTATGTGATACATATAACGTACAAAATAAGTTAACTGACCCATATGTTAGGGCTTCTGGTCAACAGAAGGCTATTAGTAGTTAAGATTTGGGGGCATCAAAAGCTATACACAGATTTTTGACTGCACAAGTGGTCAATGTCCCTAGCCCTTGTATTGCTCAAGGGTCAACACTATATTTAATATAACTAAACGATATCCTTAAAAATGGTTACACAAAATTTTACATGGATTTTACCATGATTAAAAAAAATGGAGGAGAAAAGGGAGATTTGTTGATGAAACAGTACAGCAAAGGGAGAGTCCATTTTCACCGAAAGATAAACGTCGCCCTTTATCTTATTCATCGATTTGATATGAAAGTGTGTCAGTCCTGCTCTGAATTGTTAATTCCTATCAGACACATCCCTACTTCTCCTTCATTCATTCTTCAGGGTCTATTACTGAGCATCTAACATGTTCCAAGTTCCATGTTAAATGCTGGATATCCTATTGGTGAATCAAGGGTCTCTGAATTATTGGAGCACGCTGAGTCCCATGACAGAAACAGCCAGAACACAGTGACTGAGAATGAGAATGGTCTCTGCAGGTGGGGGCCTGCAGAATCAGGGAGAGGGTGACAGCCCAGATCAGAAGGATGAGTCACCAGGAGAAAAGTTGCTAGGTGCTCCCAGCAAATAAAATAGTCTGAGAGAAAGTCCTAAGCAGGAAAGAGTTTGACTGGTTCAAACCTAAAAGAACTCCAAATGGCCAGACTGGAGACGACCAGAGCCAGTGGGAAGAGCCCCACACCCCACAGAGCTTCACAACTATGTGCTATGGACTGAATTGAGCTCCACTGTCCCCTGCCCCCCACAAAATTCATAGGTTAAAGCCTTAACCTCTATCGTGACTGTATCTGGAGACAGGGTTTATAAAGAGGTAATTAAGGTTAAATGAGGTCATAGGGTGGGGGCCAGATCCTATAAGATTAGTGTTCTTAAAAGAAGAGAAACCAGAGAGCTCACTTGCTCTCCCTATGTGCCACATGGGGACATTGCAAGAAGGAGACCATCCAGGAAGCCAGCTTTCTCCAGAAGCCAGACCCAGCAGGACCTCAATCTTGGACCTTCTAGCTTTCAGAAGTATGAGGAAGTAAACTTCAGTCGTGTAAGCCATGTAGTCTATGGCATATTTGTTACAGCAGCCCAAGCTGACGCATACACCATGGTAAGAGGTTTGAGTTTTATATAATGGAAATTAGTGAAAAAGTTTAAACAAGGGAGTGACATCAACTAATATACTTTTTTTATGGCCTTTGTGTTTGTTGGCATTGGGGAGAAAGGTGGGGAAGGACAACCAAGGCGGGGGGTGGAGGGCAGCAAGAAGCTATATGGGTTGCAGTCACAAGGCAGTTCATGATGGCAGCCTGAGCTAGGACAATGGCCCTGGCAAGGGTAGTTGCTGGGCAGATCTGGGGTGTGCCCTGAAGTGCAAAACATGCCTTGCCGATGGCTCACAGGTGGAAAGAGGAACCATCAAGGATGGCTGAGCTTTCTGGCTTGGCTGGCCGAGTGGACATGTCACCATTGATCAAGTTTGGGAAGAAAAGAGCAAAGGCTTTGGAGGAAAAGTCAGTTCAGTCTGGGACACACCAAGCTTAAAATACCTATGAGTCACTCAAGAGGAAATATCAAGAGTTCTGATTGTTATCTGCATCTGGAGCTCAGGGGAGAGGTGGAACTGGAGACAAATTTGAGAGACAGAAGCATAAAGGCAGCCCGTGAAGTCTGAGATGAGCAGAATCACACAGTGTATTTGCATAATGCAGAAGAGGAAGACTGAGTGAGGCCCTTTCTACTCTACTATACTGTCTCTTTTGCTTGGATTTATCAATGGGGGCAGAAAGAAGGTAAAGATGCAGAATTTCTAGGATATATATAGAATATATAAGATGAAATGGGCACGGCATAGTCCTTTGGTTAAAACCTCAGAGTTTGTCTTTTTTTTTTCTTTGAGTGCTATAGAGGAAAAAATGAAGAGAGATCTGAATTATTGAGAATACTTGTAAAATGAATTCTAATTTAATTAAGGTTTGTGGGGTTGTTTTTTTTTTAAGTAAAGCAACCCCCTTCTCCCTCTCTCTCTCCCTGACAATGGTAGATGAGAGACAGACAGACAGACAGATAGATAGATAATCTGCTGCCCATACATAAATAAAAATACAAACTCCGTGAATCTAAAATGACTCATATTTTCATCTTTAATACGTCACGAGAGAGACAAAAAGTCAGAGTTGCCCTAACATTAGTTCTTTCTTCTCTGAAGATTCACAAAGCATTGGTGTCTCCTTTAAATTTTCTAGTCAAGAGACATTTTTTCTAGATGAGTCAAAGGAGGTCTTCAGTGTTCTGGACCCAGTACTATCTCTAGGACATGAAGTCATGCAGTCTGTGGGGAGTGTAGGGAGGGTAACGCTCCCATAGCCTTCCTGAACCAGGGACTACCGGTTCCCAAAAGGTGCCCTCTGAGAGGCTCCTTCCGTGTACAAACTTTTTAATGATGTATTAATTTTCTTTGAAAGGTAGGGTAAGAGAAAGAATCTGGAAGTATATCAGAGTTGATTATAATATCTACAAAATTAACATCTTTATATCTAATTACAGAACTAAAATGGACAATTAGAGCCCATAATTAAAGGATGCACATAACAATGAAATTACAGTGTGCAATGAGTCGGGAAAAATCCTAATTATACTCTGGGAACCTGACATCCCTGGCACTGCCTCACACTGCTATTTTCATCACAGAAACCATCTACATGAGCTCATCTCAGAGGTTTTCAGTGTCTCTACATGGATCTCTTCCACAGGGATGGAGGGTCCCTGAGTGTGTTTCTGGGTACCCTTCCCGGAGACCAGCCAGCACAGTGCACCCTTATCAGAAAGACTGGTACACTGGAAAATAGATCTCACTCATGATTAGGGTGATGGGAAGCTGTCCTCTGGATAGTTCTGAAAAATTACTCTTTCACCATCACGTGAAAGGTAGGGGTTTGCCTAAGTGTTTTCAATTTGGAAGCATCATGGGAACATTGAGTCAGTTAAGAAACAAGAAGAGAGTGTATGTGAATCTATATGTTTATGTGTGTGTTTACACAGTTTAGTATATTATGCATATGTGTGTATCTATACATGTGTATAGTTTAGTGCAGACACACACACACACACACACGCACACACATACAGTTTTTAGGGGAACTGAAGAGAGACAAATACATCCTCTAGCGCACATTCCATAGAGGTCCGGCCAGTTGTGTGGACTACTCGGCAAACAATGATTCAGGAACATAACAGACAATGAGTTAGAAAAGCGAAGTCAAGGTACAAGAGAGGAAACATGGCGAAACAAGAGGCCAGAGGGTCTACAGGCACGGAATGCCAATACAGTGTCAGGGACTTCCACAAGCACGCACAGGCGTGCTCACAGAAGCCGCAGCACAATCGAGTGAGATGGGCCCGACTCTTCTGCAGATGACGTAGCTACAGCACAGGGTGGGTAGTCCCTCCCCTAACTTGCAGAATCGGGGTAGAACCCCAGCATCCGGATGCAGAGCCCAGCAGGGATCCACTGAAGGCTTCCAAGCAGCAAAGTGACCTCACAAGGACTATCAAGATCATGTGCTCTGGTTACTCCGGAAAGGATGGACCAACACGGGGGGAAGGCTGCAGTAGAGAGGCTGTAGGGGAAAGTGGCCCAGACAGTCTGACTGGGCATTGGGGATGGCAAATAAACAGAGGGAAGAGATATAAGGGAACACAGAGGGCGGGGCCATGGGACCAACGGGTATGATCAGAAAGGTAGATCAGGGGCGCCTGGGTGGCTCAGTGGGTTGAAGCCTCTGCCTTCGGCTCAGGTCATGATCCCAGGGTTCTGGGATCAAGCCCCACATAGGGCTCTCTGCTCAGCGGGGAGCCTGCTTCCTCCTCTCTCTCTCTGCCTGCCTCTCTGCCTACTTGTGATTTCTGTCTGTCAAATAAATGAATAAAAAAAAATCTTTTTAAAAAATTAAAAAATAAAATAAAATAAAAAAAGAAAGGTAGATCAAAGATGACTAAAAATGACTAAGTTTTTAACCTAAATGCAGTAAAGGAAGGAAGGAAGGAAGGAAAGATTGTGATAACATTACCAGAGATAAGAAAGGGAAGGAAGAATATAATGGAAACATTAAATTCTTACCAGATGCTATGCTTTTGAAAAGCCTGGAGGCTCTCCAGGAGGAGGTGTCCATCAGGCAGCTGGAGAGTCAAGACAAGAGCTTGGAGAAAAGGTCAGGCTGCAGAGGCTCACTGGAGAGAGGTCTCTGAGGAGGGGAGACCCAGACCAGGGGACCTCCTGAGATAGCCAAGAGAGGGGATTCACAGGAGAGGAAAAGAGGGTCAGAAAACAAGGCTTGACTCCCAGCAGGAAAGGCGTTAATAATCAATCCTCGGCTACCAGAGGCTCCCCAGCCCTAACCTACAACAACCCCTACTTCTGCATCCGCGACCCCCACCTCCTTGGGAAAGGACAACCTTCAGGAAGCACTAACGACACGGCCGTTCTTCCAGCTGGGGACGGGGTAAGCCACGGGGAGGAAAGGCGCAGCCCCCGGAACACACTGACACTGGAGACTGCTGCATGCGACCGATGGCGGCCCACGTGCCGTGAGCGGGGCGGAACACGCAGAATCGTCGAATCCCTATGTTACACACCCGAAACTCACATTGCGTTGCATGTGGGCTATTTCTGAGTTAAAAAAACAAACCAAGATCTGATCATTATTGCTCTTTGAAATGACTCAACAGGAAGCCGGAAGGGAGAGGAAGAGCGTCAGTCCCGCACGGCCGCTCCGTCCTAAAAGCCTCCTGCTTAGCCCGGCACTGACTAAACTACGTCCTGAGTAACGAGGAGCGGGACAGGGGTCTGGCGGGACTCCCCTGGTGAGAAGTCAGTAGAAGAAACTCATTCCCGGTCCAGCGCTGTCTGTCCAGCGCCCCAGCACCTCCCCTTCCGCCAGACCACCGGCCGCAGTCTCTGGGGGCCGCCCCCACAAGATGCCTTCACAGGTCCTGGAGCTTGTGTGTGCTGACAGCAAGCAGAGGCCAGGCCACAGCCACTTTCCCCCAGCAGACCACACCCCTAATTTACTGTGAACCTCCTGGCTCGGGAAGAAAACATCAAATCCAGCATACCAACCACCGTAACAAGCATAGGATGTTTACCAGGGCCAAAGGGGAAAAGCATCACCCCAGCCTCTGGTCCCACAGAACTTGTACCAGAGTCAAATCTATGAAATGAATGTTCCAGCTCCTCAGCTAACATAACCACTTGCTTCCGGCAAATCCAAGAGGAGACACTTGCCCTTCCACACGGCCTGAGCCCTCAAGTATCATCAGCCGACAGATGCGGCTCGGGGTTGGCTGCAGAGCTGAGTTCAGTCAGTATCATCAAAAGAGTTGGGGCCGATATTAGCTTCATGGTCAATGCCCCGGAGGACACTAGCAGGGCGGCAGTTTCTTTAATCATGGGGGCCGTAGTCTTTGATCTGTCAGCTTGGCAAGGCGCTAGTCCCCAGCCATTCAAACCCTAATCCGGGTGTTCCTGGGAACAGGTTTTGTAGATGGAACTACAACCCATACTCCGTTGACTCTACAGAAGAGACTATCCTGGATAATCTGGACGGAACCAACTCCATCCATTGAAGGCCACAAAAGCGAGCTGAGACTCCCCTGCAGAAGTTCATTGGGGACAACAGCTTTGGCCCATCCCCAAGACCCCCAGGCTGCCCTCTCCGGTGGCCCTGAGGGCTGGGGACTTGCCGACACAGCTCCTATGGTCGCCTATGCCAAGTCCTCGCAATCACCCTCTTGACCTATATCTCCTGCCGGTTCTGCTTCTCTGGTTGGACCCTGAATGAGACAACACAGGACGGCCCCTGGAAGGATGCATCCAGTCAGTAACTACTGGAGTGTTTGCTGTTCTAGATGGCGGAGATGAAAGAGAGTAGAACAAAGACAGGTGGGGAGCTGCCGCCTCGTGACGCCAGTGCCAGACCTCCAGCTTTGTCAGGAAATACTCCCACAGCATCTGACTCCCTGCCTTCAGGGACACAGAGACCCAGAGACACACACAAAGGGAAGAAAGCTCCGGGACAAGAGAAGCAGGGGTTGGGATGACCACAGGAGCCCCTGGAGAGAGAACAGGTGAAGAAGGATGCTTCCTGGAAACTTGCAAGGGAGTCGGACCCGCCAACATAGTGATTTGGGCCTTCCAGTCTCCAGAACGGTGAGACAGTACATTTCTCTTGTCTTGAGCCAGCCAGTTTGTGGGAATTTGTGAAGGTGACCCTAGGTAAGTAATAAAAATACTAAAATCCATTCACTCGTCTTCATTGGAAGGATCTGCCCCATAAATCACAGAGGAAGTAAGGTCTGATGTGTCACTAACAGTCTCATGTTCAACCTGGGTTTCCGCAGGTCAGAAACAGCCTGGAGTTCCCTTGCTGTCCTGGGTTCACTTCCAGTGGCTTTCCAACAAAACCGTTTTTTATAAATGGGCCACCAGCCCATGGGGTATAGTTTGCCAAGTTGACTATTTTAATATTACATTAGAGTTTTATTCATCTTTTTAAAAAAGATTTTATTTATGCATTTGAGAGAGAGTTCTCAAGCAGGGGGTAGGGTGGGGGAAAGGGGAAAGCAGATTCCCCGCTGAGCAGGGAGCCCGACATGGGGCTCGATCCCAGGACCCTGGGATCATGACCTGAGCTGAAGGCAGTCACTTAACCGACTGAGCCACCCAGAAACCCCAGAGCTTTATTGATCTTGATTACTGGGTCTTTGGGTGTCCCTGTACAGTTTCCACTGGAGGCATGTGCCTCCCTGTCTCAGCCCAGGCCTGGCCCTGTTTCCCTCAGACTTTCTGCGCTCTCTTCATTAGTCCGCATCTTTCCAGGCCGAATTGCTCTCCTTCCGGCCAGGCCCTCTCCAATGCCTGTGCAGTAACTCCTGGTCTCCAGGGACTCTGCCCCAAGTGGCACCTGTTGTTATTTTTATTTTTTTTTCATATTTTACCAAAAGTTGATGATTTCCTGCAGATAATTGAGGAAGATGTCAGTTAAGGCCACTCTTAACTCGATGCCGACAGGTCCCTACCAGACGCTGCCCTGTGATGGCCTGGGGGAGTCCGTGTCACGGGTGGGACGGTTGCGGTGTCCTTGGTAATTCTCCTGCCACACTCACGCTGCCTGAGCCAGCCTCCGCCTTTGAAAGAGGTGGCAGCTAGATCAAAATGACTCACCTTTGGGCCGCCCTTCCCTAGTTCCTGGTGCATTTCTTCCACACAACGGCTTTTAAATGTGTTTGGCCTTGAGTTTTTTGTAGAATTGTTTTTCTTTTTTGTATCCTTCTGGGGTTTTTTTAAATACAATAATACAGCTGCCTGCTCATGATCCACTCTTTTTTTTCTTTTTTTCTTTTTTTTTTTTTTTTTGAGAGAGAGAGAGCACGCAAGCGCAAGTGGGAGGGGCAGAGGGAGAGAGAGAGAATCTGCAGCAGATGCCCTGCGGAGCATAGAGCCCGTCATGGGGCTCCACACAGGGCTCAGTGGGGGGGCTCAATGCCATGACCCCAAGATCACAAACTGAGCCAAAACCAAGAGTTAGACGCTTAACCGAATGTACTCTGCGGGCGCCCCTCAGTCCAGTGTCTTATTTAAGCTCCGTATCACACTTGGCTACCGCGCTAAATGGGCTGGGCACCAGAATTCAAGCACTGGCAAACCCCAGCTCCGTCGCGGTCCTGCTGTGGGTCTCCAGCAAAGCACTTGTTCCCTCACACCCTCTGTTTCTCCAGCTGTAAAATGGGCTAACAATATCCGTCCTTCCTTGTCATGGTGGTTATGAGTCGGGACAGTGGTAGATGGTGAGGCGTCTGGTGTGGCTGAAGTAAGAGCTGTGCGAAAGCTTACCAATGCGTATGTGAGAGGCGGTGCTGTCTGTAATCAGAAAACCCTGGAACTGTGGGACTGGGGTGCATTACAGGATATACCATGATGGATAATTCTGTAAACATTCAAAAAATAATCGACTCAGAGATGATAGATGGGTGTGTAGATAGGTAGATAATTGATGGACAGATAGACGCGACTGGCTCCCTTTGGAAAATGTGGGTGTGTGTGCACATACGTAGGCCTGTGCAACTTTGGAGACACATCAGGAGGAATAAGCATCAAGCCCTTAGGTCTTAAAGAAAGCAGTTGTCTCTGGAGAGTTAAAAGAGATGGCCAGGAGGGTAATTTTACTTCTCATTTTATATCATTCTTAAATGCTGGGATTATGGGTGATTTTCATGCAGTGATTTTCAGGGTTTTTAATTTTATGAATATTTAGGGAAAGCAGTGTTATATAAATCCCCTCTTCAACTGCAACCCTGTGCCGGGTGATTTTATGTGCACTCTCCTTAAGGTAAACTTTAATCATTTGCTGCTTCTCACACACACACACACACACACGTACTTTTTCAACAGCGGTGGGGAGCTAATCCCATGGTACTGAAAAGACATGCCCAGGGTTCCAGAACCACTAAGTCAAAGCAAGGACCCATCATCCATTCAGCTGTCCATAGTTTGTTCACACTGGCCTGTGCCATTAGAGTATGTCTGTCCTTCCTATGCTCATTCGTTCAGTCCACTAATACTAAGGCCTGTCCTATGTTTAGCACCATACTTGGCTCTAGAAAGAGCTGCAAAGATGAATAAGGCAAGATTTCTGCCCTTAAGCAGCTCACAGTCTCTTGTGCTGTTAATAAAAAACAGAAGGAAACAGAATGCTCTATGGGCAGAGACAGAGTAAGAGCTGGGGACGGCCCAGCCGCCCTGGCTACTCTTAATGAGGTTGAGTCAGAGGATGACTCTGAGTCCCTTCTTCTTGAGTGGAACGTGGCAAAGAAGCCCTGTACGTTTTGGTACACCTCAGTTTGCCCAGCCCCCCTCTTCATTTTGCCCGGCGTAAGTGGGTATGGGTCGTGGAGAGAAAGGAGGAGAGTAAGGCATTTACAGAAATCCGAAGGAAGGGAGGGCCCGTGGTCATGCTGGGGGCCACACGGGGACAGGAGGTCAAACCAGTGGTTGGCAGAACGGAGCTGTAAAGTTCACATCTGTATGCTGGCCAAAGAAGAGAATAATTCTTCTGACTCAAAATAAACACAGACTTGCTGTGGGCCCTTGTGTGATTGTTCTTAGGATTTGGGGGAATACTGTTAAAAGTCTAACTGCCCCTCTCCCCTGAATTCTGTGGGGATCACAGGCTGGGCTCTGTCCGGACCAGAAACAAAGGGTTTAGGGAAGTGTGCACCTTCCTCTCAAAAGTTCACGTAATTTGGTTTTTTTTTCCCCCGTGGAGTTGAATTCTTATTCAGATGGGAGTATCTGTTGTATCCTCAGCATGAGCCATGAATTTGGCAAGAGGCGGTATGCATGAGTAGCCAAAGGACGGACACATGCAGTCATTGTCACTGGAACCTTGAGGGACACATCATGAAGGAAAAGGAACGGGAGCTAGGAAGCACCGACTCGGACAGGTGGACAGGAGGGGAGGGAGGGACATTTAAGGCAGCAGGTGCATGTGGGGCTAGGGACGGAGGAGTAAACCCAGCTAAGACACTGAAGGAACACGGCTCCCCCAGCTTTGAAGCTGCAAGGACGCTTAGCCACCATCTGTTGCTTTCTGCATGTCAGAGGTGAGCCGTTTGAGAACCAGAGAGGGACATGGCTGCCAAGACCACGTAGCACGACCCATCCCCTGGTCTCGCTCCCTGAACGTGCTGTGCCCAGGAAGAGCAGGCATTCCGAAACGGGAAGCTGCGACACGTACAAGAAATAGCAAGTCTGAGGCAGGGAACAGGACTCTGACTTGAGGAGAAAATACACGTAGGGAACTGAGGGGAAGACAAGGAGGAGAGATTGGTTGGGATTTGCTTCTGAAAGGCGTTGAATACGAGACCCACGGGTTTGGGTCCTTTGTCCATGTAGAAGACAGGGAACTACATGTGTGCTGGAGCAGAGCTCAGACGGCACGCTGCTTTTCGTCCCCAGCAACGTGTGAGGACATCTGACTGGGGGAGACAAAAGAACTTCAGAGTTCCAGGGAAGGAAAAAGCTCACCGAGATTTCTCATATTTTCTCTCTGAAAGCTACAAATACTCCTTTATAACAGTATTCTCTTTTTTACAAAAAAAAATTACACAATGTCTTTTCTTTTCTAATATAAAAGCCATGCATGCCCATTTGTGAACTTCCAACGTGATGAAGAACCAAAATGGCTCCCACAGTCTCCTCACCAAAAATCAAACCCTGTCAATGTTCTGACTTCATGACTTTTCATCAGAGATTTTGTTCCTTGGATTTTACATTCTAAAAAATATTTAATATTTTTTAAATGTAATTTTTAAAATTTAATATTTAATATTTATATTAAATATAACTATATAGCTTTAGAACTTATTTTTTTAAGATTTTATTTATTTATTTGACACAGAGAGAGAGCGAGAGACGGCACGAGCCGGGGGAGGGGCAGAGGGAGAGGGAGAAGCTGACTCCCCATTGAGCAAGGAGCCCGATGGTGGTCTCGATCCCAGGACCCCAAGACCATGATCTGAGCCGAAGGCAGATGTTTCAGCGACTGAGCCACCCAGGAGCCCCATAACTTTATAATTTCTAATTTCACTTAATATAAAACCATAAATACCTTTTTATGTCATCAAAGATTCTCAAAACCATCATTTTACAGGCATATGATCTGTGTCCTTAACCACACCCTCCAGGGGCCATTCAGGTCTTTCCTTTCTCCTCCCTAAACGCTACGTTGTTGTGGGTAGTGTTTGTCCCCTTCAGAGTACTTCCTTGGAGTAAACTCACAAAAGTGAAATTCCTACAGTCAATAGTATGGACCGTTTTTAAGGTCATTCACACACCTCGTCATATTGATTTATAATTCGGAGGTGGAGGGGTTCTTAATACATACAACAAATAACTCAAAAGACTAGAGTTTTTATAGAATGAAAGCAGTTTCTTTGTTTGGATGGCTTGTCTTTAATTACAAAAGTATTTCATATTTGAAGAAGAAAAAATACCCCATAAAATTAGGCTGTGGTGGGGTGGGGGAGGATACAGCTTCCCCGGAATTTAATGTCCACGCACCCTGGACCACATGGGCTTTCTCCTGTCTTCTCCAGGAAGAAGACTTCCTCACTACCTACCCCACCCTCTCCTCCCAGCCTCTCAGATTCTGGGATGTTGTCTGTTCTGGGTTGATTAAGGGGGATGATTCCGTCTTGTATTTCCTAGTAAAGGGCCCAAGTCCACACACAGAGGCTTCAGCACCCTTGCCCAGCGCTTTGGAAAAGTACAGTTTGCAATGAAAAGATTGACGGTGCTTTCCTGATCTTCCCGGCCTGTGTGTTTCTCATTATCTTCCCTTGGATGCAGTCGTCGGCTTTTGTTCCAAAGCCACACAAGGCCGGTCCCTGCTCCTCCCAGAGCAAGGAAGACTTCTCTAGAGCTAATGCCGTGGTGCGAGCAAAGCCACCAGGCTCTCGCGCAGTCAAAACCCCCTCTTCTGTCTTCCGCTCGGCACGGCTCTGCTCAGACGCCTTCACGCCCCAGCTGCCCCTGTGCTGGCCTCCGAACGAGCTCCCCCACGCCCGCCTCCTTCCCCTTACAGTCCTCCTCGTAGACCACAGCAAAACCAGGCCTTCCTGGAGCAAACTTCGTATCGTCTTACAGCCCTGCTCGAGGCTCCACAGCAGATCTCTGTAACTTACATGGGAAGTCCGCTATTTTGGAATGGATCAATAAACATGTACCATGGGCCCTTTCACGGGGCCATTAAGCACCACAGGGGCTCTACCATGAGCTCTGTGTCTAGCTCGGGGAGCTAACACAGACACGTGAGAAGTCACAGGGCTCTGGTCCCCACCGCCTTCCAGTTCTCCAGTCTTGCCCGTGCGACAGGCAGGGCTCACACTTGACATGTTTCAGACTAACTTGCTCTCTTCTCCCCAGATCTATGCTCTTTGTACAATGGTTCCACTATCCAGGCTCTGAAGACAAGAGAGATCCGTGTCAGGAATATGGGGAGGTTTGTTTTTTTGTTTTGTTTTGTTTTGTTTTGTTTTTTTAAGATTTTATTTATTTGAGGGAAAAAGAGAGCACGGTGAGGCTGGGGCAGTGGGAGATGGAGAAGCAGATTCCCCGTTGAGCAGGGAGCCTGATGTGAGATTTGATCCCAGGACCCTGGGATCACAACCTGAGCCAAAGGCAGACACTTCACTGACTGAGCCCCCCAGGAGCCCAGGAATAATGGGGAGATTTGAGGGCAGGAGATCTTGGACTTGTAGTGCGCATCAAAATCTACTTATCTATTTATTCACTTCCTCAGTTGTGCTTAAGAACATAAAGGGCACAGAAACTAATCAGACGTGCCCCCACTGTCATGAGCATAGAACATAGTGAGGAAGACAGAGCTTCCTGTCCACTGCCAACTCGTTTACCCAAACTGTGCCTCCCAAGCCTGGGTCTCCAGAGCCACCTCCAGCTCAACCATTCACTTCCAGAAAAGTGGACTAGGATACCCCCACGTATTTTCATGATTCTCCTGTGCTTGTCTTCTACCGAACCCCAACTGATGCAGATTTCAGAAAGACCATAATACCCATGGGTATCAAGAACTACGAGTAAAAAATCATTAATAGAGGTCCCCGCCATTGATGACTTTATAACCAGTGGGCGGGGGGGGGGGGGGGGGGGGGGGGGGGGGGGGGGAGACTGACCCGAAACAGATCATTGCCACATAATATGGTGTGTGGCCAGACCGTGCAGGCATTGTGGCCAATGCCATGAGAAGGGATCATCCAGCCCAAATGCAGATTCAGGGAGGTACAGGAGAAGTGGCTTGAGGATGAGGGAAACCTGCCAACTGGAACATGAGTGAGGAGCAGTCGTTTCATAGTGGCGAAACTAGAATTTGAACCCAGGTTCGTCTGACTCTCCAGCCCACGTTCCCACCATCTTGTTACCTGGTAGGCTTTCAGTGGATGGTCACTGAATGAAAGAAGAAATGCCCTAATAGTAACTGTGGCTTTGAAACCCCCCACATTCCGACCAGCTGAGCTAATCAGCTGATGAACCTCAGGGAATTCCTGCAACAGGGCAGAGCCCCCCTGTCAGCATAGGAGGGGCTAATTCGCTCCTACGACCTTGTGGAACTGACTCAAGCTAAGATAGTCCGGAATTAATGGGGGGGACTCCCTATTTTTCATCCACTCCACTTCCTCAGAAAAACCCTGTCCCAGGCAATGCAGACAAGGCGAAGAGAAACTCGGTAAGCCTAAAGCTCCCAGAACTACAGCCAAGAGCCTCCCCCCACCCCTCCCACAGAAGCCTGTACTAAACCACGCCTGCCCCAGGTCTCTCTGGACAAGGAAAAAGATCGTAATTCTCCTACACCCACCTCCCCTGAAATTCTGCTCTGGCAGGAGGAGAGCCAGGATTTCTGAGACTTAAAGATCAGAGCAGGGGGCCCACATCCTCCAGCCATCCCATGGATTGTCTCTGTCCGCCCACACCCCCCTGCTCCTCTGGGTTTGCAGAGCAGATGCCCTCCACCAGCAAACCTTTTCCATACTTCCTGCTCCCCGGCCCAAGCCTCTGCCTCCTGTCTCTGTAGGCTTGGCGTATGCACGCAGCAAGCTTGGAGCTGGAGTGTGTCATCATTTCACAATTCAAAAACCCCAAATAAGAGACAGGTGGTGGGATTCTCCCAGGGAATTAAAAGAAGGACTCCAAGCCCACACCGTCTGAGTCTGGCTGCCCAGGGAACAGCCCAGAGGTGGGGCTGGGCTGAGGGCACTGTTTCAGGAGGTTCTGCCCAACCCTTTCCATACTCTTTGATTCCTTGGTCCCAAACACATCTACTCAGAATGTCCTCTAGGCTCCTCCCACTTCCTGAGGAAAGTCAAGCTTACTTTGAACAATTAATGGAATCAATTTGTGGAGGAAGGAATCAGTTCAACAAAACTGCAATCATTTTTTTAAGGAGGTTGTTATGAAAGGGGTCTTGGCAAGTCACAGACTCTTTGGTACCATTATCTGGATCGATTTGGGACTCGAGATACTTCATTGCCCACCTGGGAATTACATTTTATGATTCCGGCTTTCCATGATGGATTAAGGGCTTGCAAATTTTGCAGCTGGGGCAAACGATTATAGCTATTTCCTTTACTTCAAGGAATTATTTTGGGTTCATCGCATAAGCCAGCACCAGCAACTTCTTCTTCTTCTCCTTTTTTTTCTTTTTCTTTTTTTTTTTTTTTTTTGCCTGTAAAGGCTCAGAGAGTCAATATTTTAGGCTTTGTGGGCCAAAAGGTCTCTGTCAGAACTATTCGACTTGGGCTGTGTGACTCAAAAGAAGCCACAGGCAATGTGTAAATACATGAGCAGCGCTGTGTGCTAATAAAACTTTATTGACAAAAATAAGCAGCAGGCTACATTTGGACCACAGGCTATAGTCTGCTAACCCCTGACATAAACTGTTCTGTGCAGGAGTGTCAGTGTGAGGAAGAATGATATTCACTGACACCCTTAGAAAGGAAGTTGCTGCTTTGGTACAAGAAAACTTTGAGACCTCCTTGTTCTACCATTACCTAAGTAACCTCAAATAATATCAGAAATGGCATTTTTTAACATGATCCCCAGGTGGTCTGTATCCATTAATCTGGAGACCCGCGTGTCTCAAACACCAGTCAAATTACGGACTCTGAGTTCTGAGGCCTGAGACTCTGTACTTCTGACAGCTCCTGATGACATGGACGTGGTCCGTGGGTGGGGCTTCAACTAAGCAAGATCTGTTTGGGAATATCCTCCACAAAACCCAGTTCTGGGGTGAAACAGGGGAGCAGGTGGGTCCTGCTCCCACCCCACCCCCCCTCCCCAGTTTCTCTACTCCCAAACAGAGAATGCATGTGTCATACTGGGCTGGATGGTAAATAAACACAAAAATTCCTCATGGAAACTCGGACCTTGGCTAAGAGGTTCTTACAATCTCTTTATCGAGGGTGGTGGTGGAGGAGTGCGGAAAGTGAGAGAGGGGAGCTCATACACATTGAAAAAAATCAGTATAGGAGGTCATAGGAATATCTAAGACAAGGAGACATCAGCGAGAAAATCCTGACCAACGCTATGAATGTCTAGAAGGGTCACCCCAACCCTCTCATCCACCACAGAAGGAGGAACCAGGGGCTCCACATATCACGAAGCAGGAACTTTGAGTAGGTTCAAGTGCAGAAGGAAATTCAGCAAATGCTGCCTGTTGGGAAACTTAACATCATTCCTGCAGCCCACAGTCTCAGGCTAAGGTCATTAACATAATATGAGAAATTAGAAGGCAATGAACATTGAAACAATGGAAATAAGATTCTTGCTAGCAGCCCTAGGTTGGGTGATGTGGTCTGTGGCTGACCCTTCAATCCAGTCTTATAAACTATGAAGATCAAAGCAAAAACAAGAGGCTGACACCATAGAAAACGCTGGCTCCGAGGGTTTCATGCATGTCTATTTTTAGAGCCCTGACTAGTTCCCCCTTAAACCTGGTTCAGAGCTGCACTCACACTCGGCAAGAGGGGCACGGACCAGGCCCACGCTGAGACGGCGTCCAGATGTCACAGCCCAGCCAGCGGTCAGAGCTCTCCCCAGTCTGGCAGCGCCTTCCTTTCCAGCTCTCTCTTCCACCCCTCCTCAACCCTCTGCTCCCGTAGATTGCCCTTTGCTCCCTCCCCCCAACCCCTGACCCTGCGTCCAGGGCAGCCCTCGTTCACTGGTCACTCTGTGGCTTTGCTGCTGAGGTCAGCTCCACCGATAACGACCGACCCCATCTCAGCCCCTCTGCATACTGCACTGCTGCCCGCCCCCCCCCCCCCCACAGTGGAGGACCACCCAGCCACAAGTGCTCGTCTCCTCCATCACCACTCATCACCAGACCACCTCCGGGGTGCCTCCCTTCCTGCCCGCCGCCCCCCCTCCGCCACCTCCACACTGAGCATGGTTCTCTTTTCAGAATGTTGCTGGAGCCCAGTTCATCCAGAAACATCTAAGCCAGCCTCTGGCTCCCCTGACCTCTCTTCCCCTAGGCAGGCTTGGTTTCTCGGTTTCTAACTGGTGTCTCCTCTCCTGCGTGGCACACTAGCCGTGGCTCTCTCATTAGTTAGACTCTGACCCTGATCTTGCCTTTTCTAAAATAATCCTGGCACCGCCATGTTCCAAAGTCTCAGACCTCGAGGCCTAGGCAGCCATGTGGTCTCAGCGCCTCAGTCATCTCCACCGTAACACACTCTGCGTTCGACCACGTGTGTTCTGGTCACAGCTCACCCCTCCCCACCGCCACCCCCACCTCCAACACCCAGGCTGTGCCGTCCCCAAGACACTTGTCCTCCAGGACACAGGACAGCCCGACCTCCCATCCGAGATACTCCTGTGAAACAGACCAGGCCTAGGCAATGGGAACGGGAAAAAGACAGCGTCTCGCTCATGAAGGACAATCAAGTTCCAGTTGAAAATACAAACTTTTCCTTTAAAGGAGAAGCTAATTTCTGGCAGCCACACTCCAGCACGGCTGGAAGAGCCATCTGGGGAGAGAGAGGGAAAGGAAGACAGTGTGAATGACAAGTGGACAGGAGAAGAGCGAGCAAAGCCGACAGGAAGGAGGCACGAGGGAGAGGCAGGTGGGCGGCGGAGTGGAAACGGGAAGACCCACAGAGGAACAGCAGGGGGAGGGCAGAGGGAGGGTGAAGAGGAAAGAAAGGCCGGGAAGCCAGAGCTCTGCCGGCTCGCCCACAGACTACCCGTTCGGGGACAAGCGTGACAGTGTCCCTGGGAGCTCTAACCTCCCAGAGGGGACAGGCTCTCTCCCCTGAGTGGAATCTACACCAGAGGTTGGGGTTGGGGGGGCAAACCAACAACCAAACAGAACCGGCGGCATCTCTCTCCAAAGGCCCTCGGTAGCCTCTGCTCTCAGTATCGGTGAGTGAAGCCGGAGCTCTGAGAAGCAGGGGACCCCGCAATCCGGTGAGCCCCGCGTGCCAGAACGTCTGTTCTTAATACCCCCTTCCCTTACGTGGCTTCCCGTTCAGATGCTAAATAGCTTGGTCCTCCTATGAAGAGGAGACACAGGAAATGGAGACGAGTCTCTGAACAGAAGGAAATAGTGCGGTCATTCTCCGAAGAGGAGGAAGCCTGGACTGGCAACCAGGAGAGAGCAGAAGGTGTCGTCCCTGGGGGCAGAAGTGCCTGAGGGAGCTCTCGGGGGGACCGTGGAGGCAGGGAGAGGCGGCCGAGGAGGCTTCACAGGACAAGGCCATCGATATGCGGCACACACCGGGGTGCTGAAATACTGATTTCTGGACATAGTCACTCTGGATTGGGTGGCGGGGGAAGAGAGGTCTGCAGGGACCATTTCTGGAAAATAAAGCAGTGGGAGCCACAGAGAAATCACGTTGGAGGAATCTCGTGTAATAGAGAAAATCTGCAGCAGCTTCTGGTTGGTGGTTAAGCGTAGCCCTGAATTATTCATTGGTAACAGCGCCCAGCGAGGGGCCTGGTTAAGACCTGTCCAGTCTCCAGTATCAGGAGTCCCCCGGAAGCCGACTGGAAGGAAGCGAGCGAGGGAGGAGGGAAATAAATCCGTTCCGAGGCAAGCTGCGGGAAGAAAGGGACCCCGGATGGTTTATCACCACAGGAGGTGAAGGAGAAATGCGCAGATACCAACGGACGGCGCGTACAACCCGCTGAGCATCCCGGCCCAGAGAGATCTCTGGGAGGAGGCGTCCCTCCCCAGGACTCAGGGTCCACGTTACTCGCTCCGCCGCCCATTCCTTCGGCAAGTTCGACGAAGCAGTGAGGAAAGTCGAAGCCATGAGGAAAGCTAGTCTCGGTCAAGTCCGCGGGCTCCCCCGGGGCACCTCGTGCGCGCCAGACCCGAGCTGGAAGCCGGCGCTGCAGGCATGAAGGACACGCGGTTTCTGCCTTCTGCGAGCTCCAGGCAGACAGGTGCATGACCACCGTTCTAGACTCGTTAGCGGGATCTGAGTCTGCTGAAGGATGAACCGAAAGTCCCCTCGAGACCAAAATGCACCCAGAGCAGAGCACCTCGACACGGGCAAACGCTTCCTGGCTAACCTGCAGACGCTGAGATGCACCACGCGCTTCTTACTACCCCGAGGCCCGGGACTGAGAACCGCGGCTCGGTTCTCTGGTACGGGTAAGTCCTCCAAACCTTATCACGACACTCAGCTTCAAGGACCCTGGTTTCAGGAGTTCTGTGAATTATGATTTTTCTCTAAGCCACCTCAAATTATTGCTGGAAGAAGGCAACTTAAATAAATAAATAAATAAATGAGATTAGGAGAGATCCAAATCAATGTGGGAACCCTGAGATTCCAGCGGGTTCTGTAGGGACAGGGAAGGTCGAGATAGCCTGGGCCACTCAGAGTCAGGGAGGAAGCCCTGAGCCAGGACACCCCGGGATCGGCCCCTGACCAGGCTCAGTCAAGTGTGAGCTGACGTTCAACATCGGCTTTCCCTACAGTCAAACACACGATCTCCTCCGATACCAGCTCTCAGCACAGAACGCGTGCGCTTGATGGTCCCTGTGACACCAGCCAGGTGAGTGAACGGCTTCAGGGTACATGTCCTGTCGTCACCGCCCCCCCCCCCCCGGCTCATGGGGTGACAGCTTCAGCAACGGGCCCTACTTACATCCATGGGTGCAGAACATTCTCCGACAGCAGGATCCTCCACGACAGCTGGCTTCTGCGTCTCTTCAACTGTCACAGCGTCCTCGCTGCAAGCCACAAGCCTTGGAACTTTCTAGAGCATGGAACTCCAGACCACTTGTGGATATCCCTTTATGGAGGAGGAAGAAAGGGAAAGCAGTATCATGTTACAAATGTTTGCTTCATACACATTTTCTTTCCTACTTGACATTGGGGCATGAGACTAACAAACAGAAACCCCCCAAGTGCCCAGGGCACCAAAGGGATCTCCAAGACATTTTGTTTCTGAGGGTTCTTATACCTGCTGATATTTATCAGTTTAGAAACTAAAACAGAGGGGCACTGGGTGGCTCAGTGGGTTAAGCCTCTGCCTTCAGCTCAGGTCATGATCTTGGGGTCCTGGGATTGAGCCCTGCGTCGGGCTCTCTGCTCAGCGGGGAGCCTGCTTCCCCCTCTCCCTCTATCTGCCTGCCTCTCTGCCTGCTTGTGATCTCTCTCTCTGTCTGTCAAATAAATAAACAAAATCTTTAAAAAAAAAGAAACTAAAGCAGAATTTAAGTTTAGTATTTATTTAAAATAATTATTAAATTTTATAATTCATGTTTAATTTCTTACACATTATTATTATTAAATTATGATGATGATTACATGTTAGCTTAAATAATGATATTTTAATAAAAATAGCTATTTTCAAAAAATAATGAGAAGAGTGGCATTATTTTACATTTTAAAGAATCCCTTTGGTATCTGGCTTGATCCAACACAGATTCTTTCATCTGCTTCTGAATTCAGTCTGTTGCAACATCACCTATCACTTAACCTCTCAAAAACTCCACCATGCAATCATGGGAGACTGAGAGTAAAAAACAAACAAACAAACAAACAAAAACAAAAAAAACAAGCAAAACATTTTAGGATTATTGTGAAAATGGTCTTGTTCTTGTTGATCCCCTGAGGGATATCCTGAGCCCTGGACCCACCATTCTGTGCAATCAAAGCAGGTCTTACTTTCCCCTCTGACTATCCCTGTCTTTCTTTGACACTGCTAGTTATCAGTTACCTGAGCAGTCTTCTAGAACTTTCTGCACATAAATGAAAACATAGGGATGTAGAGTTTGTATCAATTTTTAACAATCACGTATGAGCACTCTATACATTCTCCTCAGGTTTTCTGTCACACGTGTTGGGCGGCGTTGCATTTGAGCGTGTGGTTACGTCATTTCTGTGGATATCTTGTCCTCCTTGTCCTATCCTTGCGGCTATCCTGGTGGGATATAACACCACCCAGGTCCGCACAGCACCACAGAACAAAGGCGGGCTGCTCAACAGCGACTGGGACTTGTCACTTTCTTCAGGGAAGGGGGCTTCATGGGAATAAAGGGGCCACACGGAGCAAGAACAGATGTCACACATATTAGTACAGCTTTCCTCCTGCTTCTGTTTCCCTAAGAAGGCATGCGGCCCAAGTATTCAAAATCTGAGAAGATAACCCAATTTTTTGCCATACTACTGGGCTCACCCAGTGTTATGCTTGGGGCTTACCTCACTGTACCAGAAAGACTTGTGTTAACAATCTCTGTGCCTATTTTTATAGGAATGTTTGCAAACAACCTGTCTGGAAACACATTCACTGTCATCGTGAGGCCAGAAGGCAGGATCAGGGTCCCAGCGTCCCCAGAAAGTATTCCTGAAAACTATTTCCCTGTGACCAAGTGAACCGAGATTAACCCTCTTGGGTCACAATTTGCCTGATGTGGAAACAGAATGCCCCTCACCTGCAGGAAACCCTCCCCTCGGAGGGGTAATCTGGTCACATTACACCGCAGGTTTCGAATACTCAAATTGATGCTGACCAATGAGGGTTCACTGCCTCTCTCCGAGATTTACTAGCTATAGAATCTTAGCAGTGGAAGTAATGATACCTATCTCGTGAAGTTGTTAAGAATAATTGTAATTAACTAGGGGCACCTCGTGGCTCAGTCAGTTGAGCATCTGACTATTGGTTTCGGCTCAGGTCATGATCTCAGGGTCATGAGATCGAGTCATTTCCTGTGTCCCTCCCCAACCAAGGGAGGACACCGAGGGGGCTCGGCTCCACACTCAGGGCCAAGTCCGCCTACCATTCACTCAGGCACCCTCTCTCTCTCTCTCAAATAAATAAAATCTTAAAAAAAAAAAAAGTAATCGTAATAATCTATAAGCTCTGCTGACCACATAGCAAGTGTTCAATGCTTGGCAGTTGGTAGCCTCCTTCCTTTGTTGTTCTATGAACAGAAATGACCGATCCTATGTCCTGGACTGGGCTGGTTCTTCAGGAGGTTTGCTCCTGAACACCTCCGGGAGTAACTGCCAGGGCAGCACAGCGAGCAAAGTCAGAGTCAGAATTCAGAACCAGGTCTGCCCTACTCCAAAGCCCAGGCACTGAACCGCACCATCATGTGATGTTCAGCTAGAAAGGAAAGCAGCCCTGGGGGGAATGAAACCGCAAAGCCGGGGCCTCCTAGCAATGGTCTCACAAGAGAGATACGTTATCTTTAGCTGTCAATTAATGATTTTACTAACCCAATACCGTGACTGTAATCCAAATCAAAATTCTTCAGAAAATCATCGCTATGCTAGACAGAAAAGAAAGAATGGCAGGACACCAAAGCCAAGATTTAGTTAGTTTGGGATTTAGAGATTATTTATTTAATCAGTGTTTGATTAGGGTTGTTATTAAGAAGAATGGGTGGTTTCAATTACAGACGATTATTTTGAATAATGGGTAAATAATGTAATATTAATTTATTTAAAGACAGTTCTAGCTCCTAGTGCATGTCAGGTGTGCAGATTAAAGAAACATGTCTCTTGTCCTCCAAGAAGGAATGTAACATATATCATAAGATATAAAGGATATAAACATATACATATACGGGTTGGGGGGTAATAAGATAGACAAGAATAAGGTGCTAAAAGAAGGAGAAATGCGGCCAGTGGGGTGTTCAGGGAAGGTCTGAAGGAGTGAGGAGGCATCGCGCAGCCGCTTCTTGAAGTAGAAATCAGATTTTGTCAGCCTTGGAAGAGAAGCAGGTAGCTCTAGAGACTCCAGGCTTAAGCTACAGGCTTAACCTGGCATAGGGGATGCTGCAGAGGGGGATCCCGCCAAGGGGCGGAGGGATCCACCAGATCCCGGCCTAGAATAACGACAACAGGAAGGGAAAAGAAAGAAATGATAATGCGGAGAGAACTGAGGGTTGACCAGTAACTGGCTACAGCAGGGAAGAAAGGAGGAGTCAAAGAAGCGTGGGTTTCCAACCTGCACATGACCAGGAACACGTCATTATTAACCAACCCTGGGAAAACTGGAAGAGGAACTGGTATGTAAGGGAAGATGGTGAGTTTGGTTCTGAACATAAAGAATTGGGTTCCTTAAGGGGCTCCCGGGTGTCTCAGTCAGTTAAGCGTCTGACTCTTGATTTTGGCCATGAGATCAGGTCATGATCTCAAGGTTGTGGGATAGAGTCCCACGTCGGGCTCCGCGCTGGGTGTGGAGTCCGCTTAGGATTCTCTCCCTCCCTCTCTCCACCTTCCCCATCCCCCGCCCCGTAAAAAAAAAAGATTGTTTTCTTAAGATGGAAATAGGTAAACTCTTGAGCACAGAAGAGCTTGGCATTCAAGAGAGAATTCGGGGTTAGAGACACATATTTGAACATCAAATACATAAAAGCAGTAAGTGAAGTCTGAGGCAGATAAAATGATCTGAGAGAAGAAAAATGAAGACAAAACCTCCGGACCCATCTGCCTTGAGTGGGTGGAAGAAGATGAACATCCCAGGTAAGAACCAGAACGACTCAAAACAGTTCCTCCTCCTAAAACACCCCAGGTAAGAACCAGAACGACTCAAAACTGTTCCTCCTCCTAAAACACCCCAGGTAAGAACCAGAACGACTCAAAACTGTTCCTCCTCCTAAAACACCCCAGGTAAGAACCAGAACGACTCAAAACTGTTCCTCCTCCTAAAACACCCCAGGTAAGAACCAGAACGACTCAAAACTGTTCCTCCTCCTAAAACACCCCAGGTAAGAACCAGAACGACTCAAAACAGTTCCTCCTCCTAAAACACCCCAGGTAAGAACCAGAACGACTCAAAACTGTTCCTCCTCCTAAAACACCCCAGGTAAGAACCAGAACGACTCAAAACTGTTCCTCCTCCTAAAACACCCCAGGTAAGAACCAGAACGGCTCAAAACTGTTCCTCCTCCTAAAACACCCCAGGTAAGAACCAGAACGGCTCAAAACTGTTCCTCCTCCTAAAACACCCCAGGTAAGAACCAGAACGGCTCAAAACTGTTCCTCCTCCTAAAACATCCCAGGTAAGAACCAGAATGGCTCAAAACTGTTCCTCCTCCTAAAACACCCCAGGTAAGAACCAGAACGACTCAAAACTGTTCCTCCTCCTAAAACACCCTCCTCCTAAAACACCCCAGGTAAGAACCAGAACGACTCAAAACTGTTCCTCCTCCTAAAACACCCCAGGTAAGAACCAGAACGACTCAAAACTGTTCCTCCTCCTAAAGCATCAGAAGCCTCTGATCTAACCCAACTCCCTTACCTCACAGATGAAGCAGTCATCTCCTTCAGGTCTAGAGGACCAAGTAACTTATCTAAGGCCTCACAGCTGCAAAACTGCAACTAGATGGTTAAGTGACCACTGGGAATTAGCACTGCCTTGGCGACTGGGTCTTCTGTGTGCACCAGCTGACACGGCTGGATTCAGGGAGGCCTGAGAAAAAACTGGAAACTTCTTTTATCTCTGCTACATCAGTCCAGCCCTGTAACTGTGCCCGACCACATTATCAGCTCAGGGTTCAAACCACATCTTACTCATCTTGTTGTCACGGCCCCTCTGCCCTCAACTTTCTCCACCACTGTCTCTGCCACCAGTGTTATTACAGAGTAGAAAATCACCGATGATGTTCTTCTGATTGTGCACATGATCATGGACTTCTGGAGTTGAAAGACCCGTATTAGTGTAGCCTCTGTGGAAACAGACCCAGGGAAGTCCAGTGACCAGATAAGCAGTTAATAGTAGAACCCAGACCGAAATTCCAGTCTCCTTTCTTTCCATTTCACCACCAACCTTCCTTGCAAGAGACTTACTCTTAAAGATTTACTTATTTATTAGGAGGGAGGGAAGGAGACAGAGAGAGAGGGTCGGGGGAGGGCAGAGGGAGAGAAAGAATCTTTTTTTTTTTTTTAATGAATGGGAAGTGAATTTATTTTGATTCAAGACTTACTTTTTTTTTTTTTTAGTATGGTTTTTTTTTTTTTTTTTTTTTTTTTTTGGAGAGATAGAATCTTCAACAAACTCTGGGCTGAGCACGAAGCCCAAATGCAGGACCCTGAGGTCATGGTCTGAGCCGAAATCAGGAGTCTGATGCTTAACCAACTGAGCCACCCTCAAGGTGTCCCTCAAAAGACTTGCTCTAAAGACAAGCTCTCTAGTCTCTGATTTCTCCAAATGTATGTTACGAAGCCCTCTCCCTTTAAGACGCTTCTTGAAGAAAAGAGCTCCGTGGTCCAAAAGGTTTGTGGAGTGCTATAAGCTACCCCTCTCTTGGACAGCCAAAATGCTTATTACCATATTAAAGACCTTGGCAGGTCCTGCAGGGAAGAAACGTGGGTCATTCTCGAAGAATATTTCCCAAACTTGTTTGACCACAGAACTCTGGTCCTTGCCCGTACCCCTGCTGTTGTCTATTTAAAAACCCACAGGTTTCCAAGGATTGTATTTTGGGAGATGCCACTTTTGTCTAATTAGCTAGATTCCTTAGAAGGTCCCGCGTAGAAGTAAGTGTCAGGACTGAGAGGTCCTCAGTGCAGGAACCAGGCAGGGAAGCAATGGGAGGCAGAGAAGGAGAGTGAAATGGCAGATTGTCCCAGCGTCTTCTGAGATGTCGGCTCTGCCAACACCCTTACCAGCAATCCTCTCTCCTCGTGTCCTTTGAGTATCTTCCACAGCCAGTCGGGCTTTCCCTTGCTCACGCTACGTCCCCAAACCCAACCACATCTGGATGACCAAGAGCAGCCTTTTAATGAGTCTCCTGACTCAGACCCTTCTCCCCTGCCACACACCTTCCAGGCTACAGTCATATTAATCTTCTTAAAACAACTGTTCACCTGCTTCAAGATAAAAAAAAGAATGTTCCGGACTCCACAACATCAGCAACCCTTAATGTAAGAAAACACATCTGTGCACTGGTAGGTCTCTGTGCTCCCCAGTGCAAATTTCTACAGCCCCAGGCATGCATGCTTGCTGTTAACTGAACTGTCCATAGCTGACTGACGGCCAAGGCCCCCCTCGGCCTGCTCTTCCCCTCCTGCCTCTCTGATCCTAACCAGCCTCATGCAACCCCCAGCTCCAGGGTCCCGGCTATACCAGCCCTTCCGTGAGTTCTTGCACCTGAAGACCCTGAGCCCCTAGCCCCTCAAGCACTCGTGTGGCTTTACTGTTTCCTGAATCTTCTGATGGGTCATAAACTCAGGAAGAAAAAGGACCATGCCTTATTACATTCAAAGCACTTACTAAGTGTTCAAAACCAGCCTTGCTGAATAAAGGGATCAATCCACACTGATCTCAGAACCATACGCCCAGCAGAAAACTTCACGTCTATAAAACACTAGGGACATGAACCTCTTCCTAGGCTTCACAGGCATTCAAGTTTTTCTAGTTCAATTGATCTTGGCTTTATTAAAAGGGAGGAAGGTCCCTTTGCTGAAGGTCCCGGCGAGTTTTTGTTCTTTTTTCTGGAAGACAGAGCTGTGCTTCCCGCCACTTCTTGCAGGCCACTTCACGTGTGGCCCCCAGGGGGACGTCTAGCCTGAGTACATTACGTGACATTTGCACACATATCTCTACATTTTCCCAAAGGTCTGGCTAGAAGGGTGCTCTTCTCAAGAACGTATTTTCTCTGGACAATCGTTTCTTCATTCACTCTCTGAATTATTCAACAAACATTGAGTGAGCAAGTCCGGGGGCTGCAGCGGTGGTTAGAAGACAAGCACGGTCAGACACGCTTTTACTCAGAGTGCATCAGAGGAACACCTGCCACAAAATCAGCAGAGGGGGAGGCTATTTAAAAGAAAAATGCGGGGTCCCTGGACGCTGTGCAGAAAATGCCTTATTCAGTCAAGCCTGTGGTAGAGCCTGGGAGCTGCATTTTTAAAAATCCCTCCAGGTGGGTGGCTCAGTGGGTTAAGCGTCTGCCTTAGGCTGAGTCATGATCCCAGGGTCCTGGGATTGAGTCCCACCTAGGGCTCCTTGCTCAGCAGGGAGCCTGCTTCTCTCTCTGCCTGCTGCTTCCCCTGATGCTGCGTTCTCTCTCTCTGACAAATAAATACGTAAATATATATTTTTTTAAATCCCTCCAGGTGATCCTGACTGTACTCAGGTGAGCGATCCACTGGCCAGCAGAAAAGGCAGGCTTCTAAGGAGATCGTTATAAAACAGTGGGGCCTGCTTCCAGCACAAGGTTAGTTCCCGATGCAGAATGGAATTTCACGCATGGAGAACAACTATGCAGTGGGGAGAAGTCAGGTGTGACAATGAGGGAGACCCGTGTGCAAACCGCTGCGTGATTTGTGCTGTGTCCGCCTACACAAAACAAGAAAAACACCCGCCTCACACAACTCTCACAAGACTTCGGTGAGATTATGTATCCAGAGGGCTACACCCAAATCTTGGTGCACAATAAACACATCACTCTGAATTCATCATGATTGTTATTTTTAGTTATGAAAACATTTAGAAGAGAGTGGGGAGCTCAGAAAGTCTTTCCTCAGAAGCAGCGGAGTCGGAATTCAGCTTAAAAGCAGCACCCCCGAGTGTAGAAGTGTTCTTGACACCTATAACATTTCTAGAATTTCTGAAATTTTATAACTATGATTCTATAGTTGGAAACCCTTCTTCTTTTAAGATTTTGTTTATTTATTTGATAGAGAGCGCACAAGCAGTCAGAGCGGCAGGCAGAGAGAGAGAAGGAGGGTCTCTGCTGAGTGGGAAGCCCGACGTGGGGCTCAATCCCAGGACCCTGGGATCATGACAGATTCTTAACTGACTGAGCCACCCAGGCGCCCCAGTCTGAAACTCCTAATATGGGTGGGAGCCAAGCGCTGTCGTGCAATCTCAATGCCTGTCTTTTCACTTGTGTTCACGACTGTACAAATGCCAAGTGGGAGCCACATCAAGTCAAGAGCCAATCCACAAACAGGACACGGCGGGACAGCGGAGTCACCCGACGGCATGGGGCAGATCAGTCTGCTGGCCATAGACCATGGCCACCAGTTCATGCTGCCAGCAGACGCGTGATGTGGACTCTTCTTACATACCAACACCTACCGATTTATAAGCAGAAACCCGAGGCATAAATACACAAAGCAGAATGCTTCTGTCTCTAATCTTATTAGCAACTGCAAGAGATACTTATTTGTAGCAATTTCAAATCACCACCAGGCTAATCTGACCTTCAAGAGAAGAGAATATTTAACAATTTATCCAAATGATACCTCATTAAAACTGTCTTTTGGGGACACCTCGGTAACTCAGTCAATTAAGCGTCTGATCATGATGCTGATTTCGGCTCAGGTCATGATCTCAGGGTGCTAGGATGGAGCCTCACATCAGGCTCTGCGCTCAGCGGAGTCTGCTTGTCCCTCTCTCTCTGCTCTGCCCTCCCCCCTCACTTGCATGCTCTCTCTCTCTCTCTCTGAGATAAATTATTAAATAAATAAAAACTGCCATTTGACCATTTCCTGCTTGCAGAGTTTGGTTAAGTATGAAATTTGATTTTCCTGAACTGATAAACCCTTGAGGCCCTTATTAGCAATTTGCTTAACATACGGACACCAACAGGCCGTTTTCTGCATGCACATTAATTACATTTACATAACAGACCCAGATGAGACACGGACCAGGCCCTGAGACCACACGGCTCCACTCAATCTTGATCCTCCACACTAGTGGTTAGTCTCAACAGACCACATCATTTAACGCAGTAAAATGATGTTTTTAATTTATTTAATCGAGTTTATAGTTATGTTTGTTTTAGGTTTGTACATATTTTAAGAACATCTAAATGATCAATTACCCTGAGGAGCTGAAAAAAAATTTTTGTATAAAATATGTCTACCTCCTGTTCAGGTTTGAGTAACATCAGACCAGATAAGCCCCGGGGAAGATGTTTAGAGAGCTGAGTCTATCCTGCAGCTCCTGCCTCCTGTGAGGACTGCTTCCGCTTTTTCACCAAGGTAAACGGCAGAGACTCTGCTCCTTCGGAAACCCACGACCAAAGCCACCCCTGCAGGATGTCTGTTGCATACCGCCTTCGGTACCATTTCTTTAACTTCCCAAAGCCCTTACATCAGCATCAGCAAAGTTATTACGTGGGGGTGGTGGGGAGGGGTGGCCAAGAGAATAACGTCTTTGAAAACAGAACACAGTTCACCTCACACTGGAAGCCACTTGCCTGGCCCTAAGAGTTGTGGCTACTGGTAGGCTGGGAATTGCTGAATTCTGATCAAAGCAAAGGACGTGGGTCTAGGTGTCACCATGCTTTGTCACCACCGTCATCCAACCCTCATTTATTCAAAAGAAAATGTTTTAAGACCCCACGATCAGGGGAGTGGATGTGCTTCCCTAATGCTTGTTGCCGGATCGCTCGGTGGAAACTAGAATTACCTCATCATAGGGCTGGATGTGAATGCGCGTTTGGGTTATGTTGTTGCTGCTGTTTTTAAGATTATTTGTTTATTTATTTATTTGAGAGACAGAGAGAGAGTGAGCAAGCAGGGGGAGGGGCAGAGGGAGAGGGAGAAGCAGACCCCCTGCTGAGCAGGGAGCCCAGTCTGATCCAGGGCTCAATCCCAGGACCCCGGGGGTCATGGCCTGAGGCGAAGGCAGATGCTTAATTGACTGAGCCACCCAGGCGCTCCTGGATGTATTTTTGAACAGTTCCATAAGTACTTCTCCAACAGCCCTGAGGACTGTGGCTGGGTAAATTTGAGACAAATCTGGGGGGACAGTTACCGCTTACGCTCCTGCAAACGGCTAGATTAAGAACCTTTAGAGACTTCAAACACTGAAGTCATAGCACCTTCCCCACTCCCCCCAGCAAGTTCTTTGTTACAAAAAAACACCACTAAAATATAGCATTAAGTGTAAGAACAATCAATAAAGTTTCCGTTTTCTTCATTATGACTTTTTCAACACTTCTTTGGAAAACAGAATATCAGCTTATTTTCAAAAGAAACTGGGAGTTACCCCAGCTCGAGCCTTAATCACCTTTGTGCAAAGTAACATCGTGAGTGTATCTAGATTTTTCACATGCACCGTCTCCCTCAAAACCAGGACTCGTGTGTTACGCATAGTCTGCAGATGACCAGTGTGAGGCCATTTGTAAAGTGTCAGACTCTTCACCAGACTTTTCCTTGCCCTGACCAACTCAAAAGAAGACTTAGATCTTAAACACTGAAATTCCTTATAAGATCCGTACTACTTGGGAAGCTGGACCTGGAAATGAGACTTTCTGCCAATTTCAAGGCTCCTGTTGTCTCCCAGATTATCTGCTCAAGGCCCAAAGCTCCCAGGAATAGGATCATCCAGAGATGTACAATCATTTCAAGTTTGTGTATGATTCACAGGGTAATTTTAGACACCCTGTCTTTGATTATCTATCGTAAATGCTGGCAACTACATGATCAAATAGAAAATGAAAGTCAGGAGACCTGGGATCCTGGAGCTGGAACTTCCTATAGCTAAGCATACAGCACAGAAGGACCCCCCCCCTTTTTTCTGGAGAAAGTGGAGTGCCTATAGACCTGGTTAGAGGGGCTGAAGAAAATTGTGAAGAGATCATAGGAAGACCTTGACCACCTTCTCTCCTGCAAAAACAAATTTTATCACCAAAAGCACAGCAAAGGGATTAGAAAGTAACTTTTCACACTCCTTTGAGGGGCCCACATAAGTCTAAAATGTATATCCTAGCTTGACGTCCCTTTGATAATGAATGGCTGAACAAAATGTTTAAAATTTTTTTCACCTCCAAACATGATAGTAAGCAAAAGTTAACTTGCTGTTTATATGACACTAAATGTTCAAATGAGAATTTTTAAATAAGTTTTTAAATGAAAGGGGTTTCAGGAAAGACTGAGCATTAGTATGCCAGGGTAAGGTGAAAGGTAAGCGCTTCTATTCCCAGAGGTCTGAGCAAACCCATGAGAGAAGAAGCAGCATGGTCAGAACAAAGACACCAGCTCTGCCCATCATCAAGCCAGGAGAAGCCCAACCTGGTGCCGTATCCTGAAACCTGATGAGTCTCTGTGAATAACCATTCTCTACTTAGTGCTCTTTTATAAAAATTAGCCCTGTGTGCATCATATGCCCAGGGTACCAAGTGTTCACATGTGAGTTTATTCCTCCTCGTCTGTACTCATGAAGACATTAACTAGTTCATTTCTTCAGTTTTCACAGCTAATAAGAAGCAGAAACTGAGCCCAGTACTTCTGATGACAAGCCCAGTGCTTACAGCATTTCTTTATAACCTGGCCCTCTGGACATCCTGATCTTACAGAATAACAAAATAAGTGAAATCTACTGAGCTCCTTTACACCCTCAAAGACTACAGTAGATGAGGCTTCAATACAGTTCTTGAAGAATTTCCCAGCAACAAATAACACCGTGCTAGGCAAATCATAAGACCTTAATAGACTACATATGGAGAACTCAGCAAATACTTACAGATTATGCTACGAGGTGAGTTATAGAGATTGCCTAATTCATGTTCCTTGCTAGATGTGATTGTGACCAAAAGAACTGGGATTCCAAGAAGCAAGATCTGAGTTGGCCAGAGGATCTGAAACCCAAGCTGGCCTTTAGAGAAGGGCAGAATTGAGCACACATGAGAGGACAGAGAAAGATATTCAGAGCACATGCGTTTGGGTGAGAACCACAGGGACACTGTAGTGATTGAAGACTTAGCTATAAAGCTGAAACTGGGGGATTGGGTGCAGGTATGGACAGCAACATAATTGAACTAGAAGGAAGGGAAATTTCATATTGCCCCTTATAGAGAACATTGAAATGCAGATAGGTTTAAAAAATATACTTGCGCAAAGTCCGAGTGCTAATAGGCAGCAGTTAAAATTAAAAATACAACACCCCAAAAATGAATAACCCAATTTAAAAATGGGCAGAAGACATGAATAGACATGCGGATGGCCAACAGATACGATAAGATGCTCAACATCACTCATCATCAGGGATATGCAAATCAAATCCACAACGAGGTATCGCCTCATGCCTGTCAGGATGGCTAAAATCAACAACACAAGAAACGTGTTAGTGAGGATGGGGAAAAGGGAACCCTTGTGTGCTGTTGATGGGAATGCAAACTGGTGTGGCCACTCTGGAAAACAGTATGGAGGTTCCTCACAGAGTTAAAACTAGAGCTACCCTACAACCCAGAGATTGCACTACTAGTATTTACCCAAAGAATACAAAAATACTAATTCAAGGGGACACATGCACCCTGATGTTTATAGCAGCATTGTCTACAGTGGCCAAACTATTGAATCAGCCCAAATATCCATTGATTGCTGAATGAATAAAGAAGATGTGGTATATGTATACAATGGAATTCTTCTCAGCTATGAAAAAGAATGAAATCTTGCCATTTACAATGACGTGGATAGAACTAGAAAGTACAATGCTAGGTGAAATAAGTCAGTCAGAAAAAGACAAATACACATGATTTCACTCAGATGTGGAATTTAAGAAACAAAACAAATAAGCTGGGGGCGGGTGGTTGTAAAAGAGGAAGAGAGGGAAAGAAAAACCAAGAAACAGACTCTGTACTATAGAGAACACACTACTGGTCACCAGAGGGGGTGGGGGTGGGACGGATGGGTAAGACAGGTGATGGGGATTAAGGAGGGCACTGGGAGCTGTGTGGAAGTTCTGAGTCACTATAGTGTACACCTGAATTTAATATTACACTGTTTGTTAACTGGAATTTAAATTAAAACTTTTTTTTAAAAAAGGCTTACTCTTGGGGCACCTAGGTGGCTCAGCCAGTTAATCATCTGCCTTTGGCTTAGATCATGACTCTGGAGTCCTGGGATCAAGCCCCGCAGGGGGTTCCCTACTCAGCAGGGCATCTGCTTCTACCTCTGCCCCTCCCCTCCCAAGTTCATGCACACGCATGAGCCTGCAATTTCTCTCTGTCACTAGCTTTCTCTCCAACAAATAAATAAAATCTTTAAAAAAAGAAAAACTTACTACTCTTTTAACTCACTCTTTCTATCGCACTCTTTCTATCACCGTAATTTTAAGTGAGAATATTTGTATGTTACAATAGTTAAATGACTATCCTTCCAGGTGATAGTTATTATAATTTGAATGATGTGACAAATAGATTTCCCAAATATCTGCTATCAACCTGTTAAATTAGTCTTTATCAATCTTTTTAACAATTGATAGCAAGGATTTTGCCTCTATTATCTTTAATAAATAAGATGTGACTAAAGTTAGGGTACAATAGCAATAGTTATGTGAAAAATAAAAACAATTTTTAAATAATAATAATTTTTAAATAGAAATGCTTATCATGGGGCACCTGATGGCTCAGTCCATTAAGTGTCTGCCTTTGGCTCAGATCATGATCCCAATTTGAATTTGAAATTTTCTAATGACATCATATTGAACATCTTTTCATATGTTTATTTACTATCTATGTGCTTCTTTAGTGAGATGCCTGTTCATGTCTTTTGCCCATTTTTTAATCAGATTGTTCCTTTTCTTATCACTGAATTTTAAGGGTTCTCTTCATATTTTGGATAACCATCCCTTATTAGATTTGTTTTTTGCAAATATTTTCTGCCAGTCTGTGTTTCGTATTCTCATTGTCTTGACATTGTCTTTCACAGAGCAGCAGTTTCTCATTTTAATGAAGCTCAGGTTATCAATTCTTTCACGAATCGCATCTTTGATAGGTAACAGGGATCAAGGAGCACATTTGTTGTGATGAGCACCAGGTAATGTACGGAAGTGTCAAGTCAATATATTGCACACCTGAAACTGGTATTATACGATATGTTAACTAACTGGAATTAAAATTTAAAAAAGAAAAAAAGAATCACATCTCTAGTGTTGTGTCTAAAATGTCTTTGTCATACCCAAGGTCACCTAGACTTTCTTCTGTATTATCTTCTAGAGTTTTGTTAGTTTTGTGTCTTACATTTAGATCCATGATTCATTTTGAATTAATTCTTCTGAAAGATCTCTGTCTCAAGTTATTCATTTTCTTTCTCACATAGGTGCCCAGTTGTTCTAGCACTATTTATTGAAGACTGTCTTTTCTCCATTGCAATGCCTTTGCTCCTTTGTCAAAGATCCATTGACTCTATTTATCTGGGGTTTCTATCCTGGTCCACTGGTCTACTTGTCTGTTCTTTTACCAACACCACAGTGCTTTATTATACCACATTGTCTGTGACTCCAGAGTAAGCCTGGAAATTGGCTGTCCGTTGTCTTTTGTTCTTTTCCTTCAGTATTGAATTGGCTGTTCTGGGTCTCCTGCCTGTCTATATAAACTTTAGTATCAGTTTGTCCATATCCACAAAATAACTTGCTGGGATTTACTAGGATTAGGATTTCGATTTCATTTCCTGTGATGTTATTTTAACATTCTCTTCCTCACAAACTCTACACAATGTAAACATCCTTAAAGAAGAACTACCTCTGTCCTACGATAGTTGTCCTTGATAGTTGTCCTAGGAACAACTATCTGCTCTTGAATGTACATAACTCCCACTGCTCTCTTCTTCAGATCAGCTTGTTCCCCAAAATCTCAAGAAGGTATGTCCTCAAGGATAAGGGCCAGCAACCTAGTAACCTTCACCACTCCTCTTAAGCTCTGTATGCCTCTGGTTAGGAAGACAATCCAAGTAAAGAAGCTGGGACTGTCGCTGATTGCTTTATGTCTTACTTGCCGATACCAATGTCACTTTTACTGAGATCCAGTACTATCTACCTATTTTTGAAATTTTCACTAGTCTCTGTCATAGGTGTCAGTTGTTCCCCAAGCTTCTAAGGACAGGGACAATGTCTTCTACTTCTAGAGCCTTCATTCTCATTTTTCATACAACAGATAATTATTGATGTCTGCTATGTCCAGGCATTATACTAAACCTTAGCCTGAATCAGGCAGGCACTAAGTGCACGATGAAAAATTTTTTAATGAATGAGGGACTCCAACATGTATATATACAACATTATAAACAACTTGAGGGGTATAAATATGTTTTACTCTTTTCTACCTCCATCATAACTAGCACAGAACATACAGTGGGTGTTTAATAAATACTTATTGAGTGATTGATTGAAAAGTGAAATGTAATACTAATACAAGATGTTAATAGAGAAGCTGTATGCAAAGGGAAAGGGAGTGTGTGAGAACTCTGTGCTTTCTTCTCACTTTTTCTGTAAAGCTAAAACTGCTCTAAAACATAAAGCCTATTAATTAAAAAAAGAAAATAAGAAAAATAAAATATCAAACTTTGTACCTTTTTTTAATAACATCTGATTCTGCTGATACCCACTGCACAAGAACTATTTTTGAATTACAGTGAAAATTTAAACAGTAAAATCTTATTAACCCAATCCTGGATACCAATTTTCCAAGTTGAATTTTGTCTGAATTCATACTATTGCTCCATAGACTGTAAAGGAGTGATTGTCTAAGGTAATGAATGATCGTAAACATCTAAAATCTTATTGGTCTTCCTGATCACTAAAACCTAGAATAGCACCTAGCAGAGAGCCAACACGTAATAACTATTTGCTAAAAAATAAATAAATGAATTCAGCAAAAACAGAGTTATAACAGAGCTTCCCAGAATGCTGTAAAACTGATCGTGGATAAAAAATCTGATTTTTTTGAAAAATCAGCTCCATTGGAGTAAAGACATTACATCAGTAAGAAACTGCTTCTCTTTGATATGAGAGCTCACCAAGATTTTAATTGTTTGATTATTCTGAATTCATACAGTGTTCAAATTTTTAAAAGAAGAAATGAAAAAAATTTACTTACTCACCTTTTTTTATGACTACATAATAATCCAAAAATTTGTATGGAATCAGAAGAGACCCCGAATCGCTAAGGAAATGTTGAAAAACAAAAATAAAGCTGGGGGCATCACGTTACCTGATTTCAAGCTTTATTACAAAGCTGTGATCACCAAGACAGCATGGTACTGGCATAAAAATTTATAATCAAGATACAAGCAATAAACTTTAAATTTACACACACATGCATATATGGCAAAAGAATTATTTTGTATTAGGACATATTTTTATCAAAGTTATATATACTCACATGTTTATTTAGAAAAACAGCAACCCCCCCTTACTACTCCTTGACTTTCAAATTGTAGGCATTAACTCTCTTTCACATACTCTTCATTCTTCTTTTTAACCCATCTCCCATCTCAATTTACTTTTGGCTGCCTAAGCCATGAAGACCCTAAAGATAATCTTGTATCCAGTAAATTCTGCTGGATTGGCTACCCATGAAATGCATCCCAAGGGGCATGCCACCTACCATCTTCATAGGCATGGCGCTTCCCAGTATACAAAGTTTCTTACACATTATTTTATCTGAACCTAAAAAGGAGGGGATAAAAACTCATGAGGGAGACAGATGAGGTCCGAGGTCAAAAATCTGGAAAATGATGGTGCTGGGACCCAAACCTTACTATGTTTTCTTCTCCCTCACTACCTTTTGCACATGAAGTTCTATTCTTCACACATCCTCCCCTTCGACCCACACACCACACTGAGGTAGCATTAACCTCTGAGCAGTAGGTCCAAGGGACTCCTTCGACATTTTGTTTCTGTCTGTCTAGGAACGAAACACAACCCACAAATCAGTGACCCACCGAGACCCTGCTGAGGAGAAGCCCAGCTGAACATAGGGGCTTTGGAGTGAGCCTAGCCAATTTTAAATCTTCTTTGCCTTTTCTTTGCTCCTCCACGACTCAGGGACACTTGGGCTGGGTCAGACCTGATCTTTCTCAGTGCTAGGAGGCCAACGTGAGATTCCAGCTAAAAAGTATATGACCTGCCAAAAGCTGGGATTCTCCATTGGTTGGATAATTACAGAAACTTGGAAACATCAAATAGTTCCATGCAAAACAGAAAGGACAGAAAGCAAAAATAAGAAAGGAAATCAAAATAAGAAGAGAATTACTTTCAACCAAGTCATGTCTGAATAACACAGGCTCAATCACAACAAATCCAAAGGCATACACATGAAATGAAAAGAGACAGAGAAAGTTGAGAGAGACCATCACTTTAGCCATTAGGTTATGGGTGTTCTGGTGAATGTCCCCAGAGAGGCATCTAGACATCTTAATTCCCTTATAAAGCTACGGTTATTTAAAAATGTTAAACAGAGTGTCTTACACTAATAGGCAGTGAATAAATGCTCACAGCATAGAATAAAACCAAATAAAATAAAATGGAATTGCCGAGGGAACCCAGAACCAGAGAGAAACAGATATGAAATTTCTGAGAAGTGTAGCCAGATGGAGAAGGGAGGTTGAGACTTGGATGTGAGGAGGAGGAGGGGAAAACACATGTACATGAACAAGCCAAGGCCAGTTTGCCTCCCTCCCCCGCCCCACCATGGTCCCTCCAGCTTGGAACCCTTGGTGGGACCAATCCGTTATTGGATGACTCCAGAGAAACACAAAACATGAATTTCTCTTTTGTTAGCTCATCCCTCCCTTTCCTGAATGCCTTTGGCGTTCAGTTACAACAGCAGTCCTCACTGTGACTCATACTTCTCATTGTAGTGGGATTCTCTTTTCGTTGAAATGGCATCTAAGCCATTTCACTATAATGGGATTGACTTGCCCAATGGATAACATCTAGTATCCCTTCTTCCCTACCTGCCCCAAACTGCCCATTCTTTCCTCTTCTGGTGTCGTGTAGACCCTCAGCCAAGTAATCCACTCTTGTGATCAGTTCTCCGTAACAAGATGGTATTGGGTACAGTTGTGTCTCGAGTATTAGGCGAAAGGTTGGGTAACGGTAAAGGTACAGTGGGGGAGGGAAGGTCAGGGGTGAGGAGATGTCATTGATGGCTGTTATTTCAAATCCACAAAGGCCAATTTCCAGCAAATCACATCCATGATCTAACCAAGGTGTTCAAATGAATCAATCCAAGATAGAGGTCCCCAAGGTTCACGCATGGTGGGCCTGTAGCCTGTGAGGACCCGATGATCATGTCAAAACAAGTAAGAGAGGCATCATTTACTGAACATTCACTTTTTTGGAGGCTGTGAGGCTTTGCGCTGGCCTCTCTGCCTATCTAACGGCCCCTGTTTTTCCTAAAAACCCAAGAGATGAGAAAAAGGAGATCTTGTCCCGGTGACACGGCTAGTAAGTGGTGGCCAAGCCAGAACTTGAACCCATGTCCTGTGCACTGAGAGAGCACTTCGGGTGGTATTGCTGGCAGAAGTGGACTTGGGCAGGTGAACACTGTTCATTGAGGAATGGGTCATGGAAAAACAAGGAGGACCAAGCAGCCACACTGAACCGTTAATATAAATCATCCACATAGACCTCGTCTAGTAACTACATGTGCAACACCATGCCGAGTGCACCCAGGTGGCGTCAGTAATGGCCGTTAAATGGGAATGATAACCCTGATTTCACTGAGTGGGAATCTGAGACTTTGGGGCTTTGAGCAGTTTGTGCAGGGTCCCAGAGTGGGTGAGCTCGGGCTGGGATTGGAAGTCAGGTCTGTGTGACTTCACACTGGAGAGAGTGGAGGCCTGGACAAGATTCCACCTCAGGGGAAAAGCAAGGCTATAGACATCATGAGGAGGTCTGCAGGAAGCTCACAGGAGGCGACAGGAGGGAGGTGTGCCAACCAGAGAAGGGAAGCACTAAGGGTTAGATTCTTCATAGGACCACGGCCAAAGGGGATGTGGTCCAGGCTGCTTTCTCTCCCCAGCCTGCCCTTCGTCCATGCTGAGGAGTGGCTGAGGTGACAGATGTGGATCTTTACCAAAGGTTCACAGTAGAACCACTTTGGGAACACTTCAAAGTACTGGTTCCCAGTCCCCAGCGGGAGATATTCTGACAGAATAGGTCTGGAGGTCTGTGAGTTCCTCTGAGGTTTCTAATTTACTGGGAAGCAGCCCTTCCTGTGGATGGTCACTGAACTCAGAGATGCTCTTGGATGCCTGGGGACGTTGGGCACATTTCTGGACTGAGTCGTCATCGCTGGGAGAGAGTCGAGTCATATGGTGCACGGCTTCCAACAGGGTGAGGGACAAAAAGAACCCAGTGTGTCTGCGCTCGGATGGTCACCATCTATGTGAGTTGGCACGGGACTTCAGCATGGCTGTGGAGGTCCATTTTTAGATGGGGGTGAGCTTTCTGGATGCCAATGAGACATGTGTTTGGGTTGCGTGTTTGAGGTGTGGGTGATGTAAAGTTCCTGACAGTGGATCTCATAAAGGAGCTTGGGAAGTGTGTCTGAGAATGAATGCTAATTTAAAATGGTGTGACGTTAACCAAAGGGGAGGGGGCGACCACTCTCATTTCTAAGTGTGTCTTTTAGAAATGCAATCATATGGAAAGGTCTGAACTATGTTCTTTATGTGTGATGGGTAATTCATCCGACTTAGAGTCTAGGGAGGGAGTGCAGAAGAAGACAGCTCACAGAGAGGCTGGAGGAGGGCAGGGGGTGATGGGGCTCCTTTGGAAGATGCTCCCGGTCTGCGCTCAGACATCGTCAAGGAAAAACTCAGTTTCCACCACGTGTGCACTCACAATCCTCCTGACACCAACTCTGTGTGTTTTCCACACCCAGAAACTCCAACACAAACCACCTGGAGTTGGTGCAGACCCCACAGGTGAAGGGCTCAGTCCCACAGGACCGCCCCCTCCTGATGCAGACATCAATTGCAAACAGTAGGTCAGCAATGTCGGTCTGACTTGGCTACAGATCAGAGGTTCCCACCAGCCCCTCCTTGAATTTGATCATTTGTTCGAATAGCTCCCAGAACTCAGGGAAATGCTTACTTACACTTAACAGTTTATTATATAAGGAAGGACATGATAAGAGGTACAGATGAACAGCCGGAAGAAGAGACACAGAGGTGAGGTCTGGGAGGGACCCGAGAACGGGAGCCTCTGTCCCTGTGGGACTGGGGTGTGCCAGCCTCCCAGTACATAGACGAGTTCACTGACCCGGAAGCTCCGCAAACCACACACTTCGGGGATCTTCATGGAAGCCTCACCACGTAGGCACGATGGGTCATTAACTCACCCTCCAGCTTTTCCCCCTTTCCTGGAAGACAGCAGGTGGGGCTGAAAATTCTAGGCTTCTAATCAGGGCTCAGTCTTTCTGGTGACCAGCCCCCTCCAGGAGCCCACCTGGAGTCAACTTTCTAGAACAAAGGACACTCCCATCACCCAGGAAATTCTGAGGGCTTAAGGAGCTCTGTGTCAGGAACCAGAGTCAGAGACCAAAGACGGGAACGAAAATGTCCCCAGTGCTCCTATCACTCAGAAAATGAGGAGGATTTTACGAATCCTGTGCCAAGACCCGGGGGCAGAGACCAGTCCATATATTTTCTATTATCTCACAGAGGCAGATGCTGCTGGGAGTTTCAGTTTGAGGATTCTTAGTCCAAGATTCTGAAAACACCTTCCCCCGCTTCCCTTACCTTTGGTGTTTATAAAGCAAACAGATCTGAACCCGAAGCAGAGGCAGGGGCCTCCCCGCCGCCCGCCGGCCTGCCAGCCCCAGCCCCAGCCCCAGGAGCAGCTGCTCTCCTTCTGACCAAAGGCACAGAAGGGGGAACGTGAGGTAAAAGACACGGTGAGGTGGGCCTGCCTGGGACAAGAAAGTTTTGGGTCAAGGATCTACCCTCAGCGAGACGCAAAGCTCCTCAAAAGCCCATCTTCTTCGAGGAGAAACCAAGGGACGGTTCCTGACTGCACACCCCTCTTGGTCAGAGAGGCTGGGACCGAAGCAGGGGACGCCTGAACAACGTGGGGTCCTCCAGCCCCCGCTGCTTTCCTCGGGTGAGGGGCGACGGCCAAGCCAGGCCACCAGAGGGGAGCTCCAGAGAGAAACCCTGGAAATAGTCCCCGGGACGAGGGATGGCTTCCATCCAAAGGAGATGGGCGCGGGGACTGGGGCCTCCCATTTCAGAGCTGTGTACACAGCCAACGCAGCCGCCCTCCTGCAGGCACCAGCTCTGGCCCCACATGGCAGACGCTGCCCCACGCTGCGTCCCCGTGTTCGGGATGATCGTCATTATCCCCACGGTATGGGCTCAGCCTTTCCCAGCCTCCAGAACACATTCGTGTCCAGTATCTCTGCAAACAAGGATGCTGGAAAGTATTACCATTATTCCCATGTAATAAATACAGAGGCCAAGGTGCAGGAGGGGAAAGCCACACTGCCAGGTAGTAAAACGCAGAGCCAGAAAAGCGGAACCTGGTTCTTCGGACGCTAAATCCCAGGCTCCTTGCGTAACAGAGGGGAGGGAAGCATTTCCAGAGGCGCAGAAATCAGCCCACAGAGGTGCCCACTCGCAGCCCCCTTCTGGGACCCAGAGACTACTCAACCATGAGCACAGACGTGGTCCTGGCGAGACACTCTTTGGAGCTACCCCGCCCCCAGCCCGCCACTCTCACCTCCTGCTCATGGAGGGAAACATGGAAATGGACTTGGGAAATAACCAAGTGCATGTGTGGAGGAGCGAGGGGAGCACGACAGCCCCAAGCCGGAAGCAACGGATTTTACTCTCATCGCAAGGAGACGACGGTCTTGTGTAACCATGTGAGGACATAGACGTGACCCAACTCCGTGTGCTCATCGCTTGGCATGTATACAAATATCCAGGCATTATGCTGTAGGCCTCAATTTTAAAAAAATAAAATACAAATGACTTTAAAAAAGGAGGGGGCAGGTTTTAGAGTCGGGCGCACATGAATTTCAAGCTGATTAGCTGCATTTCCTTGAGTAACTCACTCCACTCTGCTAAACCGTAATACTCTCCCTTATAAAAGTCGAGCTGTCTTCCAGAACTGGGACCACTCATCAAACATTGCATAGAGACCCTGAACGTGGAGCCTGGTGCACAGCATGTACTCAGAGGTCTGCCGCTTTAATTTCCACACACACACAACCAGAGAGAGTTGACCCTCGAAAAACACGGATTTGAACTGCGTGGGTCTGCTAATTCGGATTTTCCCCCAATAACTACAGTACAACACTGCTGTTTTTTTTTTTCTCCTCCTTATGATTTTCTTGATAAAATTTTCTTCTCTCCAGCTTCCTCTATTGTAGGAATACAGCATTAATGTACACACACCCATACACATAACACACAACCTATGTGCTAATTGACTACTTGTTACTGGCAAGGTCTCTGGTCCACAGCGGGCGCTTCGTAGTTAAGTTTTGGGGGAGTCAAAAGTTATGCGTGAATTTTTGTCTGCAGAGGGGTCGGCGCCCCGAGCCCCGTTGTTCCAAGTTCCACTGTTTGACCAGAGATGCCGTGAGCTGACGGGCCACCATTCCCATCCTCCTGTCTGGTAACCAAGGTCCTTGCGGGGACTTGTTCATTTCAGTGTCTCCATGATCTCAGCCGCGAAATGAACAAGAAAGTAGAGGCAGAGAGTGGAAGGAGCACTTGGTTCGCAGCAAAGCCAGCCCCAGTTTCACTCCCCGCCCGGCCTCTGGAGCCTCACCACCACGCTCTGCGTCCCTGATCATGTCAACTCTTTGCTACCATTTCCGACATCTGCGGAATGAAGGGCCAGATGGATCTCTCAGGCTCTTCGCGGGGCTCCAACTCCCTGTTCCCCTAGGGAGTGGACACAGAAAAGCCGGCAAAATGGTGCTGACCCCTTCCCCGTCGGCTTGAAAGGGTGCAAGCTCCCGCCTCAAACCACCGGCCGGCCAGAGTTTCAGCCACTCGGAAAAATTCTCTTTCTCCCTGGATGGGACTCTTGAACCTCAGCCAGGATGCAAAGGTCCCAACTGCAAAAGGTCCCAAGTCGTTGGATAACAAAGGGAAAGGCTCCCCAGGCCAGCCAGGCAGGGTGGGAAGTGCCCCCTCCACACAGGGCCCCTCACAGCCACCCCAAACCTCACGGGGAAGGCACCCTCCGCCCCAAGATGCCCTTCTCACAAGGAAGTTTGCGACACCGCGAGAAAACGAAAGTACAGAAATTGTCCTCTCCAAGCCTCGGGACCCTCGAACACCACTACTAAACACCTAGACCCCCAGCTCCCCCGCTCCGCTTTCTCTGAGCCGAAGGAAATCAGTTCTGCAATCGGCCTGTCCCGCCTGCCAACGGTTCCGACCCTGCTAACGCTGTTTCTTGGATCTCACAGCTGTACGGATTCCTGTTTTGCTCCCGTCTTCTTGGGTTTAGTGTTTATTCTTCTTTCCGTAAGTGTTAAGTCCAGGACGCTCTCCCACCCCCCAAAAAACGAGAGATCTTCGATTTCTCAAGTCTATGGTGCCCCATTTCCTTCTCTTCTGCGCTGCCTTGAAACCCCCTTCTGCCTCCTTTTTAAAACTTTTCTCGAGACATCAGAAGCATATTCAGAGCTTTCGTTTTCAGAAAAGAAAAAAAAGGAAAGAAAAACAAAAACATTACTTACGTGCATCCAGGAGTACACAGATTTGGAAAGAAGAACAGAGTTATAATCCACTACGTCCCCCCAACCCACCCCCCCAAAAAAAGAATTTGTTGTGAAACGCTTCTTTTTCCACTTTGCCGGTGAAGGAGCCCGGCGGTAGGCATACATCCACAGGCTGATGCAAGATGCTTTGAGAGAAACCTCACATTCTGAGGATTCCTGGGACAGCGCCAGGGATCCAATATATTGCACATTTGGTTTCAATTAGGAAGGGGGTTGGGGAGGGAAGAAGGAAAGTCACCAATCAGAGCTGTTTTCTGTTTAGAGACTATTTCTTTTGACCCAAGGGACCACGGGCAAAGCTATAATTTACAGCAAAACCCATTCATAGAAGAAAAAATATGTATAACCATAGGACAGAATTAAAGACATAGCTCTCTTCCGCCTTGTCCCCACCGCATCCAACCCCAAGCCCTCCCCCACCACCCAAGACTTGGTCCCCACCCTGTGCCCCCCCCAACCTCGTTTTTCTTCCTTGGGCTGAAGTTATAAGCACAACTTAAGGTTTGGATTCTCTTCCAGTTGAAGTTTCCAGGACAGTTGGGTCACACACATGGAGTTGATCTTCAGTGTTTTATCCATGAAAGCCCAGAGCTGAGCTCTCCCCCAAAAAGATTGGACTTAATCCCTCCCCCCACTCCCTCTCCCACCAAAGAAACTGGACAGTTTGGGGGTCTAGGATTCCTATTTTTCCATTCAAATTCCCAATGGGTTGTTGCCTCTGAGGGTCTACTGCTGTCTGGGATTTGTGCTGCTGGATGAAAACACAAGCATGTAAAAGGACTTTCAAAATTATTTTGAAAACTTTTTTTTTTTTTTACCTTTTTCCTCTTTTTTTCCCCCCTCTCCTGTCAGTGGCCAGAGCCAGAGATCATGTGAAAGGGGACCGTAGGCCACAAGGAAAAGCCCTTCCTCGGCTCTCTCATTGAGACCTAAGAATCTTCTCCATGGATCAAGGTTCCTGTCCTTAACCCTTCTGAGCCTGGATCACTTCTGACCAAACCCAGGCTTGGGCCACCCTGGAGATCCTGGTTGTCTGTGAGCAAAGCAGAGACTCAAGGTTGGGAGATCCGTGGAGGAAAGAAGGTGGCAACAGAGACGTGACGAAGACCTAACCCACCCTTGAGAGACGGCCCCCTCGCAGAAAGACTGCCTTCCTCTGGGCTCTGGAGCTATGACCATCTCTTGTCTGCCGGCGCATAGGCAGCCACTCTGGGATTGCATAGCCCCCAAGATGAGCGAGAAGAGAGGCACCTGGGAAAAGGAGAGGGGAGGGCAACCGTGGAAGGACATTCCCCCAGTAAGCGTGGAGCTGGAGATAATTCATAAGAGGGATGGGCATGGAGAAGACCTCCACCGGGATGGCCAGGAAGAGCCAAGCTGTCCATGGTAGGTCCTCACCACGCTACTATGCTCAGTCAGAAGGTGGCTGTTCCTGGCTGTGCCTCACATAGAAAAGGACATGGAGAAGCTGGAGGTGACTCAGAGGGCAGCCACAGAGAGGACCAAGGGCAGAAAACAAGACCTAAGAGAAAAAACTAGAACCAGGGCTATTTTACAAAGAGGCAAGGTCAACCTCGTAAGGAAGCTCTTCAGTTAACTTTGAAAATCTGAGATCAGGTCTGAGGGTGACTCAGGCCAGGACACTCGGCTCAACTCCGTAAATGCATACTGAGCATTTACCGGCCCTTGGCTGAGACAACTCCAGACATCTGGTTATAGAAATGGTCCTAGAATCCTCCCCAAATAACTCTGTCTATAGTACCTTCCGTCTTTGGCATTACTGTAAAGAACGCACCCATACGATGATCTATAATTTCACAGATGTGGTGAGACCATAGGTCAAATGTGCAAAACAGTGTAATAATTTCATAAACCGGGACCCTAATAAAGAAGAACTACCTATAAGGATATATCCCCAATCACCAGTGTCTAAGGTACTTGGCAGGATTTTTTGTCCATGTGTGTCTAACTAGGATTCTAGCTTGAGCCAGTGACGTTGATTCCAGAACCCAGACACACAGCCGTCTGTGCTGAGGAAGGACGGGCAGCTCTGTCAAGTGTCTATTGGCCTGCGGGCCAAGCAGACTCCTGGGAAGAATTAATTCTCTGGGTGAAGAGAGCACTGAGGGACGAAAGACAGTCCCAAATGCTACAGAGCTGAGTCAATAGTAAGGAGGAGCTCTAAGGAAAATAGCATGTCTATCACTCGGGTTATTCTCAGCCAAATCTGGGCTCTGACCTTGAACTCTAAGATGTTACCAAAAAAAAGGTGGGGGGGGGAGCTGAAAGTGAAGTTTTACCAAAATATTTGGGGGACATTTAAAGCATTAAGAGGAATTATCAGATTGAAGCCTCCTTTTCTGGAGGATTGCTCTTCAGGCTGGGGGAGAAGGGTGTGTTTCCTCAGGCCTGACAGTCATCGCTACCGGAAGTCACAGCTGAAGGAAGGCAAAGACGCAGGCCACTTCAAAGCTGAGAGGGGTAATTCGCGGAATACACAGAAAAAAATTCTTGGAGACTCTCAGAACTATTTGATAGAGTTTTAAGTAAAGCTGAAATTCTTAAAATTGTGGGAACAGATGTGCAGAAATACCATTTTTTTACTCTTGTGTGAACAGATTTTGCCCCCTGGTTTGGCTGGGGAAGCATGAGTCATTGCAATCAGAATTACTTATGTTGCACGGGAAGGTCATGCATCTTAGTTATGAGGGCTGTTTTACACTAAAAATGAATTACTGCCAGACAGTATAGAATTCCGCTACCTGGACTTTACTAAAAATAGGAGAGATCTATCTGGAATGGGCAAGATGCAGTATTAATTAGAAGTAAGGAAATGCACAAGAGGACTTTTCAAGATCTTTTCTAGTCTACAAGCCAAGGTTCAAGTAAATAGAAGTGTTAAAAATTGAAATAACTATGGTATTCCTGCTTCCAAATGGCCAAGGGTTGGACACCTGTGTGCTGCTTTAGAAAATAAAATAGAAGATGTAAGTAAGGAGTGTCACTGGTTTAGTTTAAAGGCACACACACACACACACACACACACACATACACACACACACACACACACACACACACACACACACATCTTACAAGACTGTAGGAGTATTAACAGAAACCAAACCCAACTGGTACATTTAAACTTCACAAGGAATTAAAAGCAACAAGTTAGCCCCCTGTAACCTCGTTCCTAGTTAACCGCTTTCTCTCCTTTCTCTCTACTGCTTATCTGTATACATCTTCCTTTAACTTTTTTTTTTTTTTCCGGCAGATCAGGGTTTTCTGATTCTTTTCACATGCTATTGAAGATGGTTACCCTAAAATGATGCCTTAGCTCTCAAATGTATAGCTCCTTACTTTATTTTTATAAGATTTTATTTATTTATTTATTTGAGAGAGCGACGGAGCACAAGTAGGAGGGAAGGGCAGAGGGAGAGGAAGAGGCAGGCTCTCCCCTGAGCAGGGAGCCTGATGCAGGACTCGATCCCAGGACCCTGAGATCACGCCCTGAAGCTTAACCCACTGAGCCACCCAGGTGCCCGTATAGCTCTTTATTTTAAGTGAATAGGAGAGAATGACTGTTTTATTGAAGCCCAGATCCAGAACCTTGAGAGGACGAGTATGATTGGTCAGGTGTGCTTCTTGCACTCACACTATTTCTAAGCTGGAGGGCCATAGGTCGTGACATATGAATATCGCTCCATCCTGCTCACAAGGGGGTCAGTTCTCAGAAAAAAGGGTGACATATGTTAGTAGACAAGTCAAAGTATCTGCAGCATCGGTAATTAACAAAGCCTGACAATCCCTGGGTTTAAAATATTGTATCTCATCAACCAATACCAGAGAACACTATATACAATGGAGTCACATGGTATTTAAGTACCAATTTTAGAACCTAATCCTTAAAATGAGATGTCTTATTACTGGTTAATCTGTGCACAATAGACCAACCCACTGCCATATATGAAGGTATAAAAGCTTAATTTTTTAAGTCGATATGGTAGAAATCTTGGGGGCAATAGAAATACTTTGGTTTTCTTTAAAGCTGAATGGTCTGAATGTCCGGACAGCTGCATATAGAGTTTCCTTTTTTTTTTCCCCCCTAAGTTTAGGTCATTATTTGAAAATCATATTTGTGCTTAAGATTTATCTTATGAAGCTGCATCCACAGAAGCATGAATACTGTCTTGGTGAGTGACTTGAAGGTCTTTCAAAGACCATCTTAACCCAAATAAATTTTTTCCTTTGCAGGGCTGGGTTCTAACCCTACAGGCTATACCAGACGCTGCTCTTCTGCGACAGACATTAGTAAACGATGATCCGAGTTCAAACGCCTGACCTGGGACAAATCACTAATCTATCCATCTGTGAGATGGGGAATGACACCAACTGACAACTCGCAGGGTTGTCAGGATCAAATGAAAACGGGGGAGAATAATTTGTTGCCTTTCTACTATAAGCCAGGCACTCTTCTAAGAACTTTCCCTTTTCATTTCTCATGAGAACTTTATGAAGCGGCAGTGGCGGGGGTGGGGGGTGTATTGTGATTTCTTTCTTTTTTTTTTTTTAAGATTTTTTTTATTTATTTGACAGACAGAGATCACAAGTAGGCAGAGAGGCAGGCAGAGATAGGGGGAAGCAGGCTCCATACTGAGCAGAGAGCCGGATGCAGGGCTCGATCCCAGGACCCTGGGATCATGACCTGAGCGGAAGGCAGAGGCTTTAACCCACTGAGCCACCCAGGTGCCCCTGCACTATGATTTCTTTACAAGGAAACTGAGGCACAAAAATGTTAATGTGCCCAAGGTCATAGCAGGGGGCGCCAGAAGACGTGTGTGCATTGTCAGACGCGAGTGGGGACAAGAGTGGGTTCTCTCGGGGCGCCTGGGTGGATCAGTCGGTAGAGTGTCCAACTCTTGATTTCCACTCAGGTCAGGATTTCGGGGTTGTGAGCGCGAGCCCCGCGTCAGGTTCTGAGCTGAGCATGGAGTCTGCTTAAGATTCTCTCTCCCCCTGCCCCTCCCCACCCCACCCCGCTCATGCTCTCTCTGGAAGGAAGAAGGAAGGGGGAAGGAGGAGTCAATTCTCAGGTTTTCAGGGCCGGAAGTCTTACTATCCACGCGGGGGATCACCTACGTCATTTTCCTTCCCATCCTTTATCCCCGGAAGCCCACCTTCGTGTCACTGTTTCTTAGCGTAGCCACGAGGAAAGAAAGGAGAAATTTAAAAAAAACAAAATCACTCTGCCTCGTCCAGTGAAGAGGAAGTTGAGGTTCACGGCCAAAGGAAGGCTCTTCCCTGCGTGTGTTGTTAACGATGCCGCACATAATAGTTCACGGTTGGAGCAACAGACATGACTTCATCTGGTCCTCAGACAGCCCTAGTATGTACTCAGTGCGGATATTAATATCCTCATTTTACAAATAAGGAGAACGAAGCTCGGGGAAGGAGTCATTTCCTTGAGGGTTTTTGCTGGTGAGCGGCAGAACCCGAGTTTGAATCCACGTCTGCCGTGTCTCGCTGCTCTTTCCGCCCATTTGGCACAGCGACAGACCTCAGAGCTTCTACACTCGCTGGGCGCCGACTCTAGCGAACTAGGTTATCTGCTCTCCCTGTCCGCCTCGTGGTTCTTCCAGTTCCTTCTGCACCGCGGAGCAAGAGCAGCAAACCCTCGCCGGGGCAGAGATTCTGAGATGCGTGGAGAGAAAACTCAGAAGGGAAAACTCAGAAGCGTAGGCCGGCTTCCACTCCCCGAGGAGAGTCAGGGCCACCAGAAGGGCGTCTAAAACAAGGACGCTCACAGCCTCCTCCTTGGAATGGGACGCTCCTCCAGGCGAGAGCCTGGACACCTAAACTGTGCTTGTCAGACAAGAAAGCAACCTGCTTTCAAGTGTCCCCAGGGAGCAGGATCTCTCGACAGCCTGAGTGTGTATCAACACATGGTGTCGGAAGTTCTGCTTTGTGTCTGCCCTGCATCCCGCCTGCTCCCCCTGGTACCACAGCCCTGCCGGCGCTGCGTGAAAACACCGCCCCCCCATACACGAACCTGCACTGCTTCAGACGCAGTGGACTTGGAGCAGCAGGGCGATGCTTTCACGCTAAGATCCACTTTGGAGCAACCATCCCATACATAATGATAACCGGCCTCGTGAAATCAGAAGACCCTCAGCTGCCTCACTTCCGGGCTGGGGCTTTTCCAGCGTCTGGGAGAGAAACAACATAATCTGCGCGGACTGTCCTGTTATGGATCCAAGAAACTTGGAAAATCAAAGGATTTTTGTATGTGTGTCTTGCTTTTAGGGATTCATCCTCCTTTCCTTATGTGTCTCGAGGGCATGGGGAAGTCTGAAGGGTTAATATCTGTGAGCTCCTCTTGGGAAGGAGCCGCTATGTGATTATTAAATATTATTTTATCTTCTAAAACATCTCACTTTAGAGACTTTGTTTGCTTCATGTCCTATCATTCAGCTCTCAATGCATAACTGTATCCCATTGCCCTGAGTTACACCATAAACACCACCTCTCTGTTTCTAATACACAACATATTTCAAAGCAGAAAGGAATTTATAGCGCCAATGTTATTTTTCCATGTACAATTCCAGTTTGGAACGTCCAGCAGTGTTCAAATTGCCTTTCAAGATAAAGACCAGATCCTGATTCAATGTAATCCTTGTGTGCTTCTGGAAAGGCTCAGATGCTAGTCTTCTGGATGGAGTCTGCATTCTCCAGGGACCTTCACGCCCCAAGGGGAACCACTAGTACCAAGCCAGGCTCCATCAGAATCCTGCAGCGGCCTCTGGCCAGCCTCCTCACGGCCAGTGGGGCAAGCTTCAGTTTGGGGACCCGTGCAACAGAATGCAAGGGCAAGTCCTTCTACCCTGACCTCAGGTGCATTGTAAGCTGCAAGAAGCTGTGGAGGTCAACCAGCCCAGCTCCCTTGTCTGATGGCTCAGTCTCAACACCATTAAGTGACTTGTCTGAGGTCACACAACACAGGAAGGGAAAGCACGCATCAAACCCATCTCTCTTGAGCCTCTATCCATTGGTCTTCCCCAAAGGTCATGCAGTTGCACTAAATGCTTTTTATTTTAAATATTTAAGAGATTTGAGGCCAACAAAATAAACAGGAAAAAATAGGCAAAGCATCCCCAGACCAACAGAGGGTTCGGGGAGTGGCCAGATGGTAATGGAGCGTGCAGAAGATCACCCCGTGGGATGTCAGCAGGCTCTGAGAATGCAGATCAAGTCCTTCCAACCTCTCATTCTTCACTTAGCCTATGGGGATGACCATTTCTTCAACAGAATGAGGGTTAGAGGTAGAATTTTTTCCCCGCATGAGAAAGCTGGAATATACTTGACATCTGGCAAAGGAGGATGGAGAAATGGGTCTTGAGTCTGCATCCTTCCCACTCCCTCCAGTGGAGGCCCCTGGATCCTCACCTGCCAACTCAGTCTCACTCCCCTCCCCCACCCTGTTAGAATCAATCCTAGCCAGAGATGGGAGGATCTGGCTAGTCTGTCTAGGATTAAAGACTTACATCTGGTCATGGCCCCCATGCCAAGTTTTATCAACGCTCCCAAGGCCCAAGATAGTAAATACTTATAGGTCTGCTCAACCCACAATGACCTCAGTATGGCCCCTCCCTTAAAGGGTTGGAACTACCAGCATCTGTGTTTATATTACATAATCTCCACTTCCATGGCCATCATTGAAGGGACCAGGATTAGACAGCTGATTCAAGTTGTTTTTTGAATTCTACTTCATAGATTGCAAGAAACTGTTTCATAACATTTGAAATTGGAGCAAAGGGTTGCAAGTCCAGTGTAGGCTAGTTTCATGGAAAGAGGAGCTATGGACTCTAAAACAGTAAGGGGTGATTTCTCTGCATAACATGGACCATCAGTGCAAGGAAAACTGGTCTGCGGAAGAAAAGAATGAAGTCAATGTGACATCCAGAAAATGCAAAAGCAAGTGAGAATCCTGACCATTTTCTAGTTCCCAATCCTAAGGTCTTCCCCAGGTCACCATGCCTCTTTTTGGATCCCATAAGACACTCTGCATCCTTCTAATGTGTTCCCATGTTTTCTTTAAACTATGTCAAGTAGGTTTCTGTAACTTGAAATCACACTCCTTTCAGGGTTCTGTACAGGTTCCTCTTCTGGTAAATTAACAGGAAGTAGTTATCCTTATTCCAATTACAACAGACAAGGAAACCAGCTCAGAGACTCACAGAGACATGCGCAGTAACGGTTAAGCTATCTCTTAACCGACTACTTCCTTGCCCGGATTCCTGAGTAATAGTTCCCTCTCAAGTTCTGTGTGCTGAGATCTACTCTTATATCCGTCTAGATCCAGTCAGGAAAACAGAACCCACACTAGGTACTTCAATGGAGAGATTTAATGAAAGGAACTGGTTCCACAGGTTTTGGATGGCTGACTAATCAGAAATAATAACGGCAAAATGTCCACAATAACCAAAATATGGAAAGAACCAGACAAATGGAAAAAGAAGATGTGGTACACACACACACACACACACACACACACACACACACACACACACACACAGGAATACTACTCAGCCCTCAAAAAGAATGAAATCTTGCCATTTGCAATGATGTGGGTGGAACTAGAGGGTATTACACTAAGTGAAATAAGTCAGTCAGAGAAAGACAAATATCATGCGATTTCACTCATCTGAGAATTGAAATTTAAGGAAAAAAAACAGATGAACATAGGGGAAGGGAGGCCTTGAGCACGGATTCAATGTCCTTTCTTGTTATTAATTTGTTCAAATTTTCTGTATCTTCATGATTCATTCATCATAGACTCATTTCTGTCTTCATATTTCCATAGTATCAATTGGAATGTCTTCACTTTCATTTATAATTTTATTTGCCTCTTAGTCTAGTTGGTTTGTCAATTTTAACTTTTCAAAATTTTTCTTAGTTTCATTTAACTTTTTAATTGCTTTCCTATTCATTATTTCTCTTATTTTATGCTCTGATTTTTGTTCTATCATTCCTCCTGTTTAGTTTGTTCTCTTTTTTTTTTTTCCTAGTTCTTTGAAGTACAAAGTTTGGTTGTTTATTTGAGATCTTTCTTTTTTCTTAATGAAGGTATTTATTACTATAAACTTCCCTCTTAGAACTGCTTTTGCTGTATCCCATAAATTTTGGTATGTTATATTTCCATTTTTGTTTGTCTCAGGATATTTCTTTCATTCTTGGTTTCTTCTTTGAGCCATTATTTATTGTTCAAGAATATGTTATTTAATTTCCACATGTTTGTGCATTTTCCAATTCTCCTCCTGTTACTGATTTCTAGTTCCATTTATTTCAATCAGGGAAGATACTTGACACAACTTTGATCTTCTTATATCATTAAGACTTGTTTTGTAACCTAACTATGATCTATCCTGGAGAATGATCTGTATGACTCCAAGAAGAATGTATATTCTCCCGCTATTGGATGAAATGTCTTATACATGCCTGATAGTCAGATTTAGTCCATGGTTGTGTTCAAGTCTGCCGTTTTCATATTGATTTTCTGTCTGGATGATCTAGCCATTGTTGAAAATGGGGTGTTAGTGTCTCCTAGTATTATTGTAATTCTACGGATTTCTCCTTTCTTTTCTGTTAATATCTATTTAGGGTATTTATAACCTTTCATCATTCTTTGAAACTTATTTGTCTCTTGTGACAGTTTTGACTTAAAGTCTACTTTGTCTGATATAAATACAGCCACCCAGGCTCTTTTTTGGTTACAGTTTGCATGAAATATCTTTTTTCATCCCTTCACTTTCAGCTAGGTGAGTTTCTTGTAGACAACATATAGCTGGGTCTTGTTTTTTTACCCATCGGTCACTCTGTATTTTGATTTGAGAATTTAATACACTTACATTTAAAATCATTACTGACAGTTAAGGAATTACTGTCATCGTTTTGTTAACTGTTTTCTGACTCTTTTGTAGTTCCTCTGCTCTTTTTTTTTTTTTTTTAAAGATTTTATTTATTCATTTGACACAGAGAGATCACAAGTAGGCAGAGAGGCAGGCAGAGAGAGAGAGAGGAGGAAGCAGGTTCCCCGCGGAGCAGAGAACCCGATGCGGGACTCGATCCCAGGACCCTGAGATCATGACCCGAGCCGAAGGCAGCGGCTTTACCCACTGAGCCACCCAGGCGCCCCTCCTCTGCTCTTTTCTTAATTTGTTTTCCTTTGTGATTTGATAATTTTGTAGTTTTCTTTGATTCCTTTATCTTTCTCTTTTGTATATGTACTACAGATATTTTTCTTTGTGATTACCATATGAAGCTTCCATGATACATCTATTTATAACAGTCTATTTTAAGTTGGTAGCAACTTAATTTTAATATAAGCATACAAAAACTCTATACTTTTACTTCTCTCCCTTCCATATTTTTACATAATTTATGTCACAATTTACACCTTTTATATTGTGTATCCATTAATAAATTACTGTAGCTATAATTACTTTATTTTTTTAAAGATTTTATTTATTTGAAAGAGGGAGAGACAGAGATAGTGAGAAAGAGCACAGGTAGGGAGGAGAGGGAGAAGCAGGCACTCTGCTGAGCAGAAGGCACGACATGAGACTCAGTCCCAGGATCCTGGTTTCATGACCTGAGCCAAAAGCAGATGCGTACCCAACTTAGCTATAATTATTTTAACGCTTTTGTCTTTTAATCTTTATACTAGTGATAAAATTGATTTACACATCACAATTACAGTATGATGATATTCTGAATCTAACTATATGCTTTCCTTTACCAGTGAGTTTTATACTTTCACATGAGTTGCTAATTAGGGTCCTTTTATTCCTACTTTTATTCCTACCAGATCTAGAGGGAATGAACTTCCTCCACTTTTGTTTGAATGGGAAACTCTTTATCTCCCTTTCATTTCTGAAAGCCAGGTTTGCTAGGTATAGTGTTCTTGGTGGACTTTTTTTTTTTCTTCCCAGCCCTTTGACCATATCATCTTACTCTCTGCTATCTTGCAAGGTTTCTGCTGAGAAATCTACTGATAGTCTTATGGGGTTCCCTTCTATGTGATAAGTTGCTTTTCTCTTGTTGCTTTCAATATTCTCTTTGTCTTTGACTTTTGACAATTTAATTACAAAATATCTGAATGAAGACTTCTTGATGGCCAGTCTATTTTGGGTTCTTTGAACATCATGAGCCATTTCTCTCTGCAGATCTGGGAAGTTTTCTTCTTTTCTTTTCTTTTTGTTTCATTTCTTTCTTTCTTTCCTTCTTTCTTTCTTCCTTCTTTCTTTTATATTTGAAGTATATTTGACACACAATGTTACATTAGTTTCAGGAGTACATGGTGATTCAACATGTCTATACATTATGCTATGCTCACCACAAATGTAGCTACCATCTGTCACCACCCAATGTTATTACAATACCATTGACTATATTCCCTATACTGTACCTTTCATACCTGTGACTTATTCATTTCACAACTGGGAGCCTGTACCTCCCACACCTTTTACCCACTTTGCCCATCCCCTCACCCATTCCCCTCTGGTAAAACAGTTTGTTCTCTTTATGTATGGATCTGTTTCTACTTTTTTTTATTTGTTTGTTTTGTTCTTTAAAATCCACAAATAAGTGAAATCATATAGTATTTGTATTTCTCTGACTTATTTCACTTAGCATAATACCCTCTAGGTCCAACAATGTTGTCACAAATGACACAATCTCATTGTTTTTTAATATATGTGTTATGGAATATTATGGAAGATATATACTCCATAATATTCCATAATACATATATTAATATACATATCACGTCTTTTTTATCTGTTTGCCAGTGGACACTTAGATTGCTTCTATATCTTGACACTTCTAAATAATGCAATAAACATGGGGTGCATATATCTTTCCAAATTAGTGTTTTGATTTTCTTTGGGTAAATAGCCAGTAGTGGAAATACTAGATCATATGGTATTGCTGTTTCCAATTTTTTTAAGGAAACTCCATTCTGTTTCCACAGTGGTTGCCCAATTTATATCCCCACCAAGAGTGCATGAGGGTTCCTTCTTTCTCTATATCCTTGCCAACATTTGTTATTTCTCTGACACTATTGATTTAAATAAGCTTTCTGTACCTTTCTCATTCCCTGCTCCTTCTGGGATTCCCATAATGCATAGATTAGTTCTTTTGATGGTGTCTCATAAGTCATGTAGGCTTTCTTCTCTTTTCTACTCTTTTTTTCTGTATGTTCCCCCAGCTGGATAATTTCAAATAACTAGTCTTCAAATTTGCTGATTCTTTCTTTGGCATGATTAAGTCTGCTGTTCAAACTCTCTACTGAAGTCACTGCATTCTTCACCTCCATCAGATGGCTGGGCTGGTCTTTGAGAAATACATAGTTTAAATCTGATTTCTGCCATTTCCCCTCAAACTTTATTGAGGTATAATTGATAAATTTTTGAAATCTATATATTTAGATATATGATGTATGTGTTGATACATATACGCATTAGAAAATACCACAATCAAGCTAATTAACATATCCATCACCTCACATAGTTACTTCTGTGTATGTACGCCATGAGACAATTAGGATATATGCTTTAGCAAATCTGAACTATATTATACAGTATTGTTAACTATATTCACATTACTATAAATTAGATCTCCAGAACTCAAATCTTACATTATTGAAATTTTGTTCTCCTTGACCTATTTCCTCCTCCGCACTCTGTCACATACTAACCATGACATTTGGACAAGAATTTTATCAAAATTCTCACAATAAGCAAGGCGAGTTTCCATTCTAGGATCCCATGCAATGTAACTTAAGAAGAAGCCATTCCACCAATGACCTAGACTTTTGGTGCCTCAGTTTTCTCATCTGTAAAATGGATATGTTAATAGTATCTATCCTGTGAAACATTAATAAGAATATATGAGTCAGTATACTTTAAGAGTTTATAATCGTGTTGGTATTCCTCACCATTAGCCATCATTATCATCATAATTATGCCATTATATGTTACCTTTATAATTACTATTCTTGAATGCAGCCTTGACCAATTCCCTTAAGTGGTCTCTCTGCTCACTCCAGGCTCCCATCTACCATTTATTTCAGTCCTACACATATCTAAGTTCATTAGAGTGTCTTAATTCTCTCCCAAGTGTTAACTCCTCCCACCTGGAAACTATTAACAATTACTTTCCAATAAGCCTCAAGTGTCTCTTCCAGAAATTTCTCAAGAAAGAAAAGAGAGGCCTTCTGTACAGTCACAGAGCATGATGACTAACTGGAATCCACCAGTCTCTCCAGGAAACCCTCCCACAGAGGTACATTTGCAGTGAAGCTTGTTCCAGTGCCTCTGACTAACATAGTTCCTGCCCCCTTCCTCCCACCTCTCCACACTGAATATTCAAGTGAGTATCTCCTCCACCAGCCTTAAAACCTCTTGAAAGTTGGTATTATGCCCTAACCATTTTTGCAGCCCCAGTGTCTTCAGCTCAGAGAAGGAGAGCTCATTCATAGAGACTGATCTGTGTGACTTGAGAATAATCTATATTCTGCTGCTGTTGGATAGAACATCCTATATATGCCAGCAGAATTAAATCCATGACAGCAAAATTATATAGTACATGGTAGAAAATATATGCCATCAGTGAGGTCTAGAACAAATGTTATAATATTCTAGGGGAAAGAGGACATCCTGTTGGATGGATCACTAAGGCTCCATGGGAAAAAAAACAGCATTTTTCAAGGTCTTGGAGAACTAATACAATTTGGAATTCCAGTAACTTAGAACCAAGCCAGCAAATGTATCAAGGCCAGAAAATGAATACCACATCCTAGAAGGGGAAAGAAAAGGTGACAGGATCTCAAATGTTGGTACCTGTGTGCATCTGAAACAGAACAGAGAGAAAGCCAATTATAGTTGGTAAGGCAGAGCAAAAGTAAGAACCAGAGATCTCCCTGTGATCTCTCTCTCCCTCTCTCTCTCAAGATTTTATTTATTTGAGAGAGATCGAAAGTGAGAGACATCACAGAGGGAGAGGAAGAGGCAGACTCAATGCTGAGCGGAGAGCCTGACACAGGGCTTGAGCCCAGGACCCGAGGATCATGACCTGGGCTGAAGGAAAACACCTAACTGACTGAGCCACCCAGGCACCTGTAGGTGCTACAGTACTTAAAGATGGGAATGAAGAGTCAGTTTGCAAGGTGTTGAGGAATAAGTACACAGAAAAAAGTAAAATGGTGAATAAAGAATGTTTTATACAATTTTGCAGTGAGAAGCAAAGAATAAAATGATAGTAGCTTAAGGTTCTATTACGTTGGAATATAGAATTTTTACACAGAAAGTGGTTTAGTGTGGTGTCTGACCCTGGTATCTGGCTGCTAGAGTTTAATCTTACTTCAACTACTTGTTATCAGAGTGATCTTGAACAACTTATTTAACCTCTCTGTGCCCCATTTCCTTAATATGTAGCTCACTCAGATGGTTGTAGTGAGGAATAAATGAGCTAAGAAATGTAAAGCGGTTACAACAGTATCTAGCTTATACTAACCAACTCAATAAATGTTAACTAGCTAGAATATAGAAGACTGAACATGTGCATATGAGTGTAATATATATATATTTTTTCATATATATTCCATTCCATGTATATGTATGGAAATACAGGTATCCTCTGCTTCAAAAGTTTCCATTATACCACTTCACTTTTAAGAAAGATCTAAATTAATACCTATTTTTGCTAACTGAAAAAAATCCAAAAAGGATTTTTTGCTTTTACAAAAAAAATAATAATAATAAGTGAAAATAACAATCAGCACTTGTCATGCAGGAGGGCACTACAGAGAAGTACACACCCTGAGCAGCAAGAGTGGCATGGCCAAGCCCTTTCCCCCAGAATTACTCTTGGGATCTCAGCATCAAGCAGCCATAGCTTGGAAATGTGTGTGTGTGAGCATTTGTGGTTTACGTCAAGTTATCTTCTGCATTCATTGGCAAGATGTGTCCTAAGGTATCGGAAAAGCCAAAGAGAGGTTATTTTTTGCATCTGAGAATGCTCGAAATTTTTTTCATATAAATTGATGGCGATTGCTTCTTCACTTTACACCACTTCAATTTGCAGAAGATTTCATAGGAATGCTCTCAGGTAGAGCACACCTATACATAGAAAATGACTGACTATCAAGAAAACTAGGAAAAGTCAAAAGCATTGCACAGGAGCACCTGGGTGGCTCAGTGGATTAAAACCTCTGCCTTCGGCTCGGGTCATGGTCTCAGGGTCCTGGGATCGAGCCCCACATTGGGCTCTCCACCTGCGGGGAGCCTGCTTCCCCTCCTCTCTCTCTGCCTGATTCTGTGCCTACTTGTGATCTCTGTCTGTCAAATAAATAAATAAAAATCTTTTAAAAAAAAAAAAAAGCACTGCACAATTAAGACTTATTGCAAAACCATAAATATTTCTCTTTTGAGTTATACAAAAATATACCTGAAATTCATTGAGCCCAATATCTTCCCCCCTAGACACACACACACACACACACACACACACACACACACACACACTCACACACTGTTCCAATCTATAGAGGAGGAAACCTGAGATTCAGAAAGAATAAGTAGTCTGGTCCCAAGTTACTCTTGTCAATAACAAGACAGAATGAGGACCCAATTCGGGGAAGGAAACCATCTCATAAAAAATGCTGTAAAGTTGACCCAACCATCTGATCAAAATCTGAAGTGATTTATCGAAAGAATAAGAGGGAGACCCAGAGAAGTTAAGGGGTGAAACTTCTTGAGGACCAACTGCACTGAACTGAACTCTCTGTCTCAGTTCTCCAGCATTTTTATTTCTGTTTTGAAATTGGATTAAAGACACGGTCTCTAGGGGGCACCTGGGTGGCTCAGTGGGTTAAGCCTCTGCCTTAGGCTCAAGTTATGATCTCAGGGTCCAAGGATCAAGCCCCACATTGGGCTCACTGCTAGGCAGGGAGCCTGCTTCCTCTTCTCTCTCTCTCTGCCTGCCTCTCTGCCTACTTGTGATCTCTCTCTGTCAAATAAATAAATAAAATCTTTACCAAAAAAAAAAAAAAAAAGACACTGTCTCTAGAAACCACTGACAAAGTACCCAAATCTGAAATACAATATTGTATAATCATGATCATATCCTAAAATGTACATTTGGAAATAATGTCTCAAAGAAAATGAAAAAAAAAGTTAAAAAAGAAACCACACTCGCTTTGGAATTATAAAAATAAAATAAAATATTAGCTAAGCTTTTAATTTTCCACTTTCAAATTTCATCAAATGATATGATTTCAGTGTGTCCTATTTTGTACTAAAGTCTCTGTTGCCTATGGAAAGCTAGATGAGACTGTCTCAGAGATTGGGATAAATCATTCTCAGATAAATTAAACAAAATTTGGTAACCCAATATGTCAGATTATGTTTCTGATTAAACAACTTGCTGGTTAAATATAGGACTTAAACCAGCAACAGATTACCAGTGGTTTGCTATTGTTCGGTTCTTCACAAAGGAGCAATTATTTGAGAAACCAGGGATGGAAAAAAGAAAGGAAGTCCGTTTTTAGAATAATATAAAGGGACTTAATTTGTAGTTTTCAGAGAAAAGAAGAATCAAATCAAAATAAAATTGGTGTTCTGGGTTTGGGGACCTAAACAGCCCAATATAAAAAAAGAAAGGGATTATAGAAATGTGAAACTATCATCATCATTTCAATTGCACATTTTAAAAAAATAAGGAAAAAATGTCTAAAATAGAACTCTTATTTGGCCTGCCAACTGAAAATTGATATTTTCATTATGCTTTCAGTCAAAGGTCTATTTGTAAATACTAGGCAGAGTTTTGCTCCATGAGTTAAATAGTTTTGCTTTGTTTTTTCCTACAGAGAATCTTCTAGAGAGTATGGGAAATTTTTAAATGACATGCAGAGATTGGGGCCTCTGGGTCTCATCTCTTTCATTCCCATAGAGTAAAGCAAAGTTCTGTGTCCAACTTCACTACTCATTAAATCCTTTTTTTGGTTCATTCACCTAAATCAACTAAGATGAACACAGGCTCAAAGAATCATGATCCTTAGCTATTGGTTATAAATTATTCTGGCCTGAACCATGAAATTTGATACTTCAGTTTTACCAATAAAAATAGCATCCTGTAAAAACATGTCTGTATATGTTTAAGGAGCTGTCAATGCAGAAATATATTTGTATCTTCTAAATGGTATCGCCATCCACTAGTTTGTATTCTCTCTAAAAATCAAAGTCTCTGGATCAGTCATGGGATGTGTTCTTTTTAAAGCTAAAACCAGATTTTGAGGTTATGTTCATAAACCTTGAGACATGATTATAAAATAATTTGCCTGTGTGAGATGTGTTGTGATGTGTTATGGCCAGGAGGAATAGTAATGTGGAGAGCCAATATTTTAAAAACCAATTTAGCCGTTTCAAGATGACATATTTACATGCACGTCATCTCCTTCTACCTGAGCTTGCATGGCAATGTTAGCAAAAGGAGAAACTTTCTCAAAATAGTGGAGTAAGCATTAGCACCTCCAAAAGTCTGCTCTTCCATAAAATCAAAAGAACACTGGGAAAATAGTCAAAATCAACTTTCTCAAAACTCTGGAAATTAAGCAAAGGCTTATAACCATCTGAAGAGTGTTTGTTGAAGAAAAATAGCTAAAACTAGGTAAGAAACTAAGTGGGCTTTGTGGAATTTTAACTTGCTCTAGTCTCATCCTCTTCTGCCGAGCTCTTTAATACGAATAGCCTTGGGGTGCCAGGCTGGCTTTGCTGAAGGAGCATGTGACTCTTGATATCAGGTTGTGAGTTTGAGGCCCACGTTGGGTGTAGAGATTACTTAAATAAACTTTTAAAAAATAATAATAAAATAAGCAGCTTCAAAACCATGATATAAGACAGAGGGGTTTAGAGCTTCCCAACAAGCCACATCCCCAGAAAACTGCTGCTATTCTTACCTATCTGATAAATCTCTGAAAAAGGTCCACTCACAGGCTTTTATCTCAGATCTCACTCAGTAAAAAAAAAAAAAAAAAAAAAAAAAAAAAAAAAAAAAACCTATTCCTAAGAAAATTGTCAAAAACAATCAATGGCAATGGTTTAATGCTGCAGTGATGTAAAGCAGTAACGACAGCTGGGACAAAAAAAAAAAAGGCTGGCCAAAAAACTTAAAAGGAAAACTGGGGTATGCTATGCAAATTGGGGACTTTGAAAAGCCCAGTGTATTCCAAGGGATGTAGAAGGCCACACACATATCTGTAAGTAAGCTCAGGAAAAACCTGAGGAAGATTTAAGCTCTCACTTATGGCCAATCTTGAAGTTCTGAGCAATTAGGAAGTGAGGACTAGGAAGACTTGTAAACTCCGAGCAATGCATTGAACGTGGGCCCCAAGACAAAGCCCTGCACTTTTTAAAAATCTCTCTCTGACCATTAACGGACCACTAAGTTAATACAGCAGAGACTCCAGTTGCCATACATGCAAAGAATACAGACTGCAGAATTAGTCGAGAAAAACCACTAAGCAAACAAACAGCAACAACAAAAAACAACAACAAGCCCCTGGAGGAGAGAGGACCCTGATTTCGAGATTGGAACGTTGCATTAGTTGTCCAATTTGAAAAATAAAAAGACACATACATATAACCAGGAGAGTATAGCTTGCACAAGGAAAAAAAGCAGTCAATAAAAACAATCCCTGAGAAAAACCATATGCTGAACTTACTAGACAAAGACTTTAAATCAGCTATTATAAATATATTCTAATAACTAAAAAAAAATCATACCCAAAGAATTAAAAGTATGAGAATAATGTCTTCCCAAACAGAGAATATAAATAAAGAGGTAGAAGTTATTAAAAAAAAAAAAAAAAGAACGAAGTAGAAATTCTGGAGTTAAAATAAAGTACAATAACTGAAATAAAAAAAATCACTAGAAGGGCTAAACAGAAGATATGAGCTGGCAGACGTAAAAACTGGTGAACTTGAAAATAGATCAACTGTGAAACCCAGTCTGAGAAACATAAAGAAAAAGCAACCAAGCCTCAGACCTGTAGGACACTATCAAGTGAACTAGCATACGCATTATGGCAGTCTTGGAAGAAAAGAAGGGAGAAAAGATCAAAAAGAAAAATGCACAAATAATGCCCCAAAAGATGCCAAATTTGATGACAAATAAGAACTCCAAGGAGAAAAACCAAAAAATATCTACACATGGATCCATTACAGTCAAACTACTGAATGCCTAAGACTTTTAAAACAGAATCTTGAAAGCATCAAGAGAATAATGACCCAACATTAAAAAAGAGATCTAAATTAAGATTAAATGTTGACTCCCCACCAGATACCATGGATGGCAGTAGGTAGTGGGATAACATATTTAATGTGCTGAAACAAAGGGAATGCAACCAAGAATTTTATGTCCTGCAAAACCATCCTGCAAAAATGAAGGAAAAAATTAAGACACTGCCAAATTTTTTTTAAACAAAAAAATTCATTTCTAGCAGACGTTCTCTGCCAGAAATAGTGATGGGAGTCCTTCATGCTCAAATGAAAGGACTCTAGATAAAAACTTGAATCCATATGAAGAAATAAAAAGCACTGGTAAAACTAACTACACAAGTATCTATGAAAACAGTATAAATGTATTTCTATTTTTAACACTTTTCTTTCCCTGACTTACACAACGGTATAAAGTAAGAAGTACAAAAATGCGCTGAGGGACTTATAGTCTATAACAATATAATTCGTATAGATATTACAGCAGAAAGGAGTGGGCAAGGAGATGAGAATAAATCTTTTATAAATTAAAAATATATTTCAGTAGGAGAACTCTATAGATACTAAAGTTAAGGAAACTGTGAACACAGAGCCAAAAGGCAGAGACATAAAATAAGTAAATACTTAAGTCAAAGTCCAGAAGGGAAAACATCTAACTAAAAGACGGTCTGGAAAGACAGAGCGAGGAATTCAAGAGGAGGTGGGTGGTAATTAAGCTTCACCTCCCGGAAGAGGGAATATCGATATATTTTACTTGAAATTCTTCTCCAAGGAAGATTGTCTCTTCTCCCCATTTTTTAATTTACTTACTTACTTATATACTTCTTTACTCATTTGTTTATATCACTATGAACTCATGTATTGTCATTTCATATCTAAGGTTATAATACAATACTGCAGTATTTAGGTACTCAGATTATTCCAAGTTGACTTTCGTGTTCCTTTGATACGCCCCCTTCCTTTTGGTTGGTCGGGCACTTCCTTACGTTCTGGTACCACAAGATGTTTCAGGCTCATTCCTGTTTCCCTTGCCCCAGCCACAGCACCTGGGGCTCCAAGGAACCCTAGAAAATGGTATTTGGAAACCAAGATCTGGGAACTGGGTGTGCTTATTACTACTGGGTCTTCTATACTTTTATAAGTTTTACGTATCTACATATTTGCTTTCTTTACAGCTTTAAAAAGACTCTAATCTTTGTCTCAATTCTGGGACCACTCAAGATCTTATAGCAACCTCAAGCTCTTTGCAGTTGCTACTGAGAAGCTATTTTTTAATATCTTTCTATTTTCCAATGAGTGTAAATATTAACTTTTCTTCTCAAATGTTATGACTAGCTGCTACCCCTTACTGTTTCTCTACAAAGAAATTTTGTTTGTACTTAGTTTTTTTTTTCTTAGAAAGGTAGCATATGACATTATTCATATGTAATTCATTCCCAATTCCTCTCTGAGTCAAACTGCCCTCACTCATTCATCTGTTTTTTCTGAAAAGATGCTCTTTTTCTTTCTAAACTACTAAGAGATAGCAAACAAAAGTGTTCTATGTTGTCTTGTGTTTCCAATAAATATTTCTTTGCAGACTCCCCACACCCACCCACACACACACAAATCTTATTATTTCTGAAAATGCATGATTAAGAATTCTTTCTCTGACTTAAAGTTCCGTCTACTGCTAAAATATTAAACACAATGCTTCCTGATTAAATGTGCCGGATTGACCGCACAGGAAAGGAAGCACAGTGAACAAGGATTTCAATAAACTTTAGCGAGATAAATTAGATTGCGGATTGTTAACTCATTTAGCAGGGCAAAAGTTTCATTTCATAATGAAATTTCATTTCATAAAGTGCCTGCACAGGAAAGATGGATGAGAAGTGGGCCACATTGTCCCCATGGGGCCCTCAAGTAGGACCAACAAGCCCTGTGGAGCCAGACAGGCAGGAATGAGACAAAAGGCTCCTGCACAACACACAAAACCCTCAAGATCAATTTTCTTGTTGTGGAAGAGAGCTGAAGAGTGACACTACACCTAAAGTCAGAACTGGATGTTATATTTTAAAAAGAAACATAATTGGTTAAGGAAGAGTTCCTACAAATGTGATAGACAAGATTAAAAAAAAAAACCTTCAGGAAAAGGGGGTTATAAATTAAATATAAGGAAATCCTCCAGCAAGGAGAATAAAAAGAAAAAAATAAATTGGGAAACATGAGAAATTAGAGGATAAGGGACACCTGGGTGGCTCAGTCGGTAAGCAGCTGCCTTTGGTTCAGGTCAGGATCCCAGCATCCTGGGATCGAGTCCCGCACTGGGCTCTCTGCTCAGCAGGAAGTCTGCTTCTCCCTCTGCCTGCTGCTCCCCTGCTTGTGCTCTCTCTCCCTCTCTGAAAAATAAATAAAAATTCTTTTAAAAATTAGGTATTAGAGGATATTAGATATTGGAGGACATCTTATTAGATATTAGAGGATAAATTCTACAGGTCCAATACCTCACCAGACTTTCAAAAAAAAAAAAAAAAAAGAGCAAGAAGAATGAAGGGGAGGAATTTATCAAATAAATAACATGAAGGATTTCCCAGAGTTAAAATACATGAATCCCAAGTTTGATATCATCCCTAGAAGCCAAAAAAATTAATGAAACCTGTCTCATATTACAGAATTTTTTCATGAAATCAGAATAGAGATAAAAGAACCTCAAAGCTTATAGAGAAGAAACAGTACACGCAGAGATCCACCTTGCATTGGGTTTCTCAACAGCCATATGGGAAGTTAGAAAACGAAATCAATGCCTTCCCAATCTGCAGGAAAATCTTTTTCAACCTAGAAGACTGTACCCAACGAAACCATCTATCAAGTGTGGCGGTAAATAGAAATATTTTAAAGTATGCAAGGGCTCGATAAATTTATGTGTCACGCACCCTTATTTCCAAAAGTCCCGGCGTATGCTCTCCGGCATTGCAAGGGAGTCAGCCGGCAGAGAAGACCTGCAGAGAATCAACATAGTAAAGCCATCAGAGACAAAACCGAACAAAAGCCACGAAGCAGGCTTAGGGACCCAGTCCGTGAGCGAGGCGGAAGGGATGTCTGATGTGTTCAAACATCTTGAAAACACAATTGCTGTGCATCTGACAGATCCTTTGGAGCATTTGCACAAAATAGCAGCAGGTAAACAGAAAGCTAAGCAAGGAGAAAAAAATGAGGAAATTAACTCTAATTTAAACCAGAGAGTTGTATATCAAAGAAAGCCTAATCATAGTTCACTGTCTGAAGCAATTGTGGGGTGTATTTATATACGAAAATACTGCAAATGCCAGTATTGATGTGATGAACTATTGTGCTATAATCATACTGAGAGGTTATCAGAAGGGCAGAGGGAGACTCTAAGGGAAGGTATTAGAATCCCTTACAACCATACAGAAAGTTAACAATGCCTACAACTGACAAATCAAAGACTGTATCTATATATAGAAATACATATATATGAAAATATGGAAATAGATACCAGAAGAAGCTACAAGACTTTAAAGGTTTTATTTTTTTTATCCGTCCGAAAGAGAGAGAGCGAGAGAGCGAGCACAAACGGGGTGAGGGGCAGGGGGAGGGAGAAGCAGGTTCCCTGCTGAAAAAGGAGTCGCGGATCTCGGGATCCCAGCCCCGGACCCTGATCTGAGCCAAAGCTGACGCTCAAAAAGCTTCAAGAATTTAAAGTGGCTACTTCGGGGGTTCCTGGGTGGCTCAGTCAGTTAAGCATCCAACTCCTGATTTTGGCTCAGGTCACAATCTCAGGGTCATGAGATGGGGCCCCATGATGGGCTCTGCTCTGAGCATGGAGCCTGACTGGGATTCTCTCTCTCTCTCTCTCTCTCTCTCTCTCTTTCTCTCCCTCTGTACCCCTGATCCCACCCAACGTGCGTGAGCACATTCTCTCTCTCTCAGATAAATAAATAAAAATGAAGTGGTCACTTCCAGAGAACCTGTTCTCTGGGAAGAGGTTGAGTATGGGTGGGGCTGAGGATTGTTATTTTTTAAAAATAATCCTTTGGGTATCACTTAATTTTCTAAACACATCAAGCAAGGTCAAGATTAAATCCGTCAAGTAACATTTTAGTACTAATGAATTTATCAGACACTGTTTTCTAAAAAGCTTTTGTTGGTGTGAGATCTGAAGACTGTGTATGGTATATACACACACACATACATGAAGAAAGTTTCACTAATTTCTATAATCCATGCTGTTGGCAATATTTCTAGGACGTGGTCCGGGGCCCTGCCCTACCCTGTCCATTCTTACCTTACTCTATGGCCTGTACCATTTTATCCACACCTAGACCTTTAATCACTTTCAGTAAATGAAGGACCCCTAAATTCTAACTCCAGCTCCGACCTAGAATCTAGTCTGACCTTTGTTACTAACTAGCACTGTGACTTACTTTGAGACAGTCCCCTCTGGCCCTCAGCGGCCTCATCTGTAAACTGAAATTGCTCAGGCAAAGTGATGGCAGAGGCCTTCTGCACGTGGAGGCGATGACAACACAGACACGTTTGTGTGGGCCAAGCTGCGGCAAGACCGCCCCGGGAAAGTTGACCTGGAGTGGGAAGAGGGCTCACAGAGCCTTCTAGCTGGCATTTGGGGATAAACATACATATCCCAACATTCTAGAACCTCCAGGTCCCCGTTTAGTCTGAATGCCTGAGCATTTGAAATTGCTGCCCTCTGCTGTACAGAAATAAGCGTACCAGGGCGGCTACCAAGGCCTCCAGCAACTACAGCCGGGCCAGGACAGCCCCCCAGGGAGGCCGTTGACTCACAGGAACTAGCTATACTGCGCTCAGAAACTAAGTGAGAAATCAAGCCCTAAAAATCTGCTTAAGCAAATACATTCTGCTCCGGGGCTTCAGATATGACCTCATGGTTCCTGTCGAGTCCTGCTCACCCCAGCCCCCCTGACAGCAGGGCGGATTAAGGTAGGATGCTCGGGGTGGCCAAGGGCTGCTGCCACATTCCAAAGGACTCCAGACGGCTCCAGAAAGAAGTCCCCTGGAGTGCCACTGTATGGATACAAGGATAGAAGGGTGAGGCAAAAAACGGCTCTTTCCAGCAGAAGCTAAGTGAGCCAAGTACTACAGGTCTTTGCGTTTGATCGCGGTTCAGATACTGTCCTCTCTCTGGGAACAGACCGCCCAGCCCAGCAGTTGGTCTTACAGCTTGATTCTCTGCAGGGGTGGAGTTTTCAACTCCCACCTGCCACCCAAGGCACAGATCGACGGTTGTGCCTTTTTCTTTTCAGTCCCCAGAGACAAGTTATCAAGATTCCCACCCCATTTCCCAACAGCTCAATAAACGGGATTGAACAGAATTTAGTGTCCTCGGGGCCCTTCTCTGCCAGGACTGACCAGTGCCAAATGCGGCCTGCCAGATGCACTGGCCCTCAGTTTGTGTTTTATGAACAGTGCACAGATGTGTGCTGAGAGCACAGTACAGGGAGAGAGAACTGTATGAGAAGAAGTTTTCCACTGAAACAATTACGCTTATCTAAATATAGCCCAATTCGACTGTTGATTAGTTATTCCCAGAATTGCTCTGGTATTCCCTGCAAACACACACATACACACACACACACATTCCTATAAATAAAGAGGAAATGTAGCGTAGGCTCAAGAACATGGACTGATTTGGGGTTGGTGTTGCATAACCTTGTTGTGATTCCCTTGTCTCACACTGACTTGAGCATGGCTCTGGTGACAGCCATCTGGTCCTGATCATCATCGGCTCTCTCTCTCTCTCTCTCTCTCTCTCTCTCTCTCTCTCTCTCTCGGTGCTTATGACCCTTCCTCCTTTGGGGCTGCCGGCCCAGCCAATCTCCTACCAAGTTGCCTTTCACTTGAATTGCTAATTGTGAAGTTCACTGAAAGCAACTGCTCCCCCTCTGTTCTATCAGCTGTTCCCATTCCTCCTCCGTCCTGAGAGCGGAAGATGCAGCACACGACCATGTCATTCCTCTTCTCCTTCAAAAGCTATAGCTGGCGGATACGGCATTTTTCAGAATGTTGTTGCGGTCCGGAGGAGGAGGGCCAGGAAGCAGAGCAAAGTAAGTAAAAGTCTGGATTTTAGAGTCAGATTGAGTTGGGATTTTAATCCCTACTGTGCCACCTACTAAGTTATGGAGTCACAGGGAAGTTATTTAAACTTTCTCTTTGATCAGTGGAGTATTTTTAAATGTATTTTAAAACCTCAAAATATACAGGAGAATAAAATTCTCCTATTTTTCTTCTTGAAAAATATTTTTCTTCTTGATGTATAAATTCAAAGAGTGAAATGAACAAATCTTAAGGGTTCGGCTTGAATTCTTACAAATACATGCCCATCTATAACCACCACTTGTCAAAATATAGAGCATTTCCAGCACTCAGTAGGCTCCCTTGTACTCTTAACTCAATAGATATGCCTTCTGTAGATAATACTCTTCTGACCTTCTTCATCACACTAATTTTGCTAATTCTTGATCATCATAGGTAAATGGAACAGTATAGTACGTACTCTTTGGGTCTGACTTCTCTCTTCCAACATTATTCCTAGGCAATAGGCTTAATTTATGTGTAGATTTTTAAGAACCTACTTAACTATTTTCCAACATGGTGGCACCATTTATATTGGCACCAGCAGCGTAGAAGGGTTCCACATCCTTGCCAACTGTTGGTATGGTCAGTTCTTCTCATTCTAATAGATGTGTCATGGGACCCCATTATGGTTTTCATTTCCACTTGCCTAATAACTAATGATGCGCAGCACCTTTTCATGTGCTTGTTGGCTATCAATAATATATCTTAGTGTACTATCTGTTCAAGCTTTTTATCATTTTTAAAATTAGGCTGTTTTCTTATTATTGAGTTTTGAGAGTTCTTTATGTATTCTGGGAACAAGTTCTTGCCAGATATGTGACTTGTAAACCTTCTCTAATGATCTATGGTTTGTGTTTTCATTCTCTGCCTGTCAAAGAACACAAGTTCTTAGTTTTAATAAATTTTTATCTTTTTCTTCTATGGACTATGCTTTTGGTACTATAGCTAAGAAATTTTGGTCTAACCAGAGATCACAAGATTTCCTTCTGTTTTCTTCTAGAAGTTTCAAAATTTGGGGTGTTATATTTAGATCTTTGATCCATTTTGAGTTGATTTTAATATATAGGATGAAGAAGAGATAAAAGTTCACCTTTTTGACTTATGGATACTAATTTTTCCAGGGTGATTTATTAAAAAAAGACTATTCTTTCTCCATTGAAATGCCTCAGCACTTCATTGGAAATCGACTGACTATATATGAAGTCTATTTCTAGACTTTATTCTGTCCTATTGACTATTTGTCTACCTTGTCGTCATTACCATACTGTCTTGATTACTGTAGCTTTAGAGTAAGTCTTAGAGTCAGTTATCCATTCGCCACCTTTATTCTTCCTCTTCAAAGTTGTTGAGGTTTTATATTTCCGTATATACTTTAAAATCTTCTTGTTCGGGGCGCCTGGGTGGCTTAGTGGGTTAAGCCTCTGCCTTTGGCTCAGGTCGTGATCTCAGGGTCCTGGGATGGAGTCCTACATCAGGCTCTCTGCTCAGCAAGGAGCCTGTTTCCCCCCTCTCTCTCTGCCTGCCTCTCTGCCTACTTGTGATCTCTCTGTCAAATGAATAAATAAAATCTCTTTTTTATACTTTTTTAAGATTTTATTTATTCATTTGACAGGCAGAGATCACAGGTAGGCAGAGAGAGGCAGAGAGAGGGGAAGGGAAGCAGGCTCCCTGCCTAGCAGAGAGCCCAATGTGGGGCTCGATCCCAGCACCCTGGGATCATGACCTGAGCCGAAGGCAGAGGCTTTAACCCACTGAGCCACCCAGGCGCCCCAATAAATAAAATCTTATAAAAACAAAATCTTCTTGTTCATTTCTGGAAAAAAAAAAAAAAGGCTGCTAGGATGGACAATGATTGGGATTAAGTTGAATCTACAGATCAATTTGGGGAGAATTTACATCTGAACAACACTGAATCTTCTGCGTTCTTGCAGCCTCAGGAGAGTTTGAGCCACAACCATCCAGCTAAAGCATTCCATGGATTACTAATCCCTAGAAACCATAAGAAAATAAATGTGTAGTATGTAGCAATAAAAAAATAAATAATAATACAGACACCATTAAATTACACAGAAACCGTTTGATCCTTTCAGGTCTTGTCTTTAGGCTTTGCTAGGTCAGACAGGAATTGCATTTAGTCTAGGCAGGTCCCTTCTTGGTACTCTATTCCAACACCTGGGAATTATGAGGCTTTCCACTCCCGACACTATTCAGTCTTTTCAGACAGTTCTTTCTTCAGCCTCAAGTGTTTTGCTTTTCACCATTTATTTTCTGTTTTTATATTGAAGTAGAGCTGACACACAATATCCCATTTTTAGTGCACCATTTAGTCATTCAACAATTCAGACAGAAAAAGACAAATGTCACATGATTTTACTTGTATGTGGAATCAAATAGTTTCTTTACACACATATATGTAGTTCATATTCAACTGAATATTCTAAGGGGTGCTTTTGGAGACCTCCAGCCTTTTCAAGCACCTCTCTCCTCTAGTATGATACCCTAAGAATTCTAGCCACCTTGGCTTCCCCAAACTCCATCCTCTCAACTCAAGGAGACGGCCAAATATTTCCTGGTTCCTCTGTGTTGCGGTATGACCTAAAAATTCTCTACAGGAAGCAACTCACGACAACCACAGGGCTTACTTCATTTGTGCCCTGTCTTCCAGGGATCACAGACCTTCATTGCCTGATGTCTGATGTCTTCAGTACCACTGTTTCATTTATTTTATCTGGTTTATCAGTTGTTCCAGATGGGAGCAGCAAATCTAGTCTCTGTTTATTCCATCCTTCATTAGAAATGGAAGTTCCAGTAAGTTTCTCTTAAACTCCAGAGAAACAGAACCAAAAGGATGTGGGTATGTAGAAATTTACTTTAAGGAATTAACTCCTGTGAGGACGGGTTAAGGCTAAAATCTGTAGTGTAGTCCAGCAGGCTGGAGACCCAGGGAAGAGCCAATATTGCATTTCAAGTTCAAAGGCCATCTGTTAAGACAAGAAATCCTTCTTGACCAAGAGAAGTCAGTCTTTGTTTTACTAATGTCTTCAACTGATTGGACAAGGCCCATCTACACAGTGAAGACTAATTTGCTTTATTCAAAACCCAACAATTTGAATGTTAAACTTACCCAAAAGACCCCCACAGAAACATCCAGAATAATGCTTGACAAAATACATGAGCACCATGGTCCAGCCAAGTTGATACACAAAATTAACCATCACGGTAATATTCTAAACATAAATAATTACAGAGACACCTGGGTAGCTCAGTAGGTTAAGCATCTGCCTTTGATTCAGGTCATGATCTCAGGGTCCTGGGATTGAGCCCCACATCATCAGGCTCCCTGCTCAGCGGAGAGTCTGCTTCTCCCTCTGCCTCTCCTCCAAACAATCCCCCTCTCTCAAATAAATAAAATCTTGGAAAATAAACAATTACATTGATCATTAGGAACCAAGATTTTCAGCTTAGGACAAAAAGAGTCATAAACATAGACCCAAAGAAGTATCTTATTTTTAAAAACTGGAATTAACCAGTATAAACTTGCATCATTTTTTTTTTCAAAACAAACAAGATGTATTTTCAAGCTCAGTCCTCTAAAAAGGCCTAAAACCTCTAGCAATAAAGATTCCTAGTGTCCAGATTATAGCATCTAAATACCATAAGGAACAAAGCTTCTTGGAGAAATGGATTCCTTTGGCAAGCTGGACTTCTTTCCAGTGTGGGCACCACTGAGTACCTCTCTCTTGAAAGTGCTTGCAGTCTCATTTGAAGTCTGCAGCAATTGTCCACTGCACTAGGTTGAATCACAGAGTCTGGGAACATGGAGAGAAGAGTGTGGATACCATGGTTCCCAGAGACAGACTCCTGGCGCATCCCCTGACTTCAGTCATTATTTACACTTTCAACTCAGAGGACTGGATCTTTCTAGAATGAGATCTCAGCCCTGTGGTCCTAGAGTGCAGACTTCATCACACAAGTTTGGATTTAAAAATCTAAATTTTCATTGCAAGTGAAAATGAAAATAAAGTGAAAAAAGTAAATGTGTCACAATAAATTAGTTAATAAATATATTGTATAAAATATCTAAACTGTATTAAAAAAAAATTTGTCTAGGGTAGGTCTGGAAATGTTCAAGTTGATCCTGAGACATTTTGTCACATCAGATGGCAAAGAAGCTACAAAGGAATACTAGAGTTATGTCAGAAGGGACACAGGAGCCAAATCGGAGGGGTTCACCAGCCAAAACTAATAATGTCTGTAATGGATGGAAACACATCAAACATAGCTTTGAAGAATCACTGAGCTCATAATAATATTCAGGATTAGGCAGGACTTCACTGGCCACCTTTGAAGACTGCCGGGGCAGAGCACATTATTCTGGAAACTGGTAAAAGGAAACATTCAAGCATTTATTCTGCTTCTGCTGTCCTAGCTAATCAAACAATTGATGGAAGTGTTTCTTTATAAAGAATGCTTGCTAATAAATACAAAAGAAAGTGATAGGAAAATCTCATTTTTCAGACCCTAATGAAATAAGGCATCTTGGAACCGGGGCTCAGGAGTCGCTAAGACACCAGATGGAAAGGTTGGTGGGGACTTGATGATGGCTGGATCAGGCCTACATTAAGAACGCCAATCGGGGCGCCTTAGTGGCTCAGTCAGTTAAGCATCTGCCTTTGCATCGGGTCATGATCTCAGGGTCCTGGGACTGAGCCCCATGTTGGGCTCCCCGCTCAGCGGGGAGCCTGCTTCCCCCTCTGCTTCTCCCCTCCGTGCTCGCTCTTTCAAATACATAAATAAAAACTTTTAAAAAAAAACCCTTCATTTCACCAAGACACTTACATGCCTTCTAGTGAGATTCAGTAGGAAATACACAGAACCATCTATAAAGGGTTTTTATGGGGAAAAAAGTGAACCTGAATCTGATCAAGCCTCAGATGCACCTAGTCTTCAAGAAATACGGAAAATAGAGGAAATTGTTAACATGGAAATGAAATCCAAAATCTGTAAGACAAGACTGGAAGAATTACCAGTTTTCCCAAATAAATAAGTACATATAGAGAGAGGGAGGACCCGCACAGGTTAAAAAACATTTAAGAGAAAGAAGAGTCAAGGCAACATGTCGACTTTAAAACCTGATTCAAATGGATCAATATTAAAAAGAGATGTACGTGAACTCGGGGACATTTGAACACTTGCTGGATCTTATTCGATGATTTCTGAGTCCATTCAGGCTGCTGTAACAAAAACAACACAGACTGAGTGACTCCTAAACAGAACTTTATTTCTCCCAGTTCTGGAGGCTGGGAAGCCCAAGATCACAGCACTGGCAGATCTGGTGTCTGGTGAACGTCTGCTTCCTGGTTCACAGATAGACAGTCGTCATCTTGTCGTGTCAAGTGGTGGAAACAATTAACGAAGCTCTCTGGGTCTCTTTTATAAAGACACTGATTCCATTTATGAGGACTCCACCTTCATGACCTCCCAATAGCCCACTGAGGGTTAGAGTTCAACGTAAGAATGGGGCAGGGTGGCGGTGGGTAACACACATTCAGTGCAGGGCAGAGGATGTGCAAGGATCATTACTTGTTAAGGATTTCAGGTTGTCTACAAACACACATACACACGATTCTATCTTAGATGTGTACTGCAGTATTACATCCAACACACAGAATTGATTAAAGTAACTCCATGGGGGCACTGGAGGTGCGAATGAAATGAAACAGGATTAGCCAATGTTAACTGTTAGAACAGGTCATTATTATGTTCTCTACTACTGTATATATTTTAAATTTTTAAGTAAAAAAAATAAAAAAGAACAGGTCTCTGGATTCAGACTTTGGGTTCAATTTTCCAGCTCAGCTTTTTACTAGTTTGGACTAGACAAGAGAAGTTCACACCTCATAGGAAGTAATAAGGATTAAATGAGACGATGCAGATAAAGTGCTTCAAGCAGTACCTGGCCCATGGTTAAGGGCCCTAAGATATTGGCCACAGTTATCTTCTACTTGATACTCATTCTGTTATGTTCATGAGATTTACTCTTTTTGTCGAATTTCAGACCTTTTAGAAGTATATGAATTAGGAGAAATTTTAAACTTTAAAAGAAAATTTATCAAGCCTCATTTCTATGTCCTACACATCACCTATGTTACTCTGTTTTGCAGTGTAAAATATGTACATTATGAGTTCTACATATCATTTTGTAGAACCAAACAAAACTTGCCCAGTAGAAGAAAACCTGAGAAGGAACACTTCCTGAGAAGTAGAATCACCGAGATGGAAATGAGCGCTCATGTGGAAACAGTGAGTCATGAAACTATAATAATAGACTTTCTGTTCTTACGTTGTCCTTCTAACTTGGTTCAGAACTTTGAAAACACTGTCTATATAAACATATTTGGTGTCACCACTGACTCACTGAACTTTTGGCAAGCCTCTTAGGCCTCTCATCTTTAAGAGAGTATAACGTAATCCTGGATTCATATATTCCACCAGAGAACTCCTGTTAAACCTCCTGCAGAAAGACTTTCTCTCAAAGCGCATTACCTTGAATCCATAGCGTATTTGCTTTGTACATCCCTCCAAATTAAGACATTATCATAGGTCACAACTGAGGATACTCTAAGTATCAGCCAAGGTAGAGATAACAGCATATAAGACTACATCGTCTCCTGTTCCAACACTGCCCTGTCTACATTCCATTGTCTGAAGGTACATCTGTACTCAGCGCCCCACCGCCCCCCCACCCCGACCTCACGATAGCGAGTTTCACCTCCAAGTTCTCTTGCAGCTGCACCTAACTGGTTAATGTGACTACCCTTGGTTTATTTATCCTTTGAGCCTTTACGAAAAATACAACTTTTTATCATAAAATTAGTAAGACTGCATCATCCAAAAATTCATGAAATACAGAGGAAAAAGCTACCCATCAGGCCATCACCTTACCACATCATTTTCCTTTTTACTTCTCATTCAACCTGAAATTCCTATTTTTAAGCCAAATCATTAACTTTCTCTTTCCCCGTACACCACCCTCACTCTAGCTGTAGGAAATGCTATGAATCGGAGGGGATACAATTTAGAACGAGCCCAATTAGGGAGGTTCTTTCTGCAGTCTGAGGTCTTTACAAAATGGACTCACCCCAGAATGCGCACGCGCAGGCCCCCGCCGCCTTCCCTGTGTGTGCTCTGTTCCTCAAGTGAAGCGCTTGAGGAGCGTGTCTGATTTTTCACAGCCAGAACACATCCAACTCCTTTCCCCCTCATCCCTGGCTGCTGATTTCTAAACCAAGTCATGATTCTCACTCCTAGCTGTGCTCTGGAATCATCTAGTGTTTATAAAATTAGCTGCCCTGGCTTTCACCAGACGGAGGGTCACCATGTCCAGAACTGGAGTGCTGGTTTAACTGCTCCACGAGACCCAGAGACGCCGAAGGGTTGAGACACTGCTGCGCCAGCAACACCAGCCGTGCTGCTCAGCGCCTGCCGGTGCCATCTTCATCTCGCCGCTGCCAGCGCCATGGCCTCGGCATTTCTAAGAGTAAAGCTCACAGAAGACACACCTGTTTGGTTTCCGGCTCACCCTATTCCTGGCTTCAGGAACACTGGCCTGTTTTTCCTCTAATGTATGTTCTCTTTTTTGTAACATCCATGAAGCTTTTGGCTGGCCTTCTTAGAGCAACTTTGGTGTGCATCAGAGTCACCTGGAGGGTTCATGTGAACACAAGTTTCTAGGCCTCACTCACAAATGTGTGATGCAAGGATCCCGCAAATGTGCGTTTCTAACAAGTTTCCGGTGACACTGATGTACCCAGTCAGAGGGATACAGTCAGAAAATCACTGTTGCAGGTCGGCTCCTTGATCCCACAACCTGGGCAACACCTGGCAGCTTCGATGCTGCTAAGTAGCCCTTCCCCCACAACAACCAGACTCCCTTTAATAATCCATATGTAAGTCACAATACACATCTGACTTCAAGGCAACCAAATCCAATAGATCAGAGCTCAATAATTCGAGCGCTTACTATAAGCAAAACATGGTTTTTCATATCACATGTTAGAATTATTAAGGTGCATTTTTCTGTTAGAACATAAACCTCTGATCCTAATTTGAGAAAGGCATAGTAGTAGCTCTACTCTGAAAATGACAGGGTTCTTTGTAGAGAAGTTCTGCTTTACCGAACTCCAGTTCATAATGATAGCCTTTGTTTAACTTCCACTGAACTTGATTCCTTACATTTTAGTACTAAATTATCTTTTCCTTGTTTAAGTGGGTTCATTTTATCCCCTGAACCAGAATGCAGGCTGTGGAAGAGAGGGCTGTGTGCCCGCAGTGCCGCACATGTGATCAGCATCAGCCCCCATGGGCTGACTCACCCCATCACTTCCCAACATGCCTTTCCTAAACTGGGGCTCCCAAGAGGGCCATGAAGTGCAAAAGCAACAGTCTTAGCCAGTAGGAAAACAGACTTCCAAGCCAACAGACTGACGGGTGTTTTAGTCACTCTCTTGGATTATGCGTTTTTCCTTGCCTCGTTTTACCTGGATAGCGGATGTGACCACACCATGACAAATCATCAAGAGGAAACACTGCAGACAGCAAGCTGGGGTTAGCAATGAACCCACACTGTCGCCAGTAACAGCCCAAACTTTAGGGGACAGTAGGACTAGAAACTGGAAAATGAAATTCTTTTTGATCATCTTCCTGTAAATGTCCCTAATTAATTCCTTTATAGATGTCAAAACTGGATCAATTTCAAGAAGCCAGAGGGAAACTGAGGTTCCTGACACATTTAAAGGGTGATTTCCACCAGACTCAAAGAGATTACTAACTCATATAAACTCCACCACACTGTTGTCAAATGATTCTAATTCATACTTTTATAACCATTTTACCCAATTCTGTATTTTCCGAATTAGAACGGTTGTTTAACAAGGACTCCTGAAGGTGCATCATGCTGCCACCTCGTAATTTCACAGCCGCGGGCTCCCAGGCTCTCCACCCTCACTGGACCCAACGTGCCTGGGCCGCCGCTCCTCTCCAGCGAAGCCACAACCCCCACTCCACACCGCCCGGCCTCCCCTTCCTGGTGCTGGCAGGAGCTTAAAGATGGGGGGAGGGGGGAGACCGCAGAGGGAGGTCCAGAAAAAGGAGACGAAGCGGCCCGCTCAGGTGCTACGACCCTGGGGTTCTGTCCTCGCGATCCACTTGGAGCTTGCTCTGACGGGGACCCAAACCCCCACGTCTTTTTGAGCAAGGGCAGGGACGAGAGCAGCAACCCGGGCTGCTACTGAAATAAAAGAGAAAATGTGCTGGACACGCCACCTACACCTTAGCACAAAAAATAGATTTAGGTAGGTGCAAATATCATACTTTTTAAAAAAGTGACCCTTAAAATTTATACTTTTAGAGAAGAAACACCCACCTGTAACATTCCATCTAGGGACACCTGGTCAGTGAAAGATAAAACTGGCTAATTTCTTCTCGAGACATGATTTTTAGAATTTTTCATTTATCCAGATATTAAATGTTATGCTTTGGTCAACACTTAAATGCTATATAAAATGCACTTATAAAACTCAATATCTTCATGGAAACTCTGTTTTTGGACATGGAGTACCCTTACTAATGGCAACGACCTACGGCACATACTTTAAGGAAACCCCGCCCCCCCCACTCTGTTTTTTCATCCTCTAGATGAACAAAGAAAACCTGAAGTGGGAGTGATTCACTTGCCTGGGGAAATGCCAGAACTTTGCTCTTCAGAATTCCTAAGTGCCACCACATATTGGGGTGAGAGAATAAACCAATGATACAAAACAAGGTTTCTCAACCTTAACAGCACTGACAGTGTGGGCCAGAGAATTCTTCGCTACGGGAGACCGCCCTCTGCACCACAGATGTCTAGGATCGTCCCTGGCCTCTCTCGTTACACGTCAGAACCACCGTCCCCCCGTCTTGGTTGTGACATTGCGAAATGCCTCTTGCAGGGGCCTATAATCTCTGGTTCAGAGCCACTGTTACAAAGCGATAGGAGGCTAACGTCCAAATATAGGGATTCGTTCAAGACCTGTGGGGCCATCATTTCCCTGGAGCGCCAGTTTGGTTTCTTATACTATCTCAAAGTTTCTCCCAAGTTTCTTATTTCCTAGTGGAATAATTTCCTCAAGGTACAAATGACACTCCAGAGACAAGAAGAAATGTTTATTTTACCATCCAATTATTTTCTTAAAAAAATTTAATTTTTGATAAAATAAAACAAACTTTTAGTACCATAGAAACCTTTCGACACACACAAACAAGGACATATTATTACTATGTACAACTTCAAGAACAAATGTTTCCAGCTCTAAGTACAGTGATGTTGAACACCTTAACTATACCCAGGAAGGGTATAGTAGGAAATTTCCTGGATGGCCAATGTTTTCCTTGGCTTGGAAAAAAAAAATCATACAATTAAAAAATATAAATAAGACCTTCAATGAGTTAAGAATCATAAAAATGCCTTCTGAAGCTCGGTCATCTGGATCTTGGGGAGTATGGAGTAGTTTTAAGAGTTCAACAAGCAAGGTGAAACCCTGTGGCTATTCAAACACGAGTATTGCAGGAGAGGTCCTGAGGTTCACAGTTGGTCTATCAAAAATAAAAGCTATTCTCACTGTGGTGAACTTGGTTTCTGGTTCATACACCATTCTTCACCAGCTCGTGGACTCCATTCTCATCAATGATTAAAGGTGCATGGAATTCTTTATCTGCCACGTAGCTTTCTATTCCCTGAAAGAACAGGTGAAATGAAACGAAACACAGCTAGAAAATTCGTGGGCACTAGTCCTACAAGGCTGGTCTTCGTGACCAGAATAAAGATAGAAAGCACAGATGCCAAAAAGTTGGGTGTAAATGTAGAATCTGAAAGTCAATAAAAATCTATTTCATATACTTTTTAAACTGGGCTTAATGACCAATTTATAGAATCATAAAGCAAACAACAAAGAAAGGAAAATTACTCTGATTATAATTTCTAAAGTTAATACAATGTGAGTCATTCTTCTGATCAGCATCACCCAATAGAGTTTCTTCCTAAGCAATGCGGCTGTCTCTGATGCTGAAATTAAGCAATCTGACAAGGATCTCCAGAAAAAATATTCCATATTAGAAGAGTAACCCCTAAATCTCCCAGTTTTAAAAGTGAGAGTACCAAGTATATGAACAAAATAACCCTCTGAGAGGAAAAATGACCCCGTTTTCAAAAGTCAGACAACCCACAAATACAGAGAACAATCTGATGGTGGCGGGGAGGGGTTAAGGGAACGGGCAAAATGGGTGAAGGAACATGGCAGGCAGAGGCTTCTGGGTATGGAATGAGTAAGTCATGGGGACAAAGGGCACAGCATAGAGAATATATAAAGTCAGTAACATTGTAATAGCATTGTATGGTGACAGATGGTAGCTACACTCATGGTTAGCACAGAATGTGTAGACTTGGTGAGTCACTATGTTGTGCACCTGAAATTAATATTGTGGGTCAACTGTATTTCAATTTAAAAAAAAAAAAAAAGAGGTGGCTGATTTATCTAAAACACAAGGCTGATTTTTTTTTTTTTGGAAAGACCATTGCATTTTGATGTGTCAGTGAAATGGATTAAATTACGAAACACTCTATTCGTGGCAACTAACCACTTGTGGGACAGATGCAAAGCCATAACAGGAATTCTCAAAGAGAAAAATTCAGAACAAATGAACTGCTTTGCTCATTCCCAAGATAAGCAGGGCAGAGGACTGGGAAATAGGCAACTCTACTTAGATATGAAACAGTCTCCAGATCCTATCATTTAAAAAAAAAGAGGGAAACAAGCAAATCAAACTTACCTCTCCAGCATAGGAGATAAGTGGGGAGATTTCACACTGAATTGGTACATCATTGGCATCCTTCAAGCTAAGAAAAAAAGAAGCATGTTAAAGGTTTTGCTTCTCACGTTATTGCCAGAATGAAAGTACAGACCATCACTTTCCTCTGAGCAGCTTGCAGATAGATAATCAAATTCTCCCAGTTAGACGAACAGTATAGCCTCTACCCTGATGGTCACCAAATTCCCTGCGGATTAAGTCGGCATGAATTTGTCCTGGTCCAGATGACACTATTTGGGGCAAGGGCCAATAAATACCAGTAGGTCTTCAAAGCACTTCACCTATATTGATAGACTTATCTGCTAATGCGCATCTCATCTTTTATCATTTCCAACTTCTAATGTGATAAGGGATGGACTATTTATGGAATATAAACTACACTTCAGGCCCACTGCTAGGTACTGTGAACCCTTCCTATTTCCCGTCAATCCTAGGCCCAACCTTGAGCGTAAGTACTAGTAGTACTTACGCTCAAGGACAAATGTTCTAAAGCTGCACTGGCCAAAATACACTGGCCACTAGCCACATGTGGTTACTTAAACTTAATTAGGAATTTTTAAATGAACAAAAATTTTAAAATTCAGTTCCTCAGTCATTAAAACCACATTTCAAGTGCTCAGCAACTGCCAAATCAGACAGCATAGCCATAGATTACTTCCTTCCCCACAGGAAGTTCTATGGACAGTACTGTTCTAAAGGTCTGTTATCTCCCAATACATATTTTCTATACAACCCACACCTCCTAGATTAGCTGAGCTGATTTATTCAAGGTTTCAAAGTGCCTCTCTGCTACTTTCACCAAAGTCTCTATTCAAAGAGCTAAGACTAAATGCTACCCAAGGAAAGGCAAGGCCAAAGTCACCATCTGCTCTCTCCAGGGCACATTCTAACATACATGGCCAGTCAATCCTGAGTTTCTAAAAGTCTCTAAGTTTTTAAGTTTTTAATATAGAAGTCAATAAATAATGTTTTTAATATGCATAAAGGCACTAGACCTCTAGCTTTTTCCACTGGTAGGGTATAGAGCACACAAAAGCTAGTCTCAGGGAGCTTGGGTGGCTTAGTCAGTTGAGTGTCCAACTCTTGATTTCAGCTCAGGTCATGAACTCGGGGTCGTGGGATAGAGCCCCGAATTGGGCTCCATGCTGGCTGGGCGGCTGAATCCCGCTTAAGATTCTCCATCTCCCTCTGCCCCTCCCCTCCTGCCCCACTCTCTCTCTTAAAACAAACAAACAAACAATTAGTCTCTTACAGCTTCAACCCATTGCTCTCCTTTGTTTTACCAAACATGAGGCTTTGGTGCAGTCAACAAAATCACAGGGCTTCTAAGTTTAGCGACGCCCAAACTTCTCTAAACAGAACTAGGTAGTTTAAATTCAAGGTACTCTATATCCTACCCCCACTTATTTATCCCACTACTTTCCACTCAAAACAGACCAGCTGCGCATACTTTGGATTATTCCAAGTCACGTGCAACTATGGTCAAAGAAAAATCTGGACTATCCAAATTACAGCCATCTTCCAAGATCTGGCACAAGCCCCTTCTTCCCTTCCCTGTTGTATTTTGTAATGACTACTCTCATTTACTTCATAAAAAAAAAATTTAATAGATATCTGCCAAGTCACTGTCCCCTAAATCATAATAAATTGTTATTTATACCATACATTAACACATAAACAGATACTGCCTGATGTTACTTGGCTTTCATGCATCTAGACCTCCCAACAGGCTGTCAGAAAGGACTGCCTTCTCTTGTGAAAGCCACTCTAGCACCCAGACACCAGCAGCATGCGCAGGTCCGTGAGCAGACCCACAAACGTCTGTCGGCTGAATGAATAAATGGACTATGGCGGGCTAGACAGGTAACGGACTAACCTGCAGAAGAGACAAATTAGAGATGTGCCACACATCTACCCAGATATGTGTCAGATTCTAAAAGAGCTCAAGAAATCTGGTCCAGACTCTCTGGGGCAGCTTGGACTCATATTAGACCAAATGGGAAAAATAAGGACCCAGTCCACTGACAAGATCTAGACAGTCCAGTCCCTCAGAAGGTGGTTTTGAACCCAAGGAACACCGGGCTGACCTAAAATATAACTTCTCGTCAAGATACTGCAAGAAACTAAGAAAGTCACTCTTAATAAACAAAGTTGGATACCCAGAAGGAAGACAGAAGCTACTGTCACCAAATGCAAAATCTCCGAAGACACGCAACTTAAACCAATAACATATTATCCCCCAATTCTTTAGCCAAGTGGACTTTCAGTAACTAACTGGTCTGTAAGTGCTGAGATAAAAAATAAAAATAATGTCACTTGGTCAAAACTCAGCATCCTTGCTTCCGCTCTTTGAGAATCATCTCCCAGCTGTTTCTCCCCCCTTTTATACAAAGTACTTCATTGTCATTTCTCATTTTTCAATAATCTTTTTTTACTCTCGAAGACATCACTTAGAGATAGAAATCGTTCCTGCTGAAATTAAGTCTGCGATCTCATTTGGGGCCAAACTTTGATTTGTTTAATTAGTCTACAGGTGGCTACAATGAAGTGGATGAGGGGAACCGAGGGGTACAGACTAAGCAAGAGAAGACAAACAAGAACGTCTGAAACACTTTGTGTCTTGCCCGAGACAGCCGGATGTTAATTTCAGTTGCATAATTAAGAAACTATTTCACATTTGAGGTTAAAAGCATGGTTCAGTGAGAAGGAAATTTGGGGCCAAAAATCCATTTCTCAAATTCTAAAAGCAACTTGCCTCCATATATTAAAATGATAGAAGGGGCAGAAAATAACAAAGCAGTCTGCACCCAGTTCTCGCGGCACGAAGGCCCACAGTCACCTACGGCTCCTCTAAGAAACGCCCGCATCTCTAAGTCCACTTCCTTGTCTAGAAGACAGGGCCACACCAGGGAAACATCGCTACCCACAAGCATCTTTCTCCATGGGGCAAAAGTGAGTGACAAAGGTAGGGGTAAAAAATATCACAGGGACAGAAATGACATCCCTGCTGCTCTACTTCGGAGGTAACTCCCATCTCCAGATCCTTTGCCCTGTACACATTTCCCAACTTATCTCCAAAACTAAAAACTCAAACTAAACTAGTAACTTTTCAAATGTAGCAAGAACATCAAGCTGTCTCTTTAGCTCTAAGAATAATGGTTTTTTCAAACTCTGTCAGCACTGAGGTAAGACAGGATACAGTGCTACTTCTAGCTAAAAATTGTCTGCCATTAGGACAAAAAAAGCTTCCTTCTTTGGGAGCAGGATAATGACGGACTAAAACTACCACCACGAGGGAGCTGTCAGTATGAGAAAACATTAAGAGAACCGTTTCCTCCGTATCAGGAGCCATCAGACATGTCCGAGGCAGTCAGCCTCTCCACTGTGAGCATACATCCAACCCAGGACAACGCAGCTTCCGAATGTGATGCTCCTCTAGCTTCTGCTGGGATCCAAATCTGTTCTCCCTGGCCTGTAGCCTGCCCGACACCCTACCTATCGCTCGTCTAGCTGTCCCTGCAGACTCAAACGTCCACGGTCAGGTCTTTAGTAAAGCATGCTCCCCACTTCCAGCATGCACCGAGACTCTGAGTTAGTGTCGTCCAGACAGACACCTGCCACCAAGGAAGCGCAGTCCGCCCCCACCGAAGCTGCGACCATCCACCACCCCCAGACCACGGAGAGGCAGAGCGCGCAACTATGATGCCAGTTAGTACGGAGGGAAGCGCGGCCCCGTCACCATGCGCTGCAGGCAGGCTGGGATATTTACTTGAGATTGACATCAGCTGTGATGGCCTCTGACTTTCCATTTGTAGCACTGCTATGTAGGAACAAATAAGCATTAATGGGAATGGAAAACAAATCAAACAATAACAATGAAGTGGAATTGCAAAATATACTTGACCGCAAAGGCATGTATTTATGGTAAATTATAAACTTGGCAAAGGAAATCTGAAGGGTAAAAACAAACTCAACGGCCAACGATGAAGCACGAGGACATGGCACGCTACGGAGCAGGGCTGCTGACCACACCGAGCCTGGAAGCGGCTCTGTCGGAGGCTGCTCACTGCAGCTCCTTCCCGGGAAAACACAGTCCTGGGCCGCTGAGCTCCAAGGCTCAGGGCCCTGACACGGACCGAGGCATGCCAGCGCCTGTGTGCACGCAGCCCGCCGTTCTACCCTTAAGAATATAAATTGAGAGGCCAGAACGTTTTTGGCAGAAGCACATAAATACCAAATGATTTAGAAGGGGGCCATTCTAGGTGCCAACAGAGGTTTTCTCATGAAAGAGAAGACTGAACTTAAAAATGCTTTATCTCAGATTTAAATAACTAGAAGTACTTTCTTTTTTTAAGTTTTAAAAATCCCAAAACATTTCTAACGTTTGAGTACCCGGAATGTAAGTGCCATTCCCTCCCTTGCCAGCATCTCCCTCAGCAACCATGAAAGCACCATGGAAAGAAGGACGAGGGGCCCGCGTCTCCTTTGCGGCCTGGGGGCAGTGGGTCTGCGGCAGGAGTGGGGGTTCCGCACACACAACGGAGTGGCAGCACCCGGGAGAGTGTACCCCTGATGGCCTTTACCGCACGGCACACCAACAGGATTTCCTCCTGACCATTCCTCAGTGAGACTCGTCCACAGCGTGGTGGACGTGTGTCTAAACAAGGGATTCCTCTTTAACAGGAAGAAAAGCAATCATTCTCTTTGTAATGGACGAGGCGGCCGGTACACCACACCAGGACTGCCCACGACAGTACTATGCTTTTTTAAAAAGATCTAGAAATAGGTCAGAGAGAAAGGAGAAAGGTCCGAGAAGAAAAGTCCAGAATGTGACGCCACACCAGAGAAGTGACACTGACTTACCGGGGAATGGCTGGGAGGCGAGAGCCATTTTCATCGATGAAGTGGCCCCCTGCGTTGAGGACCCAGCAGTGATGAAGGGACAGCAAAGCATGCCTCGCAGTGGTAGGATTGTCCTTCCCGTTCTGACTGTCTGCATTCTTGAGTGGGGAAAACTCATCTTCTCGTAGCACTTCATACACCACAAACTTCCTAGAGCGGAACCACACAGAGAGCGCTCTAGCAGGAGGAAAACTGCAAGCCGGGGGCTCTGACCCTCTCTACGGGGCTAAGCCCCTGGTCCCTAGCCACCGGCGCTCTCTCAGATGAATGCCGGAATAATGCTTTTACCTGCACTAAATGAAGTTGGAATTCCCTTCTCCAACACAAAATGGAAAATTGCTTTCATTCCAAACTATAAAACACTTCCTCTTAAGTCAGAAAGGTCAGAAATCTTTATGCCAATTACACTAGAATCAGTTCTGGGGGGAGGGGTAAAAAAAAGGATAGCTGAGAAATGCTTACGGCAAGATTAATCTTACTCATTACTCAGCTCATCTGTCTTGTGCATTTTCATACTGGCCAAATTCGGAGACACATACCTCAACACCAAATGCGATCTCTGACCGAGAGCTATACAATCTAAAACCACGTTCCCTGAAACATTTACGCACAGGGCAGGAAGGCATCCTACATACAAACTGGGCCAATTCTCTAGCTCAACCGTTTTAGTTTCTTAGCCAAAAGAAGTGACAATTTTAACAAAATTTCAGTTTTGCAGGACTCAGATAATGGACTAACCAACCTAAAGAAAACATTCTCACAGGCAACTCACACCACACTCCTGGGCTGGCGGTTTCATACTAGAGAATGATAATGAGTCTAGACAGGACACGCACAATCATAACACCATACCTGACTATATGTGACCCAGTGTCTCCTAAAAGCAGTGCCCTGCCAAACAGAGTAAAAAGCAACATCTCAAGACCTGTCTCGAACCTTACTGGTGCTATTCAGAACATACTTTGCAAACTGGAAGATGTCAAAGACAAATTTTTCCATCTTTATTCCGTTTGGCTTGTCTGGCTTAATTAACTGCCCCTGGGAATCCACATATGGAATCTTCTTTTGAGCCACATGGTGCTGCAACTGAGGTTCATAAATACTAAGTAGGAAGAAAAAAAAGACATAATCACTTTCCAAAGTTAAAATACCAGAAAATCTGATAATCACACTCAGGAACAAGCGCATGAGCAACCAGAACTAAGATTTTCAAAGCGAAGTACGTCTGTTAAGTTTCGGTTCATATTTAAACATTAGATGAATAGATTTCCCAATTCACCTCCTTATATTTTTTAAAAACTCCTCTCATGATCTCCACATTAAAGAATACACACCACACGGCTCACACCAATGTCTTTCCCATAATTCCCCTGTCTTCCAGAAAATGTTCTCTTTGTCCCAACTTTCCCAACTGAGAGCCCCTGAAGTGTGGAATGGAAAGGTAAGTATTAGTAAGTTACTGTGGATGCATTGATAGCACGGCTACAGACACCATAGTGGAATGGGAAATATTCCAGAACTGGAGTCAGTATGCTAAAGTACGGCTAAGTAACCTTTTTAAAAGGAGATCGTCATCGTGAATGTCTAAAAGCTATCAAATGGAAAAACAGATAGAATGCCGTTCATTTAACAGACTGCCAGAGTAAAGTAGCTCTTATTTTATTCTTTTATCCTACCATGCTAATTTCCATCCAAGGCTCAAGTTCTTTTTTCCTGACCCTCAAATGCACTAGTTTCTAAATGCTAGTCTGGGAACTGGCTAAAACGGTGTGGGCAGCTTCTCAAAAATACCAATGACCTGCACCCACCACCAGAAATTCTGACTCAGTAGATGTAGGGCAGATATTTACATTGTTTTAAAGCTTCCCGTTGTGGTAGAGAGACCGTACTTCATCTCTTACTCTTCGCTTCACCAGAACCTAACCCAGTCGGAGGGAGAAGAGGAAGTAGATGAAGAAGTGCTCTGGACGGCAGGCAGAGCACTGAAGGACAGAGTCCTCCCAATCTACCCCCTGTAATGCATCTTCCCAAGAAACAACTACACAGTGAAAAATTTCCATTTGGTAAAAAGTGATCCTCAGGGGAGAAGATGAATTCTGTAGAATCTGGACTCGGGGTATCTTACTACTTCTCCAGTGACTCAGTTCCTGATTACCAGTACAAGAAAACTTTTAAAAGCCCCCGTCTCGCGCATACTTGACAACATCTCTGAGAAACGGCACAGTGAAGAAATGGTTGGCGATGTTCCCCGCGTTGAAGAGCAGGCGTCCGTCCGAGCCTCGTCTCTGAGCCGTCGCCAGGGAGATCTCACTGTACTCCACCACCTGGTAGACGCCGTCCACTCGGCAAACCACTCCCACCGGCTCCGTCGGGTTCGTTTTCTCCACCACCTGCCCAAAGAAAGACAGCGGCAGCAGACGATACAGAGTCAAATGCTACCCTGGACAGGCCGTTTGCCAAGGCCACATCTGCGGTTTTGCTTATACTGTCTTCAAGCAAAGGAATCTTTAGGTGTAGAAAACTACCTGTCCATCTTTATATTTTCTGGCAGACTACTGTCCAAATGGAAATGAAGTTAATTATCTCCTTTCTATTTACCACCTCATGAAACTGTGGAACAGAAATTCCATCCTGTACACGGAGTCAGAGGAAATCACACTGGACTGGGAATAATTAAATGAGGAGATTACCTCCCTCCAATTATGCTTTATTTTCATCAGTTTACCCTTAACTACACTAACCTGCTTCCAGAATAAATGAAATTTCTCAGGGAGACACGACAAAAAAGTATGGCATCTTGCCTCTCATTTGGTACTGTCCAAATCATTTCATTTGAAAACAGAGGGGTTTTTTTTTTTTTGGTTTTTGTTGTTGTTGTTGTTGTTGTCATTTTCATTCACAAATACAGCATGTTCCTTGCTTTTTCAGAGACCTGGCCAGGAGGCAGGGGGCATGAGTGCAAGCAAGTCACTGGGGTCTGGCTCCAACTTCAGTCACAGAAGCCCAGACGATATTTATCTGTTTTGCATGCTAGACTTTGAAGAAAGAGCCTCTATGCTTTAAAAAAAAAGTTTGAAAACCTGTGATTTGATACTCTAACAATGGCTCTAAGCTGGTGGGGGCGGCTGAGAGAAAGGTGTATATCAAAATCACAGAGAAAAACAGGGGGGCCTGGGTGGCTCAGTGGGTTAAGCGACTGCCTTTGGATTTCGGTTCAGGTCATGAGCTCATGGGTCACGAGATTGAGCCCATCAGGCTCCATACTGAGTGTGGAGTATGCTTGAGATTCTCTGCTTCTCCCCCGACTCATGTTCTCCCTCTATCTCCCCTAAAATAAAGAGATGTTCAAAGAAGATGTCACAGGGAAATATAGAGTATGTAATTTTTTAAAAACCCTAACACTTGACTCTGATACCTCACCACCCTAATCCAACACAGCACTGACCTAAATGAAGTGTTTAGAAGAAAATCACCGAACAACTGTGTGTGATACACTAATATAAAAATCAAGATTCCGATGAGATGAGCATCCAACGGAACAAACAATACCAAGTATTTAAAGATACTGCTTTGTTTGCCCTGTTCAGTGAGCAACTACTCAGCATGCTTCAGAGGAGTATGAAAACTCGGTCCTCAATTTGAAAAGATCCTAAGAAATTACATCAATAAAGCTAAAACTTTTCTTTAGCAACTGATTTCTTAAAATAAATGCAGCCAGCAGCAGTCTCCTGCAGACAACCGAAGCCACCACTGCCCACGACACAGCCCCAGCAGTCAGAGCTACGGGCCCGAGTCTAGCTCAGCGAGGCAGGGCTCCTGGGTACGCAAGGCTGCCGTGTGCTTTCACTGTCTGCCAGCCCGAGAGGAGCACAGGATTCCATAAAAAGAAATTTTCTACCAAAGAAGTGAATTACGTTGTGGGGAAACATACAACCAAATGATTTAAATCTATCACAGGCCTGTTTCCAACTACCCACTCCTCACCCCACCTCTCACTTCACATATTCCTCACTGCGGGGGCGGGGGCGGGGGGGGGCGGTGTCTCACTAGACAGGGAAACTGGAAGATTCCTCTCGTTCCCACTTTTCCAGTCACCTCCATAGGCCCCTACTCCTGACCAGCCACAGGAATCAAAACTAAGCACACTCAGACTTTCCACTGCCCAAGTGTTCATCGGTCAGTGAAAGAGCTCCCTCTTGGTGTCTCTTCTTTGGGGGGGTGGGGGGGGGAGGGAGGCAGAGGAAGAGAGAGAGCATCCCAAGCAGGCTCCACACCCAGCACAAAGCCCAATGCAGGGCTCCATCTCAGGCCCCTGAGATCACGACCTGAGCCAATATCAAGACTCAGAGGCTTAACCAACTGAGCCACCAGGAGCCCCTGAAAGATTTACTTCTATGGCAACTAGGAGCCTCCAAATATTTTAAGTCTTAATTACAAAAGAAAGCGTTTGAACTGTGTAAACCAGAAGTTCATATGGCACAGAAAGTTAGACAGTATAAAATTTAAAAGTTTGCTTGATTTTCTCCGGCTTCATTCCTGAAAAGCTCAGTTCAAATAACACTTTCATGTCATAGTTACTGTAACTGCTTTACAAAGTGACCTTTAATTAACAGTGATTCCTACCCTTTTAGCTTTGTAGTTCTGTAAACCACTGCAGTCTCCGTCTTTTCTCAAGCCTCTCACTCCATAAAAAATACTTAATTCCTTAACTCACAAAGACCAGAGCCTTTTAAAGAAATAAGACAAATTATTCTACTACCATACTATGAATAACTCCCTAACTTCAGTGTTCTTAAAAATGTATTTTGAGATCTTGATTCTGCAATTAAAATTAAAAGGTGGGAGGACCGATCACACAAATGGTTTCTAACATTTCTGAAAGTTTTTAACACATACCATTCGTGTCATATTCGGGTTCCATCTGAATATGCAGTCACTCACTGAGTGACTCCTACATTATGCGCCAGACACAGAGTGAGCAGGAAGCCTGAGGCTCCTGGAGAACCAATAGGTGGTGGAGAAGAGTGACTGGCCACACCCTGTCTCCGTGTGACCAAAAAACTCACAAAAGTTAGCACACGGAAGTTTTTTAAGCTGTCAGCAAAAACCTAATCAATCTAAAGAGCTTAGTTTTGTAATGTGATAGGATACTAAAGCTAGGAGTTGGGAAACATGAATTCTAATCCTGCTTCTGTCAGTGTGAGGAAGGACCTTGAGCCTAGAACTCACTCAGAACCAGAACTCAGGGCACTCGGTTCTGAAATCGTAGGTTGCTGAGGTTCCTTCCAGGTTCATCGCTCTGATCAACTAGTACTTAAATGGACCTGAAGCTCAGAGCAGTAAAATATAAGTTTCTATTTTAGAATGAAGAGTGACACCAAGCGGAGCAGAGTCAGAAATACAGTCTAGTTTTTTTCTTAAAGCTTAGTAGCTACTTACAATGCACTACTTTTCTATTACAATTTAATAGATATTTTTAGTATAGAGTATTAGAGCAGAGAGGTCTTAAATAACCAAACCAACTTTTTTATTTTCTGAGTCCAGAAGAGTCTTATGAGGTCCACCAGCTTAATCTCACAAAACCTGTACCGGTAAATTTAAAACTCCAGCTTCTATGACTTTGCCATAGATTTCAGATTAATTTTAAGAGAAATGATATCTTTATAACAGAAAATCTCCAACCAAGGCTATGGTATTTCTTTAATGGCAGTTCACCTTTTTAAATCCAAATATTTCAAATTTATATCTAGGCTAATTTGTTTTTGTCAGAAACCTGTATATGGTTTTTTTTGTTGGCAGAAAGGTCCTCCCTTCATGTCCATATTGTAAAATTATTTTCACTTTTATTCTAACACCTTTCTTTTTAAAAAGATTTTATTTATTTATTTGACGGAGAGAGAAATCACAAGTAGGCCGAGAGGCAGGCAGAGAGAGAGCGGGAAGCAGGCTCCCCGCCGAGCACGGAGCCCGATGCAGATCTTGATCCCAGGACCCTGAGATCATGACCTGAGCCAAAGGCAGAAGCTTAACCCAACTGGGCCACCCAGGCACCCTGCTTCTAACACCTTTATGGGTTTTTTATATTTAACTTTGTAATCCATTTGAAACGGATTTTGGTATGAGCTTTGAAGGAGACAGTTTATTTTTCACCAGGTATCTCATTCATTTCCCCGACCAATTCGAAATGCCTTGTTTTTCTATATTGTATTCTTTACGTATACATGGACTTATTTCAGACTGATCTATTCTGTTCCACTAATCTGTCGTTCTCTCCTGGTTTCTGTACTACTCTCCTGATTATCTTTTATTCACAACCCAGTTTAGTACCTGGTAGACCGTCTCCAACCCTCTTTCTGCCGTTATCAACTTTCTTGGCATTTTCCTGGCCACCTTTACATGTTTTTTCTAAACTTTACAATCATTTTGTTAATGTCCCCAAAACAGTCTCATTGGAGCTTTGACCAAAACTGCGTTTACTTTAATTTGGTAAAAACTGATAGTTTTACAGATTTCCAGAAAAGCAGTATTTCTATTAATATTTTTAAATCTTCCGAAGTGTTTTAATGTTCTCTTTTACTCCTAGATACACATTTCATTAGCCACCATACAGGCAAGTCTCCTACATCATCGTCTATGCAACTAAAAAAATACTGAAAGGAGTACCTCCCTCCATCTTCCTATCAGTGTGTTTGTGGCCAAACAATTCCTAATCTCCCTTACTGCCCTGTCCTTAACTGCACACTTCCATCTTAATCGTAAGGCTATCGGAAGGTCACTTGTCAAATGCCTTGCTGGAGTCTTGATCTGCTGTTCCCTCCATATTTCTCTTACCTCCTGCTCAAGCAACTCTGTCATAGGAAGAAAGTGGCTAATCTGATCAAATACGACTTGATATTAACGAGCCCGTCCCAGGCCTAGTGACAATCATTCACTTTCCCAGGGACTTACAAATCATCCACACATATTTTTAAGATTTTACTTATTTGAGACAGAGAGAGTGACAGAGCAGTGACAGTTCATGTGCACATGAACTGGGGGAGAGGGAGAGAGAGAACATCAGGCAAGCCTCGCGCTGAGAGCAGAGCCGGACACCCTGAGACAGTGACCTGAGCAGAAATCAAGAATCGGACACTCAACCCACGGAGCCACCCAAGCTTCCCATCTGCACATATTTTTAAACTCTAACTTGCAATGGACAGGCATACATTATTTCTAGAATCAAATGCTGCCAATTTAAGAGAAAGAGTAGGTAGGGGATAGTTTAGTTACTTGAGAGAGAGAAATGGTTCTAACACATTCAAATCACCCAGACGATTCCAGTTCGAGTCCTGAACAAATGAGCTGACAGCAAGCTGCCGACCTCACTAGAGAGGAGAAAGGCAGGCATTACCTTCGCACCGCAGTCGGCTCCTTTCTGAATGCAAAAGCCAATGAACCGTGGGTCTGCCACTTTTACTAGGATGTTGTCAACACAATAGACATGAATGCTCCAAATGCCTCTCTGCTCCATGTCCTCCACGATATTCTGGGCCGCAAGGGCCCGATAAAGACCACCATTCCCATCTGGGAAATGAAACAGCCTATTAGAAGTACACCAAAACCCATTATGAAGGTAACCCAAAACTGGTTTACCAGGGTTCATGTTTGCAAAGTGGGGTGAAGATCCCTGAAAAGCAGTTTTACATCACAGGGCCAAGAAAAGTAAATACCCAGAAGGACGAATTCAGGTGTCAAAAAAATTATACTACGTGACTTTCAAAGTAATTTAGTGTTAAGTATCAAGAGAATAACATTATTAATTAATGTAGGACCAGGCAACCCAAAGACCATATTTTTCTTCTTAACTCAGGCTTTTTAAAAACAATTTAGCCCATTATACATTATAAAATATAAAGTTCATTCTCAAGCAATGATTATCTCATAACATTTCAAGTTTTATTAATATTTATGCAATTCAAGTTGGCTCTGGTATTTACAGCCCCAACACTGGCAATTTCACTCAAAAATAAAAAGTACATGAGCATTTTATACCAAATAACGTGTTATTAGGAAACCAGATTAGGATCAGGTCAGATTTAAAATAAATACAGGCAAGAGTCTCTTCTTTTCCCATCTATTTATAGTGCTGCTTTAATGTACTTCATCTGCCAACACCCTCAGCCACAGCTTAAAAAAATTGGACAACTTCATAAAAATAGAGCTAAAAACAGCAAAGTCTTCCATTAATGAGAAAGAATTGAGTAGAAAAAAAGGGCTTAAAATGAAATAAAACCTGTACCCAGAGGCTATACCACATTAACACTCATTTATTTCCTGTCAGCCTTTCCTCCAAACACTCCCACAGATAAGAATCTGTCGACATGTTTATTTTCAGAGTTGGGATCCTATCAGGGTTGCTGCGTGTGGCCACACGGCATGCACCACCCAAGGGCAGGGGTGCCCGTAACACACCACAACGTGCGTGCACCTCCCACAACCGTCCAGGGTGGTGGCCCTCACCACGCCAGACACACAGCTTCACGCCTCGCATTCTCTCACTTAGCTACTGACACTACTTCTCTCTGTCATTTAGGATCTCCAATCAACTGTTTTATTACAGTTTGAGAATACTACAGATCAACTGTAATTTACCTCTTGTTTATTAAATAGCAAATGGCTTCCGATCTTTCACTGCAAGAAGTAATGCAGCCATGAACACCGCAGATATAAAATGTGGGGTAAAGAGAATGAACACTCCGTGGGCCGCCCAGGTCGTTCTCAAGGGCAGGGTATCCATTCTGCCCATGGGCATATTCTTTGTTTTTAAGTCATTGCCAAATGGCAATAAAATCTTAAATATTAATTTTGTAACACCCAAATCACCATATCAGAAAGAAAATCAAAATGGAATGTTCCCCCCATTTCTAGTCACCCGTAAGTAAGCATGGTTACAAACCTGGAGCCATAGAAACCTTGTTCTTCTCCTCCAAAATAATTTTCCCATCAAAACTCATAGCAGGCAGCATTCCCTGCTGAAAAAAGATTACATTCTCTTTTTTTAAACCAAAGTACTTGTGCTTTGTGAAGAATTCCTTTGTAGATTCCATTGTTCGGCCACTGGTCATTATATACCTTGCAAGAGAAAAGTAGTTTCTAAGCAACAGTGCTCTGGGTATTAGGGCAAAATTCAGACTTGTCTATTTTCCAAGCAAAAGGAAAAAGAAAAAAAGAAAATCTCTGAGCGCACTGCCTCTTTGTTCTGACTTCCTCCGTCCTCTTCCTGGCCAAGGTGGCGCCGGCCGCCGCCCGCGCGCGCGCGCACCTTCCCTCCGGAAACCTCATCAATCCTACACATAGATCAAATCTATGTAACAGTATTAAACGTACCTCCTGCAACAGAGAGCCCATGTAACCGGCTTCAACAACATTTCAGAACTCTGTGAAAACTGTACTCTGAATTTAAAACTGCCATTATAAATAAATAGGGAGAAAAGGGTAGACATAAAATATTCTGATCATCTCTCACGGTTTTTTCCACTGAAGTTTTCAAATGTAATCTGGGCTCTGCTCACCCTCCATTTAAAAATCTTAAAAGTGTAATTATATTATCTGTTCTCACAAAAATCCAAACCATGCTAGTGTGGCAAAGGAGTCAAAAACTCGATCTAAAAACCACAGTTAGTGACTGCAGTAGCCGCTGCCCTTACTAGAATTTAAGCCACATGTAAATAGGGACTTTTGTCCGTTCTGGTTGCTGATACAGCCCCAGTACCCAGAAGCAGACATTCATAGATGTTGAATGAATAAATGAAGAAAATGGTATAATTTCCCACCATACTAGTTATCTGTTTAACAAGTTATCCTGGGGATTTTGAGCTTTGAGTACAAAGAGGGGGCTGGACCGCTCTGCATAAGAAAAGCACATGGATTCTACGTTGTGAGGGGAAAAGAGAAGAAAATTCAACATGATAGTAGGAGGCAGGGCTGTAAGGAGAATATATTGGCTGCTTAGAGCACAGAAGTCCCTCAAACAACCCAAAGGAATCAAGATTGAAAAAACAGTTTCCTGCCCGCCAATACTCATGTTGAAAAAAAGCTAGCAAAGCTGGGAAATTTACAAAAAGCCTATTTTTAAAAGCATCAGAGAGCTATAGAAGCAACATGGATTGGAACTAAAATTCAAGACAGTGGGAATCCTTCAAAGAGGAGCTAAGGAAATGCAGCTGCCTTTTCCTGGAGGTACAGTGGTAGGGACTCTGGGCTTGGACCAGGCAAAAGGACAGAGAAACCAGCAGAGCTTTTGTGGGTCACATGGGACTAAAATAACAAGATTAGGGACTTGAGGGATCTCAAACACAGCTGGTTTCCCCCTCAAAACATAATTTCCAAAGCTGCTCTGGGAAAGAGATTTAAGAGCTAAATCAAAAACTTTTAAAAAACAAAGCAGAATTTCCCATAATCTCTTGGTGCTCAGGATACCAACACTTGCCAAAGGAGGCCCTGAGAACACAGCATTCTACTAGAGCCTGGGGATCCGAGTGCGGCTCACAGCAGAGAATCAGTGGGGCTTTCAGCTGGTGTGTATGAAAGGGTTGGGTGTGGGGCAGAGCTAGATAACCTGGTATTTAAGAACAGGAGTTTCTAGACTGTGAGAACTCCCTTACTGCCCAGAGTGAACTAAAAATAGACTTGTAGCACCTTGCCGTGAAATTTCGGATGCCAATGATAAGAAGAGACATTAGATGCTTGGCGGTGGGGAGGGAGAGAGAGAGACAGACTGGGAATCAGAACAGCTACGGACCACTCAACAAGAGAACGATGCCTTCAAATTTGGGAGGAAAACTGACTTCCAATCAGAAATTTATAAACAGACAAACTGTCAATCAATATGAAGTTTCTACACTGACAGACCCCAATGAGTTCCCAGAAGTACTCAGGGAGAGATGTAAAAGCCTGAGGTGAATATACATTGTGCAATAAAACTATTGTGATCATTTATCTAGCTATAATACAGATTATTTTAACATACATAGTAAATTACAGCTCCTGGGAAAATCATTAGTAACAGGAAGTATGTCTGCTTAGGAATAAAGTATACATGCATTTTGAATATCATAGACCGGCGTTAAGTTCAGACACTCTCCCACAACGAGGCAGGTCTTACCATGGAATGATGCATTTGCTGCCGTGATATTTTTCAGCTAACTGTTGGAGCTTCAGGATACGCTCTGCCTGAATCTGAAAAAGCGTCTTATGAGATGGCAAACCAACATCATACATCCCCTTGGGATACGCAACACCGAGTCTCGTCCCCTGCCCGCCAGCTAGAAGAAGAACTGCCACTTTGTTCTGAGAAATCTGGAAAAGTCCTAGAAGAGAAAACATCTGTATCACAAAACCTCTGCAATTCAACATTTTAGGACTACACATACAAAAAGTAGCAATGAGTCACCCTAGCTGCATAAGGCATAAAGAATAAGAAATCCACGTGTAATCACGAATAACTACCTTGTTAATAAAAACACTTTTACTATTAAAAAATTAAATTTTATATAACCCAACCAAACACCAAGCCATGAATAATATGCTTTAATAAATAGTTCTTTTTCTGAAAATGTTAGAAGGCAAAACCCAAAAAGATGTTACACATGTTTTACAGGTGTCTGTCTACTTATCAGATGTGATGCCTCAAGAGAAAGACACGATAAAAGACAACACCTGGGCTTCAGGATAAATGATGATAAGCTACTATATTACCTCCAACCTGTAAATCCATCAATGATACCAAATTGTCAGTCAACAAGCACGCAAACAGACTAGCTACCGTCCAGAGAAGGAAGAGAGGTGAAACCCTCAGGAAAGCAATGCAGTACAGGGGTCAAGAAGCCAGGCTCTCAGGTCAGAATACCTGGGTGCGAAAGCCAATTCAGCTGAAAAGTCTTTGGGGAATCTGCCCGCAAAAGGGCAGGACAGGAGGAGTCTTTGTGGGGTGTGGAAATGCTCTAGAACACTGGGGTGGTAGTTACATGAGTGCATAAATACGGCAAAATATCATAAAAGTAGTGCATTTTATTGTATGTAATTATATGTCAATAGAATGGATTAAAATGCAGGGGTGTTTTGGGTTTGGGGGGGTTGCTTGTCTTTTTGTCAAAGGACCATCAGTCCCAGCTCACAAGGATGTGAAATTCGGTCACATCCTTGATGGGGAAGCCCATCAGTCGTCATCAGCTGAATACTCAGCAATAAGTAATAACCAAACATAATGCTTGAATCAAAATATTATTTTCTGAATCAAAATAATTCAAGATGGATTTAAGACCCAAATGCAAACAAATAAAACTGTAAATATTATTAACAGAGGCTCTCAGTTTGGATTTAAAAAACAAAAAATTTTGCCATAGACCATTTCTGAGAACCACCTTATCATGCAGAGCTGGACCAGCCCAGCCTCACAGGGCACAGTAGCTTGTGGGGAGAGGCAAAGTGGAAACTGGGTCTATGGGAAGCTAGAAAAGCTGGAAAATGCCAGACGAGATCAGACGATGGTTGACGGGATTTGTTGTTGTTTTCTGAAATCCTCAGACACTCTGTGAAGGAAAATGGCCACTGCCCAGAACTGAACGCTAGCCCAGAGGGTGCAGTGGTGGCCAGTAGCCATTGTTGTTCTTTTTTATATCGTGAGGTAATGGGGGTTTGTCTAATTTACCATCTCTGTGCCTTGTGTTTTTGATGTGTTAGGCTTTCCTGAAGCTAATGAGCTAGTACATCGAGCACTTGAAAGAAATACTCTAAACCCATTATAAACTCAGAACCTTCCCCAGTCCTAATTCTACAATCTATCTTCCGGAGTCAGTAAGTATAGCCCAAGGACATGATCCAGCAACTATCCAGCTACGAAAAAAAGTACAATAGATATTTCCATAATTTTCACCTTTGATATGAAGCAAAGGTTGGCTAGCTCCCTGACACCTAATTTTCTCTTGCTTCCTGCCTAGGCCAAAACCGTCCTCATGATTTTTCTCCAGAGCATCTCACTGTGCCTTATCAAAGTGTGAAAACAGACCCCAAACTAATAACTTTGAGGCAGATATCATTTCCCCCATGCAAGAGGTTCACGGCCTCAGAGACCTTGCAGGTCCTGCCCAAGGTCAGCACTAGTAAATGTGAACGAGAGTCAGACACTCACTCCAGGCCCATGTGCTGTGCACCACACCGCCTCCAGCAGCCTCTCTTCACGCCCGAACACTAATCAGATCCACGGGAGCACCAGGGGTTTCAGGGGTAAAAACGTTCCTTTCTATTTCTTTCCTGCCCTTTCTTCTCTTTTCCACTGAATTCGTGAGAGGTTGTGCCACCTCTTTTTTTTAGTCTCTCCTACCTACCGGTCTACAAGAAGAGCTGCTGGGTACAGTCTACATTCTCCAGAACTTGCCAAACACTGAAATTTCGCACAGCATTTCAGATCTGCAACCCGCTTCAGCAAGCACCGTAACTACCAAGCAACAAAGTGACTGGGACGAAATGAAGCATTCTGAAGGGAGCAGGCAATGACAGAGGCAGTTCTGAAAACTGCTTCCCATTTGGTTATTCCCTGAGTTATCACAGAAACTCCGGTTTCTACGGATACGTTTAATTCTGCTGTCATCAACCCAAAAAGCATTGTTTTAAGAAAACAAACATCCATAATCCCTTACCTAACCCCATGGATCAGAGTTGTTTCCAAGGGCAGAACTCTTCAAAATTTAGAAAACAAATAGAGTACACACACGTTATACATTATCTCCAGCAAAGCTGAGACAGTACCCTGCAATCCCATTAAGTGGGATAAAGTTCACCAATAGCCTCCTGTTGAACATGTCCAAGTTCAGTTTTGCTGCAAAACAGGCTCTGTCTGCACTGCTTCAAAAGTGCAGAAAAAGTAAGTCTGGTGTCTGAACCCTCACATACCAGAGGTGTTAGAATCGGAAATATTTCTAAACATCTTTCAAAAAAGTCCCAGATAAATACTCTGGACATAGAGGCCTTTGTTCTCTTTGTACTATTTATTTTCTTCACCCAGCACATGTGTTTTAAGTTGTTTTGCTGTATTTTTTTTTCAAGTTTTTATTTATTTATTTATTTGATGGGGGTTAGGGCGTGGGGAAGCAGGCAGAGCAGCAGAGGAAGATGCAGGCTGCCCGCTGAGCGGAGAGCCTGACGTGGGACTCAGTACCAACACCCTGGGATCATGACCCGAGCCGAAGACAGACGCTTAACTGAGCCATGCAGGCACCCCAAGTTGTTTCATTGTTACTGTGGTCCACCTTTCTGATGTCCTTCTTTTACCTTCAGTGCAAAAGTCAGTGACTTCCCACAGCCACCTTACCTGGAAAAGGGAGGAGCCTGCTCCCGGGGTCAGCTCCATGTCCGGGTTCCAGCTCACCTGATGGCCACCCAGCACCAACCAGTGCCTTCCGTAGGTTCTAACCAGTTTTCACAGTATCACTGTATACATTTTTCTCTTCCTTCAGTCAGTTCCCTCAGCCATGGTTTCATTCCAGTTTTCCTAATTTTTCAGTTTTCCGGCTTTCAAAACAGCAGTTCACAGGGACTCATCTTTTATGCAAATAAATGTCCCCTAGCCCCTGTCTGCCATACTTTCTTCAGTCCTTTTCCCACCTATGGACCTGAAGACCCATCCAATCACTACATCGTAAGAGAAGCACGGAGACTGTGCCTACCAGGTGTCCAATTCCAGGCAGACCTACAGGTACACCTCTAACCACAACTATCCCAATGAGTTGTAACATGATCCACATGTATTTGCAACGAAAAGGTTTCTGCACTGACCTCTTCCTACTTACGCATCTCACTTAACGACCAGAGAAAAACACGAGGAAAGAAAGCAGTCCCTAGAGTATCAAGGCCAGCTGCATTTTAAGCATTCAGTGCAGCTACAGATGTTAACAATATCCGATTGTGTGCTCACTGGCTAAAGCACTCATCCGCCCCATCTGTGTCACTGCCCTAAAACGGCAATGTTTAGTAAGTGTGTAACACATAAATTAGTATCTGTCCTATAACGACAGATAAAATACTGCTTGAAATTAAAGGGGCCAATAAAATTCGGTAAGCTATTTAGTTATATGGCAGTAATACCTGACTTTAAACTGTATTTGTCATAAGAAACTTTATATGGGCACCGCACTTATCTGAAAAATGTTAACTACTTATAAATGTACTTAACCCACGTGGCAATTAGGAAATTATAAGCTTCTCCTATTCCAAAACTTCTGCAAAAATATAAGAAAACAAAACAAAACGGAAAGTACAGCACCATTCTCACCCTCTCCATCCTCCCACTGAAGGACTTCGCGGTCCCCAGGGCTGGAGAACATTTCTCCCCTTGGAGAGTCATGTGTCATAGGACCCACAGTGTCTGTGAACTTTTCCTGATAACATTTATAAGAAACAAAGAGAAGAGTTTACAGTGGCCTGAAATAGGTCAAACGCTTCCTGGATAACTTCCTGCTTGGACGAGTGCCTCTCACACACTCCGACTTGGGCGTGTGCCGGACGCAGGGAGGATGGCACAGGTGCGTTTGAAGTACAGCCCTGCCAGAACTTTCCATTTAAACTGTCAGCACTCCCAGGACCCTGAGTCAAGTAAACCAGCTATTAAACTGATGGAAATAAAAGAAGACTATCCAAGAAAGTTATTCAGAAAAGGTATTTTAAGTCTTTAACGTTTAACCCTATTGTACAGGTAAAACTATTATTATCTCTCAAAAATGCCAAGTACAAAAAGCAGACTATAAGGGAAATCACTATTTGAACCAGTTTTAGGTACTGGAGGATTACTGTGAACTTCATGAGGTAGAATAATAGCACTGTGAATAGTAAGAAGATATCCATATGTGTAGAGACAAATACTGAACTCAAAAAGGGTAAAAATAACATGATGTTTGAGATTTGTCTTAAAGTACTACAGCAGAGGGGCGCCTGGGTGGCTCAGTGGGTTAAGCCGCTGCCTTCGGCTCAGGTCATGATCTCACGTTTCTGGGATCGAGTCCCACAGTGGGCTCTCTGCTCAGCAGGGAGCCTGCTTCCCTCTCTCTCTCTCTCTCTGCCTCCCTCTCTGTCTACTTGTGATCTCTCTCTCTCTCTGTGTCAAATAAATAAATAAATAAATCTTTAAAAAAAAAAGGTACTACAGCAGAGAAAAAGAAAAGAAGGGACAGGGAAGCAAAGTAGCAACATTTTGATATTTAACAAGGTGATATATATGTGGGATTCATTATACTGTTTTCATCTCTAAATATTTGCTTCAAAATATGCTTGAAATTTTTCATAACAAATTCATAAGTAGACTACAAAATTACACACAAACCATAATCCCAGAGTGTACGTGTATCTAAGAAAACACTATATTACTACTATTTATCTCTGAAATGCGGGAAGCTAGAGATTTTTTTTTTCCTTTGTAATTTCTAGTTATTTTTCCAATTTTTCTAGAATATGTGTTACTTTTAAAATAAAACAAATCTATTAAAAATACCACTGTACGAGACGCCTGGGTGGCTCAGTCGGTTAAGTGTCTGCCTTCAGCTCAGGTCATGATCCCAGAATCCTGGGATCAAGCCCCGCATCGGGCTCTCTGCTCAGCAGGGAGCCTGCTTCCTCCTCTCTCTCTGCCTGCCCCTCTGCCTACTTGGGCTCTCTGTCTGTCAAATAAATAAATAAAATCTTCAAAAAATTAAAAAAAAAATACCACTGTACTAGATCCCAGAAAATGTACAGGAGATAATGTTATGAATACATTTTCTCTAAGCAATCCACCTACTTTTCTACCAGTGTTATATGGTAGAGAAACACATTCAAATTAATTTTATAAATGTCTTGTAAACAAAAGAACCTAATACCGGATATTAAAATGTTATTATAAAATTGGAAGACTATTTTATAATTGGTGTAAGCATGCCTTTCTTTGCTAAAGATGGTGTTTAAAATGACAGTCTCATAGAAGTTTCTAAAATGATATTCTCATAAAAGCTTCTAATTACTTCTCTCTCTAGATTTCAGCTTTGTAAGACAGAAATTTTTCAGTTGTTCCTCTGCATTCCATTTTCTACAACTTGCCAGAACACGTTAAGAATTAAATTAGGGACGCCTAGGTGGCTCAGTCAGTTGAGCATCAGACTCCTGATTTGGGCTCAGATCATGACTGCAGGGTTGTGGGATCGAGCCCAGCAATGGGCTCCACCCTGGGCACAGAGTCTGCTTGAAATTCTCTCTCTCCCTCTACCTCTTCCCAACATCCCACTCGCAGGGGCAGGAACTAAAGGACACCTGGCTGGCTCAGTGGGTAGAGCATACAACTCCTGACCTCAGCGTTGTGTAAGTTTGAGCCTCACACGGGGTGTAGAGATTACTTAAAAATAAAATCTTAAAAAAAAAAAAATCAAAATAAGATTTCTCTAGAACAAGGAGCACAGTGGTCACTTACACATTTAACCTTCAGAAATAATTTTCCACTATAGGCATGAAAATGTCCATTTTAGTGTCAACAGCCACCAGACATTCTAAAAAAAACCATACAATGCTTTCATTTCCCCCCTCCTGAGGAGGGGGCTGCGGGGGGGACTATCTTTGATAGAACTCCTGGGACTGTCCTCCTATCTGAAATATAACCATTAGAATCTTCACAATGGCAATCTCTTCCCCTTGACAACTTACTGAAAAACCTCATTTTGTTGTGAATTTGCATATACACGGAAGTTTCTGGCTAAGCGAATGACAAGTTACAAAGTCTCCTTCATCCCTACTGTTTAAAGCCACAAATATTATTGCTCCCTTGACAATAAGCCAAAAGGAAGTTGGTTTTGTACACTCTTGTAGTGTTCTTGGTTTTAACAGTTCGGGATTTCAGTTTAAATGAAAAGTCATTAAGGTAGACAAGTTCCACGAATTCCAACAAAAAGGCCATCAAGACTCCAATTACAGGAGGTTCTGCCTGTTGCCCATGGTCCCCATTATACAAGGTCAAAGCTTCGGCTTTCCCTAAGAGTTTATTCGAAGACTTCATAGCATAAAATCACAAGGAGAAATACAGGCAGCCAGGATACCTGAGGGTATGGAGAGCCCTGTGGGACTTTTGCTGTATTGTAGCAGCCTTTTTGAGTCCCAGGGACGGAGGAGAGGACTAACGATTCAGAAGTTGGCAAGGGTCCGAGTATCCCCACAGCTCTACACTCAGAAGGATCCATCTGGATCGCTTACTGTTTAGTGGCAAAGCCCTATTCTAAGAAGCTAGATTAGCTTCTATCAAGCACTTGAGATCTAAAAGGGTACTTCCTAGAGATCATCTAATTATTTTTGACATTTTTTAACCTTTTAAATAAAAGCCTTTTAAATAAAACCTCATGTAAAGATCAAATACATGAAGCATGTCAAACCAGCACTGCTCTTGTAGTTAGAGGCAAAGATGTTCAGTATCCATCCCTCCTCCCTAGGTGAGACAGTCTCCCAGTAGTGGAACCCCTAAGGTTCCTTGGAACACAGTTTGAAAATCATTAAATTTGTATGCCCAGAGAAAGACATCAGCATACAGAAGGCTGATAATGGCAATTATCTGTCCTTTATGTGGGGACAGGGAAGCCAAAGAATGAAAGACAAAATAAAAACAGCAATAGTGTGGTACAAAAATAGACTAAGATTACATCTCTATCATTATTATTACACATTCATAAAAGTAAATATACATAAAATCAAGGAATAGGTGGCAATGTGAACAAATGAAAAGATCTGACTTGGTTAAGGGCAACTTCTCTGTAGTTTTTCTGTTACTTTGATGTTATTTCTGTAATAAAGTAAAATTTTTTACAAAGGAAAGAAAAGTATTAGTCAGATCTGTTCATTCTATGGTTGAGGACATGAGGTCCAGATCAGACAAGGACCATGTACAAACACTCGATGGCCTGAGCTGCAATATTTAGTCACTATTACTTACAGAGAAGTAGTAGGTTATCAAACCACAGCTCTGAAATCCACCAGAAAAGGTACATTTGAGCTATTCTGCCATTCTCAAAGGCACTAATTAGAACTGGTCATGGGGACAGATTTTATGATACATTAGAAGAAAAAACATGGGGGCAACTCAACACTGATCTGCAAAACCCTGTTCCAAATGCCCTGTGACATAGGCACATAGGCCATGAGCCGCTCTTCAGGAGTCCACAATATCATGATGAAGACAGACACGGCTCTTTTTCTAAGAAAGAATGGAAGCCTCGCATGGACAAGTAACTCCAGCTTGGGACACTGAAGAAAAGATCATGATCAAAGAACCTTAAGAAATGAGTTCCCCACAAGTCCCACTGCGCTACAGAGCACAACCGTGGGAGATCGCCTTTCAAAAAGTGACCCAGGCTAGGCAGGGAAGAGGCAAAAGCCAGTCGAAGGCCAGGATAAGCATGAGCAAAGGCAGGAAAGACGTAATGTTCAGGGAAGGGTGAGTTATTTGGTCCCGCAAAGATGCATGGGACAGTAGGACTGGAGGGAAAGAGAGGAGACCAGACTGGAAATACAGGCTAGGGAAGGTTTTTCGATGAAGCCAGCATAAACTGAAACATTTAACTTGGGCTTCAGGGTGGGAAATCTGGCAGAAGTACGGCAATGAGCGAGGAAAGAGACTAGAGAAGACTTAAATGAGAAGAACCTTGACTGGAGAACAGAAATGATAAGAGCACGTAGGGACTGGCAAGGGAGATGCTGCAGAAGTTCTGACGCCATAATCTGTCACCTTCTGATCAGGCACCTGGTTTAAGGTATGAGGGTCCAAATACCCGTCACATGATCCAGCTACTTTAATACCTCCGGTACATCTCACTACAAACTTTAAAATGAACATCCCATGCTCGGTACCTTCACTCTCCCAGGCTTGCAGCCGATCTTGGTCCCTGGTGGCACTGCCCAACACCTCTCGAGGGACAGGCTCCATTCGTGCATCCATTTTCTCTTGCTGAGAGGACTGGTTAAAATTTTCAATGGCCTTCTGGAAAAAGAAGTTCAGCTCCTCAAAGTTCATGGCCTGGAGCTCTGCATAAAGTTCTGCCTGCTGGGCTTCATCCAGCTCATTCCAGAACTGCAGCAGGTGCTCCTGTCCACATCTGGACAACCTGAGTTTGAGATCGTTAACATTCATAATGCTCTGGTAGCCAAGCTTTGTGAAAACAGACGTGTAGTTTCTGCACTTGTAAACCTTAAAAAAAAAAAGAAAAGAAAAGTAATCAACAGCAGGTCAAAGTCCAACCTCAAAACCTGAGCTTTACCTACTACAAATAAGAAATAAGTACACTTTTTAAAAAACCTGATGTTAAGGAAATTAACTTCTGCCTTTCCCCTCACAAGATCTGTGAGAGATCCAACTTGTAAAGACATAAAAAGAAAGTTTCTCCAAAGAAGACATCCAGATAGTCAAGAGACATATGAAAAGATGCTCGACATCACGGATCATCAGGAAAATGCAAATAGAAACCAGAATGAGATATCATCTTTTATCTGTCTGAATGTCTAGAATAAAAAAACAAGAAACAACACGTACTGGCGAGGATGAGGAGACCCGTTGTGCACTGCTGGTGGGAATGCAGACTGGTACAGCCACTGTGGAAGACCGCATGGAGGTTCCTCAAAAAGTTAAAAATAGAGCTATCCTATGACCCATTAATTGCACTACTGGCCATTTACCCTCCTTCCAAAATACACTAATTCAAAGGATACATGCACCCTTATGTTTACTGCAGCATTCTTTACAATAGCCAAGCTATGGAAGCCACGCAAGGGTCCATCAACTGACGAATGGGTAAAGGGGTGTGTGTGTGTGTGTGGAGCAGCGTGTGCCGCAAGGGTTGAGCGGATTACACAGATAAGATCAGAAACCAGGCACAGTTGGCCTGCGGGACTGAGTGCAGTTCAGCAAGTTGAAGTTCCATGTAGCATGATGGGAAGTGATACAGGGTAGGACTTGACCAGGAAGAGCCCTGAAAACCAAGCCAAGGAATTTAGACCTAAGAGAGTAATAAGAAGCCCCCAGCAGATTACTCAACAGGGCCATGTCACCATGCTTTAGAGAGATGAGAGAAGTGATGGCATAACACAGATGATAAGGAGGCACAATCACCAGCAGGAAAACAAGTTCAAAGACAACTGCAGGTATGAAAAGCCAAAGTTCTGAATCAGATTAGTTGCAAAGGAAATAGCATGGAAGGGAGAAATTTGAGGGTCACTGTAAAGATTCACCACTGCGTTATAATTGTTTAGATGTGAAGAACAGCCAAGAAAGGTACCAAAGAAATGGCCTACTATCTCCTACCATAGGAACAGTGGGAAGTAACAGACATGGCAGTTGGGAGCAATACTCCGGAGTTCTCTGTGGCTCACCTGTAAAGTGGGGTTCGTAACAGCATGCATCTCATCAGGACTACTAACCACCAAACACCACTTACAAACTCGGGTTAAGAGAACCTACATCTGCTCCCTGAGGCAGCAATAAGAAGACCTATCTCTTCAGCATCACCGTGTATGACAAAGTATGACTCTAACTGCTTTACAGATACTTGTTCAGTTAATCCTCAAAACGATGCTAAGGTCCTGCTGCTGGGATTTCTTCGCAGAGGAAGATAGTGCACCGCAGAGATAACCACCCAAGGTCCCCAACTAGTGAAGTGACAGAGCCCGGATTCGAACCCTAACAACCTGACTCTCAGAGTCATCCGCTCACCCATTATGCTACACTGGCTCTCAGGAGGAAAGGCTGTGGGTGTGGGTGGGGGAGAAAGGAGCAGTGACAGAGAGCACATTATTTATACTTTATTCAGAAATAGAGACACAACTGATATTCTGACACCTGAATCACTTCGCAGAAATGAGCTCACACGCCAACAGAATGGAGAAAGAAAGAAAACGCACAGGATAGGCTCAGGAGGAAGTTCAGAGGATGAGTAAATACTTCATTTTAAAATGCACTGTTACTTTTTCTTTGGTACTAGGCATATTGATCCAAATCAGATACTGCTCAGAAATAACTTTAACATCCACTCAAAAATAAATTCAGGAAAAGTATTAAACAATAGAGACAGGCACATAGCTTCTGTAATTGTTTTCTTTAAATAAGGTGCCCTCTAGAATTGAAGGGATGGACTCGATTCACAATTCTTCTTATAAAATCAACTTCAAATTAGATGAGCACACAAGAGCCAGTGTGTTATATTCTCAACTTTTATTTTTGGTTTGTTGTTTAGATTTACTTCAGGGACGTAATGCTTCAAGTGTGAATCCAATGGTAGGACTTATGAAATCCCTTTTATGAGTCACTGATGATTCCTAACGAAATTAAGGCTTCCATATGAAACAAAAATGAAACCTTATTATCAGGGTGGGACACAGTTCTACCTTGCTGTCACCTAAGGCCCCGTCCTTTCCTCCAAGCACTTCCTTTAACCCCTCCTATCCACTGAAATGCCATTCACCCTTAAAGGCCTGCCTCCCACACTCTAGCTTCAACTGCATCTTTATTGGCTTAGGAATCAAACAGAACTTTTATTTCTGGCTCCAATCCTTGGGCCAAGTCATAGATACCTCCAACTCTGTTAATTTCATCTGCAAAATGGCAACAATCAAATTTTCTTCACCAGGTTCAGAGGCATAAGAGAAACTACATCCAATGAGAAAAGGACGCTCAGAGAGATTCAGTAATTTGCCCAAGGCTATGTACCTAGTAGACAGAAAACCAGGAATTTTAACCCAGATAAACCTGACTCTGAAGCCTATGATCTTTGCATCAAACAATAACTCTCATAAGCAGAAGAAATACTAAGAATTCAACCCAACATCTCATTGGGTCACCATCAGGCTCCAGAGCCAGCCCAGCTGGGCTAAGACCCCAGGACCACTTTTTCCTAATCCTGTGACCTTGAACAATTAATTAACTTTTCTATGCCTCAGTTTTTGTCTTCTGTAAAATGAGGATAGAAACAGTACTACCTCTAAGGGTAAGAGGATTACTGAATTAAAGTGAAAAGCATTTAAAACAGTACCTGGCATATTAAAAAAGCCCTCCAGGACTGTTATCAGCTACTACTATAAAAGTGAAATTTGTGCTTCAGACCACTGAGTTACAGCCTCCAGAACACAAGAAGAGCCACTACCTGAGTCAGGCAGTTGAGGATGAAAATAAGAGTGCCAAAGGTACAAGAAGTAAAAGAAAACCCAGTCAGTGGGAACGGCACCAAAAATGGTTCAGGTAAAGAAATATATTCAAGAAATAAGCCGTAGTGCTGGGAATTGGGCGGCAAGTGGACACAGAGGAGGTTGGAGGTGTTTCCGTGCTGCTACTTGGGGTTAAAGACAAATGAGCCCACAACGTCACTCTTGCCAATAGGTTCCTGCTCAAAGTTTCCTCTTCACATGCAGAGATACATCAACAGACAATTTATTAAGGAACGTTATTTAACTGTCACATGCCATTAGTCCATTTGACATTTAATGAGCACCTACTGCCTGCCAGGTGCTGATGCTGGGGACACAGACACAGCAATGCACGAAGGGGCAACACGCATGCCCACATCCCGTACCAGAGACAGGCAAACACATAAAATGTCAAGGAGAAGAAGAAAGTGGGCAAAGCGGTGAATGTGCAGTGGGCGGGGGATGGTGGATATTTTAAAAGGGGTGGTCAGGTGGGGCCTCTGAGACATGGAACAATCCATCCCAAGCAAGCCAGTCAGTTTCTCAGAGACGAACATTCTAGGGCCAGGATGCTCCAAGCGCAGCAGTTCTGACACAGGGATGTGCAAGACCGAAACAGCTGGAGCAGAGTGACTGCGCCTGAGGGACTACAACTGAGGCACCCACTGAGCAGATCAAGTGGGGCTTTCAGTCTAAGTAAGGACTCTGGGGTTTGGGAAGCCCCTGGAGAATGTGGAGCAGAGGAGCTTCACGGTATGACTTAGGTCTCAGAAGGAACATTTGTTGTTGTCTGGAAAAAATTCTGTAATGAAGGGAAACATGGAGGCCAGCAGTTAGGGAAGTACCATAGCCCAGATGAGATGATACTGGCTTACAGCGGGGGTGGATGTGGACCCTAATCCTGTGCGTGGAACGGGGAGACAGACAGAAAGATAGGAATCAAGCAAAGAGGACTCCAAGTGGTGGTGCCGTCAGCGCACTGAGGTGGGGAAACATTAGGACAGGAGACTTAGAAAAACGCACGGAGAGTGGGGGAATCACACTCCACTTCTGGATGTGTTAAACTGGAGGGGCCTATTAGACATGCAAGCAGAGGCAGGATGTAGTAGTCTAAAGTTCAAAGGTGATACTGGAGCTAAAGATAATACCTTCAAGGTCATCAGCATAGATGATATTAAGTTATGAATTTAATGAGCGCCCCATGGATAAAAAAGCAAAGACGTTAGAAGACTGAGCCTTGTACACACATTAGGACATTAATAGGTATTTCTATTGATTAATACAGATTTCAAGAGATACGACACCATTAATTACAAAAATATATCATGTAAAAAAAAATAGTTGAGAAAGTTTTCTATTAACTACTTTCCAAGGAACTGGGTTTTTCCTAAGGTCTCATTCTATATTACTGTTTTTGCCCAGATTTAAAGGAGAACACTACAGCAGGAAGATCATCAGGCAAGCAGGTAACTGAAAAACTGGCAGTCCTAGTTCTCGGTCTGGCTCGCCATCAACTGACCCGGCACAAATCATTCCACCTCCCCGTGTACACATTTCCTCATAAAGACAATAAAACCAGCCTTCCTGACACATCCTCAAACGAGAGTCAAGAGTGGAGAGTCCCTACCTACTAAAACACAAATGCAAATGTGGTAGTGTAACATGTAAGATAAAAATCAATCTTTTCCTAAGAAGTCATTAGACACCCATCCACCTTCAGATGCTTGGGAAAATGGATCCATGCAAATAGGACAATTCGTATGTTAAATTTTTCCCTACAGAGGTTAAACTCTGATACTTGGCCTTAGACCACTGGCAGTCTGCCAAGGTTGACAAGGTCACGCGTGCTAAGTTAATTCTGGTAAGACGTCTGAATGTATGTGTAACAGCAAGCAATCGTGAATGCAAGAGTTAGAGTAAGATTTTTATTCTGACAAGCAAAGTCTGAAGAAGTTGAGGAAGGGCTCTAGAAATGATGACAGAATTTGGTATGAGCCCATAGCCTAATACATCTGCATCAAAAACAATGACAAACTAGGTAAAAATGCACCATGATCAAATATACCTTCATTAGAATTTAAATGCCAGTAGTAAAGAATTCCAATGTTTCCCCTCCTTTCCTGGTCTCCCTCCTGCCCCCCTTTCTGCTGCTAATATTATGGCCACGAAATTGATAAAACTTCTTAGAACTTTGGAAAAACAGTCTTGGAGTTGACCCATAACCACTGAATCCTATAAACGTGTCAGCACAGCCTTCTTCAGTCTTTCTTAATCCTAGCTAAGGGATCCAACTGAGTGAATAGAAACTGCCTTCAGCTTCCTGTAAACCGTTCTGTCCACACCTAAAGAATTTCACCCTAAAAGACCTTAAACTAAAAGAACTACGTAATGACACCTTCGTCTTTTAATCACGACTACCTGATTTCAGATTTCATCAACAGTGCACAAGTAAACACAACAGCATCAGGCCAAACTTAATACAATCTTCAGGAAGCCATATGTTCAGCACATGGGCGCCCCCTCGGCCCTCCAATCCCATTCTCCTGCGTGGCCAAGGCAGGGGAAACCCCGCAATCTCAACCCTCTCCCACCACCACGGTTAAAACCAACCAACCGACAAAAAGAGGCAAGGGGGCTTTGTCCCCCTCGCACGTCCCCCGCAGTTATGCCCACCCCTCCCTGCCGACGCCCTCAGCATTCTCTCCCCCTTCTGTCCCAGACGGCCCACCCCGTTCCCAGCGGACACTTGTCCCCACCGGACGCCCCCGAGCTCACCCAAACTGTCCGCAAGGCCCCTGTCCCCCGCCCAACCCAGGTGAGGCCCACCCCCAGCCGTGCGACAAACCCCCGATTGCACACACTGCCCCGTTCGGGTCCTCCCCAAAGCCCCCGGCCGGCTGGGGCGCCCTCCCCAACGGGGTCTCCGAGCACGGGAAGCGCCTGCGGGGCGCGCGGGGCGGCTCCTCGGCCAGAGCCAGGCTCGGGCGCCGAGCACCAACGTGGCCGTGGGAGCGTGCGCGTGGCGGGACCGGGCCCCGGCGTCCCCTCCGGGCTGGCGGGTGGCGTGGGAAGGAGACACGACTGGGCGGGGAGGCCCTCACCTCCCTCGGCGCGACGGCGACGACACCCGGCTCCGGCTCCCAGCGCGCGGCCACTCCTTGGCGTCCCGCGCCCGCTCCGAATATATACCCTCATCCGGGGGGCCGGGGCGGCGGGGCGGGCCGCGAGCTGGCCCGGGGACACGGCCCCGGCCACCCCGCCCCTCTCTCGCAGCGACGAGTAGCTGTCCGCGCCGGGAGGAGCCGCCACCGCCCGCCCGGCCACGTCAGCGCCGCGAGCGCCGGCGGCGAGGCGGACGCCGAGGGGCGGGGCGGGGCGCGTCACTCGTTCCCTGGCCCAATGGGGACGGCTCTGGGGGTCCGGTCCGCGGGGGCCCCGCCCCCAGGCGCGCGGCGGCCGGGGAGAGGTGTGCGCGGCGTCAGCTGGAAGGGGTGAGGCCGGCGCGGCTCGCTGGTGGCCGCGGCCCTCCCCTGCGAGCCCTGGCGTCACAGCTGGCCCCGCAAGGTGCCAGCCCAGGCTCCTCGTCGTCCCCTGGCCCAGCGCCCCGTCAACGGAAGCGCACGGCGGATCTGGGCGGGCAGCGGCGTCGTTCGGCCGGCGGATTCCCGACCGGCCGCGCGGAGGGTTGCGACATGCGGCGGTGCCTGCGCACCGACCCCGGGGGGGAGGACCTGGGCCGCCGTCTGACCTTGGGCTGGTGGTTTCGTGTCTGGTTGGCCCGATCTTCAGCTTCATGGCGTTTTTGGTTCCAAGTGCGGGGAGCCAGTCCCGTTTACTTTTGCACAAACAGGCAGGCAAAGAAAGACAAGCAAAGGTTTTAGGTAATGAGAAGCGGGCCAGTGAGAAAGAGCCCAGAGGTCCGTTTTGTGTGACTGTGTTACCGCCTCAGTATTTGACACGAAACTGGTGGTTGGACCGGGTGACCTCCATGGCCCATGCACGGCCCAGTGTTAATAGCTGCCTGTTGCATACTGTCAGTCCTGTTACATGCCTTGTGTGGGTGTGCACGTGCAGGTTAAATCCTCGGTGCGGGCCCGTACAAGCTGGGCTTACGTTTGGATCTGAGTTGGGCTTTGCAATTTTGCAGGAAGTCCAGTATGTTGAAACACCAAAATACACCTAGCTTTAACAAAGCACGTGATATAAAGAATTTCAGGCACTTAGGTGCCTTTCCTCTCCCCTAAATAGAAGAGCCTTTTCATTTACTTAATCGACTGCAAAATCACCCACCACATTAAGTAGCAGAAATAACGTACACTTGGTAAGTAACGTCGGTAGATTCATATTCAGGACGTAGAATATTCTGTTTTCATGATCCCAGAACTTCACCCACTTATTTGAAAGATTTCTAATGTAGTGGTTAAGAGCAAGGGATCTGAAGACAGAATTCCTGCTTTTCTATTCAGTATGATCCTTGGTAAGTTAATTAACTCATGTATGAGTTTTCTCATCTATAAAATACAAGCAATAATATAAATGCCCTTAGTGTTGTTGTGAGGATGAAGCCAGTTAATACAACAATGTAGAACAATGAAAACTAAAAAATTTTAATTACTGTTATTTGAGTACCTATTCTATGTCCGATGCTCTTCTAGGTCCTGGATTCTTTGACATACTTATCACCATCTGGAAAAAGTACTCATGTTCTAGGAAGCCAAAGCCCAAGTTCCTCCACCAGCCATCTGTTTGCGTCTTGGAAACAGTGATCTCATGAAGGCTCAGGCCTGCTTTACGGAACCTCCTGCCGGGCCAGTTTCTCCTGGTGATCAGATGTGCTTCTGGGAAGGAACCTGTCTGTGTCCTTTTAGAAGTTCATGACCTACCTGAGGTGCCCTCCTTCAGACCATGAGAGGAGGATCCCTTTGCTGGAGCCCCGCCTCTCACCAGTTCGCTGTTTGAAAACTCTGGGTGGGTCATTCTTGGTTGTTACTCCTCTGTGTTTCTACTCCCTGACAAAGAAATATATGAGATTTTAGAAAAATTCAAACCAGGAGATGCAGATTCAAAATTAGAGTTCAGCCTTAGAGACTGTGTGTCCGCTGAACTCTTACCCTCAATATTCTCCGTATAAAATGAGGGTAATACCTATTTCAGTGGGTATAGTACAAATTAAATGAAAAAGAATCTTTAAGAGAGTGTCTGGAGTATTAGAGGCATTCCGTAAATCTTACACCAATGAATGAATGAAGAACTGAATATAATTAAAGAGGACTTTAAATCTAAAAGGTCACACCAGGGCCCAACACAAGTGTTTCCAATGAACTATTATAAAATCAAATTTTTACTTTTACCATTTGCTAATTTTTTTTTTAGTTACCAGGCATAAGAAGGGCCTTAATCACATCTTGCCAACTAACATCCAGAAACTTCTTATACTGAAGAAGTATTTCTGTCCTTTAAGGTATTTTTCATACACAGTTGACCCTTGAACATCGAGGTGCTTAGGAGCACAGACACCAGACACAGTCAAAAATCCACATATAACTTTTGACTCCCCAGAAACTTAACTAGTAGCCCATGACTGACCTGAAGCCTTACTGATTACACACACAGTCAATTAACACATATTTGTATGTTACGTGTATTATAGACTATATTCTTATAATAAAGCTAAAGAAAATGTTACTAAGAAAATCATAAGTGGGGCACCTGGATGGCTCAGTTAGTTAAGCGTCTGCCTTTGGCTTAAGTCATGGTCCTGGAGTCCTGGGATGGGGTCCCACATAGGGTTCCCTGCTCAGCAGGGAGTCTGCTTCTCCTTCTGACACTCTCCCCTCTCATGATTTCTTTCTCTGTCTCAAATAAATAAATAAAATCTTTTAAAAAATCATAAGTAAGGGAAAATACACTTACACTACTATACTGGATTTATTTAAAAAAAAAAAAAAAGTGTATAAGCAGACCTGTGCAGTTCAGACCTCTGTTGTTCAAGGTTCAACTGTATATAGTCATTCAAGAGACAGTGGCAGAGAGCAAGGCAAGGATGCCCACTCTATCCATGATTATTTAACATCACACTGAAAATATGAGTTAATCCAGTGAGACAGGAGAACTCACAAGAGGCTTCAGAATTTTAAAAAGAGGAAAAAAAGAATTAGAAAATTAGGAGAACTGCTTTGGGAAGAGGATATAAGTGGACAACCCTAGAGAACCAGTGGCAAGACTAACTCAACCTATTGAAATCTATTAGGCTAAATCATAAACTAGGTAAGGTAACCGGCCATAAAATGAACAGGAAGTCCATAGTTTTTAATATACACAAACAATAACCAGACAGATGACATGACGGCAGAGAGAATACCATTTTAATAGTAACAAAGAATATTGGATAATTAGGTATAAATCTAACACAAAATGTGCAAAACCTATAGGACAGAAACTGGAAAATATTCCTACACAAAAGCCACAAAAGATATTTGATCAAATGGGAAAGCATCCTGGTTAAATTATACATTTATAAATTAGACAAGTTGATACAAAAGTTCAGCCTGAGTTCTCGTGGAAAAAGAAAGGTGAAAGAAGAGCTAGAAACAGGAAGAAAAGCTACAGTAAGAAGCCCACCTCCCGTATTCAACAGTTATGTGAAGCCTCCATAAATAAAACCATGAGGTAGTAGCACGTGGACATACTGACTAGTGGAATAGACTAGACAGTCCAGAACAGACCCCAGGACTGCATCAGAGAGCAGCACGGCTCAGACCACTGGAGCAAAAAGTCAACATTTCAGTAAATGACACAACTGAATAGCCACTTGGAAAAAGATGAACTGAGATCCATACTTTATCTCAGTCACAAGAATAAAGTGCAAATACATCAGAAATCTAAACAGAAAGCATGAAACCATACAAGTTCTACAGGAAGGCATGACTACTATACAGCTGCCCCCAAAGAAGAAAAAAAAGACTGATAAGGAATAACTTTAAGGATATACTGTTACGTGAAGACGACCAAAAAAAAAAAAAAAAAAGGAATGTGTCCTACATGAGTATACCTAGATGAAAGAAGGAGAAATAAGAAATGTTTATTTTTGTTTATTTTGTTTTGGTTTGGGGTTTGTTGTTGTTGTTTTCTTTTTTCTTTGCAGTAGTGCTTTTGCACATCTCCCACCCCAGCATTTGGGCCATTGTCCTACATTTTGCTTTCACATATGTTACGCGTTCTACAACACATTGTAATTCATTTTGCCTAAACAGCTTTTCCAAATTCCTTTTTAGCTGAAGTATAGTTGACATACAATATTATATTAGTTTCAGGCACACAACATAGTTTTGATCTCTAGATACACTGCAAAATGCTCACCGCAGTGGGTGTAGTTACTGCCACCTTATAAATTATCACAGTATCACTGACTGCATTCTTATGCTGTACTTTACATCCCTGTGACTGATTTGTTTTGTAACTGGAAGATTGTGCCTCTGAATCCTCTTCACCTATTTATATCTGCCTATTTAAAAAAAAAAAAAAAAAAAGTAAGGATAAAGGAACATCTTCCCTGGCTTGATTTTTGTATTCCAAATTTTCCGTGGATGAACTTACTTATTTTGTAACTTATTTTGTAACCAGAAACCAGTAAGATTGGTTACTGCAGAGGCCAGGTGGGAATCAGGCACTTCTCCATATATAACTTTCTGGATAGTTTTGACATCCAGAACCATGTTAATAATTTACATATCGGAAGGAAAATGAAATGAAATTAACAAAGAGGGAAGTTGAACCCTGACATAGAAAACAAACAGAAGCAAATCAACCTCACTATATCTTAAGTAACATAACTTCTCTGAAAAGTTTCCCTGGGGAGGGGTGCCTGGGTGGCTCAGTCATTAGGCATCTGCCTTCGGCTCGGGTCATGATCCCAGGGTCCTGGGATTGAGCCCCGCATCAGGTTCCCTGCTCAACAGGAAGCCTGCTTCTTCCTCTCCCGTTCCCCCTGCTTGTGTTCCCTCTCTGGCTGTCTCTCTCTCTGTCAAATAAGTAAATAAAATCCTTTTTTAAAAAAATGTTTCCCTGGGGAATGAACCTTAGAAACTTTTGAACACAGTAATTTTGTACAGCTTTATTGACACTGACTTAAACTACAGACATTTAAAGTGTACAATATGATGATTTTTGACATATGAATATATCTGTGAGCAGAGTATTTTAAGCATATGCTCTCAATCCAAAGACAGAAAGAACTGTAAACAAATAGTAAACTCTGTTAGCAGTTTGGATTTTTATAGCGGTATGAGTTAGCAATTCTGACACTATTTTGTGTATAGTGGAGATGAGCAAATGACTAAATATATTGAAGAGAATGATTAGATTAAATTGGAGTGTAAGATTAGATTAGAGAAGGGAATCACAAATATGGAATGGGAGACTAGAATTACCTCTTTAGTGGCAGACTGCAATCAAAGTTATAAATATAAACCCATGTTATTAACGTAAATACAGAGACAGATCTAGATTGTGTGTATACATGATAGAAATGTATATTTGGGGGAAACGCTAGCAATTACTGAATTTGAGGAGAGGGCATATAGAACTTGATAACTGCTTCACAATTTCTCTAAAAGGTTGAAATTATGTAAAAGTTTAAAAGTCCCAAAAATAAAAGTGCAACTAATGATGGAGTTCTTCATTGTCAGTACGAACACAAAGGAAAATCCTTAAGCCACGGAGCACACAGCACTGAAGGAAAGGATCCAGGGTGTGACAGTCACTAAGTAGTTTGCCTGTCCCATGTCACATGCCCTCTATCAGCCAGGCAGAATGCCACATCACCTGGGAAGCGATACATGCCACAGGCCATGCTGTTTATAGTGGCAGCTGTGTGTCTTTGGGGCAGGGATGATGATGGGCAGTGTTCCTCTGATGCCCCACTTTCCAGTTGAAAACAGTACGGCTTAGCTGAATAGGAGAAGAACTTGAGCAGAGCGGAAATTTTCCAGAACCCGTTGATGTTTATATGGATGTCCCTGGGGTCAACCACTCCTTAAAGAACAAACTGGTGTGTGTTCATCATTCGATCAAGAACAAATAGATGTTTGTTTAAAATATGTTTACTATTCTGTGCCAGTCCTTGTGATAGGTACCAGGGGAATCAAAAGCTAGGGTAAAATCTGGAGTACAAAAATGAAGCCGAGGAAGATGTTCCTTTTTCAAGCTAGAGAGCCACAGTGAATGCACAGTTCTAGGATTTCAGAGCTCAGAAGAGGGAGAGAATAAAGGAATGAAGAAATTTTCCTAAAGGATAGGCCAAGAGAGTTTGAGAAAGTGTTGGGAGGTAAGGGCCAGTCTCACTCATTGCAGGAGACCTGGTCCCCAGCCTTGATAATGGGGCATCTGCTAACTGGTTATTTATTTTCCCACTGGCAACACCATCCCCCTCTCTAAATCCTGTTGCCTCCTTAGTGAAAGAAACCAAGGAATTCGTAGTCAAGTAAAGAACTTAGAAGTGAGAGGGGAGCCTGGGTGGCTCATTCATTAAGCATATGCCTTTGGCTTAGATATGATCCCAGAGCCCTGGGATCAAGCCCCATGTGGGCTCCCTGCTTGGCGGGAAGCCTGCTTCTCCCTCTTCTACTCCCCCTGCTGTGTTCCCTTTCTTGCTGTGTCTCTCTCTGTCAAATGAATAAATAAAATCTTAAAAAAAAAAAAAGAAGAACTTAGAAGTTAGATATGTAAGGGTTGGTATTAAATAAACTGTGAAATTGAAATCACCAAAAAGGAATTATCTACCAAAGGGTAAATATTTTTAGTAGTATATATGATCCCAGCTTGGTTTAAGAAAGTAGATAATACTTTCATTTGATAGATAAGATAGATGATAGACAGATAGATAGATAACAGGTAGGTAGAAGCTGTGTGATTTGGAAAAATCACCATAACTCCCTGAACTTCAGTTTTCTCATCAACAGAATTGAGATAATGCAATATATCTTACAGAGCTGGAAAGAGAATTAAAAGAGAAGGGGCCTACCACACAACAGCTATTCAAGAATGGAATAGTCCTCTATTAAAAACACAGAATCATGTTGGGATTCCAAGAGAGATATCTTAAACAGGCACACAAATTCAAAAATCCAGAAGGACATACAACAAAAGGTCTTATGCTTTGGTCTTTTAGGGACAATGGGATGATAGGAGTTTTTATATTCTTTTGGCTGCTTTTGTCTAAAATTTTCCGAAAATTTCCAAATTTTTTCTAAACTTCTTTTTTTCTAAATTTCTAAAGTGAAAACTACTTGATAATAAGGAAAGTATATATTTCCTTTAATTTCAGAAAAGGAGGTATGCTATTTAACAACTCAAAGAACCGGCTGGGTTTTCCTGCAGTTGGTGTGGGACGTGGGTGACCAAGGCTGTCCACACTTTCCAAGGCAGTAGAAGCAAGAATGACCCACCGGGAGTTTTCAAACAGCCAGCTCGTGGGAGGAGACCTCCAGCAAAGGAATCCCCCCGTCATTGCCCTGAATGAGACCGCCTCAGGTAGGTCATTGAACTTTTAGAAGGACGCAGCTTCCTTCCCAGAAGTACATCTGAGAATCGGGCCCAGCAACGCGTTCCATGAAGCAGGCCCGAGCCTTCATGAGATCACTGTTTCCAAGACGTAAACAGATGGGTGGTGGAGGATCTTGGGCTTTGGCTTCCAAGGACATGAGTCCTTTTCTCTCAGGAGATCATCCTGACTTAGCTCACCACTCCTCCCATGCCCCAAATTTTCTGTAGCTCAGAGTGTGTTTCAAAACATTGTGAAATAATGAAGACATCCTGTTCCATTTCATATTTTTTTACTGAAAATACAGCCCCTCAAAAACTGACGGCCATTTAGGAAGTCCAAAAATAACCCAGTAAAACGAGCTGGGGAGAAAGTAAACAAGAGAGTGTTGGTGAGTAATAATTAGAGCGGTGCCCCGCCTCGGGACTCCACACCGAGCAGGCCTGTGGACTTGAAATGCCATCACAGGGCTAGGGGCTAGAGATCATCTGATCCCTCTCCCTGAATTCACAGATAAGGAAACCAGATCTCCCAAAGTGAAGTGGTTTACCTAAGGACAGAATAGATAGGTGAGAAGCAGAAGCAAGAGGAGAAGTCAGCCATCGATTGCTGTATGACAGTGTAAACAGCTCACCGCCATGACAGGCCATTACGGGTCAAGTATTCAACACCTTCTCTTGGGAGCCCATTTGGCTGGATCTTTCTCCTGCCCGGTCATGCTGTCCCCTGGGGAAATCCCTCAGAAACAGCCTGGAATGGCATCTGACCTACACTGAAACCAGAACTGTAGCATACTTTGTTCCCAACCTGCCTCCCCACCTATGTCCGGATGACCTTGCATACCATGGTTTCTCAGATGTGAATGATTTTTCACCATGTTTTCAGTTCTACTGCCAAGGCCAGTGGGCTGGATTGACTGTATTTTAGGTCTTCTGCTTCTCAGCTCAATATGCAGGACACACACAAAGTCTATCACCAGTCATTCGTGTGGGGGATATCTCCCCTACTTATCATTTCTTTAGGACTCTACCAGAGATGGAATCTGCTTTATAGTTCCTAGGTAAATAAACACAAGATAACAAGGGGACATTGCCTCTAGGAAATCTCAGGCAAAACAAAAAATTCCTCTACATATTTTTGTTCCAGGCCCCACAACTCCATTTGGCCTGCATTAGTTAATGTTAACAGAAGAAAGACCCCGATATCCCAAAGTCTCTGACAGCACTAAATGGCTTGGCCTCTAAACTGAGTGACAAAAATATGGTCTTAAAACTTACTTAGGTCCATCAGAACTGCTGGGTAATTATATCCTGTGTCCCTCAACAGCCTTCATTGATGCACTGACTTTGTTTTTGACAGCTTAGCACACTACTATGAGTATACAAACTATACAAGTGTGGACGTGGAAGCCACAAGTGTGAGTTGAGTCCCAGTTCTGCACTTACTTAACCCCCAAGATGAGTTCACTGATGTCTCTGGCCCGTCTCTCTTCCTATCTGCAAAATGGAGATCATAGTGGGACCTACCACTAGTGTTGCTGTGGGGACCAATTTAAAGTTGCTTAGAACAGTTTCTGACTCAGAACAAAAGCTCTGTAAGTTTTTGTTTAAAAGAATGCGATTTCCTAAGTTTGGCTTTCTTGGTATCAGGTATTGGGAATTGAATGGTGTGGCAGAGAGACTCTAAGGGGACACCCACAATTCTTACCTCCTGGATTGAATACCCCCTTCCCCTTGAACATTGGAAGGACCTGTGACTTACTTCTAAGTAACAGAATAAGGAGACGATGATGGATGTCGCTCCCGTGAATATGCTCGGGTAATGGGTCCCATAACTGGGTTCCATTAAGACTTTTTGCCAGAAGGCTCACGTTCACTCCCTAGCGGGGCCCTAAAGAGACAAACTGCCATGAAGCAAACTGCCTATAGACAGGGCCATGTGCAGGGAACTTCAGGCTTCTTCTAGGAGCTGACAGGGGCCTGAAGCCAGCAGAAGTAGAAGCCAACAAACAAATCCCGTGAAGTCTGCAGTCCTAGAGCACAAGGAAATAAATGCCACTCCAGTCCAGCCTCCAGATGAGCATGCGGCCCAGCCAGCACCTTGGCTGCAGTCCAGTGAGACACAGAAACCGAAACCCACTCAGCCTTGCCCTGTCTATTTATTGCAGCCTTATGAGAGATGCTGAACCAGAAGCTGAAGAGGTTGAAGAAAACACACAAACATTCTGACAGGTCTCACTTTAAATTCATAACCATTAGCCAATACTATATACTCTATTTCCCTAGTCCACTCTTGTTGTCTTTCTTCTAAGTGAAGGTTTCACACATTTTCCCCCTCAGAACTCCGGGATCACCTCCCCTACACTCGCTCTTGCCAGATAGCCTTGCATCTTGTTGCTGAGAAAACTGAGAACTTGCCCGAGCTCCCGCCACCCCATCCATTCATCTCCCTCCATCTGTATCCATATTTTTTACTTTATCTCCAAGTATTTGTATTAAACAGTCCACTGTCCCAGCTCTCTACCTATGAGCTCCAGCCCATCTTCTCCTGCCCACCCAAAGGTGTCACTCCAGTACTTGGCTTGCTAAAAGGCATCTCAAAGTTAACATGTTAAACTGAATCCTGATCTATTCCTATCATCCCAACCCAACCCACTTGTTACCACTCGTTATCTCTGTTTTTACTCCACGCTCATGGTTTATCAGGCCAGAAACCTTAGACTCATCATTGGCATGTTCTCTCATCCCAGATCCAATCTCTGTGCATCCCATGGGCTCTGTCTTCAACATGTACGTAAACTCTTACCTGCTCTCACCATCACTTTCTCTCCTCCTTCTCTAGTCACCCTCATCACTTCCCTAGATCGTGCCAGTAGCCTCCCAGGAGGCCTCCTTGCTTCTACCCTTACCCCTCTTCAGGCCATTCTCAATGGAGCAGCCAGAATGATGTCTGGAGTTACATCACTCCCCTGCCTAAAACCTTCAAATGGCTTCTCATTTCAGCTGGAGGAAAATGCACAATCGTCAAACAACCCACAAGGTCCAACAGGGTCACCGACACACACGCTTCTCTCCCTAACTTCTCCCTTTGTGTTCTCCATATCCTGCCCTGCTTCCCCAGACCCCAGCCAGACTGGAGATTAGAATCGGTCCTGAGAGTGGTGGGAAGCTTCTGATGCGTTCCGTAAGCCTCGCTTCTATCTTCTCTGCCTATAATGTGGGACAAAAGACGGAAGATGTCACAACCCGTGCCCCCCGTGGGCATCCGTCTCTTATATCATAAAGTTGTTGTGACGAGCCTTGCTGCCTCCAGCAAGGGCACGAAAGCCCCCTTGCATAACTGGCATCGCTTGGGACTCCTTTCTTAGTTTCCTTTTTGTGGTGAAAAAAAGATGAAAAGCAGAAAATCCAACTACCAGAAATTTTTAGTATTTTTAGAAACTCTTCTTAATTTTATCAGACAAGAATTACAAACATTAAAATTCAGAATGAACCAGATAGAAGGATAGAAGGGAAGGGGGGAGGGAGAAAGGATGGGAGGAAAGAGGGAGAGAGAGGAAGGAGGGAAGAAAAAGGTAGGGACCAAAGGAAAAGAAAGTCCCCCCAGGGCGTGCCATAAAAACCAGTTCCTACCCACAGTTATGGTTTCCAAGTACTTTTCTGAACTATCGCCCCCTGGACGCTGCCCAGGTGACTGGGAGGAGCAGAACCTTCTCAGAAGTGATTTCGTGTAGCTCATCATTCCCTGCCCTAGCCGAGCTCACTTCTCACCCACGAGTTTCCGAACAGACATCCTGGAGTCTGCTTACGAACCCACCACGACTTTTCTGGGTTTTCATGCGACTTACTTCTGACTAGACTTGTCTTGGCCATAAGGCTGCTGTTAAAAGAGATTCCGGTTCTTCTCTGGAGGGGAAAAGAATGACTTCAGCTGCGCTGGATTTTCAGCAGTTATCTTGAATAAGTGATCAAATATGAACGGGGCGAATGGGGCACCCGGGAATAAACTAAATCCTTTGGGGGCGCCCGGCTGGCTCAGCCAGTGCAGCACGCAACTCTTGATCTCACGGTTGTGAGTTCAAGCCCTACGTTGGGTGGAGAGATTGCTTTAAAATTAAAAATTTTTTTTAATTTAAATTAAATTTTTTTTTAATTTAAATTTTAAAAAACCAATAGAACAAATCTTTTTTTTTTAAGATTTTATTTATTTATTTGATAGACAGACATCACAAGTGGGCAGAGAGGCAGGCAGAGAGAGAGAGAGGGGGAAGCAGGTTCCCCTCTGAGCAGAAAGCCCGAACTGGGGCTCGATCCCAGGACCCTGGGATCATGACCTGAGCAGAAGGCAGAGGCCTTAAACCACTGAGCCACCCAGATGCCCCAGAACAAATCGTTTTGATTGAAGTGAACATACAAACTCTTCCACTTCTAAGAATCCCTGATTAAATTACATGATGATCCAATTCCACTGATATCCCTTTGAGCTTTTTAAAGATTGGTGTGGGAACACCTGGGTGGCACAGTAGGTTGAGCATCTGACTCCTGGTTTCAGCTCAGATCCTGATCTCAGGGTCGTGGGATCAGCAGGCTCTATCCTCAGCAAGGAGTCTGCTTGAGAATCTCTTCCTCCCCTTCTGCCCCTCCCCCCATGAACAAACAGAACACATATTGTTGTGTCCTTTTGTTTACATATTTGGTGCCGAATATACTATCCTGTTGATATTACGTTTTTTTAGGTTCTAGTACCTCTATTTTTTATTTTTTTTAAAAGATTTTATTTATTTATTTGACAGAGAGAGATCACAAGTAGGCAGAAAGGCAGGCAGAGAGAGAGGAGGAAGCAGGCTCTCTGCTGAGCAGAGAGTCCAATGTGGGACTCGATCCCAGGACTCTGGGATCATGACCTCAGCCGAAGGCAGAGACTTTAACCCACTGAGCCACCCAGGCGCCCAAGTACCTCTATTTTTTAAAGCTGTGATACTTTGCTTAGAAGTCATCTTTTATTAAATAACAGTTTAAAGATTATTTGTTGTTAGCCACAAAAGACAACAGTTGTAGGCCACGCTTTAGTACGCAGAAAGAGTGATTTGCTGAAAAGTAATTTAAAATTATGAAAATATAAATGGAGCTTTCCAAACAGCAGTTGGTAATTCACCTGATTATAAATGGTTTGGATAATTTTTAGGATGAAGAAAGCAAGCACCAAATTAACCAGCAGTGTGAAATATTTCCAGTTATGCGCTTGGAAGTTTTCTGACCACAAAAATTAAGAAACTTTTCTCATAATCATTTCGCCTATTTTTTCCATCACCCATTGTCTTCACAATTAATCCAATAAAAGTGCCTACGAATTATGTCCTAAACATGATTTATTGTTCCAAGATGGGCAGATTTCCAAAATTTCAATATTAAATATATTGGTAACATTTGATATACACATTTTGGACAAATTTCACCCAAAATTTGCTTAAATAATGTATGCAAATCCTTTAGTAATTTATAAACTAAACTATAGATAAATTTCCACTATTTCTTAGAAGCTTGGAAATACTAAGTGACTTTTGCCCGGTGCTCTTCATTTTCCCTGTGGATTCTCTGGTTTGCTGCCCCCGCCTCTCGGCCTGCAGTACACCCTTTATGATTTCCTGAAGCCAGCCAGCTAGCAACGACGTCTCTAAGACTTTCTTAGTCTGTGGATATTTTTAATGTGCCTTCATTTTTCAAGGCCTAGTTCTCCTGCCTATGAAGACCACCCATTTATTTCTGAGCAAATTTGCTGATTCTATAGACCACGCCATTGGATCTTGCTTTCCTCCTAGACCAACGCAGCTCCCTCCAGCAGTGAGTCTGCCTGTGTTCCCAGCCAGCCCCACCTCCGTGACGTTGCCACACCAGTGGGGCTGGGAGAGGCATCCCCGTGTAAGAACACTGAGTTGTTCACTGTGTGTGCAGAAGTTCAAGGTCAGCAGTCTCAAAGACACACACTTCTTAATTTGCTGTCTGTGGTCTTTTAACAGAGCCGTTGAAATCATTGTTTTTCAACATTTTTGCCCAGTTTTATAGTTGTTTTCTGAGGGAGAGGATTTGCTTCCAGAAGGGCTGCTCTCAGATTTATACAGAACAGACTCTCCAAGGGTTGAATCTTAGAACAGTCCTTGATTTATAATTTTGGCAGCTTGGGGCAGCGGTAGTGATGGTCCTATCTTATCAAAGAAGCTTATTGCCCTAGATGGTCTCATGGTTACTTAATCTTTCCTGCTGGAAGTGTAGCCGGTTCCTTTTTTATCAGAAATAATAGGGGACTCAAATTTACTGAGCACATACAAGGTTACTGACCTCATACATTCTCGCAGATACGATTTCTCTCTAAAAATAATGATTTAATGCTTTTTATAACGATAAATGCAACATGTACTTGTTTTCGAAAATTTGACAAATACAGAAAAGATTCCCTTTTCCAGAAGTATCTTATAATGCCACCTAGAGAAAGACGTACTAATACTGTAGTCTATTTCCCTTGGCCTCCCCACCCCCAAGTGTGTGTGTGTCCAGGTTGTTGTGAGATTAGCTGTAGAAGGTGAGAAATAAATTTCCTACTCCTCTCCCTGCTAGATCACTGCCCCCTCCTTAGGAGATGTATCTAGAAAAAAGTTGCCACGGCCAGTGTCAAAGAACTTACATCCTGTGTTCTCTTCCAGGAGTTTCACGGTTTCAGGAGTCACAGGTCTTTCATCCATTTTGTAATTCATTGTTGTGTGTAGTGTAAGAAAGTGGTCCCGTTTCATTCCTTTGCACATAGCTGTCCAGTTTTCCCCAACACCATTCCTTGAAGACGTGGCCTTTTCCCCATTGCGTATATTTGCCTCCTCTGTTGAAGAGTAATTGACCATATAATCATGGGTTTATTTCTGGGCTCTTTTCTGTTCCACTGATCTATGTATCTATTTTTTTATGCCAGTACCTTGATGTTTTGATTTCCATAGCTTTGTAATATAACTTGAAGTCTGGAACTGTGATGTCTCCAGCTTTGCTCTTCTTTTTCAAGATTGCTTTGGCTGTTGGGGGTCTTCGGTGGTTCCATACAATTATTGCAATTGTTTGCTCAAGCAAAAATGCCATTGGGATTTTGATTTATATTAAATGTGTAGATTGCTTTGGGTAGTGTAGATGTTTTAACAATGTTTGTTCTTCCAAGCCAAGAACATGGAATGTCTTTCCATTTCCTTGTGTCCTCTAATTTCTTTGGTCAATGTTTTACAGTTTTCAGAGTACAGGCCTTTCACCTCTTTGGTTAGGCTTATTCCTAGCTATCTAATTATTTTTGGTGCAATTGTAAATGGAATGGAAACAATGAACAAAACTAAAAGATAACCTACTGAACAGAGAAGGTATTGGCAAATGACATAGCCAATAAAGGGTTAGCATCCAAAGTATACAAGGAACTTATAAAACTCAGCACCCAAAAAACAAATAATCTGATTAAAGATGGGCAGAAGACATGAACAGACATTTCTTCAAAGAAATACCACTGGCCAACAGACACATGAAAAAATACTCAACATCACTCAGCATCCGGGAAATACAAAGCAAATCTACAATGAGATACCACCTTCCACAAGTCAGAATGGCTAAGATCAAAAACACAAGAAACAACAAGGATTGGCGAGGATGAGGGGAACCCTCGTGCACTGTTGGTGGGGATGCAAACCAGTGCAGCCACTCTGGAAAACAGTATGGAGGTTCCTCAAAATGTTAAAGAAGAAAACTGCTCTAAGATCCAGCAATCTCATTACTGGGTATTTACCCAAAGAATATAAGAGCACTAACTCAAAAGGATACATACACCCCTATACTTATAGCAGCATTATTTACAATAGCCAAGATATGGAAGCGGTTCAATGTCCACCACTTGATGAATGGATAAAGAAGATGCGATGTGTATACACAATGGACTATTACTCAGCCGTCAAAAAGAATGATATTTGCTATTTGTAATGACATGGATGGAGCTAGAGAGTATAATGCTAAGCAAAATATGTAAGAGAAAGACAAATACCACACGATTTCACTCATATGTGGAATTTAAGAAACAAAACAGACAAGCAAAAGGGAAAAAGATACAAACCAAGAAACAAACTCTTACCTAGAGAGAACGGAGAGGTGTGTGGGGGGAGGGGTAGAACAGGTGATGGGGATGAAGAAATGCACTTGTGATGAGCACCAGTGATGTGGGAAAGTGCTGAGTCACTATATTGTATACCTGAGGCTAATATTACACTGTATGTTAGCTGGAATTAGAATAAAATTTTAAAAATGAAAAGATCGGGGCACCTGGGTGGCTCAGTGGATTGGGCCTCTGCCTTCAGCTCCAGTCATGATCTCATGATCCTGGGATCAAGCCCCACATCCAGCTCTCTGCTCAGCAGGGAGCCTGCTTCCCCCTCCCTGCCCCACCGCCTGCCTACTTGTGATCTCTCTCTCTCTCTGTGTCAAATAAATAAAATCTTAAAAAAAAAAAAAAAAAGAAGAAGAAGAAAAGATCATGGTCTTCTTCGAAGATTCTGAGGCTTATAAAATCCTTGTTCTCATCCCAGCTGCCACACCGCCCTTGAGCTCTACAACATCCATTTTGGTGACACAAAGACTAAGCAAAGATTCCACTCTTTGGACAAACCAAACGTTTAGCTCCAACAAAGTGCATTATTCTCTATACCTAAAATGTATTGTCATTGTCAATACATGTTTTAGCCTCTAAGAATTTTTTTTTACTATAAATATGAATTGAGCTGCTTTGCTCTTAAGAACTATTGTTGACGCCATCAGGAGAAAGCGTGACCTAGAGAAGAAAAGAATTTCAATCTGAGCTGGTGCTTCCCTTTCTTTTTAGGAAACAAAAAGTAATTAACAACCAGGTGCAGGAAAAAGCACATGCTTCAAGAACCAAGGTGGGTTATTCAGAAGAAGCAGCCGGATCAGCAATCTTGAAGGTCTGGCTCACTTTTCTCACTTTAGACATAAGGTTCCCAAGCCAAAGAGGGTGGGCTGCTCTTGGTTCGTTAGTATGGCGCTCATCCTCTAGGTGAGGTCAGCGGGAAATCGTTGGATGCTTTCACCAGGAGGGGAAGCTGAATAGAAAATAAACATCCCTGCCTCCCTGCCACCCACACCCCAGAAAGGAGAGCTGGTTCCTCTTGCCCAGGAGCGGACCCTGACTGAGTGCTAGAGGGCCATCGCTTGCATCTGGCCCAAGCCTGAGGCGTTCTCCTTAAATGCTGAGGACAGGACCGAGAAGAAAAAGTTCCTCCTCCAGGAGGTGGGACGGGATTTCCCCAGAGAACAGGAGCCTAGTGGGCACTCAGCTGAGAGACTCTGAAGGCGGGCCTCGAGGAGAAGAGTGGCTGCGGGAGGGGGAGAAGGTGCGTGTGAAGCCCGAGGTTGCTCAGTGCGTGGACTCTGGGGAGGTTCTGCTCCGGAGTCCATCCCAGGGAAGGGAGAAGGCTAAGGGCACGTGGGGACTATGCCAGGGTTAAACACTATATCAGAGGGACCCAATATGCAGCCCAACTGTACTGAGGCTTTTTAACCACCGGAAGTATCATATTTTTATTATCCCAATAAAATCAGCCCAAAGGCAGAAAGCCAGGTGACCGCCTGACGCTGTCTACCTAAGGAACACATACATTCTTGAGTCCACGGAGACGTTCAGCTCCTTACTTCCACACTCTAATCGGTGAGTATCTCTACACAGCCCAAAGGCCCATTAAACTGCTTCCCCAGAGAAAAGACGAATTTTAAGGAGAGCTGTAAAGGGCAGCTTAAAAGACTGTTAACACTTTCACAACCTGCGATGGCCACTGAAAAGCTCTTTCAAAACTATCTGTTCAGGGCTTCTACCTCGGATCTTAATGATCCCATCTAGAATATATACCTTTTAAACTCAATGGCGATGATCCTAGCATCGTGAGATCAAGTCCCGCACCGGCTCCTTGCTCAGCAGGGAGCCTGCTTCTCTCCCTCTGCCTGCGGCTCCCCTGCTCGTGCATCCTCTCCCTTTCATTCTCTCTCTCGTGCGCTCTCTCTCAAATAAATACAATTTTAAAAATAATAGGAAATTCAGAGGTGATTTTAGATAGGAAATGTCCAAACAGGAAATGGAATTTTCATATAGGGTACACGTTCCCTGGCTAGAAAGCGGAGGCTTATGCTGTCCCTCGGGCTCAGGCCGGACTTGGGGCCGGGCTGCTAACTCGACGCGACCGGGAAAACCTGCTCTCTGCTACAGATGGTCTTTGAGCAGCCGTCAGATTGTTCTGACAGAGCTAATAGTCACTGGGCTTACCCTTTAGAGAGAACTTTATTTTTCCAACAAAAGGCTGTGGTTTCAAGTTGCTAAGGAACTCTGGAAGGGCTGAGCATGGAGGGGTGTGAGAACAGTGAGAAGCCTGGGAACCCAGACAACCAGAAGGTTGAGACCCGTCACAGTTGGATCCAATTCACGTCTGTCATTACTCACTTCTTGTTTTCCCTTGAAAACTGAAAAATTAATGTCCCAGATCATGTTCCTGGAACTCCAAAGAAATATCATGAGTAATGAGTAAATGTGACTTTTACCCAAGAAATGTTGTCTATCTATGTAGAGCGTGTGGACGTGGGTTACACACAGGAAATTACTCAGTTTCATTAAAGGCAATTGTGAAAAGTAGAATTAAAGAGAGACTTAGGGTTTGAAATTCTGGCCACACTGGGGATGGACTAAAGGAGGCCACGGCATTTTACTGCTGACATATTAACCAACTTCGGAAACAACTGGCCCCCACGGGCCCACACCGGCACCAACAGTAAAATATCCTTTGTAAATTAGTCATCCACCAACTTACTGAGTTTCTCCTCCTAAAGTAATAATTCTCTTTCACCTACTCACACAGCTGTAAGCTATAAGCAAATGAAGGGCTCATTATCTTGGAAGGAAAAGGTATTATTAAGATTCCAAACCAAAATCTTGTCCACATCCACACTTAAACCTGACAGTGAAATTGTATTAATGAGGTTAACTTTAATATATAGTAATTTTTATATGAAGTAAAAATTTGATGGCTGCAATATTTATTTTTTGCCCAAAATATCAATGAGAAAAAATGTACAATTTAGAGGCACCTGGGTAGCTCGGTTGAGCATCTGACTCTTGATTTCGGCTCTGGTCATGATCTCAGGGCTGTGAGATCGAGCCCTGTGTGAGGTTCCATACTTCGCAGGGACTCTGCTTGGGATTATCTCCCTCTGCCCCTCCCCATGTCCACTCCCTTCAAATAAATAAATAAAAATTTAATATATATATATATATTTTTTTTTAAAGATTTTATTTTTATTTATTTGACAGAGAGAGAGAGATCACAAGCAGGCTGAGAGGCAGGCGTGGAGCCGGGGAGGGTGGGGGGGAAGCAGGTTCCCTGCTGAGCAGAGAGCCTGATGTGGGGATCCATCCCAGGATCCTGAAATCATGACCCGAGCTGAAGGCAGAGGCTTAAACCACTGAGCCACCCAGGTGCCCCTTAAAAATATATAGAGAGAGATTTTATATTAATCATTCTTTGACAGACTTGAGAACTTAATGAAAAGAATAAAAACAATGGTGCACATGGGGGGCTCAGTCAGTTGAGCGTTTAACTCTTGGTCTCGGCTCTGGTCATGATCTGAGGGATTGAGCCCCGAGTCGGGCTCCGTGCTAGGCGTGCAGCCTGCTGAAGAGTCCCTCTCTCCCTCTCCCTCCCACTCTGCCCCCACCCCCACTTCTCAAGTGTGCGCGCACTCTCTTGCTCTCTCTCAAAAAGGAAAAAAAAAGTTATCTAGCACCAAAGCACCAATCTCCAAGTTCTCTTCCTTGGCTTCAATCTGCAAGTCAGATGCTGAGGTCCTTGAGGGAAATGCTGCAATGATAAGAGAGTGTTCGACAAGCCGGGAGCCATCTCTGATTGGAGGGGTCGAGGGGGAATGCTTAGTCCCCCCTCCTGGCTCCTGGTGTTCTGCGCGGAAGGTGCTCCCTTCATCCCGTCTTGCTGTTGCTCCCCCCTCACTCATTTCCAGAGGAACGGGAGCAAGCTGGCGGGTCCGTCTGGGCGCAAGGACCACAGCTCTGGTTTCTGCAGACAATAGCCATTTGGTAAGGTCGGTGCTCTGCACCCGCAGGAGGAGGCTGCCACTGCATGTTAAGTCTGTCCAAGGGTCTGGTGCAACATTAGGAAGCTTGGGAGCTGTGCACCTAAACTATGTTCTCCAGCTGTCAGCCGACAGCGACTATTTGAGCTCCATTAGCCTGATGACTTCATATTGATAAGTTGGCTCAGAAGAAAGGGGTGATTTTTTTTTTTTTACACTCCCTCATGCTCTGGCAGAAATAATCATAGCATTCCTATGAGAACATGTCCTTTTAGCTATAAGATAAACAGGACACAGTCACCGCTCTTAGAATGGGAAAAAACCAAGGAAGGTTATTTAGTGTGAAGAAATGCTAAGGGTGGTGAGCCCAAGAATCATCGGGGCATGAAGGGTGGAGAAGTTGACTCAGCCCATGTTGACAAAGACAGTGGAACACAGGCTGAAGGATGAGCAGTTGTTGGCCAAGTGGTGATGCACAGAATTGGAGGGTGCGCTCTGGGCGGACACCATAACGCTGGCCCTAACACCCGGGGGAGAGCTGGGGAGCGGGAGAAGAGTTGGGCAAACATGGGAAGTAACTGGAATGCCTGTTAAAAACACCAGTGACCGGGCTCTACCACAGATGTACCGGTCCAGAAGGAGCAACCTGGGAATGTGTATTTTTAATCAGAATCCCCGTTTTTGATCAAGAAAGTTTAGGAACCACTGCCTTAATCTGGGGAGCCATTGAAGGGCTTCAAGAGTTGGGGGGATCCGATCAGAACAGGATTTTTACCTCCGTTAGGACGATGCAGCATGAAGGCAGGAAGATCGCTGTAATAGATTCCACAAGAGACTATGGGGTCCCCAAATGCTACCGACAATGGGTATGAAGTTCAATGACAAAATGTAAGAGATACTAAAGGTGTTAGAGGGGCAGGACTTAACTGACTGCGTGTTGAGAGTGAGGGAGAAGACCTAGAGGTCTCCGGCGTTTCTGATGCAGGTCAATAGGGGGATGCGCTATTCCCGGGAGACAGAATACGGTTCGAGATCTCCTTAGCTTATGAGCAACTGGCCGTTCTGTAAGCACTGGCCCCTCTCCGAAGGAAGTGTCCACAATAGTCTTTGCAGAGTGTAGTTCAATATTTGATCATATCTTACTGATCTAGAACCCTGTGCCACTTAACACACTGTCTTCTGGTCATCTGTGACTGGGCTTACCGAAAGCCAGTGTTGTTAAATGTGGCTGGAATTTTAACTGAGTATGGGCGGTCACATCCCATCAGTGGCTGGAGAAGCGGAGGGAAGACTGTCATAGTTCTAGCACCAGCAGGAGGAGGAGGAGGAGTAGAATAAAGCAGGCACCTCCTCAGAGCAGACAGGAAGAAATCAATCAGGGAAAGCACTGGCACCTTCCCAGTTCCTGCGTCCTACCTGTGTGACACTGGGCAGCGCTGCACTCTTGGACGCCATCAACTCAACTGTGGCCTTATAAAAATGCTTCTGGGTTTTGTTCTGTTCAGCTCCGCTAGTACTGCTTTGCTATTTGCAATACAGGCATAAAGACAGCCACATTGGGTTGGGGACATAGGGAGATTCTCGGTATCCATGGGACAATCAAATGGACTCATCTAATAAGAGGTCTGACATGTGAGTTTGGTGCACCAAAAAAAAAAAAAAAAAAAAAAAAAAAGGTTGAGTGGTTGCGATGAAATAAATATCTGCTTGTGTTGGGCATAAAAGTTGAGGCTGAATAAGAATGGCTGTGGTCATCTAGATAGATCATGAGGAAAGAGATAAAAAAATATAAGTTATCTAGCACCCCTGGGTGGCTCAGTTGGTTAAGTGTCTGCCTTCGGCTCAGGTCGTGATCCCGGGATCCTGGGATCCAGCCCTGCGTGGGGCTCCCTGCTTAGCAGGAAGCCTGCTTCTCCCTCTCCCACTCCCCCCTGCTTGTGTTCCCTCTCTCCCTTGTCTCTCTCTGTCAAATAAATAAACAAAATCTTTTAAAAGAAGAAAAAAATACATATAAACTATCTAGACACTAAAGTGACCGTAGAGGAGAGTTAAAGCCTTGTTATTTCTGAGGGAATAGAAATAATCCTTTGGGTGTTGTGGCTAAAAACAGAACTTTTCATAACTCTTAGAATTATTAAGTATAATTAAGGTCTATTAACATTATAATTAATCTAATAATACTAGAAGTAATGAGTAATGACAGACATTATTAGAGAGAAACCTCCACACGGAATTTCACAAAAAAGTATTATCCCGGAAGAATACCCCTGCTCAGGCCTTCCATTTCCATCCAGGAAAAATCAACAAACTTGGACAACTTCGATGACCCCATCACCCCCTACCCAGAATGCAGACATTCAGGATGTAACACAGCTGACTTTGCTGAAGAAACTGGGAAAGATTTCTTAGTTCAACTACAAATGGGACCAGAACGCCTCAGTGAGTCAAAAACTTGACCGCACCTCATAAATCAGCGGTGGCCCTGGGATTTCTGTCTGGGACAATTTCCAAACATGTGTTAAGTATTATTTGTCACATAACTTTGTGCAATAAAAAGTTTATTTTTTTGTTAAGTGATCACTAGGACATTTGTCAATTATGATGGTTCTTTGGATCCTACTGCTCCTTCCTTTTCCTCTTAAGAGTCACACATTCCAATTGGAATATTTTTTGGAAATTTGGGCCCTAAAACACATGCCATTTTCATCATGCCATTCCTCTGCCCCCAGATCCATATGTAGTGACACAGTAAACAGACGGGAAGGGGGCACCTGGCTGGCTCAGTTGGTGGAGCCTGCAACTCTTCATCTCAGAGTTGTGAGTTCAAGCCCCACATTAGGTGTAGAGATTACTTAAAAATTGAAAAAGAAAATCTTGAAAAGAAAGAAGACAGGAAGGAGGAACGCCTGAGTCACTCAGTGGGTTGAGCCACTGCCTTCGGCTCAGGTCATGATCCTGTGTCCTGGGATTGAGTCCCGCACTGGACTCCTTGCTCAGTGGGGAGCCTGCTTCTCTCTCTGCCTCTGCCTGCCACTCTGCCTACTTGTGCCTGCTCTGGGTCTCTGAAAAATAAATAAATAAATGAAATATTAAAAAAAAAAAAAAAAGACAGGAAGAAGACATACTCTTTTTTTCGAAATTTTCTTTGAGCATGGAACTTAAAAAGTATAATTAGAAACAGAATCTTAAATCTATCATGGGTCTATACATCATTAGCAATTAACATTAAATTTTTGAGGTACAGTCTTGGAGAGAGTTGGTTAATGTTCTGTATATTTATTATTTTGTCAGGCATGTTCAGGTACTCAGTAACCATAATTCTGCTTTCTTCTTCCAATGTAACCGAGGAACACAAACAATGACACATACATTCCAGTCAGTATTATTTCCCCTAAGGAAACAGACATTTTTTAAAAAGATTTTATTTATTTATTTGACAGAGAGAGAGATCACAAGTAGGCAGAGAGAGGCAGAGAGAGGAAGAGAAGCAGGCTCCCCGCTTAGCAGAGAGCCCAATGTGGGGCTCGATTCCAGGACCCTGGGATCATGACCCGAGCTGAAGGCAGAGGCTTAACCCACTGAGCCACCCAGGTGCCCGGAAACACTTTTAAAGAAGTGTTAGCATTTATTAAATTGCAAGACTTGGGACAAATTTAGTTATACAATCCAAACCAGTTTTCCTCAAACTGCTCTGCAGAACACGAACATCCCACGAATTTTAAACATACATTGAAGGGACACCTGGTGGCTCAGTCGATTGGGCATCCGACACTTGGTTTCAGCTCAGGTCGCAACCTCAGGGTCATGAGATCAAGCCCCACATCAGGCTCAGCACTGGGCGTGGCGTCTGCTTGTCCCTCCCCCACTGCTCCTCCCTCACCCGCCCGCTAGTGTGCACTCTCTCTCTCTCTCTCTCAAAACGGTAAATAAAATCTTTAAAAAAATAGACCTTAAATACCAAAGAGTCTTGACTGGGTCCTAGGTGGAGGACGGGGGAAAGGTGATGAAAGACATTGAGACAGTGGAGAAAAACTGGATATGGGCGGTACACTGGGAACTTCCATATGAACACCAAATTCCGAGGGTGTGCTAAGGATCACGGTTACAGACAGCAACGTCTATTTGTCTATTCGCAGAAAAAGCATTCTGGAGTCCTTCGGGGTCGAATGTCATCATACTTGCAACTTTCAGATTGTTCAGAAAATAGGTTACGTTTATCTACAGTTATAAATGGGGACGAGCAAGAGGTAAATCATGCGGCCAAACGCTAACGACAGGTGAGTCTGGGTGAAGGGTCTGCAGAGACCAGCTCTGCTCTCCGTCCAGATCTTTGTCTTCTGCACAAGACTGCTCCGAGGAACCCAGAAGAAAGCCTGCAGTGCCTCCAGCTTATTCAACGCACGATGTTGTCATCCTACCCTGCTCCCCGAAGCTGCTCCTGATACCATGTGGCATCCGGGAGCTCCAAGGATAGTTTGGAAAATGTTGAACTAAACCCAGGAAGCCCTTCTCTGGTGTTGGCTTGTTCAATTCCTGCTTCCCTGATCTTGGGCTTTCATTCTTAAAGATGAACCTTCACAGGCTTGATCCTTGCTCAAAAGACACTTAAACACATTTGTTTGTTTTTTTTAAAGATTTTATTTGACAGACAGAGATCACAAGTAGGCAGAGCAGCAGGCAGAGAGAGAGGAGGAAGCAGGCTCCACGCTGAGCAGAGAGCCCAATGTGGAGCTCGATCCCAAGACCCTGGGATCATGACCTGAGCCGAAGGCAGAGGCTTTAACCCACTGAGTCACCCAGGCGCCCCTTAAACACATTTTTAAAATGCACTTAAACATATGGCTTGCCTTTTTCAGCAACACCAAAAAAGTATTAGGCATATTGGGCTTCCAAGAAGCTCTCTCCAGCCATGTCTGTCCAGTCAGTTGATCAAATGTGTTAGCAACCTTTGTAAATTGCCCATTTTTACCGAAAACAGTTACTTTTTTTTTCCTTAAGATTTTATTTATCTAAAGAAAAAAAAAAGATTTTGGGACACCTGGGTGGCTCAGTCATTAAGCATCTGCTTCAGCTTAGGTCATGATCTCAGGGTCCTGGAATCCAGCCCTGCATTGGGCTCTCTGCTCAGCAGAAAGCCTGCTTCTCCCTCTCCCACTCCCCCTGCTTGTGTTCCCTCTCTTGCTGTGTCAATCTCTGTCAGATAAATAAATAAAATCTTATAAATAAATAAACAAATAAATAAAAGGTTTCATTTATTTGAGAGAGAGTTCAATGTGGGGCTATTCTGCAATTTTTAAAAAATAAAAAAAAAATTTTTTATAAACATATAATGTATTTTTAGCCCCACGGGTACAGGTCTGTGAATCGCCAGATTTATACACTTCCCAGCACTCACCATAGCACATACCCTCCCCAATGTCCATAACCCCACTACCCCCTTCCCATCCCCCTCCCCCCAGCAACCCTCAGTTTGTTTTGTGAGATTAAGAGTCTCTTATGGTTTGTCTCCCTCCTGATCCCATCTTGTTTCATTTATTTTTTTCCCACCCCCGAAACCCCCCACGTTGCATCTCCACTTCCTCATATCAGGGAGATCATATGATAGTTGTCTTTATCCAATTGATTTATTTAGCTAAGCATGATACCCTCTAGTTCCAACCACGTCATCGCAAATGGCAAGATTTCATTTCTTTTGATGGCTGCATAGTATTCCATTGTGTATATATACCACATCTTCTTTATTCATTCATCTGTTGATGGACCTCAAGGTTCTTTCCACAATTTGGCTACTGTAGACATTGCTGCTATAAACATTCAGGTGCACGTGCCCCTTCAGATCACTATGTTTGTATCTTTAGGGTAAATACCGAGCAGTACAATTGCTGGGTCATAGGGTAGCTCTATTTTCAATTTTTTGAGGAACCTCCATGCTGTTTTCCAGAGTGGTTGCACCAGCTTGCATTCCCACCAACAGTGTAGGAGGGTTCCCCTTTCTCCGCATCCTCCCCAGCATCTGTCTTTCCTGACTTGTTAATTTTAGCCATTCTGACTGGTGTGAGGTGGTATCTCATTGTGGTTTTCATTTGCATTTCCCTGATGCCGAGTGATGTGGAGCATTTTTTCATGTGACTGTTGGCCATCTGGATATCTTCTTTGCAGAAATGTCTGTTCCTGTCTTCTGCCCACTTCTTGATTGGATTGTTTGTTCTTTGGGTGTTGAGTTTGCTAAGCTCTTTATAGATTTTGGACACTAGCCCTTTATCTGATATGTCATTTGCAAATATCTTCTCCCATTCTGTCTGTTGTCTTTTGGTTTTGTTGACTGTTTCCTTTGCTGTGCAAAAGATTTTGATCTTGATGAAATCCCAATAGTTCATTTTTGCCCTTGCTTCCCTTGCCTTTGGTGATGTTCCTAGGAAGAAATTGCTGCCGCTGAGGTTGAAGAGGTTGCTGCCTGTGTTCTCCTTGAGGATTTTGATGGATTCCTTTCTCACATTGAGGTCCTTCATGCATTTTGAGTCTATTTTCGTGTGTGGTGTAAGGAAATGGTCCAATTTCATTTTTCTGCATGGGGCTGTCCGATTATCCCAACACCATTTGTTGAAGAGGCTGTCTTTTTTCCATTGGACATTCTTTCCTGCTTTGTCGAAGATTAGTTGACCATAGAGTTGAGGGTCTATTTCTGGGCTCTCTATTCTGTTCCATTGATCTGTGTGTCTGGTTTTGTGCCCGTACCTTACTGTCTTGATGATGACAGCTTTGTAATAGAGCTTGAAGTCTGGAATTATGATGCCACCAACTTTGGCTTTCTTTTTCAATACCTTTGGGTATTCGAGGTCTTTTCTGGTTCCATATAAATTTTAGGATTATTTGTTCCATTTCTTTATAAAAAAATGGATCGGATTTTGAATAGACTGCTTTAGGTAGCATAGATATTTTCACAATATTTGTTCTTCCAATCCAAGAGCATGGAACATTTTTCCATTTCTTTGTGTCTTCCTCATTTTATTTCATGAATACTTTATAATTTTCTGAGTATAAATTCTTTGTCTATTTGGTTAGGCTTATTCCTAGGTATCTTATGGTTTTGGGTGCAATTGTAAATGGGATTGACTCCTTAATTTCTCTTTCTTCTGTCTTGTTGTTGGTGTAAAGAAATGCAACTGATTTCTGTGCATTGATTTTATATTCTGACACTTTACTGAATTCGTATACAAGTTCTAGCAGTTTTGGAGTGGAGTCTTTTGGGTTTTCCACATATGGTATCATATCATCTGCAAAGAGTGGTAGTTTGACTTCTTCTTTGCCGATTTGGGTGCCTTTAATTTCTTTTTGTTGTCCGACTGCTGAGGCTAGGACTTCTAGTACTATGTTGAATAGCAGTGGTGATAATGGACATCCCTGCTGTGTTCCTGACCTTAGCGGAAAAGCTTTCAGTTTTTCCCCATTGAGAATGATATTTGCAGTGGGTTTTTCATAGATGGCTTTGATAATATTGAGGTATGTGCCCTCTATCCCTACACTTTGAAGAGTTTTGATCAGGAAGGGATGCTGGACTTTTGTCAAATGCTTTATCAGCATCTATTGAGAGTATCATATGGTTCTTGTTCTTTCTTTTATTAATGTATTGTATCACACTGATTGATTTGCAGATGTCGAACCAACCTTGCAGCCCTGGAATAAATCTCACTTGGTCGTGGTTATTCTGCAATTTTTTTTTTTTAAAGATTTTATTTATTTATTTGACAGAGAGAAATCACAAGTAGATGGAGAGGCAGGCAGAGAGAGAGAGAGGGAAGCGGGCTCCCCGCTGAGCAGAGAGCCCGATGCGGGACTCAATCCCAGGACCCTGAGATCAGGGCCTGAGCCGAAGGCAGCGGCTTAACCCACTGAGCCACCCAGGTGCCCCTATTCTGCAATTTTTAATAAGAATTCTTGACTATAAGGATGGACTGACTGTAAGGGAGTCTGTAACGCATAATCATTAAACCATTTTCAAATTTCATTTTCCATGTATTATACCTATTATGTGCATTAATGAATTATATTTGTGTTTTATAAATTACATACAATGTCTATACTATGCTTCATAGATTTACATAGGAAATAAAAATAATGCTCAGGTCAATTCAAAGGAAAGGAAGTGATGACAGCTGCATATTGAAATACCCGCTAATTCAGATGGCTCCCAGAGTTAGAAGACCCAGCAAGACGTCTGGGACAGGACCTGTGAACAAACCGGTTCAACCGAGACTGTAAGGCGGTGAGGCATATTACTGATGTTTTTGTGGGAAACTATTCAACAGTCCAGAAGGAAAAAATGACTGCTTTATAATTAGAACATCTATATTGTTAAGACCACAATTCTTGAGAGATCAGTGGTAGATTAAGGAAACTAAAGTTGAGAATTTGCAATAAACTTTTGAAGATGAAGCTCAAAAATGCATTTCTGGGGCGCCTGGGTGGCTCAGTCGTTAAGTCTACCTTCAGCTCAGGTCATGATCCCAGGGTCCTGAGATCAAGCCCCGCATCAGGCTCCCTGAAGGGAGCCTGCTTCTCCCTCTGTCTCTGCCATGCCCCTGCTTGTGTTCTCTCTCTTTCTGTCAAATAAATACATAAAAAATCTTTTTAAAAAATTTACCAAAAAATTGCAGAATAGTGAAATACAATTAAAACATATTTGTAAATTGGAAATTTGCCTAGCAAATTCATGTTAAGAAGGGACTCCAGGGGGTGCCTCGGTGCCTCCGTCAGCAAAGTGGCTGCCTTTCGCTCCGGCCATGATCTTGTGGTCTGGGAGTGAGCCCCGAGCCCCACATCAGGCTCCTTGCTTAGTAGGGAGTCTGCTTCTCTCTCTGAATCTCTCTCCCTCCACCCTCCCCACTGCTCATTCTCTCTCTCACATAAAATCTTTTAAAAAGGGGGGTAGGGAGGATGAGGACTCTAGGACTTTGATTATTCAGATATGCAATTTTATGCAGAAGGAAATGTAAAAGGTGACAATTGAGCTGTTTGAAAAGATCAACAGGACTCCACCCCCCAGATAAGATGCGGGGACAGAGAACCGAGTGGTGTTTTGGTCGGAGGCTCAATACACAGCAAAAAGCCGTGAATCTGTAAGTAGGGGCAGCTTCGCTGGAGGGAAGCGTACAGTGTGAACAGCGACAGAGACAGGAGATGAGGTAGGACTTACAGGTGGAGCCAGACTCTGAAGTTTCAGGTGGCCGTCTCAGGGGATTCGATATTATTTTGAAGGTAAAGGGGAGGAGGGAGCAGCATGACGGGGCTCCTGCTTCATCACGCAGAGTCAGTCTAGGAAGGCAGCCCGGAAGCACCGGAGAGCGGACTCGGGGAGTCCGTACGGAGCTGCAGCCCGAGGGACGGATCAACGGCTGGACACAGAGGTGCGAGAGGAAGGGCAGGAAGAGAGATGGGAGTCCCGGGCTGACCGGAGGGGTCTAGCAGGCGTTGTTGCCGCCAACCCGAGGAAACAAGACGCCCATTCCCCCAGCCAGACAACGAGTGAACCCTGGGTACCCTCCCCTCCCCACAGGCCTGCTGTGAGGACGAAGTGTGTGAGGAGGGCGCGGAGAGGTGAACACGAAGCGTGCAGTACACAGACTGGCACAAAGTAAGTGCTCAGCCTGTTCCTGTGATTGCGGCAGCCCTCGGGAGAAGGGCGAGCTGGGGACTCCCAGGCAGCTCTTCAGTCTGGCCTCCTTCTGCGTTCAGTCCTAGCCCAGTGCGTCTCCGCCAGAGGTCCCCATGCCACCACCAGCCGCAGCGTCACCTGGGAACTTGTTAGAAATGCGAATCTGCAGGCTCCCCAAGAACTACAGTCATAAACTAGGGCTGGGGTCCAGCAGTCTGTGATCTAACAAGCCCTCCCAGGGGACTCTTCACTCGTTGAGGAATTGCGGATTTAAACATTCCTTTTCTCCCGTCTGAGCTCTTGAAACAGCCAGAGGGTGCACCTCGCCAGGCCACCTTTCACTTGAACTGCTTGCCCAGACCAGACCAGTCTAGCCCAGTCCAGAAGCTTCCTGGAAACACGCCACTCCCAGACACAGCGGTGTGACTACCACCTCTGAGTCTTATGAGAAACTGGGCAAGTGTATGTTCCCTGCGTGCGCCTCACGCTCCATTTTACACCACCTAGACCAGCTCCGTCATCCCGCAGATGCTCCCAACCGAGGACTGTTCACTGATGCTACTGAACCTCCCAACCCATTTTGTTCTATTATAAAATTGATACCACAGAAATACCAACACTGTCAGAAATTAAATCCCTTATCACTTGATGAAAGCCTTCCAACTTGATGAAAGAACCGAGATTAGAACACGAATCTCCCAACTATGAGTTCTGGTTCTTTTCATTAGATAAGTCTGTTTCTACAGCATCAAGAACGTTCATTCCAAAATAAAAAGTTACCTATCAGTATTGTCAGTCTGATGCCCTACTTCCATCCATGAAAGACCGTATTAGAAATGGATGGTTGAGACCACATGGAAATTTTTCAACAATAGTTTTTCATAAAAATTAAATCATAAAATAACTATACTTACCTGTTATCTAACTTGGAATATTTACACTAACTGCAGGAACAGGTGAAATGAAAAAAACACCTTGTTTATTTTTAAGCTTTATTTTATCACCCTTATGAAACACACATCAGAAAGCATATCAACAGTGCATCTTATGGTAAGTCAGTTTACAACAAAACTGAACAAGGCCATTGTGTTTACAGAAAAAGTTTTCAGCAAAAAACTACACGCAATACAGTCCATTGAAACGCAGTGTCCATACTTTTTAGGTATACTTAGGTATATAGGAAAGTGAAAAATAAAAGTTCTTTGCTACTTAGCAAGAAAAAAACAAGTTTAAAAGACTTGAATAGGAATTGGGAATTTAGGGATTTCAGAAAAAAACTTATTGGTACTGATACACATCTACATTTATAGTCCCATTTAGTTACTTTAAAAAACAACAACAACAACAAAAAGTCACAAACAAGAAGACATCACCAAGAACAGAGAGCCATAGTGCCAAGAAATGCCAAGACCAATAGGCTACTGAAAAGACTGGTAGAAATGTTACAGACTATTCACTAGGTACTGTAATATTCTTGTAGTTCTGAGGTGAAGGTAAACCAACAGGAGACAGTACTCCTTATAACTGGCTTTGGTTTTGAGTGATCTTTCACATTTTTTCTGACCAGACCTTCTTACCAAAAACATAGCAATTACATGTTACTGAGGGAAAAGAGTAGATTTTAATCCTCACAACCAACCTCTCCAGTGCTAATACAGGAAGCCATGAGCTGTTACCATCTACTGATCATAGCTAGATTTCTAAGAGTGATCAGAAAGGTAACAAAGATGGAGCCCTTTTTGGGAAAAAATTTCCCTTCTACCCCAGATTGGACACTGTTAAGAGGATATAAAGGAATGTTAAATCACTGAAGATTTTCTCAACCAAGAATTAAGAATGAAAGAGTAAATCCTGCTGGAAAAGATACAACAGCTTTACACTCTGCAAAGTAAATATTCTACAGAGATGCAGCATTAACTTTCTTTTTAATTATAATAAATAAACACTACTTACTCCCATAAGGTGCTCAAAAACTGCAGCAAGTGCATATGGAAACCCACTGTACCCAATGTGCAAAGGGAAATTCGGAGATGGCTAAGCCCCAGTTTCTTTCTGAGCCCGGATTTGCATGAGTGTTGATGCACAGTAAACACACAAAAACTGGAGTTTAAATGTTTATTTTAAAAATTTAGGTCAAACTGAATATGGATACCTAGTCTGCTTTGATAAGCTCTTAAAATGATTTTCTGGGGAAACCACGATGAGGAATGTGTCGGAAAGACAACATTCGATGCTTCAGGTACCACGTCTGGATTTTTACAAATAAATGAGCACTTTTTCATCAAAAACTAGATGGAAGATTACGAATACCAGTAAGGAAGCGGTTTTCCTCCCCTCACCTCTCTATTTTGACTTTTCTTTTTCTTTTTTACTCTTAAATTTGGCAGATTTCTGACAGCCCACGCTAACGAAATAATACAGCCATCCGTAATTCCAATAACCGAAGCAATTCTATGTCCATATGCATGATCTGGAACACCTCACGTCTGCTCTCACACAATCCTGACATCGTGAATACCAGTAAGAGGGGAGCCTAGAAGGGGAAGCCATCTGCAAATGGGGGGGGGCGGGGGGGGGCAAGTAACTACATGTAATTTTCTCGCCAACAGTCAAGAGTCTAACAAAATAAGCTCTTTTCTGCACAACAAGGATTGATGGCTGGTTAAGGCAAGTAAGATAGTATGCTTTTCTTTGCCTCTAAACTAAAATACTATGATCCTAGGTACAGTTTCTTTTAGGATACTGTGGAAGCTACTCTGTTTAATGGGAAATCACACTCAGGCAATCATCTGATAAGCTTCCCATGAATTCCAGCATTTATGGTGACATAAAAAGAACTGCACAATTATGACGACAGTCTGAAAAGCACAAACAGAGTGACTCTAAAACATCAATCCTCAAAAGCCATGTAAGGAACAACAAAAGTGCTAAGCTGTAGCAAGATGAATAAAAACTTTTCATCAGGAAAACAAAGGTTGTATAAACCTTGTATCTTATATCCTGAAAATCACCTTAATTACCACCTATAAAATATACAATCTCCTACATGCTCTCTGGTTTATAGGTATTTCTTTTATAGTCCATTTCCCCTATAAAATTGCAGCAAAAATAGTTAAAATTGTTCACCTCCTTCTTAAATATCCACAGTACTTGTCAATTACGTGTCACTGTGTCTACCTACTGGTCATCACCCAATTTTAAAGAAAACTGACCAATAGTGAGGAGGGAGAGGCGGCTAAAATAACCCTGACATCCTGCGGTGTCAGGCAGAGCAGCAGCTAACCTTAAACAAAACGAAACAACTTGTTTAAATTTCTGGGGACTTTAAAATAAAATATGCATGTCCCTCTGTAACTAAGAAAATGTAACTTATCCAAATATACCACAAGAGGTCCAGAAAAGAGACTCAACATCTTTATATTCACCAAGAAAGCTTACTGGCAATACGAACTTGGGAAGACTATCATCTCAAGTGAAGGTGATTTATTGAGCACCTTAAGAAGAAATGGAAATTCTCTTGAGCTAATGATGACCCAAAGCTGGTCTGTGTGTGACCACATCTGCCAAGAAATAAACAAATTCTATCAGAGAGCCAGAGTAGTAAGATTGGAAGAAGGAACCTAGTACTGAAAATGGAACTAGAACCCAGGAAGAATTAGATTCTGCCAGATAACTCTGGCTTTCCATCACATGTAATATTGGGGCGGAGGGGGGGAATCAAATATGAATAGTTTCACACATATAAAATAAAGGGAAACAAGGGAAATTTTGGACTTTTATACTATGTGACTTAATCCAAAAGTTATTCCAAGGAAAAGGCAGAGGTGCAATAAATTATCATCTGGGAGCTTTCACCCAAATGAGTTTTAATATTTTCCAGGAAACACAAGGCACTTGCTTAAATCTTTGACTGTCTCCACAGCCACCAGACTAAAATTTCGTCATGCCGCGATGCCCTCTGTACCCTAACCTGAACGGTACCAGCTAGCATGTCCCCTTGCACAAAGCTCTTAGTGAAACACACAGTTACTGAGTGTCTCCCCCAGAGCCTCACCCAGTAACTATGATATTATAATCACCATCGGTTACTATGGTGCTGATTTTTATTAAATGACAAAAACTAAAATGTCATGCTGCCAAGTCAAACTGATGGCAGAAATGATCAAGTCGGGACGTAAGACCTAAGTAAGAAGAAAATGATGGAAGAGTGTTCCCTGCACCGGATGAACAAATGCAAAGGGGCTGAGCGCTCAACCTCGGGCGGGCATTTACTCCAGCAGGGTAACTGAGGCCCTCAGCAGGGTGAAAGCCCAGGGCATTAAAATAGAAACACACCTTATGCCCAGAGTCTCTCTTCAACTTCCTCTCCATGGCAGCACTGTTTCTGGCCGCATTCCTGATCACAAATGTGCTCAGAGACTAAAATATAATGTAGAAGGCAAGTTAAATAAGAATTCAAGGATTTTTTTTTTAAAGGTTAATTTAACGTATCCCAGCATGCTTTAGCAGCTGAAGTACCAAAAAGAAGGCAATCCTTGTCTCAATGAAAACAAAGGAAAGGACAAGTAAAACTGCATTTATGGTTTTGTTCTAAAAGCAGCCAGTTTTGGCTCAAGGCATAGCAGGGAGGGAGTTTCCCCAAAGAGCTGCGGTACCAATGGCCACAAACCAAAGGAAGACACCCAGTGGTGGTAAGTGCAATCTCTTACTGCCAGAGGGTTACTGTTTTATTCTCCCTTTAAAATGCAGCCAACAGTTGCTTGGAGGTGCTGCTTTCTTTTACTGAGGTGTCCAACTCGACTTGCTCTCCTTGAAATAGGGCATCCGAGTTTGGAAAGTGGCTAGCTAGTCACCTCCTCCGGATGTTTCCCAAGAACCAAAGATTTCCTATAGAATAACCAATTTATAGGTGTTTCCTGGGCCAAAAAATGTACCATGACGAAACCATGGAATAATGAGAAATTGGAAAGGCAAGAGGGAAGGAAGCACAGATGTTAACTGAGGGAAAGAAAAACTACCTGAGATAAAATTTGTCCCAAAGAGTAAGGTTTAAGTGACAAAAACCCTCGCCTCTTTCCCCTGCCTCTCAAAAAGAAAATTCCTAGGTTTTAGTAATTAAGGAATTAAAATCTCTGTATATCTATTTCACCCTAAAGGTATCATAAAAATTACATCTTCTGATAATATTTGGTTCGGGTTTGAGAAACTAAGATTAAACTTCGCGTAATATCAGAGGAGCGGGGGGAGGATCTGCAAATGTCTTCTTTGGTGGTCATGGGCTAAAAGCTGGAAGATCACCATTTAAATCACAAGAGGCATCTTGTTTCAATTCTGTGGCTTTAATATAAAATTCTGAATTCAATGCATGGTTACTTAGGCTCATCAGTTAGTTCCTTAGTTCTCTTAAAATCTAGTTAGCATCTTCTGTAATACAACTCTACAGTGTTAAACACTACATACAGGTATGACTACAACAGCAAAGAAGAAGACAAAGAATGCTGTGAAATTCAGCATCAAGATGCTAGCAGCACACTGCATCCCTAAGCTCAGAAGCCTACCTGCAGCTCATCTGTCAGGGTCTTCTCTTTGTAGGGGTGGGAGGGGGAATGAGAGAGGGACACATGCGCGCCTAGAATACCTGCCCTGGAGAAGCACTCACTCGTGCTCTGTGTTCATCTGTACACACGCAAGAACCTGGTGTTTCTAATCACCCTGGGAGCTGTCACCCCTACAAACACTGATGTTTCAAGAAAGCTTAGGTCTCTGGAGTACTGGTTATCCTCTCTTGAATTGTTATTTGAACACATACCGGCTAATCAACTTCGGAGAGGGCCAAAACGAGAACTAACAGTTCTTCCTCCTAAGGGCACATACTAGACACAACTTTCCCTTGGGGACCGCGCCACAAGGCCTTCTGGCAACTCATAAATCAGCCTCCTTACACCAAATCTGGCTTCATAATAAGTAATAAGGGAGAATCCTGAATGATATAACTGTAAATAACTCAACTGTCAGATAGTAATTGTCTGAAAAGGGTAAGATAATTCATCCTCTGAAATGTAAATTCCTACTTGGGCTCTCAACAACCTGCGTGGCACACATTTCAAAGAAAGACTATGAGGAGGCTTCCAACAGGGAAAGGTATAAAAGGCTTTTTCCTCAGGAAAAAAAAAAAAAATGAAAACTTTTCATTTAGATAAGGAAATAAAAAAAAATTCATAACCTGTCTACAACTTATTTTTTTGTATAATCAGTGCTTTATAAAGGTTTCCTAAGTTTTAAACCTTTGAAGTCAATCTACATGAAGTGGGAAGAATCCGTAATTACAATTCCTAAAACCATGTCATCAACCCATGTTCACGAACTCACACACACCAGCATCCTGGGCTCAGGGACACAGCAGATTGCTGTGAATCCTTCTAAGAATTCTGAGTTTTTCTTCCTTTCTACTTCCATCTTATTAGAGCTACACTTAACCTCCCTGCAGTCAGAAGTCCGCGTACATTCAGAGTAGCTTCTCCTTAGCCGCACAGACGAGACGCCGTGGAGGAAAGGGGAGGACAGAGAGAGGAAAGAGAAAAAAACAACGTATCCTGGACTATTCACTTTCTCTTTGCCCAGTTTTTTCTTTTCCCTTCACTGAACATCTTGCTTTTTGGCCATTTCAATTCCCTTCATTGTAGGCAGAACTCTATCTGGAGAAATCTTACAGTGATCATGGGAGGGTCGGTACAAAAAAGAGCTGATTCAGGGTCCCAAGGAGATGAAAGGACGGGGCAGTCTTTCGCTTTGTTCCAATCACTTTAAGAGAGTTTCAGTGTAACTCAGTCTAGACTCATCTGTTCTGAGCCTCTCAGGAATGATCTATTTCTCATTTACATTCTATCAGACACACCAACTCTCAAACATACATCCTAAATCTGACAGATACGAAACATCTAGGGAAGAGAGAGGTGGAGACTGCATTAGCTCACAAGATTCACACTATAAAGCACGCGGACTCAGATCTTCTCTAATCTCTCATATCTGCACACTCACTCAAGCATACGTACTAGACATAAAAATTGTGCAAGATCAAGCATCAGCTTTCTATTTGAAAAGCCTTAATTAAAAAAAAAAAAAAGGAGATAGGCTCACTGCAGTTTCTTTAAAGGAATATTCAGTACTACAGTACTCCTTTAAAAAAATTCGTAACTCAGTGTGAAGAACACAGTAGGTCATCGCTGCTTGACGGTTACTTAACAATGACTAGGAGCGTCCAGAGCCAGCTGTGAAGATCTGGGATGAGGAAGAACCACCCGACAGCGTAAAGGAACGATCCGTGACGGCCGTCACCAACTCTTACCAAATTGGTTAATATTCACTATGACATGATATTACTCATCCTTGCTTCATGATCACATGAAATAATTAATATCCTTTTAGGTTACACACTGAAGAGCAGCACTTGCCCTACTGCACAAAAAAAGGGTTGCCCGTGTGGATGCTCTAAAACCCCTCAAGGTATAGCTGAGAGGTCTTGTCCTACTCGGTGCCAAATGTTTGCAATGCAGCCATTGCTCAACTGCACATTAGTAGGATTAAATAAATGTACAAAGTATTCCCTTAAAATGGTAAGGGGGTACTTCTGCATTCAGATATAGAATACAATAACCCAGGAAATGGAGGAGAAACAGGGAAGAGTCCTCAGGTTACTGATTAAAGCAAAGTTTGATACAGATATCCCCTCTTGTAGGCACTCAGCGGGTAGAATGTAGCCACAACAAACTTCCCATCAAACATCCTTCCAGTCAGTAATTTCTGAGCAGCTTTGGAATCACCAGCATTTGCATACTCAACAAAGACCTGTAAGAGGACAGAGAAAACAAAGTCGGCTTCATTTCCACCAAGACTGTTCCAGAACAGGGCTTTTCCAACTTTAGTGTACACACAAGTATCTTTTGGGGACCTTGGTACAAGGCAGACTCAGTTTCAGGAGGTCTAACGTGGGCCTGAGTCTCTGCATTTCTGAATCAACTCCCAGGCGATGCCAGCGCGGTTGGTCCATGGACCACATTTTCGAGGAGCAGGGTTAGAACACTTCCCTTACACAGTTCAATTCTGAAAAAATCATTTCGAAGACAAGTCGAGCGAAAAATGCACACGCACTGGCCATGTTCTTGCAGGAGTGGCGAGCAGCAGGGGATGCGTGCCAGAGGCAGGGCCATGCAGCCTGGGGAGCAAATGCACTCCACCGTGCCTCGAAGACAGCCCGCACTCTTAGAAGAGGAAGGAGGAGAAACTACCAGTCAAGGTTACCGGATTTTACACCTACTAAAGACTCGTAGAAGCCTTAACTACTGTGAAGAGTAAGTTTAAAACTAGGTAAAATCTCCGTTTCCAGAGTATCTGAATTCTGACCTGAGACAGATCCGGTAGAAGATACAGCGTAATAGTTTATGCTCTTTTTGTTGATCTAAAGCCAAAGTTACTCGGAGGGAAAATCATTTTAAATGACTTGTCCTCAGTTACCCATAAATTTGTGAACCAGAAAAAGAACGGCCTCATCTTTCTCAGTTACGTGCTCATCTGAGATGCCAACAGTCTTCAAACTTGGGTGCCAGCATCCTAGACACTCGGACTTTCAAAGGGAAGCAAAAACAGATTGTCTGAAGGAAATCAATTTTCAGATTTTCAGCTTTTACTTGTACCTTCTCTTAAAATCAGATCTACCCTGAAGTTCGAGGCAAGAGTCTCCTTTTTCATTTCCCCTTTCGTGGGAGGCCTTCTCCCACTGATAAAATTATTTCCAAAGGGTATTAAAAACCTCCAGGGTATGAGAAGGAAAGACAATTCCATATACAGCACTCTTGAAATGATTTTCCTTCACTGGTAAACAAAGCACTACTCACTGCCTGCTCACTCCCCGTCTTCCGTGAGTATTTCTGTTACGGATGATGCATGACTGTCAGGCCTCAGATACTCTGGCCCGGGATGGAATTTTCTGAATTCCTGGGGACTGTTAAGTGGAGAGGTGACAGACTCTCTTCCTCTCCCATGCCACGACTATTCCCAAGCTACGTGTTCCTCATGTAGAGATCATCCAGCACTAAAAATTGCCCTGATTTTCATATGTATAAAGCTAAGTGGGGATTTTTAGCTATTCTTAAAAGCCACCCTTAACTGTGCTATTAGCTGGAGATAAAAACACTTCCAAACGGCCAACTCAGTACAGTCAGTCAGGCTGTTTACTGTAAACCGAACAGCATGGAGAAAATGCTACTGATACCATCCAGTGATTTCTTTCAGAGTATGCAACTTCACGTAACAATGTAGGTGAGACCTATATTATCTAATTATATCTTAAAACCGGACTCTAACCAGTCAATGCTTGTTTTATTCATTTTAGAAATACTTAATACTTTATATCCCCTTTTTTTACAGAACATGAAAGTATATGCTGGCTGTAGGACCAGTTAGTTCTACCAACCTTATGTTGGTAGAACTTTTTCACTGACAACAAAAGAGAAGTTAGAAGATGATGCCCAGTAAGAAGAATGAAGCTCTTTCTGAAATTTTTTTTAACCTGATTCTAAATGACTTCTAAATCCATACACCAAAGTTCAACGAGTAGACACGCACTTACGGAAGGAATGCCCTGCTCTCTAGCACGCTCCTCACTTCATAGACAACCCCCAGTTTTATACATTATGTCATTCCAAACAAAAGAGGAGAAACATTTTTATAATTGACAATGAGATTAAATAATTTAATCAATTTAATCGTGACTACTTTTGTAATTATGAGATCCATTCCATAATTCATGTTTTCAGTGATTTTTAAAATATTCTTTAAAAAAAAATCCACAGCATTGTTGATTTGAATGGAAAATTCAAATGAAGACTGACTTTGCCAACAGACATTTCAATAACCTGGAGAAGTTAAACCTGTGAGGCCACGAGTTCATTGGTTGTTTTCATTCTCCTCTAAACGTCAATGAAAGCTTCTTCACATAGCAAATTTCCTCTTGCTGATGAATATTTATTTTTTGTATTGTTTGAAACCAGGGTACTTCTATCCCGAAAATATTCCTTCTGTTTCTCTATTCTATGTCTTCTATTTCATACACACGGTTGAGGTTAACATCGGGTCAGATCATGTTAGTCCTTCATTCAAAGTCTTCAAAGATCTTTCCCTCTCATTTAGAGTAAATGCCAGTGCTGTCTCGAGTCCCTCAAGGTTCACCTACACCACCTCACCCCTGGGAGCAAATCCACCACATCGCCTCTTTCTCACTCTGCTAGAGTCACACTAAGCCTTTCAAACCCGCCAGGCAAACTCATGGCCTCGGGGCCTGCTATCCCTTATGCCTGGACCTCTTTTCCCTGTCTCCTTCATACTTCCACTCGAATGAAACCTCAGTATGGCCTTTCCCACCACTGACATGCAACTATAATCTTCCCTACCAGGCACTTAGGAAACCTCTTCTCCTGAGACCTTCCCCCCAGAGCACCTATCACTATATCCTTGTGCCTATTTTGATCACTGTTGTATCAGGGCCTAGAACATAACAGATGCTCAATAAATACCAGCTGACTAAATAAATAGCAATTATGCATATAGTATGTTGCCGACACTAAACGAGGTAAATATTATTACTACATTGGCAATAACTTTTCACTAAGATTAGAGTGAAATTTCTTTCATTTCTTTCTTCAGTTGCCAAGCATTTTCAAAATACTGAACCAAAGGAGAAAATAACAATCCACAATCGGAGGTGATTTCACCCACCAGGGGGCATTTGGCCGTGTTTAGAGATACTTCTGATCACCACAACTGAGAAGGGGAGTGGGGGGAGGGGCTCTCCAGAGTGGAGGGCAGCGACGCTGCTAAATACCTAGAACACACATGACCGCTCCCACAACCAAGATATTGGCTCAAAGGTCAAGAGTGTCAAGGTTGAGGAAACCCTGAATAATACAATATTCTGTTCCCAGAAAAGTAAAAATACTACCGATAAAAGAAAGATCTTCAAAAGAGCTTTCAAAGATTTCTCTAATATTCTTTCCCCCAAAACTGAGACTCATGGTTCTCGCTTGTACATTTCAGAGACGCAAGCACTAAGGTTCATCACCACAGTCAGTCAGTCACACTGGGACCAGAGCTCCGACTGCAGGATTCTGTCAGCACACTTTCCCTCTTTAAATTAGCACCGATGATTCCATTAAAATGAGAACCTAACCTAAATGGTTTTCTAACTCTACTTAATTAGAATAAAAGTAGGCCAGAATATTTCTGTAGCTGACATGACCTGAATTAGCATATAATATGGTTGGTGTCACTTTTCACAATGGCTCAAAAGTAGAGAACACTTTTTAAGAAAAAAAATTCTAACCCATATAAAAAGCATGCATATTACAGAACCTTGGGGGGGGGGATGAAAAGTACAAGAAAATAAAAACAACCATGATGCAAAATTCATCATTTCTAGCAACATTTTCGTGTACTATAGAACTAAAACATGTGCTCAGGATTTTAGTAACCTCTGAATAATTCTGAAACTATAGAAACATTCACTTACTTGTCCTCTGCCAGGATTTTCCTTTGGAACAAGGAGAGATACCACTGGTCCATATTTTTGACACTCCTCTTTTACATCCTCTACAACATCTGATTATGAAAACACAGAACAGTAACCGCTTTGCTGTAATTACCAAGCATTCATTATTTAAAAATTTTAAAGTACCAAATAATTCAGGAATCCATATCTAAGTAATGAGGTCATTTTCTACATCATCTAAAATTAAGCTTAAGAATAATATAAATTCAATGCATCTAATAATTCTGTTAAATTTAATACTTTAAATAGTTAATATTCAAATGACCCCCCCCAAAATGTCTTCTTCCCAGTTTTCCAACTGCCTCTCTTCCTCTCCTTGAAGGCAACAAACATTATCAGTTCTTCTGCGTCCTTCCGTAAATACTGTAAGGTTATACAAGCAAACATGATCATACATGCTTTTTTCTAAGTAAAAATTCCAATCTTGCTTTTTCTTTATTAGTACATTGCATCTTGAAGATTCTTGAATATTACTGTGTGAAATTTTCTCATGTTTTTATGACTGTGTAATAATTTCACCCTATGAGTGATCAATAAATTCTCCACTGTGTCTCCTACTAAATAAACTCTTTCCAATTTTTTTGCCCTTATAAATACTGTAACAGATAAATCTGTATCTATCTCATTTCACTTATGTATTTCCAAGTTGACTCTAGAAGTGGAACTACTAGGACAAAATGAATATAAATTTGTAAGTTTGTTAGAATTACCAATCTGCCTTTCATAAAGTTTAGCAATTTAAACTCTCTCCAATGATGTGAAATGTATTTTGAAAATATTCTCCTATACTCTACCAGTAAGAGGGTTGTCAAAACATTTTCACCATCCATATTAGGTAACAAAGATCTCATCCGTACAGTTTCAGTGAGCATCTATTTTTAAACTTGGTTCTGTTTTAGTCCATTCACCACTCTGCTCTCAGACTGCTCTTACAAAAACCTCAGTCTGATTATATCACTCTCCTAGTCCAATTTTTTTAAAGATTCTATTTATTTATTTGACACAGAGAGAGAGAGAGATCACAAGTAGGTAGAGAGGGGGAAGCAGGCTCCTTGCTGAGCCAAAAGCCCAATGCACGGCTCGATCCCAGGATCCCGAGACCATGACCCGAGACCATGACCTGAGACCATGACCTGAGCTGCAGGCAGAGGCTTAACCCTCTGAGCCACCCAGGCACCCCTCCTAACTTTTTAATGGTTCTTATTACATTCAACAGAGAACAAATATACTGGGTACTTTTAACCCAGGGACTATTCTACCCCTGATACAAAGTTCTTTGGTGTCACACTGCAGTGTTATTATCCCTGGGATAAAATCCAAATTCTTTAGCACAGCAAACGAGTCTGTTATGTATCTATATTCTTGGCTATTTCTTTAACTGCTCCCCAATAAATAACCTACCATTCGATCACACCCAACAGTTCACTATTCTCGGCACATGCCATACTTTCACTCATCTCTGTGTCTGTGCCATTTCCTCCCCAACTCCTCCACTGGGAGCCAAGGCACTGCACTTACTGACAGAGCTCGGCTGTCACCTCCAGAGACACCCTCATGGTGTCATGAGTTTAGTCCTTTTCCTCTCTGCCTCTGTGTATTACCCACTTCCGGATTTATCGGACTCCAACCATTTGTTGACGTAACTCTCTCCCTTACACTAAAGACAAGGAATAATCCCACTTGTTCCTATACTTGAGGCAAGAAGAGAGCTATTCCTCAAAGAACACGGAAGGAATGAGTTGTTAAAGGCAAAACTGAGAGCTAAGATGGAGAAATGGAAGCACAGGGCAGGACTAGAAAGAGCAGATGGAAAGAACATGCTGGGAAAATTAATCGTGATTAATTCAGGAAAGGCTTATGAAATGTGAAGGAGTCCAGCGGGCCCGAGGAATCGTCCTCACCTAGACGGGCTGCTCGAACAAGAGGCCACGGACTGAGCGGCTTCCGTAACAGACACGGACTGGGTGGCTTCTGTAACAGACACGGACTGAGCGGCTTCCGTAACAGACACGGACTGGGTGGCTTCTGTAACAGACATTTACTTCTCTGGTCCCCAGGGCTGGAATTCCCACAGCGAGGTACAGGAAGATTCAGTGTCCCATGTACCCGGCAACTTTCTTGCCATAACCTTACGCAGCAGAGAGAGCTCTCCTGTTTCTTCATCTTTTTAAAAAGGCCCCAGCCTCAGCGCCTGGGTGACTCAGTGGGTAAAGCCTCTGCCTTTGGCTCAGGTCGTGATCCCAGAGTCTTGGGATCGAGTCCCGCATCGGGTTCTCTGCTCAGCGGGGAGCCTGCTTCCCCCTCTCACTCTCTGCCTGTCTCTCTGCCTGCTTGTGATCTCTGTCAAATAAATTTAAAAAAAAAAAAAAAAAAAAACTTAAAAAAAACAAGGCCCCACCCTCAGGACGTAACCTAGTCCTATCAAATCCTAAAGGCGCCAACTTTAAAATACTAGCACACTGGGGACTGGGACTTTGCCACATGAATTCTGGGGGGACATATTCAATCTACAACAGGAATCAAAAAGTGAGATCCTTTAGAAATCATGTAGTTCAATATCCTCAGTATATAAATTAAGAGAATAGAGAAACTTATGAATCAATACATCTATTCTACTTGCAAAAGACATAAAATACAATTCAGGAAGCAGTTACCTTCGTATTCCTCTTCGTTCTCCAGGTAATCGTCATCCAGCACATTCAGTAGTCTTAGCACTGGAGTAGGAAGCATCACCAGGTCTTCAATATGAGGGGCTGTTAAGGTTCATCGTAACACGGTTAAATGTAAACTCAACCAAAATCAATGGATGAACACTAGGCAAAAGAGCCTGGGAGTGCAAGTGAGCTCTGATGTCTTATTTGATTGTAAAACCAAGGAAAAATAAAGATGTATGCAACTTACCAAAAGGAATGCTAAAGAATGGGCTGCATAATGCCATTTCAGCAGGAATCCTTCTGCTTGGATCATCATGAAGCATGCTAAAACACAAAACGTGTATCTTTGTAATTACTATCAAATTCTGAAAATGAGGGGCACCTGGGTGGCTCAGCTGGTTAAGCAAGCGTCTGCTTTCAGCTTGGGTCATGATCCCACGATCCTGGGATCGAGTCCCACATAAGGGTCCCTGCTCAGCAGGGAGTCTCCTTCTCTCTCTCCCTATGCCTGCCACTCCCCCTGGTTGTGCTCTCTTTCAAAATTAAATAAATAAAATCTTTAAAAAAAAGTTTTGAAAATGAAACCATTAAAGAAAATTAAAATGTCTAAGTGTTCATCACAACATTAATTATATTAGCATGGCTTACTGAGCCATTCAGCTACAAAAAAATAGAAAAGCTTTCTTTTTTTCTTTTTAAGATTTTATTTATTTGAGAGAGAGAGAGAGAGAGAGCACAAGCAGGAGAGAGGCAGAGGGAGAGGGAGAAGCAGACTTCCAGTGGGCAGGGAGCCTGATGCAGGGCTCAATACTAGGACCCCGGGATCATGATCTGAGCCAAAGGCAGACACTTAACCGACTTAGTCATCCAGGTGTCCCAAAGCTATTTCTAAGTAAATGGTTCAGTAATTCATGATACATACCTATGGCACAATATTATATTTTAAAATAATGTTTCTGATTAATAAATGCAACATGGGAAAGTCATCCATACTATATAACATTAAGTGGGGAAAAAAAAAAAGCTAGATAAATTTAGGTAATCCAAATTAAAAAAAAAAAAAAAAAAGATGACAGTGGTGAGATGATTTCTGAATTCTATCAAATCCCCCTACAACAGCACAACTTGGTAACAAAATCAAAAACCCATGGATGACGTTTACCACAAAACTAAGCAACCCCAATAAATACCAAATACAAGAGGCTAGGAACAAACCATCATAGCAGTAAGTCTTGCACCATATCGACATCTGTGTGGAAGGAAGCAGAGAAAAGCAACAGACGATCTGATGAAGCAGAGAAAATAACCCAAAATATCCAACAGGTACTGACTGGAAAGCCCAGTAAGTCAATTGGAAAAAAGCAACTGTAACTACAAGGGGGTATACATTCTAATTCCAAGTGAATGCAAGAAGTCTGTAAAACCTGAAGGGGTTGGAATAACCCAGAAATGATGACTTCTCAAAATGAACTAGCTAAAGCTCCCTCCCAGGGCAAAGTCCCACAGAGAATGGAAATGTGGAAAACAGAATCCAAATTGAGTAGGATGTAGTAAATAAAATTAACAGAGAGAGAGAGAGAGAGAGAGAGAGAGACCAGGAAAAAAGGAATGGAGGAGAAGAGGCAGAGTTTTCAGAATAAAAACACCCCCCCTTTTAACATTACATAAAAACAGGAAGAGCCCTCTACAATTAGAAAAGCTATCCTAACTACACCTTCTTCTGTAAGTTTAGAAAATGAATTTCATATAAAAGTGAACCACATAAAAAGTATTACTAACAAAATTATTACACAAAAGACAAAACTGCAAAATGATAGCCCGAGGCAATGAACGCATGCCAGAAAGACATGATAAGAACACAGATGGACATGATAACCTACTGTTTCAAAATGAGCAAACGATATTTTTTAAAACGATAAAAGATATGAGAAATCAAAATTAGAAAATCTCATTAATTAGGTAATAGAACTCCAGAAAGAATTAGAAATATAATAAAAAATCACTTCATAAAATAAAGCTACAAGAACTTGAAGGATGAACAAATACAGCAATAGCATCTCAAAGATAGACAGAAGGTGGAAAGGAACATCTTTAAAAATAAAAAAGAAACAGGCACGCATGGGTGGCTCAGTCAGTTAAGTGTCTGCCTTTGGCTCAGATCATGATCCCGGGGTCCTAGTACTGAGCCCTGCATCAGGCTCCCTGCCCACTGGAAGTCTGCTTCTCCCTCTCCCTCTGCCCCTCTCCTGCTTGTGTGTGCTCTCTCTGTCTCTGACAAATAAATAAATCTTAAAAAAAAAATAAAATCAAAAAGAATACAAGAGATTAAAAAAAAATTCAAGAGAAATAAGAATAATGAACACTGTCAAAGAAAATCCAATATACGTATAATAGGAGTGCCTGAAGGAAAAAATCAAAGCAAGAGAATACTAAAAAGAGTAATTTAAGAACACCACCCTAAAATAAATGAGCAAAGAGATCTGAAACTATTTTCCTGACCATATCAACCCAGAACAATCAAAAATCAAGATATATTCTGGTAAAATCAATAGACTTTTTTTTTTTTTTAAGATTTTATTTATTTATTTGACAGAGAGAGAGAGAGAGAGATCACAAGTAGGCAGAGAGGCAGGCAGAGAGAGGAAAGCAGGCTCTCCACTGAGCACAGAGCCCAATGCGGGGCTTGATCCCAGAACCCTGAGATCATGACCTGAGCCGAAGGCAGAGGCTTAATCCACTGAGCCACCCAGGCGCTCCAAAATCAACAGACTTTTAAAAAGATGAAACTGTCTGGCCATCTAGACAAAAAAGACCAACTGATTTTTTTTTTTTAATATAAAGACAATTAAAAGTGTCTTTAGACTTTTCAACAGCAACATTACATGCCAGGATAAAATGGAGTAATATGTTTAAGACACTCACGAAAAAAAAGAATGCCACTCATTTTTATACCCAGATGAATGACTCTCCAGTATAATAAGCACAACTGACCACCAGCAAGCAAGAGCTCAGGGAACATGAATCCTATGGTCTCTAGAGATCAAGCTTCAGAAATTAAAATGATGAGAGAGACAGCCCCACAGGGACCAGGGGTGAACAGTAATGTGCAGCTACATGCAGAACTGAGAATAAATGCGAGTGTTCAAACAAAGTGTATGGCACATAATGGTTACAGAAACTGATGACACAGATACAACTAATTTTCAAATGAGAAAGAATGGGAAAAGCACATGCAAAAATAATTTCAGTAATCTTCCTAGAATATTATGATTCTGAGACAGTTTTAATGTAAGCTGGAATAAAGCAAATGAGTAATTACAAAATATTCTAATTCTAGCATTCCCCTTGTCCTTAAGAACCATAATTCTTTACACAGAAGGAGAAAGAGATGTGAAATACAAGTTAAATAAAACCTCTGGTCTCAAATTTGACTTGGAAATATCAGTATGAACTACATCCACTTTAAGGCCTAGAAACAAAGACCATCCCAGTAGCAAGGAGTATTCCTAAAACCCAGACTGTTTTTTTAAAGTACTATTTCCTACTAAAAGAAATCAGGCTTCTTAGAGAAATGGCTACTTCCAAGTGTGGGGCAGGAAATGTGTAAGACGAACTGGGAACATCTTGTCACACCAGAGAGCAAAGAAGCTGTAAAAGATAATAAAGTCTGCTGAAACCAACTCACACAGCTCACAGTCATCAAAGATGGGGCAATTTTAGCTTCAGTGAGGATAAGAACTGCAATCATTTGCAGGTACCAAATCAAAACACACTGAACTTTCAAAAGGAAATGGTCCCCTTTGGAGGATGACAGGAATCAACTCATTACAAAAACTAGTAAATAAAGAGAGAAAGAATCAAGCATTTATTTTGTCTTTGGTTAACCAAAGGAAGCAGAATGACAGAATGAGAACATCCCCATTCCGCAGCCCCTAACAAAGTAATGGATCCAAAGTAACATGAACAGTTACTAACACATAAAACAGAGATGGCTATATTATGTGCCTCCTTATAGTAAAAAAACATAACACCATCTATGGTCACGCCAAAAAAAAAATAAAAAAATGTAGCCCTTTAGATACAACTACCAATATATAGGAAGAACACAGAAATATGTTACGCTACACAAGAATTAACACAATCAGCAAAATTCAGACTGCAGACAGCTATACTGATCCAACAACCTAGGTTGTCCAACAAGTAAACAAGGGAAAAGCGGGGTAGGAGATGGAAAAGGATCTTTCAGATTAAAAGAAGCTTAAAAGAGACTTTTGTTTAGAAGAGCAATAGTAAACCATAGTGTTTAAGGATACATGCTATAATGAAAACAAGGAAGTAATTACCGTAAGAGTCAAGGCAGAGGCTACTTTTAGGGAGGAAGAAGGACTGAAAATTGAGATGGGGACACAGAGAATTTCTGGGGTAGCTGGCAAAGTTTTATTTCTTGACTTGAATGGTGACTACAAGAGTATTCCTAAGGATTCATGAAGTTACACATTTGTTTTCAGCATCTGTGCTCTATTCTACCATAAAAAATGGTTCAAATAATTTGCATGATACACAGCAAAATCCATAGAAAAATCCCAAAAAGAAATACACCAAAGTGCTTACACTGGAGAGTAGGTTTACAATTTTTATTTTGCTGATCACAATTCTCCACAGCTTCCAAATTTAGTGTTAGCTGCACAATCAAGGGGGGGGAAATCCGAAATAACAAAGTCAATACTAGCAGCTCTTTCTGCCCACGGGGCCTATCCCATGCTTTAATAGATCACCTTTTTGCACCAAAAAATAAAAACAAAACAAAAACAAAGACAAAGCCAATACCAGTATTTATATGATTTGACTTCCAAGTTAGAACCCATTACATAATTTCACAATGCCATCTTTTCCACGTAAAATGCCACTTGTAAAGCTAATAGCAATCAGATAGTAACAGTTATTGAAAACTAATTGGTAAAACACACAAACATACTTGAATAAGTGCCAGTAAAATTTTTAAGTTCTTATCTGAGTGAATTCTGTGGACTGTAATGTCCATTTCCTGGTTTTGATACTGTACTCCAGTTACATCAGATGTTACCACTGGGGGAAACTAGATGAAGGGCACACAGACCTCTCTGTAACATTTTTGCAACTTCCCATAAATCTGTAATTGTTTCAAAATAAAAAGCTCAAAAAAAAAAAAAAAAATCAAAAACAAAAACAAAAAAAATCCCCAAAGACGTAGTTGGAAAGTTTATAGGGTCAATATTCCAAAGAAAAAGTAATATTCTGACTTGATCGGGAAATCTATCGTTTTGCAACATAACTATTATTTTATTCGTTTCTGGTCCATAATGCTAGAAATGTGAAAAGCCAACTATTTGGTAATACACATTATGTCTTATTTTAAAACATCTGATGTGCTTGGACCTATTCAGAAATCAGAAACACAGTATCTGTCCCCAGAGTGCCCAGAAGTAATTATTTAAAGTATAGTACATAGCTACCTTATTTTAAACTTTTTTTTTTGGTAGTCCAAAAGCAAACTCAGTCTTTAGTTAGTAAAGACGCTCTTTAAAACCCTACTTTCAAAAAAAGCCTAAAACAAACAAAAACCAAAAACAAACAAAAACCTAATGTCCACCAAGTATACAGGACTGCCAGAGTCACAAGAGACCACAGATAAGGCTGCCAGGAAGAGCCTCAACGTGATCCATTCAGTAAAATCCAAACAAAAACAAAGACTAAACAAAAATAACCTTTATATGATAAATGTACAAATAGGAACTTGAAAGTACACACGATGTACCTTTTGATAAGGTCTCTTAGGTGATAGGCTGGGATTGCGGCATTCACCACTGCTTTACTGGCAAATATGTGATCAATAATAGCAGAACTGTTTGCCTAAAAAAAGGGAGAAAAGTCTTCCTTTGGTTATTCAATTCATTCTGTATTTACTGAGTACTAGCCACATAGCACCATACTGTTTGGTAGGTAAAATGCAAAAGAAAACCCTCTTTAAAGAGCTTATAATCTTACTGGAGGGGAACTTTCTTCTCTATTCTCAGCACCTAGCACAGTACCTGGCACTCTGTATGAATATTTACTAGACGAATGAGTAAGAATACTAAAGCAACCTTATAAAAATGTAGTTTCATACAAAGTGAGAAAATGAATGTGACAGTTGAGTCCGAGTGTCTTGGTGAGGAGTCTTTAACTGGTTTTTAGATACAACTACACCACGAGAGAGAAAGTAATGCAGTATCTAAAAACTGCATCCCTCACATTATTCATACTCTAAATCCTACGGAACATAACTTTTATCCCTGAGTACTAAGCTGTCTCAGAAGTGTGTACATGAGTAAAAAGACCAGATACAATCCTTATCACTATGCTAAGAACTAGGCATCATTTATTTTTTAACCTCAGTTTCTTCTGTAAGAAAAATGCTATTACCCTCATTTTATAGAAAGTAAATTATGGTTCAGTAACCCTAAATAACAAGTAAGAGGTGAAGGCAAGATATAAACCCTAGTAGTTTGACTTCAGAGCCTAAACTCATACTCACTTGGCAATTTTGCCTTCCCAAAGGTGATTAAAATATAAAATACTGTCTTTATTTAGAGGAGTGAATACTGAGGATTTAATATATATCATACTTCCCAATTACATACAAAAATGTATGAACGTGACCTAGTTCTGATCAGCTCAGGACCAAGCAGATACAGTCCAAAGGTCTCAAAGATAATCAAAACTAATGCAAGTAATTGATCTGTATTTGGATTAGCACTGAAGAAAGACTACTCCGTCTCTAGGTTGGGTGAAAGTACCAATGCAGAATAACGATACTGGTTTTACTTGCATGGTAGCATTTTTGCTAAAAGTATGCATTAGGTACACCCACAAGACTATTAAAGCATTCCTTCCAGAAACAGATGACTAAGGGCTGAAAAGAATTATAACTCTACATGGTACACTAGCCATACACAAACTATGTATTACTAGATGCTCGAAAAATACTTGCTGCTAAATATGAAAACCAATGATTCCTAAACATTGTATTACTTATCAAACCTCTAGCCTAAATGACGTGGATACCATCACAACACTTAAGCCCTACAATGTTTGAAAACATAATGTAGTTAATTTTTAAGGTATGAACAACAAAAAGTTCATCGTTATGTCAGAGATCTGGAATTTCGAACTCACATTCCCACAGAAACAATGTTATAAGTTGTACTCACTTAACCAGGATAGTTCATATATGGGATATAAATTAATATAAAGCACTGTGGAACTTGGAGAGAATGCTGAACTCGAACAGGAAGAACAGAGTATGAAGCCCAGGTCAGGAACATCTAGTGGTATGACCCGGACCAAATAAGTGGTTTGTTATCTGTGCCTCCAGTTTTTCAGTTGTAAAAGAATAACCAATACACTAAAGATCTTCATAGCATTGTTAGGAAATTCAACAAGATTGTGCATTAAAATACTTTTAACTATAAAGTAGTAACTGTAAAGCTTTACGTAAAGATTATCATTAAACTTATACTTGTATTAGCAATATTGTAGGATGTAGTATAACTGAATCACTTCTGCATTTATTCATTCTAACGAGCACTTATTACACATCAGGCCCCAGGCTAAGATCAGCAAGTGTACAATACTCACTAGCGCATCTGTAGCTATGAAAACAAATAGTAGCGTTGAAGGTAATCAAACATGCAGGAAGAGGAGTGTATTAGAGATGAAGTAAAGTGTCTCCAGTGAGAATCATGATAAAACGAGTACTTTTAAATCAGAATGAAGGACTCCAAATGAAAGCACTGGTATGATTTACCTTCCATTCCTGAGATCTGACTGTATGTTTCAGTTTCATTCCTGAGAACATTTCCAGTAAAATGATTCCTAGGCTCCAAAGATCGACAGCTGAGGTACATTCTGTATCACTCTGCAGGCCAGCCTGGGCCAAGCAATTCTGCAGTTCTGCTTCTGGAGCCCGATACCCGTCTGTCTGAATATACTTCACATCCTAAAGAAGATGAGTAAATATTACAACCAATAAACAACTGTTCACTTTCCATCGCCACAGCATATTTACTTCTCTAAAAGTATAATAAACCACTGTCAAACTGCCCAAAAATGTTTAGTCCTTGGCTACCCTAATTATTTGGTTCATCATCTGGGCACTTCTCATAGGCAAGCTGTACACTCTCCACACAGAAGCTCATTTCTTCAGAGTCTCCTGTCTGTTAAGCACTGCTGATAAATAAGGACACTCTGGAGGGTTTGCCAGAACTGTTATGTGTGTTCTGCCATGAGACAGAGTGCCAACACTGTCTGAAGGTAGCAGTAAGAGTAATTACCCATTAGTTAATTACCCTACCTAGCCCAAATATCCACCCTTTTTTTACATGGTGACAATGAAATTCTTTTTATTTGCTTTATCCCCAAGAATTATTTTATTTTACTTTAAAGATTTTATTCACTTATTTGACAGAGAGAGAGAGATCACGAGAAGGCAGAGAGGCAGGCAGAGAGAGAGGTGAACGCAGGCTCCCTACCGAGCAGAGAGCCCAATGCCAGGCTCCATCCCAGGACCCTGGGATCATGACCTGAGCCGAAGGCAGAGGCTTAACCCACAGAGTTACCCAGACACCTACCAAGCATTATTTTAGATAGAAATAGCTCTAAGTGTTGACCAAAGCACCCTTATTATTATTTCTTACCTGATTGCCTTCTTTGAAGCTAAGCCCAAAGTCAATGAGTTTAAAACATTCATTCTCTGCACTCCACAATATGTTACGTGGTTTGAGGTCTGCATGGACATAACCCTCATGGTGAAGAAAAGCAAGGGCCTCCAGAACATCCCGGGCACAATGCTGTATCATCCACATGGAACAACCCTGATGACTGGAATATAAAAGCAATTCCGATACACTGACATCCAGGAGTTCAAGCAACAGACAGCGTGATGGCACATTTGGAGAGAAGTGGATTGTAAAGACTCCATACAAAGTCACTAGAAAAAGAAACGAGTTATAACGCTTTAAAAATCAGACTCAGAATAAGTTACAACTAACATAGCTACCTCTGCAGTGCAAATCTGGGATAGCTCAGATGAGCGTCACGCTTCCACTGCAATTTGTTTCTCCCAAAAGTAAGATTTTGTGGCAACTGGGTTATTTTAATGAAACAAGATGAGAAAAGCTTCCACAGCTCAATACTACTCAAAGATATTAAATGTGGCACAATAATCAAACTGTATTTCCGTTAAGTATTCACAGTAGGTGAATATACAATCAGGGTACCAAGCAAAAATAATTAAAAATAAAATCTAAACATTATAGACTCTTAACATGGATGTCATAACCTGCAAAAACACAACTGGAAACTGGTTCTTGATCCAAAATAGCGTTCTATAATCTAAATATTAAAAGGAGGGGGAAAATAAGTAAATAAATATTACAAGATTAAGTCTTTCAAGATGACAATTTAACTAAATCTTGCAGGGATTCAACAAGTCCTCAAGCTTGCAAAAACTGAAGGAAAAAAAAAACCTTTTCACTCTTAAATACCAGGGTTATATACATCATTTAGCAAGCTTTAAAAAAAAAAGTCAACACTAGTGGTTAAGAAATTCTTCTCGAAAGTGGTAATATTAAAAAAGCAACTCTTCAAATTACACACAGATTATGCTTGCCAGGAAGAAAGACATTTCTTTATTAGCCAAAGCTATAACTATAAACTCAGTGTAATGACAGTGAAGGCTTTTCATAAATCAATCATCAGTAACCATGTATCTTATACTGTGAATATCTAAATCATGTAACATAGTCTTACCAGGGTAAAGGTATAAAGTGTTCCTAATTTCCACACTTCCGGAGGGCTCCTATGTGAATACTGAGTCATTTCTCCCAAATCCATACTAAATATGTATCAGATAACATCTGTACGAGTTATTAGCATTATCACAAGCCCCAGAAAGATTTCTCATTTTTCCACTGGTATGCAAAGATTCAGAATTTCCATACAAGAACTAACTAGACTGACAAGATATGCCTCTTTTCCCTTAAGAAAGATAACCTTATGCTAATAAGTGCTGCATTCTCCGATGCAAAACAGAACTTAACTGAGCATCTCTTTCGTGACACTGGGCAAAGCCGACCACCACCTCCACCCTACTGCAGACAGAGTGAAGGGGGATGGGAAAGGGGCCTGGATCGGGTGACGACGAGAGGGCCAGACCCAAGTCTCCCCCCTTAAGGGCAGGACCCGGAACGCCAGGCCGAGAGGGGGTGTACGGCTGGGCCGGGACCCGGGCAAGAGAACGGAGGCAGCGGCATTACCGATGTTCCTGTGACCCTGCAACTGCTCCAGCGCCGCCCTCTCTTTGCGGAAGCCATACTCCGCGGCCGAGGCCGCAGCGCCCGTGGTTCCCGGCGGCAAGAACTGCTTGAGGGCGCCGGGGGGCGAGCCGGGAGTGCCGCAGCAGCGCACCCGGTACACCGAGGCCGAGGAGCCGCTCCCCAGGCGGCTCTGTACCTGCCACAGCCGCCCGAAGGCTTCCAGAAACCGCGGCGGCTCCGCGCCCCACGCGCAGCCGGATCCCGCCATCGGTGTGGACGGAGGGCACTGGCGCGGGAGCTGAGGCGACGCCCGGGGCAGGCCGGCCGGGCCCGCGGTCACATCCCCGCCTGCGGGACCAGCGGCTCCGCAGGGAGGTGCCTGCCGCCGCCTCTCCGACTGCCGGGACCTCAGGGCGCCATGACACCGGAAACCGAGTGCACCCGGGTCCAGAAGCCGGAAGTGGAGGAAGAGCCAATCCTGCGGGCCCGAGGAGGCGGGCCCAGAAGGGGCGGGCCTAGAGCTGACAGGAGGTGTGGGGTTTTGGAAAAACGCCCCGAGCGTGAGCGCTGGTTGGAGTGCGTCCTGCTTAAGGCCAAGGCAAAGTGCTTTATCAAACGTTACCAGAAACTAAGACTGGTCCTTTTTCTTGGGAGGCGCGTCCCTCACCACTGGGAACCTAGGAGAATGAAGCCCAGCCTGCATTTCCCCTAGACGGTGTCCCCAGGGAAGTAGCCCAGTTACTGCAGGGGCGGGTTCGCCACCGCCGCCACCCCCTCGCCAGGGGGTTGCCAGCAGCCTAATTCTGGAAGCCCAGCCTCTGAGCTCCTGAGTCCACTTAGCCTTATCGGAATGCATGCGCCCTGGGTGGACGTGGGCCTTTCACGAATTTGTATGTTTCATGTATTCGTTCAATTCTTTTGCTCATTTAATAAACGTTTACTGAGTAACAGAGGTAGCAAAGAAGAATCCCGATCCGCAAACTGGGATGTGCAATAAATGTAGCCTTCCTTATTTTTCTGCGATTCAAGCTCCATTCAGATGGGGCGGCAGAAATTTAGTTTCAGACAGTTTGCTCCCGTCCGCTATTCCTCGGGTTTTTGCCTCACTTTCCGGGCAGCTGGGGTAACTTCTGTGGTGCAAAATGGAGAGGCAGAGGAACCATCTGCTCTCCGGTATCCTGGGTCATCAGCTCGTCTGGTTGCTGCTGAGATGTGCCTTCTTTCTGTCTACATGGCCCTCCCCGGGTCTGGAGCAGGGAGAGCTCTGTGCATTTTCCAGCGATTTCTAACAAGCAAGAAGAGCTTCCCAAGAGCTTGGGCTTTTGGAATACAAAAACCGAATAAAATTCATAGGCTCTTCTAAGGCAATGAGCACAGGCGTTTATCTGATCGTATAAAGGGAAGGCAAAGTGGCGAAACTGGAGAGCGGGGAGAGAAATTAGGTCCTGAATTGAGAAAAGACACAAAACAGAAATGAACATGGATTTCAAGTAACTTGAATGGAGAGATTGAATTAGACATGTATATCAATAGGATCCAAGGAGTCAAGGTAAAAATTGTTCTAAAGGAGTACAGATAAATTGCTAGGACTCTGTGGAAGAACTCTGAGCAATTCACATCTTAGAAAAGTGTGAGTAAAAAGCATCTTGTTCCAGTCCATCCTGTTGAAAGATTATATTATAATCAGAGAGAGAGTAAATGCTGAACTTGTAAAAGGTGACACGGTCCTCCCTGTGAAAAACAACCATTGTTAAAATTCTTATCTTAGTTACATATAAGCCCTTCTCCTGAATGCTACAATCAGAAGTTAGCAGTTTGAAACCAATCTCCTGTAAAGATTGATTTCTTTGTAATTTTCCAAGATGTCTTCCCATTGCTCCCTTGCTGACAGACAAGGTAAAGGAACTAAATTGTATAATTGAGCCACCTTCAAAAGGGGTACCAAGAACAACCCAAAACTACTAAGTGTAGTTCCCTGTTAAGGGAATCCCCTTAACAGAAGGGCTGACCTACATTTTAATTGTTGAGCTCTTGAAAATCCAAATCCTTCAAGCATGAAAGTAGCAACTCTGGTGCCAGTCTAATGATCCAAATGATCCTTGTCTCCTAGTGTTCATAGCTCCTTTCACCCTGAGAAGTGCTGACCTCTGTAACCAATAGGATATTGTGGAAATTATGGGGTGTGACTTCCTGGTTCATAAAAGATATTGCAGCTTCTACCTTGCTCTCTGATCCTTTGTTTTTTGGGAAGCTAGCTGCCATGTCATGGAGACCCTCTAGATTTCTCCATAGGGCAGAATTAAGGAACTGAAGCCTCCCGCCAGCAACCACGTGCCATCTTAGAAGTGGTTTTTCCAGTCCCAGTGAGGCCTTCAGATGACTGTAGCTTTGGCTGAAAACTTGACTGCAAACTCATGAAAGACCCCTAACCTCCCATCTAAGCCATTCTGAATTCAATTCAGCAGAAATTATGTGTGACAATAAATAATAATTATTGTTTCTGGTTGCTAAGTTTTGAAGTAATTTTTTTTTATTTATTTATCAGAGAGAGAGAGAGAGGGAGAGAGAGCGAGCACAGGCAGACAGAAAGACAGGTAGAGGCAGAGGGAGAGGCAGGCTCCCCGCTGAGCAAGGAGCCCGATGTGGGACTCGATCCCAGGATGCTGGGATCCCCACCTGAGCTGAAGGCAACTGCTTAACCAACTGAGCCACCCAGGCGTCCCTTGAAGTAATTTTTAAATGTAGCAATAAAAAACTATGAACTAGAAAGGAACAAATATTTAACTAATGCCTGCAAAATTTAACATCATTACAAAATTGTTTTGTAGACTAGTTGCATACATCTGTGCCGTAATTAGCAGTCAAAGAATACAAGACTTACAATGCCCATATCAATATAAAACATTGTTATTAAAATTTTCTTTTTAATTTTATAAGTAAAACATGATATTTTGATGTTTTTTGTTATTTTTAGAGTATACTTTTCATACTTTTATTAGATATTTTTATTTTCTCTCCTGTAAGTGTTCTTGCAAGAGCACTTGGTAGATTTCCTTTTTCCCTTTAGTTTCCCTCACTCCTGTTGTCTTTCTGCTGAGATCCTCTCCGTTTCGCCTGGCCAGGATATAACGGGGAATCACTTGGATTTCCAATTTTTAACTGGGAGGAATCCACGGCCCCTCTCCAACCTGTTTTTTCTTTTCTCCTGAAGAGTATCTCTTTGCAATGTGCCATGGATTTGTGTCACCCCTTCCAAAAAATTAATATGTTGGGACCCTAATCCCACATATGATAATATTTGGAAGTGAGGGTTGGGGAGGTAATTAAGCCGTTAGAGTGGAATTCTCACGATGGCAATAGTCCCCTTTTAAAAAGAGATACCAGAGAAAGGGGCACCTGGGTGGCACTGTCCGTTGAGTGTCTGACTCTTGGTTTCATCTCAGGTCGTGATTTCAGGGTCGTGAGATCCAGCCCCACGTGGGGCTCCATGATCAGCAAGAAGTCGGCCTGACATCCTCTCCCTCACCCTCTTCCCTCCCCCACCTCTCTCATGTGTACACACCCTCTCTCTCTCTAAAAAGAAGAGGGAGAGATACCAGAGAGCTTGTTTCCTCCTTCTGCTCCCCACCGTTGAATACACTAGGAGAAAGGGGCTATCTGGAAGTAAGAAGAGAACCTTCACCAAGAACCTGACTGTGCTGGCACTGTGATCTCAGAATCCAGCCCCCAAGAAAATGAGAAATAAATGTTTGTGGTCTCAGCCCCCCAGTCTATGGTAACTCACTATGGCAGCTTGAACTAAGGCACAATGGTTGACAGAAGCTTTGGCTACTGAGGATTCCTGTAGAGACTCCATTTCTTCTTGGTCTTCGTAAATACCTGCTCTAAGAGACTTTGTTCTTACTCCCTTCCTCTCCACCTTTCAGGTAAGTGAGCCAATTGGTGGCCAGTCACGAAGATTGTTTCCCATCTTTAGAAAGAAGCCGAACCAGGTTTTTGAATGCTTTCCCTGTAGGTCTGGAGAGCAAGCCCTGGCTTCAGAGTCGGACCTAATTTCGATCTCCTACTGATGTCTATGTGACCCCAAGGAAAGGAACCAAACTCTCTTGGTCCTATTTTCTTTGACTAATTTTAAAAGGGGATGGAAGATCTGTTTTGTTATATGAAGTAAAACAACAAATGTGGATTGTCCCATGACACACGGTGGGTTCCCAGTAAGATTTGTTCCCTTTGATGTAGTTTTGAATGTAGGTGAGGTGCACAGCAGAAGGCCTAGAGTTCTTGAGATGTCAGGACCCTTGGGCAGAAAGAGCTGCCCTGGGGTTGGGAGGGATGACTGATTGGTTATGTGCCATGGGGTTGGGGGAGGTAAGGAGAAAGGGAGCATCCAAAAGGACTTCATAGGCTAAGGAAGACCCTCAGGATACTGAAGGACTTGCTATTATCAAGCTAAGGCTGCCCCCTTCCCCAACTAGCAAGACATTAACGTTAAGGTAGTTGGAAGTTTCCTGGAGGAATGTCACACATGGCATCCAGGAATGTGGCGTGGTTGCCGGGGGGCGGGGGGGGGGGGGGGGGGGTGGAGGGGGGGGGGGGGTGTCACCATGAGCTTTGTCCTTGGCTAGCCTTCTGCTCCCCTGCCAATTTCACTTATTTCTATTTTAAATTTTTAAAAAATATTTTTAATTTATCCATTGGAAAAAGAGAACACCCGAAAGCACAGGGAGGGTCAGAGGGAGAGGGAGAAGCAGAGTCCCTGCTGAGCATGGAAGCCTAATGTGGAGCTTGATCCTAGGCCCCTGAGGTCATGACCTGAGCCCAGGATCATGACCAACTAAGCCCCTCAGGTGCCCCTCACTTATTTCTATATTTCCGTACTTGAACTTAGCCCATCAGAACAAAATAAAACCTTACCTTGACTCCTCCTCAGGGGACTGCAGAGATGCCACAGATGACTAATTGTGTCCCTTGCCACTACTTCTAAATCTTTCCTCAAGGTATCCTGTCCCCTTGTGCTATCTAAGGGACCTGAATCCGATTTCCTTTTCCCCTACCAGTCTACGGCCCGGCCCTTCGGAAAGAGGAGGGACCAGGTGGTGCATCTGGGAAGTCAGCGTGGGCGGGCTACCTCAGGGGATTCCCACACCTCCGGAAGGCTGAATTTGAGACAGGACAGTCCGGAGACGGTGGGGACTCGGGCGGAGCTGGGAGTGTTCTGCAGAGAGTGCGCTGGTGCCCTCTGTTGTTGCACGGACACATTGCAGCCCGGAGGCCAGTCCCAGACCGTGGGGGAAAGAGGCCCCCACACGCAGGGAACCAGGGGGAGAGGGAGGCTTTTCTCTCCAGGCTGTAAAGGGGGCGGCTCACCCACTGGGTCTAACCCCAGGATCCCTGTCCTTCCCCAAAGGACACAGGAGGGCCGGGCAGGTCCGTTGTCCAGGCTGCAGCCTCAGAGCCCAGGGAGGGGTACAGGGGCTTGGGGACCAAAAGGAAAACATTATTGTGAGAAACTATGGACACTGAGTTGACAGAGAACTTACTGTGAGCTGTTGCATGGTGAGGGCCCTTTGAAGGACAATGAGCTCTTTATAGGAACTGTACAGAAGTCCTGTTTCCTATCTGCAGCCTGGTTGCGCCCTCTGCGGCCATCGTCCCAAAAGAAGAGGGGCGAAACTGGACGGAGCTGCCTTTTCCTTCGATCTGCTCCAGGATGGGAAGCCGGAGGAATACATCAAAAAGGCGTGGAAAGGGAGGGGGAGCATCACAGACATGCCTGTGGTTAGTTATGGTTTTTCCAATTCTTTGCTCTTTCCACTTCTGCCAGGAAAACACACACACACACACACACACACACACACACACGCTGGTATGTGTGCATGGAGTTCGAAAGCCGCGCAGCCTGGTATGAGCATCCGATTCCCACAGAGAGGCAGGTGTGGAGGCCTCACGTAGCACCTCACAGCTGCCTCCGACTAGCTCTTGTGCAAAAAGTAGGTCCTGAATATTATAGGGGGAAAGAGTGGAAAAACTTATTTCTCAAGGCATGAATGAAAGTCAGTCCAGTCTGGACCTTCACAGAGCGGACTCTGGGGCCCAAATCCAGAAAGCTGGAAGGCCCAATGGCTTGAAACCCTTCATTCACTTATCCATTATTTCAATAAATATTTATAAAGAACCATTAGATTGGGGGCACCTGGTGGCTCCGTGGGTTAAGCGCCTTCAGCTCAGGCCATGATCCCCGGGTCCTGGGATGGAGCCCTGTGCCAGGCTCCCTGCTCAGCGGGGACCCTGCTCAGCGGGGACCCTGCCCCCTCTCCTTCTACCCCTCCCCTCCCCTCGCCACCCCCACCCCCGCTTGTGCTCTCGCTAGCTCTTTCTCAAATAAATAAATAAAATCTTTAAAAAAAAGAACGATTAGATTTTCCTTAGCAAAGAACTCACAGCGTGGTAAGAGAAGCAGACCCCTCTCCCTCTGCAAGGTGAAGGACTTTGCTTAGAACACTGGGGGAAACCCGTCCTGTGAGACTGAAGAGAGTCCCAAGATGGTGACTCTGGGGACGTGAGCTGATGAACTGCAAAGCACCCATGACCCCAAGCTTTTCCATTAAGGTGTCAGGACATCATCATAGAAGGAGGGGAGAGGTAGAGGTTGAAAGAAAAAATAAATTCACTGAGAAGCATGCTGGAGAGGAGGGCGGGTTTAAATGGAACAGCCCGTGGCTGTCTCTTAGTGGGATTTGAATGGGCTCCTTCTATAGCAGTTCTGCACTGACTCATAGTTGGGGAGAGACTAGGGGAGGAGGCATGTCTCCGCACCCCCTGTTGACTGGCCCCAAGAGTTATTCGTCCTAGGAATTCCGACTGGGGCACGTCAATGCCAGCATTTTGTGAGTGCCTCAAACTCAGCATATATCCAACTATACTCCCGGTGCCTTTCCCCGGCTGGCTCTTTCCCCAGCTGGCTTTCTCCACATTCTTTCCCAGCTCAGTTAATGGAAACTTGGTCCTTCCAGATGCTGAGTCCCAAAGCCCTGAGGTCACCCTTGATTCCTCTCTTTTTCCCACCCTCAAAATATACTCAGATTCTAGCCATTTCTTCTTTTTCTTCCCTGGGCCGAGCCCCCACTGCCTCCTGCCCAGATGATTGAAACAACCTCCCACCTGGTCCCTTGTGTCTACTCTTGCCCTCCAAGAATCTACTCTCAATGTCACGGCCAATGATGGAGTTAGAGCAGACGCCATGTCCGCCCATGCCTTTGCTCTCTTGTCTCACTCAGAATTAAAGCAAAAAACCCCATAAGATGGATCAGAAAACTTCACATGATTGAGACCCCCTCTGACCTCTCCAATCTCCACTCCTCCCACTGTCCCCCTCATCCACTCTGGCCCCAACACACCAGCCTCTCGAATGCTCCTCAAACCCAAGTGTCTGTTTTCTTCAGCAAGGAAACTCGCGGAGCGCTCTGCCTAGAACCATCTTTCCTCAGACATCCATATGGCTCACTTGCCCTTTCTTTCAGGTTCCTGCCCAAATGTCACTGAATGGGTGAGAACTTTCCTGAGACCAGCCTGATACAAATCAGCAATTCCCTACTTCCCAGGCTTTCCTCTTACCTTTGTGTTGCTTTCATCTTTATCCATAGCATTTTTAATTGCCACAGTGTATATTTTCTTTCTTTCTTTTTTCTTTTTTTCTTTGGTCCTGCATCAGGCTCCCTGTTCAGAGGGAAGCCTGCTTCTCCCTCTCCTGCTCCTCCTGTTTGTGCTCACTCTCTCTCTGCCAAATAAATAAATAAATAAATAAATCTTTAAAAATAAATAAAATAAAGTATTGATGGGATTTAAGCAAAGAAACGTGATTGGTGTGCAGTGGAAAATGGTAGATTTGCATTACAACAAACCCCACCAAACCCTGCAAATCCTCTTTTTAAAAAGATTTTATTTATTTATTTGACAGAGAGAGACAGACAGCAACACAGGCAGAGGGAGTGGGACAGGGAGAAGCAGGCTTCCTGCTGAGCAGGGAGCCTGATCCTAGGACTCTGGGATCATGACCTGAGCCAAAGACAGACGCTTAATGACGAGCCACCCAGGCGCCCCCTGACCTGCGAAGCCTAATGAGGAATAGCAGTAACCATTGCTGGAGATAGCCCGACTTCCCTCATTACTTGAAACACAACAGGACCCCTTGATTTGCTTTTTTCCCTACTGACGTAAGTGTAATAACTTTTTACTTCTTTTTGCCTCTTGAATCCAGATTTAATGTTTCTAATGAATATCACAAAATTTGGCCTATTTCATAGCGATAGAACAGATTATTCCTTCCTGAATATTTTTACATATTTTAAGTACTCTTTATAGTCTCTGAGCATTTAAAGCATATTTTAGCTAATCTTAATTTTGAATTTATTATATATATATGCAACAGATTTATGGTGATAAGACTTTCATAATTTAAAAGTCATATTATTTTTGAGACTTGTTTTCCCACAGAAATAGAAGGAAAGTGGGATTATACATATCTAGAGATCATACATCCACAAGTCCTACAATGTGGATTTGCTTTAAGGTTGCTTTGTCTTTTGTCATTATTATCTGCGGGATTTAGTCGAGTCCTTTCTACAGTATTTTTTTTTTAAGATTTTATTTACGTATTTAGGAGAGAGAGAGAGAGCGCACAAGTGGAGGGGGGAAGGGGCAGAGGGAGAAGGACAAACAGACTCCTCCCTGAGCAGGGAGCCCAATTCAGGGTGGGGCTTGATCCCAGGACCCTGAGATCATGACCTGAGCTGAAGGCAGATGCTTAGCCGACTGAGCCACCCAGGCGCCCCATCCAAGTTAACAATATTTATATCACACTGAAAGACCTTGTCCGTACTACTCCACCTTCACTGCTTTCTTCCCCACAGTGACTAGTTTTTCAGGGTCAGCTTACCTTAGCGCAAATTACTGAACAAATATATAGATGTTAGAAGATCTTAAAAACAGTTTAAACTATGCAATAGTACATGCTGAACTGAAATCCTAGGAATCAGAATGCATCATAAAGAATGACGTCAGATCAAGAAACAAGAATTCTGAAGACTGTGGATCAAGGAAGATAAAAATTTTATGATATTTATTATAAATAATTTTTTAAAAGTGGCTGCTGACCCTGGTTCAGTTGCTCAAAGAAGGTATCAAGGTCCTGGGCTCTTTCCATGCCCCCTTGGGTGTTTTCAGTGGATTCGTTTTGCCCTCGGGCTTGTTGCATCTCAGGGGCAAATGCCTGCTACAGCTCTAGGCACATCTTCCGTGAGAGCATTCAGAAGCAGGCAGGAGGGATGTGGCCATGGCAGTCAGTGACCACTCTGTCAAAAGTCTCCTTTTATCAAGAAACAAAATATTATTATCTAACTGGCCAAAACCAACTTAGGAACTAATCACCGAAAAAGAAAGCTATTACTGAACTTGATTTCAACCAGGCATGATCCATCCCCTGGGATCTGCCTATTGCTTCTTTGAACAAAATCGGGTTTCTGGGACACCTGGTGGCTCAGTTGGTTAAGCATTTGACTCTTGATTTTGGCTCAGGTCATGGTCTCAGGGGCGTGAGATCTAGCCCTGTGTCTGGCTCTGCGAGGAGTGTTTTTTCCTCTCTCTCTCAAATAAAATAAATAAAATCTTTTCTAAAAAATCAAGTTTCTGTTAGGAAGGAAGAGGGGAGAAGAGTTATTGCATAGGCAATGAATGGTGTATGCCACATCCACGAAAATGTGCTACATGTCACGTAATTCCTATCATGTTTCAATTATTTCTTGCTTCATAACCAAACCCTCTAAGAGTTAGGGGTTTAAAACAACAATGTACTATTACTTCTGGTGGTTCTGAGGGTCGATGGGCCGTTCCTCCTTTGGGTCCCTCATACGGTCGCAATGAGATGGCATGTGACGATGGCATTCCCCGAGGTTTCTCCTGTCTTCTGTCTGGCACCTCAGATGTTGGGAACAGCTGGGGCTAAGATGTCTCCCAGTGACTCAGATGGGCTCCCTCGCAGTATGACAGCTTCAGGACAGCCAAACTGTTTCACAGTGACTACTTCCTGAACAGTTACTTCCTGAACAAATATTCCAAGAGCTCTAGTTGGGAGCTGCAAAGCTCCTTATGATCTAGCTTCAGAAGTCACCCCATGTTACTTCGACTGCATTTTGTTGTCAGAGCAACCACATTCCGGCTCATACTCTAAAACAGCAGGGGAATGGATTCCTCCTCTCAGTGGGGGAATGGCTTTCTCCTGCAGGAGGGGAAGCAAACCACAGTGCCATCTTGCAAACCAGCACACGTCAGAGTATAGCTGTGGATGGAATGTTTGTGTCTCCCCAAAGTCACGTGTTGAAATCCTAATTCCTCAGGTGATGGTATCAGGAGTCGGGGGCCTTTGGGAGGTTGGTTCGATTATGAGGGGGTGAGCAGTGTGATTGCCACGCCTTATAGAAGAGACCCCAGAGAGCTCTCACTCCTGCCTTGTGAGGACACGTCAAGAAAGCTGCTGTCTGTGATGTCTGTGAATCAGGAAGCGGACTTTCACACGACACTGAACATGCCAGCACCCTGATCCTAGCCTTCCAGCCTTCAGATCTGTGAGAAATAAATGAAGTCCTCCCGGTCCATGGCCTTTTTGTTACAGCAGCCCTATGGAACCAAGACACATTCTGTGTATTCTGATATTTTGACCTTGGGGGCCTTGCCGACCCTGGAGGGATGGGCCCCCTCAGGACTAGCCAACTCCTTCATGTAGGAAAACAGCTTGCCGTGCTTTTCAAATACAAGCCAGCCAGTCCAGAGTCCACTCCGCTCTACCCTCTCCTTGATCTCACCTCAGCCCTGTGGACCCACGGCCAGGTATCAGGCAAATGGCCACAACTCCTTTGCCTCAGACCTGCTGATATCCTTCAAACTAGCCAATCCCAAACCTGCTGTCCTGCCTTGCCTGTCCTCTCCCAGGGAAACCGGGATGGAGGCTCTGGCCGGCGGTTGCTCCCTTTCTGCCGCCCCTTGACCTACCACAGTACTTTTCCATGTGTCCCCCCTCTCTGTTTCCCATGGAGTGGGATGACCCCTCCCCTTGGAAACGGTGAGTAATAAGCTTTCTCCAACAGCGGTCATCTCCCAATCTGTGAGCCTTACTGAATCTCACTTTCCTATTAATCCACTATATTTTAAAACGGCATCACGCTTGGATGTGCCAAATTCCTAAGACACCCAGGATCATGAGGAATAAAAGCACTTTTCCCCGGAGAATCCATATCCCTGGACAGTAAGAACCTTCAGCTGCTTAGAAACCTGAAGAAGAGGAGACAGGGAGAGGGCAGAGGCAGTCGTGTGGTGTGGAGGGGGGGTGTGTGTGCGTGTGTGTGTGTGTCCCTTTCACAGCACTTTCCACGCCTTCTCAGAGCATTTCTCCAGGGTCCCGGACATGCTAGAAGGGGCAGTTACCGGCACAAGGCTTCCAGGCAGGGATAGTGGGAGAAATGATTACCCTTAGGGTTTCAGGCTGTGCGGGTGTGGGCCTGGTGCAGGTTGCAGAGATGAGAGATCACTGCAGACAGACCCTTCTGGGACACAGACCATGCCCAACCCCCCAGTCCTATTGGCCTCCATTCATGTGTCTGATCACTCCTCCTCCCTTCACAGAGCCTCTATGAGAGGACTAAGGCCTTGTTCTCAAAGACAGGGGATTCCGGTGAAACTGGAGGCCCTACTAACCTTCCTGTCCAAAACAATCATGTCTCAAAAATGAGAAGAACAAGCAGGGGCCTCCCTATGCCATCCCACAAGAAGAGGAAATAGAAATGAAGGGAAATGAAAACAGTGAAGATTCCAGACAGTTCTATAGACTCTTCTAATCCCAGCCCCTGAGGAAAACGAAATGAGTCATCTGGGGTCACTCAACCTTCAGCCAGGATTCATCTATAGGTGAGTTTGGGCGCTGAGGTGAAGCTGTCCTTTGCTCTGGAGTTGCTCTGAGGGGCTTGGGGTTTATTTGTCTAGTTTGTCTTCAGATAGAGCCAGCCGGGAGGTTGGGGGGTAGAAGAGGAAGAAGGAGGTGAAAGAATTGGGCCAAGAGGAAGTAACATTCATGTCTGTCCTGGAACGTCAGAATGGGACCTTCTACAAAACTAAGGTCATGGCTGGCAGATGTCGTTAATTAACATGAAGTCATAGTGGAGTAGGATGGGTCCTTAAGCCAGTATGACTGGGGTCCCTGTAGGAAGACGAGAAGAGACACAGAAGAGCAGAACGTCACAGGAAAACACCAGGAGAACCTCATGGGTAACAGGAGCAGAGCTTGGAATGATGTGTCTACGAGCCAAGGAATGAGAAGGATTTCTGGCAAACACCGGAAACTAGAAGAAACATAGAAAGACTCTTACGGGTTTCGGAGGGAGCGTGGTCCTGACAATACCTTGGTCTCAGACTTGTAGCTTCTATGAGCAAATAAATTTCTGCTGTTCTCAACCACCCAGTTTTTAGCACTTTCTCGTGTTAGCCCTAAGAAATTCATACAGGGAGGAAATGAGAAGTCTACTCAGGGAGATCTCTGGCCCCACTGGCCATGTCAGTGACCCTGGAGGGCCACTTTTAATAAGAGTCATCCAGTTCCCAAGGCCTCGAGAAGACCTTCCCAAGCTTGTCATCAGTGATGTTCCTTATGTCCCACATAGTGAAGCCCCATTGAAATGTGAGATTATTCTAGAGGTCTTTAACGTAATGTGGGTCCTTTAACAAATTGGAATGCTGGGCTGGAGGGAGCAGAATTTGGAGAGGGGGCTGTCTCTGCTCTCTTTCGGTATTCCTCAGGCTGATGTTTCCTGCTTTTCTTCTCTTGGTCTGATGAGAGCAAGAGCTAGACACACAAGAAATTAGCTGATGGTATTAACTGACTCTCCTGCAGGAGCCTTTGGGAAAAATATACAAGCTCCCCCAGACTCCCATTCACAGCAGGAAGGATTGATTCAGTTTGTGAAATTATGTTTCTTATAAGCACAGAAGATGAACTTCTACAGGACCATCTCTTGCTGCCACACACATGAGCCCTGAGGAATGTCAGGCAGAGGGCACACGGGGGGCTCAGTCAGTTAAGCGTCTGCCTTCTGCTCAGGTCATGATCTCAGAGCCCTAGGATGGAGCCCTGCATTGGGCTCCCTGCTCCATGGGGAGTCTGCTTCTCCCTCTCCCTCTGCCTTCCCCCTGTTTGTGCTCTCTCTCTCTCTCTCTCTCTCTCATTAAAAAAATAGAATTAGCTGTTTATTAAGGGGGGAAAAAAAAAAGAAATGTCGGGCAGAAACTAGTATTCCCAGTTGGGCTGTGGCTGGAGCTAGAAATGGCCAATAATTTTAATTGCCTTCCTGCTGAGATCTCTCGGGGGACATATCACTGCTCCCCATCTCAGGGGCTGGGCTTCCACCCAGGGCCAGGAAACACAGCTAAAAAGGTGGCAGAGAAGACAAAACCCTGTCACACACCTGGGCACCAAGGCAGACATCTGCCATTTCCTCAAGCTGACCACTTAACCACCATAGTTCTGTTTTTTGCTTCTGACATTTGCCTTGGTAACTTTCAATTCTAGCTCTTCCTTTGATCATGTCCCTAATGTGATGACTCAATAATGATCCTCCACAGCCCTGGATCCTGTATATTTGTTAAGTCACTTGACCGCACAGATGGAATGAACACTGACTGCTGATCAGTTGACCTCAAAGCAAGGAGGGTATCCTGGATTGTTGAATGGGTCCAGAGGAATCCCAAGTAAAAGTAGAACACAGTTGGTGGTTAGAGACCAGTGTGTGAGAGAGATTTGAACCATCATTGCTAATTTTGAGGATGGACAAAAGAAGTCGTAAGCCAGAAAGACTCTAGAATCTGGAAAGAGTCCTCAACTGACAGCCAATAAGAAAGTGGGTAGCAAGTCCCACACTGCATGAAACTGAACTCCACAACCATCTGAATGAACCAGAATATGGACTCCCTTCCCAGAGCCTCCAAGAAGGAACACAGGCTGACATCTCGATTTGGGCCTTATGAAAAGCTAAGCAGAGACCCAGTCAAGCTGGCCAGACTTAAGACCTAAGATGACTGAGATAATGAATTGGTGTGGTTTTAAGGCACTACGTTGGTGGCAGTTTGTTACAGCAGCATTAAGAAAATAATACACTTCACAAATCTGGTTCCCTCAGGAAGGGAATGTGTGGATGATGAAGTAGATACCCTAAACTCTTGTCTCTCCACTCACCTGCCTTTACGCCACAGACTATGATCTACTTTACTGTGATTAGCCCGGCAGCAAAGCGTTGTTGCAGGAAAAGGATTTTAACCTCATTTCTTTCGTGTTGTTCCAACAGAACTCAGGCCTGCTCACTTAAAGGAAACTGGAAGGGGGGTTGGAAAAAGCTACCTAATGTTTACTTGCCTAATGAGCAAACTTCCTAATCCTATCTTCTCCTAAAATTTATGCTCACCAGGTTTACCTTTTATTTTTGACTGGCGTCTCTTAGCGCCTTTCGAGATTTTTGTTTGCAGTCTTCAGGGATTTCTTTTTTATTTTATTTACTTTATTTTATTTATTAAATACTTATTTATTTAGATATTGCAATTTAAAAATAAAGCGATGCATATAAAAATGATTTTCCAACATATAAAAGAGTTAAAGGAGTGAAATGAATATACAGTTGGCCCTTGAACAACACAAAGATTAAGGGTACTGACAGCCTCCACCCCAAGCAGTCAAAATCTGCACGTAACTTTTGGCTCTCCCGAAACTTGATTACTAATAGCCTACAGTTGAACAGAAGTCTTACCTATAACACAAGGGGCCAATTATCACATAATTTGTATGTTGTATGTGTTATGTATGATATTCTTACAATAAAGTAAGTTAGAGGAAAGAACATGTTATTAAGGAAATCATAAGAAAGAAAAAATACATTTGTAGTACTGTGCTGTTTTAACCAAAAAATCGTGTATATATGTGGACTGGCACAGTTCAAATCCATGTTGTGTGTGGGTCAACTGTACCACCTGTGTTCACCTATTAAATAGCTCACGTTCACCTATTAAATAGCTCAAGTTTACCTGTGTGTCATAGGTCTATGTAAATAGTCTATGTAAATACTAATATAATACCAATAATAATCAATAATCAATAATACTCAGTAATCAATAGTTGTAACATGGCTTTTCTTTTCTTTTTATTATGTTCAGTTAGCCAGCATATAGTACATCATAAGTTTTTGTTGTAGTGTTCAATAATTCATTGGTTGCGTATCCTAAAACATGCCCTCCTTAATACCCATAACCTGGTTAGCCCATCCCCCCAACACCATCCCTTCTGTAAGCCTTAGTTTATTCCCTGGAGTCCAGAGTCGCTCATGGTTTATCTCCCTCTCTGATTTCTTCTCATTCAGTTTTTCCTCTCTTCCCCTGTGGTCCTCTGTTCCACGTATGAGTGAAACCATATGATAATTGTCTTTCTCTGCTTGACTTATTTCACTCACCATAACCCCCTCCAGTTCCATTCCTGTTGATGCAATGGTGGGTATTCATGCTTTCTGATGGCTGAGTCATATGCCATTGTATATATGAACCACATCTTCTTTATCCATTCGTCTGTTGAAGGGCATCTCTATTCCTTTCACAGTTCTGCAATGGCCATTACTACTATGAGCACTGGGGTACCTGTGCCCCTTTGTTTTACTACATCTGTATCTCTGGGGTAAACACCTAGTAGTGCGATCCCTGGGTCCTCGGGTAGCTCTATTTTTACCGTCTTGAGGAACGTCTTGAGGAAAACATAATGTTTTCCAGAGGTACTGTACCAGTTTGCGTTCCCACCAACAGTTTCCCTTTCTCCACAACCTTGCCGACATTTGTTTCCTGTCTTGTTAATTTTGGCCACTCTAGCTGGTGTAAGGTGGTGTCTCATTGTGGAGATTGGTATTCGTATTTGTATTTCCCTGATGGCTGGTGATGTTGAACATTTTCTCCTGTGTCTGTTAGCCATTTGTATAACATGGTTTTTAAAAACTTATTTAAAGACTGATGGGAGGAGGGAAGGGGGGTAATCTGTAGTAGAGAAATTGAAGGAAAGCCAATAAACCAAGTTTTGATGAAATCAGAGAGCAGTGGATGTTCAACATTGTTGTGGAAACACTGACACACTGTTAGTAGATGGAGTTATTACATCCAAATGGGTAATTAATTACAGTTACAGAGGAATAATTAATTATAATCCCCAAATCAAGGGTGATAGTATTCAAACTAATTAAAAACTCCAAGGCCATACGTCTTTGTATCTATTAGAATCCCTTTTGCTGCAACAAGGAGCCCCAACTCAAATGCTTCAATGGGAAGGAAACTTCTTCTCTTACCTGACTAAAAGTCCAGAAGAGGGAGAAGCAGGAGGTAAAGCAGCTCAGTGTAATTGTCAAGGGCCCAGATTCTCTCTTTCTCCACTCTGCCCTTCTCAGCAAGCAGCCTGGATCCTATGGTCCCAAGATGATTGCCAAAGGTCCAGGCATCCCATTCAGACGCACACTAGACAAAAGAATGGACAGTTTTTCCTGGAATTTCTTACATACAAACAATAATAGCCAACTGAGCCTTAACTATGTGCCAGGCACATTATGTACATATCTTCATTTAAAGCCATCTACAACCCTACTACACCACTCGCATAGCTGATTCTACCTTAAAGTCCTAGAGAGTTCAGAAATACTAGGGTTCCCCCTTAAAGCATGTTCAGTGAATAATGCTGGTTGGATGGGTTAGCTATTGAAGGAGACAGAGTGCTATGTTCTAGAATAAGATACCAGGAACTAACTGGAAGGCCCTACACTGTTTTCCCAAACAAGGCATCTTGTGATAAGCACAACACAAGCACTCACCAGGCTGCTGTAGTCAACAATGACATGGATCTTCTGGCCTTGACTTCCACTGCCTAGTTTCTATATAGCTACTTATTCATGTAACTATGTAGCTCATATTTAGCTTTATGCTCCCTTGGACTTGACATCAGAATTTTGCCTGAAAGGCTGGGTATATTTGACATCCTTCATAGAAAATAAAAACAAAATACCAGTTAGCTTATGATAAAAGAAGGATGTACTAAAAATGACAAAAAGCTGAAAAGAGAGAAAGGCAAACCAAGAAACAGACTCTCAACTCTAGAGAACACGCTGATGGTCACCAGAGGAGTGATAGGTGGGGGGAATGGATGAAACAGGTGATGGATGGGGATTAAGAAGCCCACTTGTTGTGATGAGCACCAGGTGTTTACGGAAGTATAAATCACTATATTGTACACCTGAAACCAATATTGTACTGTATGTTAACTAACTCTAATTTCAATTAAATTTTTTTTTAAAAAATGACAAAAAACCCCAAAGCAAGAGTGTAGCCAGACCTAAGAAATCATTGGATCCAAGAAATGAAAATCCCTGGGAACCTAAGTAGGACTGTCTCTCTCTCTTTTCTGTTTTCTTCCAGTTTTATTGAGATATAATTGATATGCAACACTGTATAAGTTTAAGGGTATAGCACAATGACTTAACTTACATATACTTTCATGGAAATTAAAATGGAAAGTAAAATGATTGTCATCATAAGTCTAGTTAATATCCATCATCTCATAGATACCGAAAAAAAGGAAAAAGAAAAAAATATTTTTCCTTGTGATGAGACCTTTTAGGATCTACTCTCTTAATAACCTTCCTATAAATCATGCATCAGTGTTAGCTATGGTCACCATGTCTGCATCACATACCCAGTGCTTACTTATCTTGTCACTGGAAGTTTGTACCTTTTGACCACCTTCATCCAATTCCCCCACCCCTTACTTTTGGTAAACAGAAATCTGATCTCTATTTCCATGAGGTTTTTTTTTTCTTAGATTCCACATCTAGGTGAGATCATACAATATCTTTCTCTGCCTGACTCATTTCACTCAGCAAAATGCCCTTAAGTTCCACCCATGTTGCAAATTTTAAGATTTCCTTCTTTTTGTGGCTGAATAATGTTCCATTGTGTATATACACCACATCTTCTATATCCATTCACCTGCTGATGGACGCTTACATTCTTTTCATGTCTTTGCTACTGTAGATAAGGCTGCAGTGGACATGGGGGAGCAGATATTTTTTTCAAAATACCGATCTCCTTCAGATATATACCTAGAAGTAGAATGACTGAATCATATGGTAGTTCTATTTTTAGATTTCTGGGGCACCTCCATACTGCTTTCCATAATGGTTGTACCCATTTACATTCTCACCAATAGTGCACAAGGATTTCCTTTTCTCCACATGCTCACCAGCACTTGTTATCTCTTATCTTTTGGTGATGGCTCTTTTCATGAGTGTGAGGTGATACCTTGTTCTGGTTCTGATTGATATTTTCCTGATGGTTAGTGATGATGAGCATCTTTTCATGTACTTGTTGGCCATTTGTGTATATTCTTTGGAAGAATATTTGTTGAAGTCCCTTCCCCATTTTGAAATCAGACTAGTTAGTTTTTGCTATTGAGTTGTATGAGTTCTTTATATATTCAGATATTAGCCCCTTATTAGATACATGATTTGCAATTTTTTTTCCACTCAGTAAGTTGCTCTAGTAGGACTATCTCTTGACTCTGCTCCTTTCCATGAGTCTATTTCATTCTTCATTTTGTGGACCAGTTCTCTCTCTTATCCTGTCTGCTGAGTCCACAGCAAAAACATGTGCCCATTATATAGCCATTCCTAGAGAACTCATTTGCATTCTTATTGCCTCTCACTCCCTTCTTTTCTCCATTTCCTCCAAATTCCTTGGTTTGGATCTCTGACTAGTCCATGTTGGGTCAGCAGCCTACCCTTGGTCCAATCAACTATGACTACTATGACTAGGGAGGCACAGAGTCACATTCTATAAACATGACTCTAGGCTTTGATTGCCATGGATGAAAGAAAGGGGAATCCATGTAAGAAACTAAAGATGTTGCTGTGCATTGTACAGCTATTCCTAGAGGTGACATAAATCAAAATAACATGAGAATGAAGGCTTTTTAAAAATTTTTATTTATTTGACAGAGAGGGAGATCACAAGTAGGCAGGGAGAGGGGCAGAGGGTAGGGGGGAAGCAGGCTCCCTGTTGAACAGAGAGCCCGATGCGGGGCTTGATCCCAGGACCCTGAGATCATGACCTGAGCCAAAGGCAGAGGCTTAACCCTCTGAACCACCCAGGTGCCCCAAGAATGGAAGACTTTTTATCATAAAAATTTTTCAGTACATGTGAAAACAGAGCCATTAATAAAATGAACCTCCCTATCACCCAGCTATGGATATTTACTCACATAAGCACAATAAATACTATTACTATGCCTAAAAAAATCAACAATACTTCCTTGGTGTCATCTACTATCCCATCAATATTTAAATTTCCCCAATGGCAGGAAACTTTTTTGTGTTTGTTTTTTCCAACCAGGATCTAAACAAGATCCTCATGTTACATTGGTTTTATGCCTCATAAATCTCTTTTCAAATAGAGCAGTTTCCCCCTTCCCCATTCTCTGACTCCATTTTTATGATGTTGACCTATGAAGAAACCATGTTAGTTTTTCTTACCAAATGTACCACATACTGGCTTTTGTCTGTCTGCTTCCTCATTATGATCTCATAAATAGAATTTATTTTAAAAAGGCTTGATTTATTTCAAGTTCAACATGTTTTGAAAGTACACTTCATAGTGAGGCTGTGTGTTTCCTGCTGCTTCAAGTTCATGGTCATTCAATGTCTAGTTGTCCCACTTTTAGTAATGCTGACTGATCAGTGGGCTTGAGTGGTAACAGCTTGATTTCTTCCTTGAAAAGGTCATTATCAAACATTTGCCTAAAATTTTCACCCATTGCCTACTTGTGCCTGAATTATTTATTTCATTGGGTGTAACAAAATGGGAGTGAGATGATTCTCTCGGGGCGGGGGACGGGGGGCAAGTGACTATGTACCTTTCCTTGGTTTGGTCAGATTCTCCTCCACTGGATATGTAACCATTTTGTAAGCCAACCAATAATGTACAAGATAGTATTATTACTTTTCACTCCTGCATGACCAACGCAGTATGTTTTCAAAGTCCTGATCTTTACCAATATGTTAGGTGAGTTGTTATCTTAGTGTATGATAGGTGAGTTGTTATCTCAGTGTAGATTTAATTGGTGTTCTCTTATGATGAGTGAGGTTGAGGGGACTAAATTTTGAAGAAGAAAAAAAAAAAAGCAAAAAAAAAAAAAAAAAGCTCAGTGATGATAAAGATTTTGAGCATGTACCAACTTACTTCCAAACTGTGGTTGAAATATATCCTCACACCAAGCTTGATACCCAGTTTCCTCTTCTACCAGTAAAAATTCTTTCCTCCCGTGTCATAATTCAATAGCACATGGCCCTAGGCCGCACGAGATAAATTAGGATTTGAAGCATAGCTCTCTGATAGCAAGTTTCTTGAAGAATGTCACTTCATTACACCAACAGCAGAGCAGTGGAATTTCCAAAGAAGAACAAATATCTGCTACAAGGAAGTTAGTGTAAGACAGATTCCCATGACTAGGTAGATAGCTTAAGCAAATCAGCAAGACTGAATAATCTTCTGGTTAAGAAGGCATTAAGAGAAGTAAGGATGAATCGTGAGCACATAGTTCTTATTTTTATAAATACGTAGTTGAGATATGTAGCAAGCTCTAAAGATATTTGAATAATGCGGCTACATACAGAGAAATTCACATATGTTTAACCAATTGCCATTGCACAGTAGTGATTGTGGGAGTTAAGTAAACGTGATCCAGTTTAAAACATTGGCTCATTCTACCTGAAGTTAATTAATTAACAATATGTAGATGGTTTGATTGCTCAAAAAGGCCTTGGAGCACATGAAAAGGTGCTGAACATCACTCTGCATCAGGGAAATACAAATCAAAACCACAGCGAGACACCACCTCACACCAGTGAGAATGGCTAACCTTAACAAGTCGGGAAACTGCAGATGTTGGTGAGGATGCAGAGAAAGGGGAGCCCCCTTACACTGTTGGTGGGAACGCAAGCTGGGAAAACAGTATGAAAACAGTATGAATGTTCCTCAAAAAGTTGAAAATAGAGCTACCCTATGACCCAGCTATTGCACAACGAGGGACCTACCCCAAAGATACAAAAGTAGTGCCCAAAGGGGCACATGCACCCCAGTGAATGACATGGATGGAACTAGAGGGTATTATGCTAAGCAAAATAAGTCACTCAGGGAAAGACAATTATCATATGATCTCACTGATATGCAGAATTTGAGAAACAAGACAGAAGATCATAGGAAAAGAGGACAAAAAAATGAAACAAGATGAAATCAGAGAGAGAGACAAACTGTAAGAGACACTTAATCTTAGGAAACAAACAGAGTTGCTGGAGGGGAGGGGCTGGGGAGATGGGTGGCTGGGTGATGACACTGGGGAAGGGGTGCGCTACGGGGAGCACTGTGAATTGTGTAAGACTGATGAATCACAGACCTGTACCCCTGAAACAAATAATACATTATATGTTAATTTTTTTTTTAAAAAAGGCCTTGGAGGAAACAGAGATGTTGGCCAAAGGGTAAAAACTTACAGTTGTAAGATGAGTAAGTTCTGGGGAATCTAGTGTACAGCATGGTGATTATAGTTACTAATACCGTATGACACACTAGAAAGTTGCTGAGAGAGTGGATCTTAAATGTTCTCATCACAAAAAAGAAATGGTAAACCGGTGACAAGACAGAGATGTTAGCTAATGGTAGGGTGATAATCACCTTGCAATGTATAAATATACCAACTCAATGCATTGTACACCCTAAATTTGCACAATTGCGATCTGTCAATTATATCTCAATAAAGCTGAGAGAGAAGAGGCTTTAGAAATTACTGTTAGGGATGGGGCACCTGGGTGGCACACTTGGTTAAGCATCTGACTCTTGGTTCAGCTCAGGTCGTGAGCTCAGCGTGGGGAGATGGAGCCCTCATTGGCTCTTCACTCAGCACGGAGTCGGCTTGTGATTCTCTCTCCCTCTCCCTCTGCCCCTCTTGCTCATGCTCTCTCTCTCAAATAAATAAATAAATAAATAAATCTTAAAAAGAAGAGAAATTACTCTTAGGGCTAACTCTGACCCTCAGATAACAGAAGCCCCCTTTCCCAAGAACATCAGCTGGGAGATATCTATCTTGGTAGAAAAGGTTCAGGAAGGAAGGAGGGAAGGAAGGAAGGAAGGAAAGAAGAAAAGAAAGGGGAGGAAAAGGATTTCTCATCCATGCCAGCTTGTCTAAAAAGGGCTCAGTGTCTCTGGCTGGGCAAACTCTTCTTGGTCTTTCTTCATGGGGACACATCACTTCTGCCCTCCAAAATGGGAACTTCAAAGGATCTGAGGATATTCAAACCAACATTCCTGTACTCTTTTCTTCCACCAAGAGGTGCATCCCTGAACAAATTTTGCATACTCAGATATCCCTCCCACCGGCACCGGCTCCTTCCCCCAAAAGCACAAGGCCGGAAGATGTTAGCAGCAGCCTTTGCTCATCCATGGCTGGGAGCCTCAGCCAGGGACAGGCTGTCCTCCCCCATTATGCTCAGTTGCTTTCTCTTCCCATTTTGGGAAAGGAACATCTCCCATCGCTCTTGCCATTCAACCTGCGGAAGTCCTACCTTTCCAACTGCTCCGTTACTCATCCAGCCTCTGTGCACTTCTCTAGCACCTGCTCTAAGTTTAGCACAATCAGAGGCCGCTTCAGCAGGCCATGGGCATCCACCACAGCAAAAAGCAGTGGGGCGCTCTCTGAAAGGAACACCAGCAGCAGAGGAGCTAAAACATGGATTTATGGTGCTATACGGGGCTGCAGCCCAGGCAGCTCGGCGTCCGCCCTTCATCCGCCGCCGTCCACATCGCGGAGGATACTGCGGCTCTAACTGCTCTCACATACGTCTGTGAATCACACTAGGGTCATTTACAGGCTGACTTGTGTGGTCACTTCATCACCCCACCCTTCTCACTTCCTGAATCTTGCAAAACTCTCTGAGTCCTGCAGAACCGCCTCATCTCGCGCCTACCGGCCAGCGGAACAGCAGCTCCCCCAGGCTCCCTGAGGCCCCTTCCTCCAGTTCCCTCCTTGGAGCCGGCCCTGAACTTGGGGATGGATTACAGGGCTCCCAGCAGGCTCGCCGTGGATCTGCCCTATTACCACGGCCCTCTGTCCAAGAAAGACTGTGAGACCCTGCTGCTGCAGGACAGGGTGGACGGCAACTTCCTGATAAGGGACAGCGAGTCCGTGCCGGGAGTCCTGTGCCTCTGTGTCTCGTGAGTAGTCTCAACTTCCACACATTCCGAGCCTTACCCCGAGTGTGGTCCTGATAGCTGAACACAAAAGAAGTTGTCCTGCGCTCTGACCTTGCGGCCCCAATGAGCAGAATGAGATAAAGTGAGGCGCTGCTGGGCGAGCGTGCGAGGACCGGTCTGTCCCAGCTCGGCCACCTGCCCTTCTCTCCCTGGAGCAAAACCCCAGCAGGACCCTCTGCAGCAGGGCAGGACGGGGGGGCAGCAGGATAGCAACCAAGGGAAGGGCTTCAGGAAGCATGAAGATGAGGGGGAGAGAGAGAAGGCGCCTGCACAGGTCAGCTCAGTTGCTGTGGAAAAGGCTCGATGTCCTCCATGAAATTTGTATCTGAGAGATGAAGTGTTCGCGTATGTTCTGCCGGTTCTGCCTGTCACACTTACAGTATGATTTCATACTTGATGAAATACGGTGTGATTTCATACATATGATTTCAACACAAAATTGTGTTAGGTTCGTAAAGAGCTTCAAGGTGCATCATTTCCTTTTATCCTTCTTAAAGTCTATCGGTGCCGGCATAAGCATTTTCTAGATGAAGAAGCAGACCCGGATTTCTCCAACGACTTGCTTGTGTTAAAATGAATCTGGCATTTCCAAAGAGTTCTGTATGAAGTTCAAGAACCCCTCTGCTAAAGGAGCTTGTTTAGTCCCATTTAGAAAATAGGGGTGTGGGGTGGGGAGGGGACCTGGGTGGCTCAGTTGGTTAAGTGACTGCCTTCAGCCCAGGTCATGATCCCAGGGTTCTGGGATCAAGCCCTGCATTGGGCTCTCTGCTCAGCAGGGGCCTGCTTCCTCCTCTCTCTCTGCCTGCCTCTCTGCCTACTTGTGATCTCTCTCTCTCTCTGTGTCAAATAAATAAATAAATAATCTTTTAAAAATAATTTTTCTATTTTTAATTTTTATTTTTAATTTTTATTTTTAAAATTTTTTAAATTTAAAAAGAAAGAAAACAATCTTGAACAGGTATCAGTGGGAACCTACTATCTTTAAATGCTCTGTTTGGAGAGATCACCAAAATTTTTCTTTCTGCCTGCTAAGGGAATTAAAACCGAAGTATGTCTGCAAATATGCTTTAGTGCTTCTGAGAGTGTGGACAAAAGGGACTGTTGTGACTAACAGAATAGGCAGAGAGATCCCTTTCCTTTGTTGTAGGATACCAGGGATGCAGGTAAAAGGAAGGTGGTCTGAAGGGGTTAGTAGTTGGAACTTTCACGTTACCAGGGATGATAAAGGTGTTTTCATGTATTTTTTAGCCGTTGGTAATTCGTCTTTTGAGAGTCGCGCAATCACATTCTTTACCCATTTTTAGCTGGAGCTGCTTATCTTCTTTCTCTGTTGGCTTCCCTCCGTTCCTACGCATGAAGGTAAATCACTTATTTTTTCTCCAATAAGGACATAGGCACAAAAGAAAACTATAGACCAATTTCAATTTCAATTAATATCCATTTTCAAGAAGTTACTAACAAAACAGAAGCCAGTAACACATCAGAGGAGAAAATACACCATGTTCAAGTTCAGTCCATTCCAAGAAGTCAAGGATGGTTCCACGTTAGGTAAATTAATAGTTTAATTAGGTATTAATAGGTCAAAGTTGACAAACTGAATAACTCACTCAAATTTGCTTAAAAGGTGTTAGATAAAGTTCAACATCCATCTTTCAATTAAATACACACACATCTACATGCACACATGCACTTACACACTTTTAGTCATACAAAGCTAGATAGATACTTTCTTAACCAAAAGCCGGGTAGAGCATAAGGGAATCGCTGCTAAAATCATAAATGAGCCAATGATACTCATTACTACTAGGGAGCATTTTCCATGAGAGATGAGCAAGTGTAATTAGCCAGAGGAAATAAAAGTAAAAATAGTAGAGGAAAAGGCAAAATTATTCTTTGCAGTTGACATGATTTTATGTCTGTGAAATCTAAGATTTAATTGAAAAGAAAAACTTAAAAAGTAAATTTAAGAACATTCAGTTAACAGTTTCTGCTTATAAAATTCAAATTTAGATCAATATCTTTTTCATTTAAAAAAAAAACAGTAACCAGGGGCACCTGGGTGGCTCAGTGGGTTAAGCCTCTGCTTTCGGCCCAGGTCATGATCCCAGGTCCTGGGATCGAGCCCCACATCGGGTTCTCTGCTGAGTAGGAGCCTGCCTCCCCCTCTCTCCCTCTGCCTGCCTCTCTGCCTGCTTGTGATCTCTGTCTGTCAAATAAATAAATAAAATCTTAAAAAAAAAAAAAAACAGTAACCAGTGAGAAAACATAATAAAATTTGTCATTGACATTAGCAAAAAATAATAATAATATTCAGGAATAAAGGACTATGAAATGTGTAAGGTTTGTAGGAAGAAAACTTCAGTACTTACTGGGGAACTCACTAGAAGATGTATAGGAAATTAGGGACTCAATTTGGAAGCATATAAGTTTGCCACAATTAATCTATAAATTCAGTACGTTTCCAGTAAAAAAGATTAACAGAATTTTTAAAGTTTTCATCAAGGATTATAAAGTTTATTCAGGTGGGACATGGAACACAAGGAACCTGCTAGAATAGCCAAAAATATTTTTTATTTTTAGATTATTTATTTATTTATTTGACAGACAGAGATCACAAGTAGGCAGAGAGGCAGGCAGAGAGAGAGGGGGAAGCAGGCTCCCCGCCAAGCAGAGAGCCTGACATGGGGCTCGATCCCAGGACCCTGGGATCACGACCTGAGCCGAAGGCAGAGGCTTTAACCCACTGAGCTCCCCAGGTTCCCCAAAATATTTTTTATTTTTAAAAGGAACTAAGGGTGCCTAATTGACTCAATCAGTGGAACATGTGACTATTGATCTTGGGGTTTGTAGGTTGGAGCCCCGCCTGACATGTGGAGATTATGTAAAAATAAAATCTTAGGAGCGCCTGGGTGGCTCAGCTGGTGAAGCGGCTGCCTTTGGCTCAGCTCATGATCTCAGGGTCCTGGGATCAAGTCCTGTATCTGGCTCCCTGCTCAGTGGGGAATCTGCTTCTCTTTCTTTCTCTGCTATTTCTCCTGCTTGTGCTGTCTTTGTCAAATAAATAAATAAAATCTTAAAAAAAAAAAAAACTTTGAGACAAAAAGGAGTTTGGTGCTGACAGATCAGTGGAATAGAATACAGAGTCTGATAGAAATAAGGCCAATACATTGGAATTTAGCATATGATTTAAAAGCATGTTTCTCATCAATGATGTTGAACAACCATGAATGGTGTTGGGTGTTTGACTGGTCATTTCGGAAAGAAAAAAAAAAATACACCTGAATGCCTTTCTTCTTGAAGTAAATTAATTTGAAGTGGTTCTAATGCATAAGTTATTTTTTTAAAAAACATGAAACCATGCGTACTAAGAAGAAATGATGAACTTTTGAAATATATGCCTGGGGTTGAGAAGGGACTTTCTAGGCAGGAGGTAAAGCCCAGAAGCCAAAAAAGAAAAATCTGATGAATCTGACCACTATTAAAAAAAAAAAAAAAAAAAAAAAAAAAAACAACTGTGATAAAAACAACTTAAGAGACTATCAACAAACTGACAAGACAAGTGAACCTCGTAAACAGATCCGTGTTTTTTTTTTAAAGTCAAAACAAAACTAGGGAAAGGACAAGAGAAGGAGGTTCTTGGAAAGAGAAAGTGAAAAAGAAAGAAAGAAAAATGCTAGATCTCCCTTGTAACTAGAGAAATAGAAACTGGAAGAATAATTAGATACTCTTTTCAAATGTTCAATAAGCAAGAATTAAAACTATGGAAATATTCAGACAAAGTTAGGGTGCCAGGAAGCAGACACCATCGCACAGGCACACACAGTCTCTTCAAATGGCAATGTGACCCAAATATAAAATTCATGGATGTAACCTTCGACCCCAAATTCACGTATTAGTGAATAAATAAACCTACCGTGGCTGGCTGAGTCGGTAGAGCATGCGACTCTTGATCCTGGAATTGTGAATGTGAGCCCCTGTTGCGCGTAGAGATTAGTTTTTCTTTTTTGAAAGATTTTATTTATTTATTTGACAGAGAGAGAGAGAGAGAGAGAGAGACTAAGCATAAGCAGGGGGAGCAGCAGAGGGAGAGGGAGAAGCAGACACCCCGCTGAGCAGGGAGTCCAACATGGGGCTTGATCCTAGGACTCTGGGATCAGAGTCCTGAGCTGAAGGCAGACACTTAACTGACTAGCCATCCAGGCACTCCAAGTCTAGAGATTACTTTAAAAGATTTTTTAAAAAACATTTATCTTATATGACCTTATAATAGCCCACTTTATCTTACTTATGACAGCATGAGAATGTGCAAATTGATTAATAAGATTGGGTAAATCCATATATGGTATGAAAAAAACTCTAATGTCTATGGTAAGAAAAGGGCAAGATGTAAAACGTGATCCCATTTGTGTAAAAAAAAAAAAAAGTATGCCTGGATCCTTGCATATTCTTTTTTTTTTTTTAAGATTTTTAATTATTTATTTGACAGAGAGAGATCACAAGTAGGCAGAGAGAGAGAGAGAGGAGAAAGCAGGCTCCCTGCTGAGCAGAGAGCCCGATGTGGGACTTGATCCCAGGACCCTGAGATCATGACCTGAGCTGAAGGCAGCGGCTTAACCCACTGAGCCACCCAGGTGCCCGATCCTTGCATATTCTTAACACAATTTCTAGGAGGTATGTAAGAGACTTGCAACAGTGGTTACAGCTAGGAAATTGAGAAAGAGTGACTTGGGGGAGAAGTGGCGCAGGTATTCATTTGATAACTTTACACTGTTTAAATGTTTTTTTTGTGCATTTATGACTTTTGTAATGAAAAAAAAAGTGTACAAAAAAGTAGTGAATCCCTGCTAATCTCTTCAAACGCTGTGCTAGGAGCCAGGGGGAATTTCAATAGGGAACCTGCATTTTTTTTTTTCCCCAAGGAGATCCAAAGCATGTAAATCAATTTAAAAAGAGTAAAATATAAATTTAGGAAGAGACAGTTTTATACAAATTGGAGAGAAAATATGAGCAAGAGAGTCTTCTTAGGAGATGGTATTTGAGCTGGGACCTGGAAGTGTGGTAAGATTTGAGCACATGGAAATGGGATAGAAGGCATGTCAGGGAGGGAAAGGAGCAGGAACAGAGGTCTAGAGGCAGGACGTTTGAAAGCACGCATGAATCATACAGGGTTCCCAAAAGGTAGCTTGGAAACCAGCTTTTGGAAAAGTAGGTTTGGACTAATATTATCGGGTCTGAGAAGAATGGGTCCATAGACAGCGGGGAGATGTAGCTGCTTCCCAAGCAGGCATTTGACAAGACTAGAACCCTCCAAAGTCCCAATGGGAGATTTAAGGACGCAATCTGATGTATGGAGGATGCACCAAAGGGGACAGATGGCTGTCGTTGTGTCTCCCAGTGGGAGATGGTGAGGAATTAGCAATGGCGAGGCAAGCAGCCGGAATGGGAAAAGAAGTTGCAAGAGATATCATAAAGACAGGAGACCCTGATCTAGACCTCAGGGTGGGTAGTCTCTACTGGAATTCTCTTTTCAACTATTTTGTGGAGTATCAGCCCAGCTTATGTGTTCTTCTAAAGCGCAAGTCACCAAGGAAGGTGAAAAATAGTTAAAAAATCAAATGAAGAGGGAGGAATACATATTTGGGGGCCATCTGCCCATAACCAGGCCTCGCCCTCTTCCCTGCCCATGTCCCTGAAAGGCAGACACGTTTCAGGTCCGCCAGGCTTAAGGCTCAGGTCAAATGGCTCCCATCAAAATGGACCTTAGCACGATCCTTGTGAAATGATCACACAGCTCGGTACAGACTTAGTTGTTCCACTAATTAAACAACGAATTGAACTAGATTCTAGTGGTTCAACAAATATTGAAAGTTTCTTATATGCCAGGCACTATGCTAGGCACTTGATTGGTGCCTTCAACATAGCTCAAAGCCTAGTTGGGAAAATAAAGAAATTAATGGGGAAAAAAAGATACCATAGAGCACATGCAGATGACTTCACTCGCGTCGGGGCGTACAGGGACTGAGAGCAGGGAGGACTCACTCGGTGAGCTGCGGAGAGCCTGGACAGAACTGGGACCTGGAGATGAATAATAGTACCTGTAGGTATTCACTTAGTGAGCATTCACCAAGCACCTCTTGTGCTGCAGACACGGTTCCAGGCACTGGTGAAATAGTGATAAATGCGACAGGCATCGGGCTTGCCCTCATGCACATGCATTTCAGCAAGAGGAAACAAGATGATGAAAACCAAATAGGGTCATGATACAGGGAAGGACAGAGAGGCTCTTGCAAGGTGGGTACAGGAAAGGTCACACAGAGCAATCCATACTTCGATGCACAACCTTATGTGAGCAAAGGCAAAGTGGTGTGCAACACCAGACGTAGCCTACTTTTCTGAATCTGTGCATTCAGAGCCACCATGAAGGTGCGTTCCTCTGAGCCAAACTCTGGTCAGCAGGTCGCATTCCTTATCTCATTGACTCTTTGCAAAGCCGTTTCTAATAGGTGACATTATCCCTATTTTGTGGGGAAAGAAACAGGAGCTTCTTATTAAACAATTGTCCAAGCCTAACTTGGCAGTATGTCATTATGACCCCTCTTACCGATGTCCCCAGGGCCGCTGGAATATGTTCAAGGTTGTGACCCTGGAACTGTGTTATGACGCACCCAAGCAGAGGACTTGAGGGCTTGGCAGCAGACCCTGATCTGTGGGGTCCTGCCACTCTGCTTCCAGAACCTGGGCGGCCCCGTCTTCTTCGCTGCGTTCAGATGGCAACATCCCAACGCCCGTGCTTTCCCAGACCTAAACAAAAACATTAGGGGGAAGTTTAGAAATAAAGTCATGCGTAGAGTTGGCCCAGCAGCAGATAGTATTGAACAGAAAGCTCTGTGGTAAATGTGGACAGGAAATGTGACTTGATCGCAGAGCCTGATAGAAAACACCAACGTGCCAAACCACTCTCTCTGCAGTGTGACTTGGTGAGTGTGAAGCTGAAACTGGGGCTGCCTCTAGAATCAGTAGAGTCAAAACGGAGTAGATGTGGGGAGATTCGAGGGCCAGAGCTGTGGGCCTGAGGGCCAGGGGGACTTTCTGTAGCCAGCAGCAGGCCGCAGGTGGGGGGGGGGGCCGCAGGTCCTCCCTCCCTCGGGAGGACACAGCAACAGGAAGGCGGAGTGGGAGATCCCTGCGGAGGGGGGTCTCTCAGATTCTGAGATCTTTGGAAAGACTCTAGAGCTCATGGAGAAAAAGATGTTTCAAACGTTTTTATTATTTTAGAAAAATCCGTGGTAGGGAAAGGTCCAAAAAAGAGCCACCAAAAGAAAGCAGAAATGTTCTCGGTTTCACCACATGAAAACGACCATTTCTAATATTTCAGTATACGCACCTCCAGACTGTTGTCTTCGCCCCTGATTTATTACATGCGACGGTTTGCGAAATTTTTTTGTCAGTGCATTGTTGGTATCGTCAAAGAAAGCCAATACACATCATCTTTTTGTGATCGCTCACTATTTTATTGCTGGGATCTGTCATAACTGGTACATAACCATACATTTAGGTTATTTGCACTTCAGTCCGATGGACCCAATGGAACTTGAGATAGTTAACATTTTTGTGCATACATCTTTGCAAGTTTGCCCAATTCTCTCCTTAGGATAAAATCCTAGATTTTTTTTTTTTAAAGATTTTATTTTATTTAGTTGTCAGAGAGAGAGAGAGAATGAGAGTGAGCACAGGCAGACAGAGTGGCAGGCAGGGTCAGAGAGAGAAGCAGGCTCCCTGCCGAGCAAGGAGCCCGATGTAGGACTCGATTGCAGGACGCTGGGATCATGACCTGAGCCGAAGGCAGCTGCTTAACCAACTGAGCCACCCAGGCATCCCAAAATCCTAGAATTTTTAACATTTTAACACACCTTCACCAATTAGCGGCATAAAAGGTTGTGCCAAGGCACAGTTCAATCAAAACGAGCGAGAAGGCCGGAAGTCAAAAGTCTTAAAACACTTTTTATTGATGCGTGTTTCACACTTGCGTCAGGGCCCAGAGAAATACAGACTACCTAGTTGTCATCATAGGGCCGACAGTTGCATTTCCTTCAACTGACCTTTTAAAGTCTGGCTTAAAGACTTTAAAAGATTTCACCTTTTAAAGTCTGGTTTAAAGACTTTAAAAGACTTCACTTCTTGAATGTGAAGAAGTTTCCCTGCCTCACTGGTGACAACGTGAGGTCGTCTGCTAGTTGTGGACTCGTCATGAATGGAGGACACCGAGACCCCTGAACAGAGCCTTGCATGGTGGCCTTTTGTAAGGCTAAGCCCCACTGGAAAGAGTAAAGCAATTCAAAGGCAGGCAGAAGCTCAGAAAAGCTGCATTCTGGCCTTTTCTTTCTTTTTAAAATATTTTATTTATTTATTATTTATTTATTTATTTATTTGAGATTGAGAGAGAGAGAGCACAAGCAAGGGGAGGGGCAGAGGAAGAGGGAGAAGCAGGATCCCCGCTGAGTGGGGAGCCCAATTCAGGACTCGATCCCAGACCTTGGGATCGTGACCTGAGCCAAAGGCAGACGCTTAAGTGACAGAGCCACCCCGGCGCCCCTATTCTGATCTTCTCCAGCTGAAAATTTCCATCTCAACTAAAAGGTTATGCCAAAGATTTTTAAATGGGCTTTATAAGCCCTGTGTATTTCTCACGTTTAAATGACGTTGAAGATTTCCACGGGATAGCCAAGAAAGCAGGTATCTCAATACACCAAGTATTATAAACCTTAGAAATAATTGAGTGCCCGTCTGGACCTCTTTCCTGTTGTCCTGCCCAGAGCCGTCCTCACCGTGGGTCACTCTCCCGCTGGAGGTCAAGCCACGGCATATTTACTAAGGCCTCAACAGCAAATAGAGGAATTATTTGTTTTCTCCCTAACGTCAAGATGAACCGTGAAAACAGTGAGAATCATGTATGTAAAATGGACTTAAATTTGGTTTCTATATTAGAGCAAATATAAATTCTATTCATATACCTTTTTATGCCATGGTCTTTATAGCTTTATTGAGGAATCATCGATATAAAATAAAAGTGTACAATTTGATGAATTTTAACATTTGCCTGCACTCATGAAACCACCACCATAGCCCAAATAATGAACATTTCCATCACCTCCCAAAACACCCTAGTGCCCCTTTGTGAACTTCCCTCCCACACCACCTGCCAAGGCCCCAACACAGCATCATCTACTTTCTGGCCCTATAGATTCCTACATATTTTCCAGAATTTGTAACGTAAACCAAATCATAAAGTAGTAGCCCTTTTAGTCCGAACCCAGAGTAATTACTTTGAGATTCATCCGTATAGTTACACGCGCCAGAGTTCACGCCTCTCGTTGGTATCCATTCCAGGGAGACATCACAAGCTGTTTACTCAACCAGAACGAGCACAGCTGAAGTTGGTATGAATTATCTGCACCCGATCTTGCGGGCATACGGTTCCATTTCACTCTGATGTGGAAGTTAGGAAACAAAACAAACGAACAAAGGGAAGGAAGAGACACACCAAGAAACAGGCTCTTCACTCGAGAGAACGCACTGCTGGTCACCAGAGGGGAGATGGGGGGGTGGGGGGGACAGTCCCCAGGTGATGCGGATGAAGGGGCGCTCTTGTGATGACCACCCGGTGACACACGGGTGACACACGGTGACAACACAGAAGTGTTGACTCACTGTACGGTACGCCTGGAACTAAGATAACACTGTCAGCTACGCTAGAATTACAGTGAGGCCTTTTCAACTATTTGTTTTTTGTGTTTATGTTTGGATAAAGACCCTTTCAGAGCGGCCTGTGGGCATGGAGAATCTTAGAGACGTAACCACTGACATTACGAATGGCTCAAGTGGCAAACTCTGCTCTCAGTAAAAAGACACCAACTTCTATAATGATCCAGAAGTTTCAAAACAGATTTTTTTTCCCAAGTGGCAGGACAAGGGATGAGGTTGCTTGAAGGTAAACAAATCAGAGGAAAGTATTCAGTGAGCTTAAACTCTGCATCCTTAGCCTTCCCCAAACCTTATCAACAAACAATGCTTCTCCAGCGCATGGAAAGCCCTCAGAACTCAGTGAGGACCACTGGTTCACTTTCCCTCCCTGCCTCCCCCCCCCCCCCCCCCCGTCATCCCTACCTCTCTCCTTCCCTTCTTTCACATCAAAATTATACTAAAAAGACCCATTTTACTTTGAATTTTTCACTGTCAGTGAAAATGTAATAAGGTTTGGAGCCTGTGGAGTGGTTGGTTTTTGTATGTCCGTTAATTAATTTTATTTATTAATTTGAGGGAAAGAGAGGTGGGGAAGGAGCAGTGGGAGACGGAGAGAGGGCGGAATCTTAAGCCGCTTCTGCGCTGAGCTCAGAGCCTGCCATGGGGCTCCAGTCCCAGACTCTGAGATCACTACCTGAGCTGAAAGCCAGAGCCAGATGCTGAGCTGACTGAGCCCCCCAGGTACCCCAAAGAATCTAATCTAATGATAGCTTATATTAGAAAATATCTATTTATCTTATGTATTTTCATTAATGTATACTTTTACTTAATACTTTATATTTATAATTTTCTAGATTGTAAAGCTGTTTTAAGCTATTAAATCTTTAGTTTCTGTGATCTTTGCTTTTTTAATAAAGAATATAATTTTGGCACTGCCACTTTTGTGCCAATATTACCAGTCTCAAAAACTGCACATTTGGGCTTACAGGTTGTATGCATTTCAGCTTTCGTAAACTTTGCCAAATTGTTCCCCAAGACATTAGTATCTAATTACGTCCCCCTTAGTTGTGCATAGAACCTTCGATAGCTTCACATCACGGCCAATATCTTCCATGAGTAAACTCTCATGTCTTTGCCAATCTGGTATGAAATGATATCTAATTGTGGTTTAATTTGTATTTCCCTGATTGATAGAGAAGGAAGACCTCTCTTCATGTGTTCATTGGACATTTCATCACCCTTTTTTAAAAGGTACATTAATGTTCTTCTCATACAGTAGCGTTGTGGTGATTTCTCCCCATCTGTGGACTTTCTCACTCTGTTAATAATACATTTTGATAATTGGAAGCTTTAATTTTAACAGACTGAGTTTATTAATCTTTTCTTAGGGCTCGTACTTTTGGTGATGTAAGAGCTCCTTCCTTAATTCAAGGTCATGAAGTTGTTCGCTTACACTTCCTTCTCCTGAGCTCACTGTTTTGTTTTCAACCAGAATGTGAAATAGGGATCCAATTTTATTTATTTCCACATTAAGACATTACCATCCCCATTTAACAAATAAATAGTCCATCCCTCCTCACTGATCTGCTGTGTCAGCTGTGTCATATACCAAGTTTTCAGTCAGGTATGGGTCTGTTTCTGGGCTCTCTGTGTTATCCCATTAATATCTTTTCTGCCCTGGAACTCTTCTCACTGTCTTAATTATAGCTTTATAAGATTTGAGACCCGTTGATACAGAAACACCGCCTGCCATCTGCCACACACACAGACACACAGACAGACAGACACACACACCATTCTTATTTTTCTTATTTGAAATTGACCAGATTTGGGGTGCCTGTCTGGCTCAGTTGGAAGACTATACAACTCTTGATCTCAGGGTTATGAGTTTGAGTCCTATGTTGGGCGTAGAGATCACTTACAGGTAATCTCTTAAAGAAAACTTAAAAAAAAAAATCAAGCATATTTTTGTGCAAGGGAGGGACGTGACTTGACTCACGTTTTTGGGGGCACACAACTTAAAGGCATTTATTAAACATTAGATGAAATAAGAATCAATGACAAAATACTTTATGCTAAAATCAAAGGCATATGGATTGCAAGTAGATTACAAATATTTATGCTATTTATCTGTATGGGGACGTCTTTTGAACAAGTGGGAAAAGTTAATAAAGCTCTATAAGTCAAAAAACAACTGATTCGTATGTTTGAGTAAGGGCCACCCTGGCTGTTGGATAAAGAAAAATAATTAATGACACCAGAGAGAGAGAGGAAGAAATTGCCAGAACTAAGTCCTTGAGCAGATGACGATGGGCAGCCTTCAGTGGAAGAGGGATTAGCTCCAGAGAGTGGCATGCAATGCTTGTGCGTGGTTGTGAGGGCTGAGGATCTGAGCGCCCAGGACAAAAGCTGTGGCAGCTCAGAGTCTGGGAATGCTCTTCTGATTGCTTGAATCTCTGGGAAGTCATCGGTGAAGTGAGGTATTCCGGGTTTCTGAAGAAAGGGGGCCGTGTACACTCACGGCTGAGGGAGCGGAGATGTCAGTGATTGCCTGGAGGCCTGGGGCGATTCGAACTGAAAGTGAGACCGGTCAGCACGCCAACAGAACGAGGACAGGCGAGCGAGAACAGTGGAAGGTGGTCAGGCCAGAGGACCAGAGGCTCTGGGGTCGAGGGACGGATGGGGTCAGTGAAGGGAGGAAAGGACCTGGGAGTGGGGGCCAGAGAGTGGGATGTGTGACATTCACAGCAGGAAAAGGTTGCAGGTACGGGCAACCACAAGCTCAAAGTTATAAGCAGGGCTGCGTTCAGGACGTACAACCCATGCCGTTGCCCAGAGCCAGCATTCACAGGGCTTCAATACTCTGCTATCACCATCTGGAAATTTCTAAACATTATGGGGGTGTGGGGGTTGTTTTGTTTTTTAAGTACATCCTTTTTTTTTTAGATTTTATCTATTTGAGAAAGTGAGCAAGCATGGGGGGAGGGGCAGAGGGAGAAGCAGAGCTGAGCTGATTTCTTGCTGAGCCGGGAGCCCACCATGGGGCTTGATCCCAGGACCCTGGGTTTATGACCCAAGCCAAAGGCAGATGCTTAACCGACTGGGCCACCCAGGTGCTCCCTAACCATTTGTTAGCAAGGGGCCTTCTCTTTTCATTTTGCCCTGGGCCCCACCGTCCTGGTTGTGAACACAGAGTGAGGGGTTGACGTAGGTACAGGATGAGCCCACTGGAGGAGAAAGTTCGAGGACCTGAGGACCTGCAGAGCTGAAGGGTGGTGTACGTACGGACTGCAGTTGCCAGAGATGGAGGCAGGAGTAGCTCTGAAGACAGTGACTGTGAGCTAAGAGCTGGAGCCTAGAGAAACGAGTGGCAACAAGCCAGGGCAGGAGACGCCGCAGCAGAGAGGGGTGGTAGGCAACATCACCTAATTCCGTGGAAAGTACTGGGTTTGGAGGCAGGAGGACAACAGCCCAGAAAAGCCCCAACAACAAGAAAACTGGCCTCCCCTCCAGGCCCTGCAGGGAGGGGGCTTCGGGAGAAAGAAGCAGCCTTGTAGATGGGACAGGGGAGGCTGTATCTTGGCGCAGAGCCAGTTGCTCTTAGAGCAAGAAGGTGACAGGGATGTTTAGAGAACATGACCTGCAAGACTGGACTTCCTCTAATGATGACAGCAGGGGCTGAGCGGCTGAGCGGAGCCCGGAGGTTCGAGGCACAGTGGAGGCAAGACTGCGAGCATTGGTCAGGGAGGGCCCCCTGTTACCCCTGGTGATGGGGTGAAGACCTAGGGTAAGCTGGGTCTTTTTATAAATGTTTAGTACAAATGCATGCTGAAAAACACCGTTTCTTTTACAAATTTTATAATTTTAAATAATAACTGTAACAAGGGAAATTAAAAATAAATTTCTATGTTTACCCAATGCCACTATAGCCCTATGAAGTAGATACTCATCTCACTGCTATATAATCTCTGATTGAATTTTCTTTTCCCCTAAACATTCCAAAATAAAGACATGTAGGTATCACAAGTTCAATAAATCCATTTCTTTGTCAAGCACTGTTGCAACGTGGCTTGTTTTTTTTTTTTTTTTTTAATTTCATTTTAAATGCTTTGCAAAGAAAAAGATCATATTTGGGGCACCTGGGCAGCTCAGTCAGTTAAGCATCTGCTTTCAACTTGGGTCATGATCCCCGGGTCCTAGGATCGAGCCCCACTTTAGGCTCCCTGCTCAGGGGCAAGCCTGCTTCTCCCTCTGCCTGCTGCACTCCCTGCTTGTGCTCTCTCTCTCTCTCTCTCTCTCTCTCTCAAATAAATAAATAAATAAAATGATATTTGAGCAATGTCTGTCTTTAGAACTTGAAGTAAATGGCTTTTGGACTGGTTAATAATAGAAGCTCCGTTGGTTTTAGTCTTCCATACTCCTCTGGTGCAGATTTTCTTAGTTGATAAGACAAGGATGTAACTAAAAATGAAGTCATTTAAGAATTAAACACATGATAGTTGGGTTTCAAAAAACTATGTGATCAGCCAAATGCAATGTGTGGACCTCGCTTGGATCTCTATTGGAATGATATCACTGTGGAAAGAAGTTTCTGAGGCCTCTTCCATGTGGATAAGGACTCATGTGAAATGTTTTGTTGTTTGCAATGTGACTTGGGGACACCCACTGGCTTATTCTGGCGTCGGGAACCCCCACAAAAAGGATGGGGGTTTGAAGTCAATTGTCAAAGCCTCCAGGCAACAAGTGATCAAATCTTCTGTACCTAAAAGCTCTAAGTTGTTTCTAAATTTCCAATTCAGACTAATGATTCTTTGGTATAGATGCAAGCCCTGGGGAGGGGGGTGCGTGGGGAGTCATGGGCGGATCATTAGGTAATCTGAGCCTCATGTTAGTGTCTTTTCTTTTTTTACACTTCAATATTTCTGGGGAATCAGAACATGTTAAACAGTTGACAGAGACATTGAATGCATGCATGTTCCTCCTGGGAAGCTATTGTTAAATTGATCCCTTACAACTAATGGCGTCTTGGAATTGGAGAAATATGGTAATGTATGTATGCTGTGTTGTGCTTTGGAACTTGCTAGATTGGGTCTATTATCTAGATTCTGGTTAGATTACTTAACCAGGGGTGCCAATGAAGAACAAGAACACAATATATCATTTCCTTGGGCAAAATTCGCAACATTCTCTGTTTTAATTAACACTAACCGGCTCCATCAAGTTCAAGGTCATGTCATTTAGTAAGCAATACAGGAATGGTTCAATGGTGTTTTTATGTTGTATCAACTTAGAGCTGAGTGAAAAAAACTAGAGAGAATACCAAGACCATGGAAATAGTAAATTCTCTCTCCAAACCCTCTTTGCTACAAGCCCAGACTTCCATCATCAGAATAAAGGTCCCCGTTTCCAAGTCTTTTTCTCTTTCAAATTCCCACAGATGAGAATGCCTGAAAATGATCAGTTGCTTTGGGGGACCCAAGAGTGCCAAAAGCATTGCACGGAAAATAGAGTTGTAGGTAGAGGTGACCTGGTTTTGCATATGAGAACATGACAATTCACACAGTCATCTTTCCACAGGTTTAAAAATTTTGTCTACACATATCGAATCTTCAAAGACGGACGTGGGTTTTACAATATACAGGTAAGAACATACGAGAACTCTTCTAACAGCAGTTATGAAAGATTGGGGGAGAACCTGAGATCATCTCTAGAACCTGAGACGTGGCCATGGAGAGGCATTGTAAAAAGGGAAGCAACATAGAGTTGAGTCAGATCTGTAGTAAACTTTGTCTTTCTCTGAGGGAAATGGGCAGAATTTTTGACTATTCAAGACTATTATGCAGATGTGTAGACCCTGGATTTCCCAGGGGTCAAATGCACCAACCTGGACTAAAGGAGAGGCCACTCCAGTGAGCGGATGACAGAGGGACCAGGGCAGGCTGGAACGGGAAGGTGAGGAGGAGTCTGAGCGCGGAGAAGACGAGCGAGCTCCACGGGCTATGAAAACGCATAGGGAAGCATCAGTCCATGGGCAGCCTTAGGGGTTTCTTTAATTTTTCTGGTTTATTGAGAATTAAGCAGAAAACACTTTCTGTTTTGAAATGATATCTCTGGCTTAGGAAGTAGAATATAATAAGATTACCTGAGTCTTTACTAACGGTGGATCCTGAAATAATATTTTTGAAACACTTGGAGATGAGGTTAACCAGACTTTTCACTGCCGGATTTCTCTGAATCTTCAATATACTAACGTTTGTTGTCAAATCGAAAAGAAATTAGAATATACCATGATCCCCAAACACAAAGAACGCACACACACACACATATAAGTATATCTACATGTCGGTGTGTGTGTAATTTTTCTTTTCTTACGAAAGACATTATTGAGGCAACTGACAAAATTTGAATAAGGTCTGTAGATTAGCATGTAGAACTACATCAAGATTAATTTCCTCATTTTAATCACTCTAGTGTGGATATGGAATGTTCTTGCTTTTTGGGAAATACTGACATCTTCAGGGTTAAAGACTTATCATGTCCACACTTAATCTCAAAATATTTTTTAAAAAGAATATGTCTATGCACCCCTATATTTGTACATGTATGCACGTGTACATTTAAAAAAAGAAAATGAAAAGCAAATATGTACAATATAAACGTTAACATTTGGAGTGTGAGGGGTGCCTGGGTGGCTCAGTCGGTTAAGTGTCTGCCTTCGGCTCAGGAGGTCATGATCTCAGAGTCCTGGGATCGAGCCTGCCCCTTCTCCTGCTTGTGCTCTCTCTGTCCAAAAAAAAAAAAAAAAAAAAAAAAAAAATTAATAAAATAAAAAAAATTTTTTAAAAATTGGGGGTGTGGGTGAAGGATATGTATAAAATTTTTTTAAGTATTTTTTCAACTTCAAGTCTGAAACTATTTCAACATAAAATGTTTTCTAAAAAGCAACGTATAAACTCTTTCTTTTGTCGTGCATGCTTTGGGAAATTGTGATGATTCCTTAATACACCGTTTTGTCTCTTGTTGGACAAAATGGAGAGGCATAGGAATCAGCTATCACTCGGACACGGGGCATTGCTTGGAGGGGTAGCAGTGCACTTGGAACCAGTCCTGAGGGTTGAAGTGATGACCTTATATGGAACCTCCCTGCAGCCGACTTCAGTGTCACCAGCGTGTCTGATGGAGGTTAACCACACCACCTGTCCGAGAACCTTCTGGCTTCCACCCCTCTCTACAGACTGACATGGAGCTGTATGAGAACCCCCGTGATCATTGAGAAAACCAGGCACGCAACTGACATCCGCTCCCAGAGGGCGGCCATCCACAGGACAGCTCTAAGAACTGTCCCAGACACACTTACCAAGGGTGGGGGCTCGCTCAGTACTGCAGACCCAGGTGGGTTCCCTTGATGAATCCAGTAGCTCCAGTCGGGGCCGGGCTCCAAAACAAAGGTTTCTGTGTATTTCTATTGGTGTGAACTCTTAAGCAGGAACTGCCCACTGCTGGTTTTCAGTCTGCAAGCCCAGAGGCAGCCCTGCTCTGAGGGCTCAGACCGCTGCTGGGAGAAGTGTCACGTTGCACACACAGAGGACGGTGACAAGCGATCTCCTCCTTGTATCTTGGCAGACTGTGGAAGGTGCTCCCCAGATGCTCTTTTCAAACCTAAAGGAATTGATTTCCACCTTTGAGAAACCAAATCAAGGGCTGGTGGTTCAACTTAGACATCCGATAAAGCAAGCCAGCTCCCGCCCGCGATGGAGAAGGTCACAGATACAGTTGGATAGTATTTACGGTAAAAACTCTGACATGGGGGTTGATAGTATTTATGGTGAAAACTCTGGCATGGGGTCAGTTCCATTTCTTCCACTGGCCGACTTTGTAGAATTTATGCAGATATACACCATGTTCTGTTGTTTTATCTCTAAAAGCTTCACCCACCACGAAGCAATGTCGATCTTGTTGGGGAGCAGTGTCTTTGAGCCCGGCAGGTGGCCAAAGCACGCAGCATTCTGCTTGGCTAGTCAGGAGAGTGAGAGTGGTCCCCAGGGCATTCTGGGAGAGCTGACCTCAAGCTCATCCTGTGACCCTGAGTGACCCACAGGCTTGGGAACAGATGGACAAGCCGGCAAATTTTTCCAACGAGAACATTGCTTCGCTGCCCTCCCCAAGGCTCATACGGTTACGTTTTGCTCAATATTTGCTGAGCATTCATTTATTTAGTATTAGGGGACAAATTATTTCAGATATATCCCTAACGGAATTAAGCCATGGAGGAAAATGAGAGATGGCCAGTAAATCAGAGGGCAGAGAATCCACGCGGAGGCCCCTCAAACTGTATCACTAGCAGCCACAATTGCTTACCTGCACCCCTTACCTGCCCTCAGAAAACCATCTCTAGTATCTGTAGTTACAACGTGGTTTAAATCGAACACAGGTTTCCTAAGACATTTACGGTTTACTCGGGTTTTCCCATGGTGGCGTGAATGGTCTGATTCCAAAGCAAAGGGATTTCAGTTGTCCCTGGGGGTGGGGGGACACACTAGCTAGGGAGAAGGGCGAAGGGCAGAGTTCCAGGAAGCCTGCAATCACCCCACACTCTACTCCGTCTGCTTAAGTCACTCCACGGACCGTCAGCAAGCTTCTCACCTCCCAGCAAAACTGAGCGTGGGTTTTTAGTGATGGAAATAACAACCCCTCCTTTGCCGCTCAGCCTCCTGCCGCCCCCAAGGACTGCACCCCCACATACACACAAGGTCACTTCCTATAGATTTAGCTACAGGTGCAATCCCATGGCCATGTTCCACCAAAACTTACAGGAACAAAAGCACAGAGGGGGCAGCAACATCATGCGCCCCAGCCCTTAGGAACACCCGGATGAGCTGCCGAGGCTGGTGGGGGCAGTGCTCGTACCTGTCCAGCAATGATAAATGAGCCACGAATGCCAAGAGGAGAGTACTTTTAAGTTCTTTCCTAAGAACTGGGCGGGAGTCTTACCACCCTGGCTGCCCATGCTTGATTAGCCCTGGTAGGTAAAGGGGAGACATCCTCTCCTCAGCTCGCTGGCTTCTTCCCCTTCCCTTGGCGTCCTTAGAATAAGCTTCAGCTGTTCTCTCTCAGAGGGAGACACAGGTTTCCTGCAGGTGAGTGGGGGCAACTGCAGCGGATCTGGATGCCTAAACTTACCGAGAGACCCCCTATTTTGCCAGGAAAACTCCCTGCAATACATCTGCCCCTGAAGATGTCACTTTGATGTGGCAACGAGTCATCCTGTGCCGGGGGAAGAGGGCTTCTTTCCCTTGAGTGAGGTTGGTCCGTGTGACTCCTAGGTGGTGAACCTCATGGCTGGTCTTCTGCTTTTCCCCCCAGAGAACAGTAACAGCGACTATGTGGAGGTCTTGCCTTGAAGACAAGGAGACTGAGCAAAGCAATTAGAGAAGAGATGGGGTGACAGCTCTCATCGGCAACCCTACTTCTCCTGCAGGTGTAGATCTGGAAGACTGAGCTCTAGGGGACAATTCAGACTCTCCTGGTCTGGGTGACTGAGGACAGTCTGTCTACCAGCCTCAGAGAAATCGGTCCCCACGTCCCAGCCTCGTATGCATACACCATGAGCAGCTTTGAAACTCCTTCCCTCCCCTCACGCTTCTTGCTTGGAATAGGACAGCCTGAACCTATTCTCCTTAACTTATTAGAGATGACATGACATCATGGTTGACACCCTCCTGCAAACCAGGCACAAAAGAGAGTACAATTGGCCATGCATTAGGAGCCTGAGTCCCAGTCCTGTGGCTATGTGACTTTGAAGAAAACTCTAGCCCTGTCTGGGGTCTCCACTTCTTCATGTGGAAAACAAATTCATGTTCCTACCTCTCTGCAGAGCCTGGATGTGTTGGGTGGAGTGGAGGGGTCCTGGGGTCATGGAGGTGGACACGGGAAGGGTTAAGAGCTCTGAGTCCCAGCCTCCCAGACAGCCAACATGGTCTCTGCTCCTGCCTGTCCTGTCGGTCATGGAGGGGCACTGACCTCCCAACTGCCCTTCTCCCCTGCCATTCTAGCTCTTCTCCTTCTCCTAATCTTGATTTTCCTGCCAGACATGTGCACAGAGACACTTCCTCCCTGGTTTTGTCCAGTTTCATTTGTGCACCAACCACTGGAGCAGCATGGATATAATTCAGTACCGCAGTGATATCTGTGGGGATTTAAAAGATATTCTCCTTTGTGTGGTTCCTGTTCCCAACTAGTTTTAAGTGCCAACAAAACCCAGTGGGGACTCCCTTGTATTCCCCAGCATGGAAACTTGTGCTGTGTAGAGCTGTGCCCGTTTACAGGATTTTGACTGAAAACACAGTCCCAAAGGACTTGTTGAATTTGTTCTAAGTCCTTCGCATTTTTCTTCTAGTTAAAAATTTTAACGAAGAGCTGATTAATGTGGAATGTTCCAGATTCTATGCCCATTCTTTGACCCATCTTCAAACTATGGTGATTCATTTTACCCTACTGGACTTATCTACCAAAATTATTAAAGAGAGGAACTCTAGATTTCCAGACAACATGAACAGACATTGTGGTTGGCGTCCCAAAGTGGGAGCCATCTTGATTTCTTGGGCCACAGAAATCCATAGCTGCTACCAAGCAGGAAGAAGTGAAATGCAGCCACCATATTCAGAGAGCCCAAGGGAGGCAAATCCTTCTAGTTGTTTCAGTAAGGGAGACTGGAAGCAAGCTTGCTCCCCAGGGTTGGGTCCCCGGTCTTTGATTCCATATCCGTGGTACAAAGAAGCATGTTCAGTCTCCAGAGTCCACAGGAATCTTTGGGACAGGAAATATATTCAGTGCCAATGAAAATATATTTATTTCTTGGACAGATGACTGAATAAATCAATATATAAAATGTAGGCTCTCATTCTGGATAACAGAGATCTATATGAGCTTTAAATATTTCAAAATCCAGTAGAACAAGACTCTTAGTTCAAGACCTTTCAGTCATAACCCTGACAAAAGTGGTTTCCTTTTTCTGAGCTCCCATGATAGTGCCTTACGAGATGCCTGGTCCCCAGCGGGACTTCAGCACACTTCTCAGACGAACAAGGCACATGCAGTAGCTGAAGTTGATGTCATGTGGTAAATCACTGAGACTTTTTAGGAGACCCTGAACAGGTTGCAGGAAGAACAGCTGAAAAATCTGGGCACGTGGGACTGGAAGAGGGAAGACGTGACAAACCACAACAGCAGGTGCGTTGAGCATCTGGGGCGCTCTTCTGTGACAGAAGGTACGGTACCAGGCGGCAGAACTCACACCAGTGGCTGGGTGTTTAGGGGAGGGTGACGTTGGCCATGCATCAGAAGGAACTCTGAGCCCACGAGAGCCTTTTCCCATGAATAGCCTACCCTCTGTTGTAGTCTAGTGGAGGGTGATCTTTTCCAAGAATACGGGAGAGATGCAGAAATCAGACTGCCTGCCTGCTAAGTACCTTCCAATTTAGGGACCACTGGATCCTACCGCCATCTTTCCACAATTGCGGTGGGAATGTCTCCCCTGTCTTTCTTCTAGACTCAAGTATGGAGAATTGAGTTAGTCAGTTTCCTTAGTTTTTAACTCATTATCACCATCAATCCATACAAGACCTTTCTTCTGTTTTGTTTCATCTTTATTCACTTTGTCCCTAATTCTCATTCCAACGCTCACACCCTCCCCCATAGGAAGCAGCTCAATAGTGTTTGATATATGCCCTTGACATGTATGTATACCCTCGTAGAATGTACAGCATTGGTTGTAAATATGTATCTTCTATATTTACATGCACAATATTCTCTTGTTCCCATTGTGTTACTAGTTTTTTCACTCAATACCATGTTTGGCCCTCATCTATATTGTTGAGTGTAATCGAGTATCTTAAAGGATGCATGGTATAGTCCATAGTGTCCTTCCACCACAGCTCCAGTGTCCTTTCCTGATGAGATAAACACTGGGGTTGGTTCCAGAAACAATACTATGAGGAGCAAATGTGAATGAGTCTCCCTACAGAAATATAAGAGAATTTCTCTGAGCCATATGGTCATACAGTGTGTTCATGTTTAATTATGCCGTCACCAAACCCATCAAGTGCTTTTTGACTCTTGTTTAAGAAACCCTTCCCCACTCCAAGATCCTGAAGAAAAAAAAAAAAGTTTACATTTTCATTTACTGGCTTTTATACATTTACCCTCTGCAGTTAAGGTTTTAGTGCTGGCAAGGGCTTCTGTATTTTTTTCACGGACACATTCCCAGGAATGAGAAAAGCCCTTCACACATAGTGGTGTTCCATAAGTGCTTCTTGAATGAGGGTTGAATCCAGGGTCAACCTTTGTGTATGGTAAGAGGTATTTCCAACTTTGTATTTTTCCATACATATTAAAGTCGTTTTCCCACTTCACCCCTGCTTCATAAATAATTTCTCCCTCTGGTTTGTGGTTCCTCCTTTGTATCACAAGGGTTTGAATCCTTTGACTTTACAGCATCTTATTGTCTTGGAGGACAGGTGCCTTCTCTCATTTTTCAAACCGAGTTATTTGTGGGCCTTGCTTCCTCCATACACGTTTTAGTATAAATACATTACATTTGCTCAAAACATCTTGATGGGATTGAGTGAATTTGTAATCAGGGAAAACAACATTCTTGTGATGTTTTCCCACATAAACATGCTACGGCAGTTTATTCAGGTGATCTTTTTTGTTCTTTAAAATGGAATCACAAATTTTTACCATAGAAGTCTTGTATATTCTGCTAGATGAATTCTCAATTATATTTAGCTGTTATAAATTCTGCCTTCTGTTTTATTACATTTCTAGCAGGCTCTGACGGTGGCAAAAGGCTTCCTTTCTCATTAGACCCACGGGTTTACCTGTTGATCCTATTGTAAATGGAATTGTAAATTCTATGTAAATGACTTTGTCAGCTGTAAATCATACCACTTTGTTCTTTCTCAACACTTACCCATCTATTTCCCATGTTTACTTGATTTCTAGGACCCCCAGTGTATATTAAACAGTAGTCATAAAAGTGGGTCCCAGTACTGAATGGAATGTATGGAAACTTTCTCCATTTCAGCACCATGTCTGCTGTCGCCTTTAAGATGACTTAGTTTTTATCAGAAATGTTTTGGCGCACCTGGCTGGCTCAGTCAGAAGACCACGTGACTCGTGATCTTGGGGCCATGAGTTTGAGCCCCACATTGGGTATAGAGATTATGTACATAAACTTAAGAAGAAACTTAAAATGCCTTGAAATTGATTAAGTGATTTGTTTCTGCAACTACTGAAATAGTCACATTCATTTTATCTTCTTCCGTCCTAGAAGGGAATCGCATTAATAAACTTGCTGTTATTTTACCACTTTTCCTTGTTTCACTTGCTCATGCTGCATTATTTTCAATAAACTGATGGATTTAGTAAGTTAATACTTTATTTAAGACTTTCACATTAAAGCTCATAAACCAAGCAGAACTATAATTTACTGAAGCATGGCTATCCTAGTCATATAAAGAAAATGAAGCCGGCTTTCTCCTTTTTCTCGTTTCTGCTACAACTTTGTGAGGTAAGAATGATCTCATGCTTGAAAATTTATCAGTACTTTTTACAAAAGTGAGTTTGCAGCTCTGGTGAAGAGAGGAGGGCACCTCTTACTACCATTTAAATATTTTCAAGCTTAGTGCTTCATTCAATTATTTTTGCCAGTGTTGGCATTCTTTGCTCTCCCAGGAATTTACCCATTTTATCTACACTTTTGCAGTTATTGGCCTATAGCTCATAATATTATTTTTAAAACTCTATTTTGACTGTAGTCACACCTCCTTCTTCACTCTTCTGCCTTCCTTTTTTATTAATTTTATCCAGTCTTGTCAGAGCCAGCTATGAACTTTGTTAATCTTGTTTTTAGACCGCTATTCTTGATTTCAATGATTTTTAATACCTTTTTTTTTTTAGTTTATCTGGCTTATTTTCACATTTTTTATTATATATTTTATTATAATAAAATATTATATTATATATTATTTTTTGTGTATGTATAAACACAAAAGCCATGACTTTAGCTCATGGTACTATTTCAGTGGTATCCCACAAATTTTTATGGCTGTTCAGGTCAACGTATTTTTAATTTATAGAAGAACATCCTCTGCAATCTCGGGATGATTCAGTAATTTGTGTTGTTTTTAAACATATATTTCAGCTTTTATTTTTGTGTCGATTCCAAACCGTAGAGCGTTATAATTAGAAGACATGGTTTGACATGACTTCTGAGGCTTTCTTGGTGGACATCCTGTGAATATTTCATTTGAGAATTGTTCTATTCATTTTAAAGTTCATTCTCAAGGCCCACCCCATGTATTTAAGACTAAAAATCATGTAAAAAATATTTTTATAGATTTTTCACCTATATGACCTATCACAGAGAAATAAGTGTCTCGTTTTAACACAGGATATAACAGAGTTTCGCTTTCTAGTTACCATAGTTGATGTACAGACTTGTCCCCGTAGCTCTGCCATTCCTGTTTTAACAATGTTAATGTTATACTTTTAGGTACATATCTTTTTATGATTATGATCATCTTAATCTATTTCTTTTATGTGAAGTTCTTCTCTCTCTCTCCTTTTTGTATTTTCTCTTTAAGTTTTAACTTTTCTGGACTTCTGGAAATTTTCATTTCCTGTCCTCCCCAACCCCCCCAATCTATTTTCTCTCTGCTACTGAAATTCTTCGGACGGGTCATCTCTTTTCTTTTCTTCCCCACATACTATTCGTTGACCTTAGGACATGATCTTAGGAATATGACAAAGCTGCTTTTTGCAAAAATTCTTACCAGAAACTGCAATGCCTAAAGTAAGCCACGAGAGGTCAGACAATAACCAAGAAAACAAATGTGTGCGTGTGTGTGTGTGTGTGTGTGTGTGTGTGTGTGTGTAAACGACACCACCACCACAGTGAGGAACCCTGGTAGCTCTTCCAACCTGAACCATTCCTTGGAATAATACCTCACATTTGAATGTTTAATTTCCAGCCTCGATAACAGGATTAGTGTATAAGCCAGACTTCTCCTTCAGTTTGCAATTTGAAAGGCAGTCGAAGTTGGACTGCCACCCCTGCTTGGGGCTGAAATTCCTGCAAATCCAAGAGCAGATTTCTACCCCAAACCCTTGTGAACGAACACTTTCAAGAGGCAGCAGGTCTGCTCTGTCGCTTCCTGGTAGAGTGACTTTGGGCGAGTTGCTGAAACTCGATTAGCCTCTGGTCAGCCTCCCCTGGAAAATGGGGTAACAGGTCTCACCGCACAGGGCACGGTGGGGAGCTGGAGACCATGCCAGTACAGGAGAACTTGGAAAAAAATGCAGCTTTTGGTCTTTCCTCTTCTGTAAAATGAGTGAGTTCAGTGAATGGGTCTCTCAGCTCTTATCCTGCACGAATCTTCGGTGTTTAGTAAAATTGCCTTCATCGTTTCTGGGCCACGACCACTTTCTGAGGGTTTTTCTTAGGCTGCTGTGAGGAGACAGAGAAGAGCAGAGCAGACACCTGCCCCTCCCGTCTGGAGACCCAGGCCTCCAGGTCCTGCCCTGTCCTTTATGTGTCTTTAAGATTCAGGCTCTGCTTTGTCACTGCCTCAACCTCAGTGTCCCCATCTACAAAATGGGCTGAAATAACTGTGTCACAGGATGTGAGCTTTAATGCGATCGCACGTAAAAATACCTCAGAAGGCAGTAAGAGACCGACTATATCCAAAAAATGGGCTTCTCGGGACTTCCTTCACAGGCTGACTGAGAAAGACAAATGAGGTAATGAAGGTAAACAGATTAGCACAAATTCCTGCAATACACAGGAGCTTTAGAAGTATAATAATAAAGCACCAACTAAGCACCCGGATGGGTGGGTTAAGCCTCAGTGGTTAAGTGGGTTAAGTCAGTGGGTTCAGTGGGTTAAGCCTCTGCCTTCGGCTCAGGTCACCATCCTGGGATCATGGGTCTGGGGACCCGGCATCGGGCTCCCTGCTCAGTGGGGAACCTGTTTCTCCCTCTGCCTGACACTCCCCCTGCTTGTGCTCTCTCTAATAAATAAATAGAATCTTTATAAAAAGAATAAAGCACCAATTAATAGCAGAGCCCCAAGTAATAGAATGTGGAAGTCCAGTATTGGATCGTGTTGGAGAAGCAGCAGCCGGAGGTGGGTGGGGAGCCTGGCGTTGAAGAGAGACCCTTCCTACCTGAGGCGGGACATGACATGAGTGCCGGCTTCTGCTGGCTCCGGGGCGAGGGGGCACCCACCTGTCCAGGGAACTGAATTAATGGAGGCTCCGGCGGGAGATAAAGGACCTACGCCCCGGCCCATTAATCATTCTCCATCCTCTGAAGTCTGAGATCGGGTGCAGAGACCGCGGGCGGGCAGAGGCCCCGAGGAAGGGGCTGGTCTGCTCCAGACCTCAGTGAAAACCCTGTCTGGTCTGTTCCACACCATTTAGCACCTGACTGTGTCTATGGGACATATTTATAAAATTTCCCAAAATAAAGAAGTTCTTGGACTTCAGTTCACAGCACATCTTTACTAGCTCCTGAGCTGGGCCAGACCCTGTGCTGCGGGCTGAGGCCTTGGAGATGAACAGGGCACGCCCCCCTCCCCCACCCCCAGGGCTCAGGGCCTGGGGGACAGACCAGGAGGCAGCTGGTTTCCACATCACGTCACAAGCGCCAGGATGAAGACCGCATGGCCGGGGGGTGGCATCTGGGAAGGGCCCCCGGAGGAAGGGAGGCCTGAGCTGGAATGGGAAGGATTAATTAAGGACAGCCTGGCAAGGTCCGAGGAGAGAGAAAGGCAGGCAGAAGGACAGTCTTGAGCACAAGCACGTAGGGGGCATGTCCTGAGGCACAGCGGCCATAGCAGGAGAGGAAGCCGGTGGGCTGGGCGTGCTCTGGAGAGCAGAGAGCCCGTCTCACACCTCTTGCCGCCGTTCACGTTCACGCTGTTCACGGAAGGCCTCCGCCTCCTCACGGTGTACATCACCCACAGCCCCCCTGGGTGACAAGCAAGGTCTTGGGGTGAGGCATGGGCGGGGCTGCCAACCCCGCCTATTACGGGGAGGGGGTGTCACTTCCCAGACGGCCTCCGCCCCCGTCCGGAAGACCAGCTCCCCAAGAATGTCCTTCCTTGCCCTGGGCTATCGAACACTCTCCGGGTCTGCCGCAAAGGCTGTCTTTGCGGTTCTGGGCAGAGAGAACCCAGGACTTCAGGAGAGCAAGGAGGGCGGCCAGGAACGGAATTTACCGGCTCCCCGGAGAAGGCCCGAATGGTAGTACGAGATGAGTGATCCAGACTCGCTCCGAGTGCTTCCGTCCAGCGCCTGGCTCTGTCCCCCGGGCGCTCGGGATGCAGACGGAGCTCAGATGCTGGCTGAAGCGGGGAGCCGCTCACAGCACCCACAGGGCTCATGTCCCCCCATCTCCCAGGTCTAGGCTGCTCCTCCACAGGTCTCCCGGTGACCTGGACCACCCTGAACCAGGCCCACGGAGCCACAGGCCTAGAGTTAGCCCTAGAAGCCGGCCGGACACTCCCCGGGGCCTAACCACCAGGCTGACAGGAGTTGGGGAACCCATGGGAACCCAGAGAGAATAAGGTGGTAAACTTGGACGGTGCCTTAAGGAAGAGGCTAGCAAACGGCCCGACCATGGCTAACTAGTTAAATGGTAAAAACAAAACCAGACCAGTGCGGTTTGTTGGGGGTGGAGTTGCTTTTCCATTTTGGTTCTTTTTCCCCCTTTCTGGCTGTTTCCAAGGAGAAAATGCTGGCTGTGCTTCCCGGTCTGCAACAGACACACTCCGCAGGCACCTCCCTTGAGAGAGAAAGCAGCCCGCTGCGCCCCAGGGCGTCTTTCAACGCTCCCTCAAGCTGGCTTCCGGGGCCGTGTGGGCAACAACCAGGGGATTTGTCCCGCGGGACAGGACCAGCCCGGGCTCCCTCCACTCGGACCATTTATCATGGTAGCAGCTGGAGATAAGCTGGACACAAAGAGGATTTGTGTCCCAGGAGGGACGAGCCCTAGATACCCAACACGGAGGAATTTTCTCATTAGTCCGTGCCGGGGACTCTGGGCTCTCACGACGTGTCCCAGCGCGAGGGCAAGCGGGGAGGAGGGCATGGTGGAGGGGCAAAGCGCTCAGAGATGCTCTCCCTGAACAACCTAAATTAAAGTTTCCCGAGTGCATTACCGTGGGAGAGATGGAAATGCGAAAGGCCATCTGCACGTCGGACACTGTCTTGGGGGGGTGGGCGGGGAGTCATCTCCCAGGGCTGAATTTCTTTGTGCAGACTTAATTACTTGTTCCTGCTCCCAGGGGAGCCCAGCAGGGACTTTGCGTGGGGGCACCCCACATGCTGCTGGCAGAGTGAAGCCCAGGGGACCACGGGGGACCGAATCTCAAAGATAAACCATTGCCGAGTCATCTGCGGCCGCCAGCTGGACAGGACACGGAGTCCAACCACAGAGCATTCTAGAGCACTCCCAGGATTCGCTGACCTGAAAGGAATTCCAAAGCCTGAGAGCAAACTGAACCAGGAGGCAATCTCAGAGCTGGGAGCGGAGTCTGGGGAGCCGTCCCGGATTCTCGGGTTCCATTAATTCCAAATACCAGCTGGGCTCCCGGCAGCCCGTGCACGGCCCTCAGGAATGAAGTGGGTTTCTTGATGACCTCTGCTTTGTTGGTTTTCTTCAGCAGTTACTGGAAGGTTGAGCTCAGAGGGAAGGACACGACCAGCTGAAATTCACTGCCCCCCTTCGATGCTTCTGCCGCGTTTTGGTACCCTGCTAACATAGCCTGTCCCAGGAGTGCGGGTTCTGCGGTGTCCTCACCCCTTCCTGAAATGGAGAGAATGAGGTAGCCCTTTCCCACTAGGTTACCGCTGCGCACCAGACAGCACTGGGCTCCTGGAGGGGCTCGGATATGTTTTATGAACAAATCCATCTTTGCACCCAGCTTTCTAGACCATCAGCTCAGCCTGGAGCACGGCATGAAGAGTGACAGGCACAGCCGTTTCTACACTTGCAAAAAACCGTTTTGCTACAATTTCCCCTCTTTGATCTTCGCCCCAAATACCTACTTTGCATCACAGTGGAAAAGAAAGGCATGGGAAAGGTGTATTTCACACCTGAATGCCCGCAGAAGCCCATCCGGGGAGCTGTCAGTCAGAGATGTTACCTGGGGAATAGTTGCTAGGGCTTGGACCTAGAGAAAAGTTGCTATTGTGATTTCAATGCTCCCCTCACTGGGACCATTCACCATTCGGGGAATGGGTGGGGTTGGGGTCTGTGTTTCTGCCGCTTTTCCAGAACAATGCGACGTGCCCCGCAGGGTGAAAGCAAGCAGCGAGGCCTTAGGGACCATTGTCTTCTTCATCCTCTGAGACACTGAGTGGAACTCAATGCAGAAAAGGCTGGGGGCCTCCTGCCCGAAGCGTTTCGGATGTGGAGCCTGGGACCCCACGTGCTGAGCTGTAGAACCCACCCTTCTCACCCAGCAAAGGACAAAAAAGGTGTATGGCCACTGTGAACAGAAGAAAGACCCCTTTTCCTGCCTCACTCCCATCCATTCTCCATTTCCTGCCTTTTCAGGCAGTTAGAGGCCCGGCCCTCTCTCCGCTGTGTGAGGCCCCCGGGTCCCAGGGCCCGACACTGGCCTCGGAGCAGCAAGACTCCCGCCAGTAATCGAGCGTCAAGGTTGCTCCAGGGTGGGGAGGTACCTCAGCCAGCAGCTCTGGTACCTCTGCAGGAGGTCCGTGTGCACAGGCACAGCCCTGTCCCCTCCTCCGGGGAAGAGGGCTGTGCCCCAGGTAAGTCATGGCCTAGAGGACAATCCAGGGGTCCAATTGCCTCCGTCATGTCACCCCTCCAACAGCCACATGATGGTCAGGTTGGAAGAGGGATGCTTAGTGGCCAGCCAGTTAGGGGGACTCATGGAGGGGGAAACCTGAGATCACTTCCCCCGAGGGCCTCTGGTGGGAGGTCAGCAGACAGTGCCCACCAGCCTCAGGGTTCAACCTCTGTCTCAGCAGCCGGGGCTCCTAACCCAAAAGGCCAGTGCTCGCCCGCCAACAAGCCAGCCTTGAGAAAACCGACCACTTCCCCTCAGTCCAGAGAAACCAAAGCCAACGGACGAAACCAAACCAGATCGTTTTATTCTGCACTTTCCTTCTACCAGAACACTACTAAAAATATAAATATAAAATCTCTAGAAAATACTCAGATCTGTAAAGTTCCTCTCCCAGAGTGGGGCCAAGCTCTTTGTTCTTTCAAAGCCGATGGGCCTAGCTATGCCCATTAGTCTTCATATCGTCCACATACGTCACACAGACACCTCTCTCTCTGTGCAGGGGAGAGCGCCACTCTCCTGCCAGGTTCTGGAAGCTCACCTGTGATTTATCAGGGGAAGGCTAGGCGCCGACTAGGAGTACAGTGGGGCTGGGGATGGGTACCAGGGAGGGAATACACTGTGCCCCCACCTCCCTTATGCAGGCTCAGAAGATAGGTTGTTTCTCATTATCCTGCCCTTGCGTCGACCAGGCCACCCAAGTGGCCCATAGTGAGAAGCTGGACTCACTATGAGGGTGTGTTTGGCGGGGCGTGGGGGGGACACTGTGACGACAGTGAGGTCAGGCTGTTGAGACAGACACAGGAAGCTGCTCAGAGCCCAGGCCATCAGGAGGACTAGAAGTTGTCACTGCTGCCGCCTGGGGGCAGCACTCAGCCCCTAGCACCAGGCATTACCGGCCGCATCTAGGCTGGGACTTCAGGCTTGAGCCCCCCCTCCCCCACATGGCAGCTTCACCGCCTCCCCACCCCCGGTGGGAGGTCGATGGCCTGGGTGGAGATCACAGAGACGCCAACGATGGGAGCAGGGTCCCGCCGGTCCTCGTTGGGCACCAGACACGAGTCTGAGGAACTCCAGCGTTAGGCTGGCAATGGTCCTGGGACGTCCCAGGATCCCTGGGCTACCCTGAGTCTGAGGTGCCGGACCTCAGCAGGGGCTGGGTGTGGCATGGAGCGCAGCGTGCTTAAGCCAGCCCAGGCCCTCCAGCTCTCGGCACGTCGGGCCGCCGAGTCACTTGGCGGGGGCCACCCTGATCTCTGGGGCAGAAGCCCCAGGGGCCAAGGCTCTGCTGAGTTTCCCACCGGAAAAGCAAAAAGATCTTCTGGCATGGAAGCACCCAGCACAGTTTAGGTTCTCTGCCCGCCCCCACCCGGTCCCCAGCTCTGTGTTGTCTGCAAAACCCCAAGCTGTCCTGGGAGAACTCACAGGCTTCCAAATGCTAGTCCCGAGAACTTCTGAGTCTCGGGGTCAGAGATCATATCGTAGTGATGTTCTTGGAGGAAGGTGGCAGGATCTAGACCTTCAGTACCCGCCCTGCCCCCGGCACCCGGCCTGCAGAGCCCCTCGTGGGAAAGGGAGCTGAGGCTTTGCCAGGAGCACACGGTGCAGCCCGGCTTTCTGGGGCAACGGAAGACCGGGTGCGAGAGGGGGCAGGAGGCTCCAGAAGCAAGAACACCAGAAGGGCCGCCAGCACCCTGCTGAGCCGCCTCCAACCAGGCTCCCAGATCCTGGGTCCAGAGGAGTTTGCTTGGATGTCACAAAGGTGGGGAGGGCGGGGAGTGGGAACTGGGTGATGGGACAACATGAGCAGTGCTGGGGGGCAGGGGGAGCCGAACAATGGACAGAAAAGGGACGGCAGCAGGAGGCCCACCGGCTGCCACGGCTGGACGGGCCACGCCAGGCTTCTCTAGGCAGCCAGCCACCCTGTTCAACAAAAGGGAGGTTCTCTTCTTGCTGCAAAGGCCCCCAGGGTTGGGATCTCCCCCCGACAGGGTTTCCTGGCCACAGGAAGACAGCATGACAGGGTCCCTGGTGGGAGAGAGGAACATAAAAGTGGGTTAACCCAGGAGGGCAGGCACCGGTTAGTGCTGGATGAACCAGACATAGATCCCAAAGGCCGGGATGCAGAGAGGACCATGTGGCATCTGGGCCAGTGGAAGGCAGGGCAGAGGCTGCTTGAGGGAGACGGGAGTCACGGGCCATTTGAACACGAGCGCAAACACCTCCTGCCTGGTGAGAGGGAGCCTGTCCCAGGGCTCCTGCCACATCGCAGTCTCCTGTTTGTCACCCCAGCTCGGACACTTACCATACCCGGACCTTACCTCTGCCTCATTTCAGGCCATGGGGTGGTCCCTGAAAACTGCTCTGAGCCCCCAGCGACTGCCCTGGCCTCATCCTGTCTTCTCCACGACTTCGGCCCCAGGTTCTGTTGGGGCCAGCTGCCTGGACGCCAAGTTCCCGGGCCCTCCCCCAAAGCAGGATGGCGGCCCGCGTGGCTGCCTCTGCAGGGCCCACCTAGCCCTGTCCTCGTGCAGCAAGGGTGCCCCGGCCTCCCCTTCTGCACCTGGCGCCCACATGTGCCAGGTCGTACCCCTTTCCCCCAGGGCCTCCTCAGTGCCTGGCTCTGGGCCCCATCCCGGGGGGCTTGGTGTGTTCCCCAACTGGCCAGATGGGAAACACCCCGAGAACTGCCGGCGACCAGGCTGCCTCCGGGTCTCAGGCCTGGTGTCTCCTCTGGCCCGCACCCAAAGGCCAGATGCGAGGCAACCACCTGGGGCCTCCGTGGTCTGAGGACCGAGCGGAACGGTCCCACCCAGCCAGATTCCCTCAGCCGAGGCCGGAGAGGGGAACCAGACCGTGGAAGGAGAGGGGCAGGGGCACAGCGGGAAGTCAGGGCGGCGGGGGAGTAGAGGTACCCCAATAGCCCGGGGCTGTGGCCGGCACCCAGAGGACCTGTCCTCAGGTTTACAGAAAATGAGCCTTTGACAAGGACAACTGAGGGACTCTTGGCCCTGCACAGCCCACGCGGGGGGACCAGCTCTCTGCTGATCTCTGCACCAGGGAGCCAAGGGCACACAGAGCCGGGGTCGGGGGCTAGATGGACGAGGGGAAGGGGGTGCTTGGCAGGAAGAAGAGGCCCTACTCAAAGGAGAGCAGGTCTGGGTGCGGGCCCTCATTGTCAAGACTGGAGGTCCGTGCCCGAGGAGGGGAGCTGCCGTCCTCCAGCGGCTCGGCCAGGTCGGGGGGGCTCAGGCTGAGTTTGAGGCCGTTCCTCTCCAGGAGGCCCGGGGAGGAGGCCCTTCGGCACTCAGTCATCTTCGGCTTGGGTTCGTCTTGGCCGTCCTGGTGAATCAGGTCAGGCACGGACACGGAAACCTCTCCATTGGGCAGAGCCTCGCCCTTGTCCACCACTTCCAGGGGGGCTTCGGGTGGAGCAGTGGGAAGGGGGTCCTGGGGCTGCCCGGGAGACAGCTCTGTCCCGTACTCCAGGCTGCTCAGGACGGGCTGTGACGAAATCAGCATGTCCTGCGTCGTCTTCAGGGCCCGGGGGGTTCGCTTCCTGGTGATGGGAGGCGGAGGATCCAGCCGAGGGAATGCATCCGGCAGGGCCGACCTGGGGGGGGGGTCAATGACAACAGACCCGGGTGCTCTGAGGATGGTGAGACCCCAGCTCCCACCCTGGGTGGCTCGCCCACCCAGCAAGTGCACCCCTGCTCGGTTTGTTCTGTGGGTTGTGGCAGTTGGAGCACCGCTGGCTTTTCCCTGGTGACCCCCTGCCCTCCCCTCCGCCCCCTGCTCGGTGCTGACAGCAGCTACGTGTTGCCTTTGGGACCACCAGCGAGCTGTGTCACATCAGAGCTTTGCCATGAGCCCTATGGGGGACGTTGCCTGCTGAGGAGCATAGCCGGTGTGGAAAACAAGGCCTGGCAGGGACCTGGTGACCCCAGCAGGCTTCTCCCTCCCCTGCCCTGGTGGGTCCCAGGGACACCCACGTTCCTCCCCTACCAGCGGCAGAGCAGCGGCTTGAAGCTGTGGCTGGGTGTTAGCATCCACCCCGGGAGCCTCGGACAATGCTGGGGTTCGAATCCAGCTGTGCTGCTACTGATTCCGTAACCTCACCCCTCTGAACCTGGTTCTATGCAAGATGGAAACCATCTGGGCCGCTTCAGGGGTTAGGGGAGCGTGGGGCCTGGCGCTTGTGCACGCCTGACAGGTGCTTGCTAAACTTCAGCCATAGTGACCCCAGGGCAGCCAACAACCAGGGACAAGCCCAGCTCTGTCCTCTGCAGGGCGAGCTCATGTCCCCGGCTCAGAGCTGCTCTCTGGAGGCCCCGGGTCAGTCTGGAGCGCTGCCGGCCCCCCCACCCGCACTCACCTGGCCTCCTCGCCCGGAACCCCGCCGGCCAGCCGGGCCCCCGCAGTCCTATTAATCTCCATGGCGCCTGCACCGTCCAGACTCGAGGGCTCCTTTCTCCGCAGGAAGTCGTTGACTTTGGCCCCCACGGCTCTGCCCAGGTTCTTGAGGTGCTGACTGCTGCCCACCCAGACCCCCGACCCCGGGGCGGCCGAGCTGGGGGCCGGCAGCCGGGACAGGTGGGGGAAGGAGCAGCTGGGCTGCAGCTTCGGGGCGTGGGCGGCGTTCACGTTCTCGAACATGCCATGGTCCACTGCAAACAGAGGGGAAGAGGGCTGGGGTGAGCGGGGACGGGTCGCTCGGCCTCTTGCCCGCACACTGCACCCACAGCTGTCACTGCCCTGGGTTCTGGAAACACTCGGGGGAGAACCCGCAGAGACGCTCTCAACCCTTCTGTGTGGGTTTTCCAGATGGGACGTGGGACGAGCCCTTCCAGCTCCACCCCGTCCGGCCCATTGGTGACGAGCTCCAGCCTTAAACCTACCACTTCCCCCCAATTTATCCCTTTACCCCTGCCTCCTTGACTCCTGGCTTGACCCCTGACCTTGGGGCCAGCGAGCCCTCTGAAGAAAAAATGACGAAGAAATGAACTATGGTATTTTCTGTCACTGTGAACGCAGCTGAGCGGACGCCGGCACAGGGGCCGAAGCTGGTGGAGGCTCGCGTGGGAAGCTCCCCGCTGAAGGCCACCCGTGGGGCACATTTTCTCTGTGGGAAAACAGGCTCCCTGTCTCCTGAAGAGGAACGTGGGAGCATGGGTGGCTGCGTGCCGAGAGATGCCGGGTGGGGGCTCCGGACCGGCTCACGTCGAAGCCTTGACACCCAGGGGAGCAGGAGGAGCCTGACCGCAGCCTCACGACCAGCCAGCGAGCTGGGCCATGGGAGGAATCCTACTTATGGACACGAAGAACTGTCTTCTGGGCCTGAGGTCACAGGGCCATGACCGGAGGGGCTGAATGAGAACTCCGCGGTTCTCGCCCTCTCCACGGACTTCCCGTGGCCTGGTGTCACGGACGAGCAGCCTCACAGGCGGCCCTTCTCTCCCCAACTTCGGTCTGAAGGACTCACTCCAAGGGCGGCAGGTAGAACCACCAGGCTGTGAACAAGGCCACGTCTCCTTCACCTTCGTATCCCTAACAGCTAGCCTGGTCGGGTATACAGAAGGTGCTCAATAAATCCCTCAAACTGCCAGACCCATTCTGCAGATGGGAGAACCACAGAGGTCAAGATCATAGCTCCAAGGGTTGTCACTGGAATGAATGGTGCTTGGGGCTTTAAGCCACACCGTCCACATGCTTGTTTCAGGGTGTCCTCCCCCACCGGGAAGTCAAGCTCCGTCCTCCAAAGACAGATCCATTCTTTGGGGCCTTGGAGGCACATGTGAGGTTTCTGTCCCTACCACGTACTCTAGATACTCTGCCGATCTGGGGGAAGAGGAGGTAACACTTGAGCACAGACTCTGTTCTTGGTCTCCACCTCCAAGTGCCTACGCACGCGGAGCCTTCCCAAGAGTAAGTGAGGTTGGGGTGTGCTGCTGCTTCTGTTGAACTTGCCATCAAGTAGCTCTCCCTGCCCTGCACTGCTGAGTCCCTGGCCCGGGGGTACATCTCCCTTTACTGCGGTTTCAGCAGACATACCCCTTCTGCACCCGAGCTAGAGAAGCCCTCCTGTAAAGGTCTTTGGGCGGCAGCAGGAAGCTGCAGGGGGCAGAGCAGACAAACCCCACCCCCAGGTCTATGCGTCTGCTGCACACAGGGAAGGCACCACAGTGGGGCCCGTGCTAGGGAACTGGGGTAGAACCACCGCAGGGTCTGGGGCACAGGGCTGACCGGGTGAGGCGGCCTGGGCTCCAGGTGTGGCCACACCGCACCAGCAGGACTTCCAGCCCAGCCCCTAATGGGGTCATCAGCTCCTGTGACTCTACGAAGAGCACTATCTCGCCACACCATCACCCACTTCTGCGTGCTTTCCCTATCGTGTCCTGCATCCTGGCTTTTCTTTAATCGTAAAATCTGTGGACTTGCCGGGAAACCCTTGGCCATGAAAGCATTTGACTATTTCCCTCCAAACCAGCAAGTGTATTTGGGCCACCGTGAAACCGGGGCAAGTGTCCAAAAGAGGTTGGCTGGGGAAGGCACACCCCCCTCCCACCCCTGCCACTTCCTGACTCTGATAGATCCGAGCCGGTCTCCTTATTGGTGTCGGGTGAATGTACAGAGCAGACCTGCTCATTTCTGCGAGTGTAAGTAACCCAAACAAACCCCAAGTGACTTGGGAACTGTGAGCTCCTCTTATCTGAAAAACTTCCTAAGAAGCACAAGTAACTACAGGATCACGCCCCATTGTAGATTTCCCGCACTTTTCACTCGCTACCTTCCCAAATGTCTATGCTGAATTCTTCAGTAGTTTAAAGAAAACCTGTCCTATGTGCTCTTTGCAATTCCCTGTGTCTTTCTGGCCAACGCACCTGGTCTTGAAAACCAAGTGGGGAGCTCCTGGAGGAGACGCTGTATCCCCAGTGATTTTTTTTTTTTTTAAACTTTCTGGAGCACTCGGCACAGGGCCTGGCACAAAAGTTGGCCATTTCGTAAGTTTGGCTTAATCGAATGGGCTTTTGAGAGGAATCCTTAAAACCTGACCACATTACGGGCAGACGGTGTAGAGAAGCTGTTCCCGAGGCTTTACCATTTACAAAAGCCACTCATAGCCTCCTCTGCCGAGGTCAGCCTGGGAACAAGCAGTCTGCTCGCGGATGTGGGGCTCTGGCGGGGGCCTCCTTTGCTTCCACACCCTCGGGTGTGCCATGAGCACCTTTCCTGCTGATGGCACTAACGACCCCCACATTCCGTCCCTCCCCCCGGACTAGATGCGGGGTGGTTCAGGACGTAATGATGATGATGGAAAGAGAAATGATGATTGCCCAACCTGGTGGCCCACCCCACAATACCCCCACATGCACGAGCAGAGCCAAGCATCTGTGACGTACATCGTCCATCAGAAAGACGGTCTCTTACCTGTCCGAGAAAGGGGCTCGGAAAGCAGGTGGGAAGCAAACAAGAGAGAGACACATTTTATGTAGTGGCCGACCACTCTGGGACTGTCACCTCCTGCCCCCGGCCACCAGCAACAACATACCAGGAGGGTATAACATGCGAGAAAACCCTGGACAAGCAGGTTCCCACGAACTCTTCAATCCCTAGACCGGAAGTGTCTGGTTTTTAAAAACTCTACCAACAGGCACCGAGGCAGCTTTGCGTGTGTTCCCCAGTATTCTGAGCCCCCTTTACAGGAAGTCTGTCTGACGTTCCCAAGCTGGCAGTGGAAAGAATTCAATGACACCCCTCCTGCTCCTGCAGGATGAAATTCCAAATCTTCTGGACCCTGTGTACATCGCTCATTACTCTCCTGTCCCATTTCTGCACACAAACCACCCGGGTTTAGACCATTCCAAGCGTCTAAATGAGTAAAATAAGAGGACGCGGTGGCAGGGAGGTTTGCCTGATGCTGCAAAGTTGCTAACAGAGCGGGGTGAGAACTCACGCACACCAGCTCCCCGGACCCCAGGATCTTCCTCTGCACCACAAGGGCCAAATCAAACAGCCAATTCCCTCAAAGCTGCCCAAGTCCATGGTGTCCACTAAATTCCAACGCCTTCTAAGTCTCCAAGACAGGCTCTGTGGGAGGCAGCGAGGTCCTCCACCCTGTCCTACAACACTGAAGTCCTGCGGGCAGACACCAACAGGAAGACGACTCTGGGCTCTCACACCCGAAGCTCACACGCACACGCACGTGTGCCACGACCAGGCCATGTCTCTCCATGCAGCCCAAGCAGATGCACAGTTTGATCAAATGCACTCTCTGTACCTAGTCTGCACCTGTTGTGACGCTCTACAACGGGGCTTATCTTCAAAATGGCGGGATCACCTCTCACCCTTACCCCACCGCCCGCAGCAGGCTAGGCTGGGGGAGGACGGAAGCGAAGCGGAGAGGAGAAGCAACCTGGCCACTTGGAGTTCAGTCCCTCAGCAAACTGCTCACCAGGAGAAAATGGTGTTGAGTAAGCCACCTGCTTGTGTTGTAGTCATTTGCTAAAAACAGCACCACCGTTTAAAACACTACCTGGTCCCTATTAGGCAGCGCACGGAAGTATTTAGGCACAAAGGGCCATGATGCTTGTAACTTACCTTGGAATAGCTCAGCAAGCCACGTGTGGGGCGGAGGGAGGGGGATTGACAAAGCAAACGGGGCAAAATGTTAACAACAGGAAAACCCGGATACAGAATGCACAACAACTAGTTTTTGTTTTGCAACTTTTTGCCACTTTCAAACAATTTCCAGAGAAAATGTAAAAATTATACTCCAAACTCAGTTGCAAAAGAACAAAAACACCGGATAGCACAGGTGAGGCAGATGAAGGAGAAGCTGAGCGAGAAGCTTATTCAGAGAGGACAGAGGTCCCCAGAGTTGGGGGGCGTGAGAGCAAGGACACAAAAGGACACCAAAGATCAACAGGATGGGAGTCAACAGATTACATCGTGGTCACATCTCTGCCACAGGCTTCCTCCCCCTGGGCATTCTCAGTCGAGGCAGGCTGATGAGGGGTGAAGTCCCAAAAAGTCTTTCTAAAATTTTAGAGACTCCACCCGTCTTTGAAAGGGACAGCCTGGCCAGCAAGCGGAATCATGGGACCCTCTTGTGATGTCAACTGCACTGAGAATGTTCATCGTCTGGACAACCCAGCCAGCCTCCGGGGAGCAGATGTGTGATCTCCATACCCGACGGCAGTCCGAACATGGAGAACTTCTCACTCCTCAGCATTTCTGGACCTCGAATCTCTTCCTCAGCCCTGAGCACTTTTCCCGACATTATGTCCTCACACGCCACCAGCTTGCCAGGTAAACTCTGGTGCCACTAGGGCCACAAAAATGTGGTTTTTCTGGAAGCTTTTGAGTACTCTACCAGATCATGTCACAGGACTACGATTTAGTGAGAAAGTCAAATTACACATGGGGAGAAAATAATTTTTCAAAATGCTGCATTCATGGTAAGTAGTTCCTGATGTTTATTCATTTCTGGCAAGGGAAGGATGGGGGAACACATTTGTTGTCCAGTTTTTCTTTCCCTCTAGAATCTCAGGTCTCTGTAGGGCAGGGACTTGCTGAAGCCCTGGCTGGGACAGGCCAGAGAAGAGACAGGCTTCCCACCGCATCAGTAGGAACCTAGGAGGCAGGGTGCCTAAGGAGCACAGCAGGGAATTGAGATGGACTGTCTAAGGACCCGCTGTTCCCACTGTGGTCTGCGGGCCTCCCTGTGGGCCTCACCTGGGAGCTTGTTAGCAATGGAGGAGCTCAGGCCGCCCCCAGACCTGCTGAATAGGAACCTTCATGGGTAACAAGGCTTCCGGGTGGTTCCTGGAGAGGTGCGCCTGTTACGGCTGGAGGAGGCCAGCCAGCTCTCCTCAACAGCCATGTGCCTGTCCAGAGGACCCTTACACAGTGGCTTCCCCGACTGAGCTCTGGTTCCACTCTGGGAGTGGAGACGGGCTGGCTCTTCACCAAGTGGTAGCAGCCATCAGCGCGTTCACACGGCCAGAGTCCACCTGAACACTCCTGGGCTGTAGGTGGGAAATGCTTTCAGTTGGAGAAACCACATAGCTTTATGTACTATAGCTATGTGATCCGTGACCAGACTCCCTCCCCTGGATCCCGGAGGAAGCTCTGAGGCTGGAACACAGACAGACAGACAGACAGACACACACACACACACACACACACACACACAAACACACACACAAACCAAGCTGCAGGAAGGTCAAGAGAAAGATGGGCAGGGCAGAAAGCGGTCATCTGGTCTGTATGTAAACTTCTCCCGTGGAGAGAATCTTGCCCAGATCTCCATGAAAATGCCCCATTTGGATTTCCCCAGGATGCCACCCAGAACAATTCTGCTTATCTGGGTGCAAAAAGGGCGCTGTTTGTCTTCAGCTTTGCAATGTCATCAAGTCCCAAGGTAGAGCCTCTAGGTACGTCTTGGGGGGTTGGTCACCAAGAAGAGGACTCCCAGCCTCGCGCAGCTCACCAGAGCGTTTCTTCCCTAACCCAGACATTGCAAAGACCGCATTACCCTCCGAGGCATCCAGCCCAGCTCAGGCCCTGCCAGCCCCGTACCACAGCAGCGCGTTCCGGCTCGGGGTGCAGAACCCGGGGTTCTCTCCAGGTGAGGCCTTCTCTGCCTTGGGCAGGCACCTGTGAGAAGCTGGAGGGGCAGGGCTGCTCCCCTACAGGACGGGTGCTTCCCACCCCTGTCCTCGCCTTCCTGGTCCTCCCTTCCGCAGGCCCCTGCAGGCCCCCGCAGGCCCGTCTCCCGAGCCGGGGGTGAAACCGCAGCTTCCGCCTGGGGTGGGCTGTTGCGGGCAGACAGACAGAGAGGCTGGGACAATGGCCGTGGCCAGGGGGTGTGGGAAAGGGGCGCTGGGAAGCCACTGAGCCACCTGCCTGCCCTTCGAGGAAGGGGAGACGAGGTGTCCGCTGGGATAGAAGCACCTGGCCAAGGCCGAGGCTTAGGGAACGCAAGTGGTCTCTACCCCCCACACCCAACTGCCACTGGTGGGAGCGGAGGAAGGAGGGTCTCGGACAGCTCTTGCCACCCTGACTCCTGCTTACTCTCAGAACTGCAGTCGAGGGGGCGCGGGGAGAGACCTCTGGACCACACCTGACTCCTGACCGCTTGCCTTTCTGCTTCTCCCGGCCCCTCCACCCCTGGCCACCCTGGGGCCTTGCGCTCAAACCCGACCCTTTCCTCCGCAGACTGCATTTTGAGGGACCCCCAGAACGGGGAGCAGCTGAGGCGGAACTGCACCATCTACCGGCCCTGGTTCTCCCCTTACAGCTACTTTGTCTGCACAGACCAGGAGAGCCACCTGGAGGCCTACAGCTTCCTGGAGGTGCAGCGGGACGAGAGCAGGGGGGACAGCTGCCTTCCCGAGGACCTGGCTGAGAGCATCTGCTCGTCCTCTTCCTCCCCAGAGAACACCTGCGCCCGAGAGGCCAGCAAGAAGTCTAGGCATGGCCTGGACTCCACGGACTACATCACGTCCCAGGACATTCTCACGGCCTCCAGGTGGCACCCGGCCCAGCAGAGCGGCTACAAGTGTGCGGCCTGCTGCCGCATGTACCCCACTCTGCACTCCCTCAAGAGCCACATCAAGGGGGGCTTCAGGGAAGGCTTCAGCTGCAGGGTGTACTACCGCAAGCTCAAAACCCTCTGGGGCAAGGAGCAGAAGGCCCGGCCCGGGGACCGGCTCTCCTCAGGCAACTGCCAGGCCTTTAAGTAGCCTGGTTGGGGGCTGGGGGCTGGGGGTGGCAGCTGTCCCGTTAGTGGGCGCCTCAGGTAAAGCGGGGAGGAAGCCCGTTCATGCCTCCAGAGAGATGTCAATAAACCCAAGTTGGTCACAGCCTTCGGTCAAGTCCCGGGTCACCTGGATCCACCTGTGGTCCTTCCCGGTCCCCGTCCCATGCCCCCTCTGGCGAACGGTTGCCGAGCAACAGCAGGTCCCCTCGCGGCCCCTCCCGCCTTCCCTTCCCCTCTCCTCCTCAAGTTGGAGAAGAGCCTCTCTAGGGGCACTTTTCAAAGTGAGGTGCCCAGATCAGCAGCGTCCGCATCCCCTAAGAATCTGCTAGAAATGAAATCTCAGATTCACGGAATTAGAAACTCGGTGGGGGCAGGAGGGGGCCTGGCCATTGGGCTCTCAGCTACCTTCTGGGTGATTCTGGGGCAATGCAAGCATGAGATCGCTCCTCGAAGACGCTGGCTTACTGGTGGGTCCCCCTGTGGTCAGTTCCCCCTGCGGAAGAGCTCGGCCGGAGGGGAGGAGAGTGAACGCCCTTTACTGCGGGCACAGGGAGGCTCCCCCTCCCGCAGCACCTCTGTGCGCTCTGAAAGCTTCTCGGCTGTTAGATCTCCCGAGGGGAGGAACAGGGAGGACCACACGGCCCCCTGCGTAAGGCAGGAAAGAGGCACGTGGGGCCGGGCACCCCCACCCTACGTGCCCCACGATCCTTCACTTGGAAGAGGCATGCTTGCTGAAGCACGACAGACTTGCTTCTGACCCGGGGGGCGTCTGTACCCAGCTGAGCTGCGTCACGGCAAAGCAGGCAGGGACAGGCGTGAAAACGCGGCTTCCCGTCACCGAGGAGCGCAGCAGCGGCCAGCCCCGGCGGTCAACCCATTTCCGAGGCGGCCTCACTACCAGCTCCGACCCAGAAACGTGGCCGAACACCAGGGATGTGGGGAGGACATGTGTCTTACCCATTACGTGGTTCTAAAAAAGAAAAGCGAGCTGAATGCTCACTGGTCTTATTTTTAGGCCGTACTTACCTCTCATTTCAGCTCCCTAATGCCCCAAGGGGGCGCTCTCACCGCTGTGGGGCATCTCCTTTTCCGGGGCCCCCAACACCAAGCCTCCCTTTACCTCCGCCTCCCCCCAGCCCCCGGTTGGCCAACAGGTTGGGGTGGAAGATTGCCCCCCAGTGAGGCCTCTGCTTTCTGCTTCAGCAGGCCTGCTTCTGCTTATCCCTGTGCTGCTAAAATGCCGGTCACGGTTCTTATGTGAGAGGCTGGGCTCGAATCCCATCACGTCCCACGTGGCAAGACCCTTCCCCACTTGCTCTCTCCCCACCTGCTACCGTCCCAGCCAGAGTCCAATAGGGTACTTGTACTGTGGGCTCCAGACCCCCAGCCTGCCCACTCCAGGATGGGTGGTCTCTCTGGGGAGCCCTGACGTCATCCCCTGGACCCCTCAAGGGAGGGTAGCTTCTCTGATTTCCTGTTTCCCAAAATGCAAAAGTCACCTACGCCCCTGAAGACCTCCCCTTCTGTGCATCCCCACACACGTGGGTCCCCTTGGTGGGGCCCTTGAGAAAGGAGCAAGAGGATGGGCTCACCTGGGGGCCTCGTGGCCTTCCTTCAGGCTGTGAGGGAATCAGGAGGACTCGGCTCTTGTCTGGCCTCACACCGCCTGCCCAACCCACACTCCCTCCTGCAGGGTATATGTGTCCCAGGCACGGAACCCGTTATAAAGACAGCAAGCCATCCTGCAGCCGGGGTCTGAGCAGGGGGGGTCACAGCACGTGCCCACTGCCCGGCAGGGGCTGGAGTTTCGTGTGAAGTTAGACGCGCTCTGCCTCTCACACATTTACCAGCGTCATTGGGAACCCCAGGGACTTTCTCAGTGCAGAGTTCCGAGGGAAGTTTCAGCACGCAGGGAATGCACACAGCCCACAAAGGCACAGACCACGTGGGCACAACTCCCGCCACCCCAATCAACTAGCAGGTAAGCTCTGTGGTGCCCTGAGCCCCTGCCAGGCACTCTGCTCGATGCTCGGAAAATGCCTGCTCATTTACTTGTCATTACCGCTTTACGTGGTCTGTTTTGTCCCCATTTTACAGATGAGAAAAATGAGGCTCAGTTCCCTCACTCAGAAAGGGGGCAAAGGGTTGATCGGATCCCCTCAGCCTTCCTGCAGAGTTGGCCGCACCTGACAAAGTACCAGGCCAGCGGGGCCTCTGCCTTCGAGGCGGCTAAACGTCCTGGCCAAAGTAATCTGGTTTCCATGATGTCGGGTTTCGAAGTCCTGCAGCTTCTATCTCTCTGATGCTCTTCCCTCGCTAGCCTTCCTCCTGCCTTCCATGACGCCTCCTGGCAGGAAGGCCAAGTGCCCTCGAGCCAGCACCCCTCTGCCGAGCCGAGCGACAAGGGCACCACCATGCCTGAGGCCAGGTGTGGGGACGAGCCCGTTTTGACCCCGGGATGGGCATTTCAGGAACGGGGCTGTTCGGAATCCTACCTACTACTACTGCGTAGTTCAGACATTTAGTCAGGGAGTCCAAGAAATTTTATGATCTAGATGATCTTCGTTATAGCTGGAAATATCTAGGATGTCGTACTTTTTCAAGCACTCAAAATGTGCTTATACGCCAGCGACATCTGCAGCGTGAAAAGACCCGGGCTTGGGAGAGTCTGGAAACAGGCATGAGCCCGGAGCCTCTGAACCTCGGGACTACTAACATTTGGGGCCGGGCGATTCTCTCTTGGGGGGTGGGGGGTGGGGTCCTCCTGCGTGTGTAGGATGTTTAGCAACGTCCTTGGCTTCTACCCACTAATTATCAAACGCATCCTTCCCTCAGTTCGGTCAAACCGAAACTGTCTCCAGACACCACCGAATGACCCCCCGGGGAAGCCACACTGTCCGGGAAAAACCACAGCACAGCCGCCTGCTGAGCAAGGCTGGTCTAGCTAAATCGCGCCTGAAGCCACCACCTTCCTCCCCCGTTTTCTGACCACCACCACCCCGAGAACAGTGGCTCGCAGAGCTGATGGCCGCTGGCTTGGGAAGTGGGGTGGGAGTGAGGGCAAGTCAGGGAGCAGATAGAAGAAGCAAGAAAAGACCATGGAAAAGCTTTTAGAAATAAGAAAGGTTTATTTAGCAAAAGCCACTAGACTAGTGACGACATCCAGGGAGTAAGTGCACTTTACATGAACAGAATCTTGTCCCAGAGAGTTGAACCGACAGAGTTAATGACACAAGAGTTTCAGAAAGCAGAGGGCTCGGGCTCGGTGGGGTGAGAGGAGGCGGTGAGGCGAAGAGGAAATCAAAGGAACACAAGTGCTGAACAGGAGCCGTGGGCAGAAGGGAAGCTACGAAGGGGCTTCACAGAGAGCGTTGGTAGAAGCGGGGATAGGAGTATCGTTTTCATCCCAACACGCAGTCTGTTCTGTGCAGAGAAATTCTTTGCTGGCTCTGCACCTGGGAGAGCCTCAGGTGCCCAGGACTCTGCCGGCCCCTGGGGGGAGGCTGAGGCAGGCGCCAATAGGGTAGGCGCCCCCCGGTGTCCACTTGTCCTGTCTGCAGGGCAGAGCAGAAAGATGAAAGAGGAGGAAGGCAGCCGCTGAGTGAGCGGAGCAAGAAGCGGGGAGGGAGGAGAGGGTGGCGTCGCTGGGGAACCAGGTCTGCGCTGTTCTCTGCTCTGCCCAGGGGCTGGCGACCCGTCAAGGCCCCTAGTTCCATCCTGTCTCCCGTCGCCACACCCCAGGCCCACTGGGGCCGGTGCGGACGTGCAAACCAGAGCTCCAGCGGAGGCCCCCTCTGGGGGAGGCTGGGGCTGAGGCAGCTGGAAACCACCGCGGAGCATCCGAGGCCAAGGGTCCAGGATGGGTCCGGAGTCAGCGGTACCGACAGCCGCTTCACACCCTTTACTCTCTCCTCCGTCCCCTTTCGTCTTTCCCTCCGAAGCTTCTCTAAACCCTTCCGCAACTCCGCCCCACCCACCCCTGGCCCTTCCCCGCCACAGCCCGCCCTCTCCTGCCACATTCCACAAATCCGGTGGCTTCACGCTGGGCTCCTGCTTACACGCAGCGGCCCGAGAAGCCAGACCTTCCACCGTCCCGAACCCTCCAGAAGATTCTACCGCTCGGAGAAGCCGCACCCAGGGGAGGGTCTGGGAAGCCGGCTCAGCCACACCGGATTCCCCACACCTCCTTCAGTCTGGGGCTCTCACCTTCCTGCTTCTTCCTTGTGTATTTGGACCTATTCCGTCCAACGGCTAATTAGAAAAGACCGCGAAATAAACAGAACCACTCCTCTCCAACTAAATGCACCGTTAGGAAAAACAACACAACCCTGCTGTCGTGCAAACGCCCTGAAGATTCACACTCTCTTCTCTCCGGTCACTTCTCACACACCCACACACACGTACTCACCTTCCCTCACACGGGTATACAAGCCTATCTGTACACACGTGCGCACACACATCCGTCCACACCTCATCCTCTTTCTGCCAATACCCTGGTGTGCCCAGGAAGGCCACCATAAAGCTATGTGTATTTCCTTTCCTTTGGACTTTCTAGTGTAGAAGAAACCCAGCTATTTAAGGAAAAGGGCTACGCTTTCAGTTCTATAAATTATAAAGCAAGGTCGGGGTTGAAAAACTCTGTGTTTTGGGCAACCCCATCCTTAACACCGAATCCTCACAGATTACTGCTGTCTGGGTCTGTTGCTCGTTCTCCAGGACGAACACTTACTTCCCCACACACAAGACCCTAGCACTGGCCCGGCTCTCTCTCGAGGCAGCTTTAAATCTGCTAACAGCCACTCGTGGCCGGACTGTCACAAAGGGAGCATGGCTTCCCTGCCATGGTTGGCCGGCCAGCTGAGACGGCGTTCTCTAGACAAGGCCTGGATGGGCAAAGACGGGTCAAGGGGGGACAGGGCTGTGGTCCCTGACCAAAGTGGCAGTGATTCTGAAGAGTGGAAAGAAACAGTCTCAGCTACCAGCTCGTGTTTGGATTTTTTCCTGCAGTAAACGCTGACCACTAACGCGTTGAGAGGTAAGGCCGGGGGCTCGGGGACTTTCTCCGAGGGGAGGATGCTGTACAAACCTTGGCCGACATGGACCCTGAGGCAAGACACGGAAGGGAGAAGGAGGCAGCTTCCCAGCCTCCATGCGGAGGAGCTGAGCTTGTAGGCAGGATGGGGCGGGAGAGGGGGGAGGGGGAGCTCCCACACTGAGGAATCAGACCAACATCATCTGGAGCCCCAAAGGGGCTGCCCCCCCCCCAGGGCTTGCACCGCAAGGGCCTGAACGATGTCCAACTCCCAGTCTCCCTCGGAAGTAACACCTCACATCCAGCTAGAGCAAACGTCCAGGTTCAAGTCATCCCAGAGCTTACCCGACGTGAAACATCCCAATTCCATGATCGCACTGAGAGCTCCACCCCGTCCCTTACCACCGGCGCATTCAACCTCTGTCATCTCCACAGTGGCCTAGAGAAGGAATTCCTTCCAGAAGCTCAGGGGAGGGTTAGGCAACTGGTAACATCCTGGATATCCAGACACACAGGACCTGAGCTGGCACCTGATGGCTTCCCTTTGCCGTGGGATCGGGAGATGGGGCGGGAGGGGGCTCCCCGGGCACCCCGGATGGGACAGAGCGGAGGAACCTGATGAAACAGCCCGCTCGTGGCAGGTCCTCGGGCAGCCTGGCGATCCACACGAGGGACCCTCTCCCGAAGCCACTGGCTCTGGAAGGCCCTGCCCTCCCCTCCCAAGTCACACGTGGGAGAGAGGGGCCCACTTGCCTCTGGGAGTCCCAGTTCTCCCCCATCAGACCTTCCAAAGCAGAGTCGTAATTCTTTCCTGAAACCACAGGCTCTCTGGGGCCCCTGGCTGGAGCCAAAGTCGCTCGTCTTCCTGGCACTCACCGCCCTCCGCCGCACGGGCATCCTCGGCGGTGCGCCCGGCCCCGCGCCCCTCCGGCCCTGCACCCGGCCCAGCCCCGCGCCGCGGCCCACCCTACACGGCGATCTCATCGTCCAGGCTGTCGCCCAGCTCCTGCCTCTGCAGGACGTTGAGCAGACGCGGCAGCTCCTCCTGGGACCACGAGTCGCGCTCCTCGCTCTCGTCCGTGTTGGACTCGTACTCCGAGGCGATGCCCGACTCGCGGAACTTGAGGAGCTCCAGGCCCCCCAGCAGCGGGCCCGCAGGCGGCGGCAAGAAGCGGAAGCACTCCAGCTTCACCAGGCAGTCACGCCTACCTAGGGGGCTGCCGGCGGGGTGGGCCAGCTCGGCCAGGCCCGCGCCCGGGGGCGGTGAGGGCAGGTCCTCCGGCTGCGGGGTGGTGGGGTCGCAGAGCACCGGCAGACCTCCGGAGCGGAAGGTGATCTCCAGCAAGCTGTCCTGGGAGCCCACTGGAGGGGGGACAAGAGACAGCAGCCCGGGTTAGCAAGGTGGCCGGGAGTGGGGGGGCGTGGGTGTGGGGCGGGGGCATGAGCTGGGTACAAACCGAGAGGGCCAGAGCAGGGTCTCTGTAAACAGAGACGGAAGCCCAGAGAGGCTTCCAGCGGCGAAATGCAGGGGCTGTTCCCAATCTGTACCTTCGTGCCGCTTAAAGCAAGAGTCCCGGCCCTGCCCAGACTTACTACTAATCATGACTCCGATGGGCTGGACTTGGGAATATTCATTTTTTTTAAAAAAAAAGCTATAGGGACAGGCTGAGGAATTACTGGTCTCACAAAAGACGCATTTGTTTTGCCGTCAGACCCAGGTTTGAATCTTGGCCCCACTCCTTGCTGGTTCTGGAACCCTGAGCTGCCTTCGCCTGTTTGAGACTCTCTCATGTACAAAATGGGCATAACATCTGCGACTCTAGGGGTTAGACGACATCCTGCCCGTGAAATTCTATCACAGCCTCTGGCACGGAAGATGGCCAGTGGCTCTGTGACTAGCACATACCAGGCCACGGGTCAGCACGAGGGAGGCCTGGCAATGTGCTGCCTTCTCGAACCTCCCAGGCCAGCGCAGAGGCGGCCAGGCACCTCAGGCCGGGCGCCAGGCAACCTCTGCCCGGAACCAGCCATGCTATCTGGCCAGTTCTTTTCTGCCTTATGCACAGAGCAGACACCTGCTACCAGCATGTTCGATGCTAGAGTTGTAAACTCTACAGCGCAGGGGAGGGTAAGCTCGCGTACAGTGTGAGGTTTCCCACGGAGCCCCCCAGCAGCACGACACCCGACAGGTGCTCAGTCTGTTTCCACTGGAAAAGCCCATGAAGAAAGAAGCAGACTGCCTTATTAGGACGTGGAGTGTCTGAGCCCCTTTCGAGAGGAGCATGGATGAGCACGTGGCAGGGACTCCCAGGGACGTTCAAGGTCAAGCCTGGGCTAGAAGGAGCCAAGCTCCTCTCTGACTCTGCTATTTCGCTGTTCCATGAACTGTACGGACAGGACAAATGGAGCTGCCTCTGTCTTCCGCTAGAACACCAGGGCAGGGCAGGGGGCTAAGAACACACCACCAAGAGCTTCAGGGAGAAGAAAAGGCGTTTTCCAGAGCCCCGGTGGAGGGAAGCGGAAGGGGGCTTCCACTTACTGGCATTCTGTCCCGACAGCTTCAGCTCCAGCTCCTGCACCTGCTTGACCAGCAGAGAGATGTGCTGCAGCAGGTCCTTGTTCTGCAGCAGGAGCTGGTGCACGCGGGCCTGTGCCTCCAGCCGCGCAGCCGCTTCGGCAGCCAGCTGGTCCTTCAGCAGGTGAACCTGCAGACGGGAGGCGGAGAAGACGGAGAGGACGGGACAGAGAGGAGAGGGCCATGAATGCACCCAGGAGTCACCAGGGTTCCGCGGGGACCAGAGACACCCGCCATGTTCAACTCAACACAAAGAATCCCTTCCAGGGTGGAGTGGGGACCTGGGCTTGGAATTCAGAGAAGCAGCCCTAAGAAGATGGGTTGCTGGACCGGGGGTCTCTCTGAATGTCTCGAGTGAGGGCCACGGTGGGTCACTCACGGACCCCTCAGGGCCCAGCACCCAGAGCAAGAGGTACGCACGCACGAGCCCCAGCCCCTGTCCCCCAGCCCTGCCAGGAGAGTGTCTCGACGGCGAACGCGTTCCTGCCATGTGGAGGGAGGGAACTTCTTCTCCTCGTGTCTTTTAAAAGAGAAAAACAGAAATGGATATACAGGCCCAGTAGCTAAGAAGAGTCACAGCAGCCCCGAAGTGGCCTTTCCTCTCCTCTTCCTCGGGCCCACATGGAATGGGAAGCAGGAAGCCCCCCAGATGCCCTTCCCTAGTGCAGGGGTCACAATAAATTCTGCGCTCTCGCCTCTGGGGGGCCACTTTCTTTCCCTGACTGTCCATCCCTCTTCATTTCCAGGTGCTTTACACCTGCTAGCGGTCAAACGTCTGCTGCCTGGTTCACAGGAGGGTCTCCTCCCGCGAACCTAGAAGGGTGAAACCAGCGGTTCAGAGAAGAGGGGGACCCTGTGGGAAGAGGGGGACCTCCATCCACTGTCCTCTCACAGGGGAGCAGCTGGCAATGGTGCACCCAGCCTGCTTGGGACCCTGGGTCGGGGGTCTGTTCTCGGTGCGTAACAAGGTCTAGAGAGAAAACACAGCAGGAGATGGGGTGATTGTGTCAGGAGCCTGGCTTGAAGCAACTGAGTCATAAGGCAACAGCCATGTTCACGCACATGAGATTCTTACTCTAAGTGGTGGATAAGGGGGTCTTGTGGAGGGTTTTAGAAGGTCCCTGAAGAAAGGGAGCTAATGAATTTGGCTCAGACCAAGGCAACTTACAGGTAAGAGGCTTCCTTGGACTACAACTGCGGTGTGGACAAAGTCAGAGGCAGGCTGTCTGGGGTGGGGCAGGTGGGGCAGGAGAGGGGCGGGAAGGGTGAGCCGACTCTGGTTCAGACAACAAATGCTCTAGATTTCCGAAGAGCAGTTGGCTCCAACGAGATGCATTTTCTCGGGGAGGAACAGGCTGTATCCAACCTGTAGTCTGGCCAAGGGACCTACCTAGCCTAATGCCCGCGCCTTCCAGCCCCCGGCACTTGGAGAACCACACGGCTGGATGCGGCAGCGGCTTCCCTCCTGGCAGATTGGAGGACCTGACCTTGAAGTTGCCTCTGCTTCTAAGTGGGAGCCGCTAATGAGATTAGTTGCCACTTTCCATTAGCGGTTCCTAAGGCTGGGCCTGTCTCGCCCCCGGGGAGGATGCCTAAGGAATGCGAAGTGAGTCTGTCCTCCACAAGGTGAGGCTACGGACACAGCCGACGTTTTCGGTTTAGAAGTCAGCCTTCCTTGCTGCCCCGAATCAACTACGGAAAGATCTAGAGAGTGATGAGAAGAGGGAAAGAAGCAACAGTGACATTGTAATCTGGGTATCAAGTGGTGGGTGGCTGTTAAGACTTTATCTTCTTTGGAAACTGAGGCATGGACATATTTCACCTGAGACCCCCGCCCCGGCATTTTCCTGGTTCTGAGAAACAGGACAGTTGCTGTGGGAAGCTCCGGGAAGGCCCACCCCAGGAAGGGCCAGGCTTCCCCTTCCATCTGGTAATGTGACTGATTCCAATCAAGACGATCACTGAAAGGGATCTAGTGAGCAGGCAGAGCTGTTCATTATCCAGTTTCTAGTTTCTTTGGAATGAAACAGAAGCATTAGGCAGAAATTTGGGACAGAATCTTTCAATGCGCAGAAGCAGAAAAAGCACAGAATTCCGCCTCCTGCTAACCGGCACCTACGGGAGGGGGCCTCCCTGTGCGTACACCACGGACTCAGGGCCTTGCCCCTGCACATGGACGTCCCAACAGACAGGCCAGTTGAGAGCACTAGACCAGGAGCTGGAATGTTCCAGACCGCTGGTGACTCTCTCTGCCATGGAAGGTCATTCCCTTCTGCCTGGACCTCACTTTCTCGGACTCTCAACGGAAGGGCCTGCCTAGAGGCTCAGGCGACATAGGATTCCAGCACCAGGGCCACTCGTCAAAGGTTCAGGGAAGAAAATCTCTAGATCCCCTAGTGACACCTAGTGTCGCTTTGTGTCCCCTAGTGACTGGGGACACAAAGGGAATCCCCTCCTGCAGAAGCCGGGGTGGGCAAGGGTGAGGGAAAATATGGGGAGCTTCGTTCGCAGGTGCTCAAGTTCCCCAGGGCAGGGCGCCGTCCAAACAGAAAAGCCGGCCCTTGAGTCGAACGTTTCCGTCTGGCACTAAGAGCCAAGAGAAAACGTCCCCGGGTCGGCGCGCTCCTTGTGCAGATTCAATCAGAATTTTAGCTTCGCAAGTGCAGAGCTAGAACATTTCAGGTTTTCCAACCCCAGGAGTGCGGAAGCACACGCTGCTGCCTATAGCCAGTGCGAACGAGCCTGCAGGCTTCTGCGTCCCCCAAAGTGGGAGCAGGCACGAGGCTCAAGCAGCTCTCCGTGCCCCTGGGAACCCCAGCCGGGCCAGGCGGAGACAGAACGGCCTGGGCTGCTTTTAAACTGGAGACGATGTGATTGTCCCCGGGTTTTGCCCACATGGGTCTGGCCTTGGAAGTGCCGAAATAAGGCAGCATTATTTTCAGCTTTGGCTGGGGCCGCCTGCTCCGGCTCTGTGGTCTCCTTCCTCAATCCTGAGACAAGCGCAGACACCACGCCCTCCTGCCCTGCCAGACGGGACCGTGATTTGTGTCCAGCAAGCTGTTCTTTCAAAAAAATGAAACACCCTTTGCAAAAAAGTAGGCCGTACTCATTTCTGAAAAGGTACGAGTTCACTTCTGCTTTCCAGGGCTACAGGGGTCTTGGGCAAGGACTATCCCGCTCACCGATGAGGTCAGCGGGAAGGCCATGGCCGGAGTGGGGAAGGAGGGGCTCAGCCCTGCACCCTCCGGCTCTGACGCCCACCCTCAGCCCACCCGGCGACACCAGACCGCTTCCCGCTTGCTCTCCAGCCTACTTGCCTGGACTCCAGCTCCTCCGTGAGAAGTGGGGGCAGGGCCAGGCTGAAGTTAGGGAGCAGGCACATGGAAATGGCGTGGAGAGAACCAGAGCAACTTGCCCCCCCACCCCCCACCGGACACACAAGCGGAGGCAGGCGGCGCTGTCTCAGCATGCACAAGGCGCGGCCCCCAGGGTGCTGGTGACGAGGAGAAGCCACAGGGACAAGAGCGAAGTCTAGGGCCTGGAGGTGGGGGTGCGGGAGTGTGTTCAATGCTGTTTGTCTAACGAACTAGAGCGCACGCAATCGCAAAGCACAAGGAACCCATCATGGGTTTCAGAATAAGCGCAAGTAGCCACAGGTAGGGGAGGGATTTCTAAAGAGCAGCGGTGCACGCACAGGCCGAGCCCACAGCTGGCACCCTGGGAAGGAATCCGGCCCCCTTCACCCCTGCCGGTCAGCCGCAGTGCCCAGACCAGTTCTGGACCTCAACGGGCCTAGCGCAAGGCCATGCAGGTGACGGCTATGCCCCAGCTCTGGTTCAAGGCTTGTCTGTACGGTCATTCACACCCTTGAACTTCTGGCCCAACTCGAAACAGGAAGCCAGGGCAGCCAGGCAAGCCTCATGCTGGGTCGAGAAAGTGGTCAAGGGGGCTTGGGTATTCACCATTTACATGCTGAAATCTGAGCTAGAAATGTTTGAGAGGCTGGGCAGCACCATCTCCTCCATACCTGTAAGGCAGGGCAGGCTCCTCTAGACCAGCTCTGAACCAATTTAGAGAGAGGCTGGGAGAGATCTCAAGGTCTTAGACCAAATCAGAACACCTTAAAGGAGAGAGATCTAAGCCTGGTCCCAGGATAAGAGCAAACGGGAATAGCCTAGGACAGTAAATGGCGGCGGGAAGCATAAATAATGCAAGAGTGCACCTGTTTGCAAGATGCTCTGTATCCTTAGCTCTGCCCAGAAGGACTTGGATATTCCCAGAGGAAAGAAGGTGCGTTCCTACCTGCAGTGCTGAGCTGAGAGCACTGCCCACTGGAATTCTGGGACTACTGGCAGTTTAATGAAGACGGCAGAAACCTTGCAGTCCGGTGGCAATAGAGTTTGACAAGACGATTAAAAGCTGACCTCATGCTGGACACTGAGATCAGTCTCACCACACGGAGAAACCAAGTGTGCCAGAGCAGATCTATTTTAAATGCACAAAGGATGTCAAGAAGACCTATTAATCTACCTCTGTCTCCTCTAAGATTGTTGTTACCCGGAGACATGAACGTGAACAGGAAGCCCTTGGATCAAGTGCTACAAAGAGAATGAGAGAAGGAGGAACATACAGAGAAACTCGTAAGAGAAGAAAGGCTTAGGGCTGAGTGTGCCGGGGGACACAGGAGCCAGAAGCTTCGGATACCACCCTACCACTGCTGCGTTTCCAGGCAGCAGAGAAAGACGCCAACTGCGAGTCTGCCCAGAGCCTGCTCCCGGGGAGGCCAGAGAGTGGGAGAGGCGTGTGTTCAAGAAGTGATCTCTGACCTTGAGCTCCTGTCCTGCTAAAGATCCTGCGAGTCCCAGACCCTATCCATCCCCTCCCCAGGATGGACATGCTACGCTGCCTGAACCGAGTGTCAACGAGGGTACCACCAGCTGCCACCCACAGACTATGAGTCGGAGGCTCAAGGCTCCCAGCCCGTGGAAGACGCTGGAATGGAGAAGGGCTACACCTCAAGTGAACCGCAAGCACCGAGACTCATTGTCTTCCAGGAGAGAGACCATCAAGACAGGGCAGAGCTGTCCCACCAAGACAGAGGCCCCATTCGGTCCCAGAGAACCCGTCTTAGGGTTTCATGCCAACAGCAGCAAAGCCATGATAAATTCCAGGTCTTGTGGCTTTGCAGACCGAACGCTTGCACAGACGGCCACGACAATCTTCTTGTCGTGTAGATTACAGACCTGCGCACCGTTTCTCGTCAGTATTTAGCAGTGACTTCAAATTCAAATGACTCTGATAATATCCATCATGAATATGCATCAAGCCCTTTCTTAGATAAATAATAATTACTTGGCAATTGACATGCCAAAAGAGAAAAGAATTATGGTTGGAGAATGGATTTGTATTCAAGGGGACACTTTCGGGGATGATGTGAGTCGTGGAAAGGCCCTGCGCTGGGGCACTCGGGCTTTGTGCTCCTGTCACCTGGCGCCCCAGGGAGGAGGGGACTCCCGGAACTGCCACATCGCCATTAAGGAGACAAGATGAATTCTGTTACCTGACAAAGAGCAGTGATTTCCCCCCTCCCCACCCGTGAGAGGCCCTTAATGGCAGTCCTTCCTTTTTCTTGCTGTTCTGCAAACACCTGCAAACGCTCCTAGCATTAGCACTCCACATCCTTTTGTTCCATGGTCGGAATTTTTGAAAAGGCTCACATCATTTCAGAGCCATGCCCCACTGATTCTACGCTCTCCAACCTGCAAAGGCTTCTGGTGAGCCTTGGGCCCCAGGCCCGTTCTGTGTGAGACCGTGGTGGAAGCTCTTCTCAGAACTAAGTCCCAGCAGATCGGGCTCTGGGCAGGTTGCCGGCAACTTCTCAAGGTGCCCATATGGGAAAGGACAGCTCCATCTGGGCGACCGCTCCACCCAAGGGTCTCGAGAAGAGTAGGCAGGAGCACTGATGGGATGAGTAAGTGCTCCCTGGAGAAGTCTGCCCCCTGCCGTTCCAGAACACAGAAAACCTTATAGGTCAGCCTAGTCCCACAGGTCGTGGAGGCCAGTACATGGAGCTGCCTTCCTAGATCGCTCCCCAACCCCCAGTCCTGGGGGCCTCACTGTCCTCCTCTTTCTCCTCGCCGTCCTCCTCCACTCCCCCAGGTCCTGACCTGTCCTTCGGTCTCGGAACTTAGCCGATGAATGGTAGGAGCCATCCTGTCCTCGCTGTTCCCTGATGGGCCACAGCGAAGATGAACCTCAGACGCGCGAGGCCCAAGGAAGATGGGGACAATAATGCCCTCCGTGGAAAGCAAGCAGAAGGGACCACTGCCAGAGGCAGCAAGAGACACCGGCTGCCCCCTCCTCAAGAAGGCAGCAGCCGGACCAGCCTCTGGGGCTCAAACAGCACTTTCCTCCTGAGATCGAAGCCAGTCCTCCTGTGGCTCAAATATGGCAGCTACGGTCCTATGAGCTGGATCCCGTTATAGCAAATGCCAAGGCCAGGACACGGTCATGTCCTGCCTGGAAGCAGCAGAGAGCGTTGATGGAGGGTGGGGACCCGTGTGATGGAGGGTGGGGACCTGTGGGGACAAGGTGGGGAGGACGCCAGGGTGGTCTTTGCACAAAGCTGTACTTTAAGCTCTTTTAAGACCAGTTGCACAAAGTCACACCTGTCCTGACTCCAAGAGGCACCCCTGTCCACCCCAAACACCAGGAAATGAGGCAGGAAGGGGAGGGTGGAATTGGGTGCATCCTGCTCCTTGGCGAGCTCAAGTCCTTACCCAACAATGTCCAGCCAAGCCAGCCAAGCCCAGCTCAGAGCAGGGGATACACGGGAAACCCCAGCGTTTCCTTCCAGTTCGACTGCATCCCCCCCACCCCCCTTCCCCAATAAGCGATGACCCAACAGCGTGAGCGATCCCTTCTGGCTCCCTAGGTTTTGAACCTGCCCCTTTCCCCTCGCTAGGGAAGGCGCGTCAAGCCCATGAGAGTGGAGCCTGAGAGGTAGGGAGGAGGCGGAGGAGAACCTGGGCCACAGCCACTTGCGTCTGCTGCTGCTGCTGCTGGAGGAGCTGCTGGAGGAGCTGCATCTGGTGGTGGGAGGACAGCGGCGTCCCTGGGCCCAAGCCTGGGGGCTTCGCCGAGCAAGAGGGAAGGAGCATCCTGGGCGAGGCCGCCAGCATGGGCTCCGGGGGGTGGGGTGAAGCCTGGAGGAGAAAACAAGACTGGCGTGAGCCCGGGCCGAGGCCGCTCTTTGCCGCAGGGCACGGACGCGGCTGGAGTGAAATGCTGTGTCCCCAGGGGAAATGTGGTAGGGCCCTGGGCTGGGGCCATCGGGCAGGAAACCCTGCCTGGACCCTCTGTAACTGATCCAGCGTGACAGGGGCAGACGATGAGTACACTGGCTCAGGTGCCCGGATCTTGAGGGGCCGATCTCTAGGGAACCTAGTTACCCACCACCCTGTCACGAGACCGGGAAGGGGGCTCCTTCATCCGGGGCTGCCCGTTGGGCCATGAGGCTGTGTGAGGGGGGCCACTGCAGCCGGCCCTGCCTCGCAGGGAGAGCCCCTGGTCTGGACAGACCCTCTCTGCAGGCTGGACATGGTTTCTGGGCCCTCCCCCTCGGTCTCCCTCCCGGCAGGTGGGAAGTGTCACTAAGACAGCTTATGTGGGCCAAGCGCAGGGAGAGACGGCTTGTGTCTGCGAGCTCTGCTGCTGGTCCTTCTTCAGGCGCAAGGGACAGAGGCACCCACTGACAGGCGGCTCTTGCGGTTTGAGGCAGACCCATGATGCCAAGATAAGGTCAGGCCCATGACTGGGGACTGTACCGCCCTCCAGACTAGAGACGGGCTTCTCCCCATGAGCCACCCACCGACCTGCACCAGAAAAGGCCGACTGACGCCCGACAAGAAGGGGAGGCGGCCGGGTGGCAGGGAGTCGAAGTGGAGGCCCACTTCTCAGCCTCCTCCTCCCGGCTTTTCCGTTGTGTCTTCAGGTTAGAATGTGCTCTCAAGTTCTCAGTGTCGGTCTGGATTCTATTAAGAACTCCCTGGGAGGGACGCCTGGGTGGCTCAGTGCGTTAAGCGGCTGCCTTCGGCTCAGGTCATGATCCCAGCGTCCTGGGATCGAGTCCCACATCGGGCTCCTTGTTCTGTAGGGAGCCCGCTTCTCCCTCTGCCACTCTGTCTGCCTGTGCTCGCTCTCTCTCTCTCTCTGACAAATAAATAAATAAAATCTTTAAAAAAAAAAAAAAGAAGAACTCCCTGGGAGCCCCGTCATCTCAGCGGGAAGACGGGAGGTTGGAGCTGATGATGCCTGGGTTTGTAACCCCCAAGGGGCCCAGTGCCGACCTCAGCCCCCACGCATGGGAGTGCCCCAGCGGTCGCTAGCTGCAGGCAGAGGGAGCCCGGACCCACGCTGCCCTGGCAGCTGAGCCTCGGGGATCAGCTGTGGTGTGTGAGGATTAGATCTGCACAGGCACTGAGTGGCGACGAGGAGCACGGAGGGCAGGACCTCCACGGAGCACCATCAGGGAGCACTGCGGGGCCTCTGGAGGGTGACGCTCATCAGGCATAACCCTGTGGTGTCCTGACACACAGCGCGGCCCAGCGTCGGCACACTTCCCTCTCACAGGAGAGGGAAGCTGCTCTGGTGCGCCCCCGGCCCGTGCCCCTCACTCTGAAGCTGACCCCGCCCGCATGTGCGAGGACGTGACTCTGACAGTGGCCAAGGCCGCTGTCTGTGCTGCTCCAGGAGATCGTGTGCACGCAGACTGTGTGATGGGTCACCTCCCGCCTACCTTTGGGTCCGGATGGGAGCCTCCTTCCTTCCCGACGGCGTCAAGGTCAGTCACACCTCGGCTGAATTCCAGGATGTCATTCCCCGGGAGCGGGACCTCCACTGCGTCAATGTCTGTCTCCTCCGCGGTGGCCGAGGAGGCCCTCTCGGCTCCGGGGAGCTGGCGGCCTGCAGGACGACAGAGAGCAGGGCAGGGCAGGGCGCCACCAAGAACACCACCCTCCTCCCTTCCTAGCGCGTCACATTCGTTCCCAGCCCAACCGGATGTTCGTTCCCATTTAATCTTTTCAGAGGCCAGAAGCAAAAATGATGTTTCCTTGAGGCTGGACATGACTGCTTTGCCAGGTTGGCATAAGGTCGATATGGTCGGGGTGCGGGGTCTCGACAAGAGAGGGGAGGGACTGTCACCTCGACATCCTCTGAGCTCAGGAGTGGAATCCACCCAGGGAAAGACTCCAGATCCATGGGCAGCTCCCTGGCCATGCCCCTGGGGGTAACGGACCCCACTCCCAGTGCCCCAGCTCCAATGGCAAAATCAGAGGCTGAGTTAGATGGACAAGGAGGGGTATGTGACAGAAGAATGAGGGTGAGGAGACCTGAGGCCCCGTCGGAGACAGGAACAGTCCCCCAACCCCTCTGAGTGGAGCTAGACTTTGACCTTGTGACCAAGCGCAGAAGTCAGGCAAAGGGCCTTCAGGAGGCAGCAGTGGGGGGACAGAGGGGGTAGGCGGGTTTCAAGCCTTCTCCAGTCGGTCCACACTCCACTGTTCACCTCCCACTGAAGAGAGCAGCTGTGTGCCGCATATGTGTGAAAGTCCTGCTAGTTCTTTTCCTTCAGTCCCTGTTCCTAGTTCTTGATTCTATAAAAACCTGGCCGTTCCTGGGCCGTTCCTGGAAGCAGTTTTCTTTCTCTACATTTGGAATTAGGCTCACTGCTACTGTACACAAATAAGATTTCTTAAACGATTTCAGGGACCAAGCACCACGTAAGAAATGGAAGAGGTTAGCGTCTGTAGGAAATATGGAGAGCCTGCTCCTCCCTGAGCAGCCAGGCCTCGGTCATCAGAGGGCCTGCCTTGTAGAACAAATAGGTTTTGTTTTGGATTTTGTCTTTTTAATATTTATCTACATAATCTCTATACCCAACATGGGTCTTGAACACCACCCCAAGATCAAAAGTTGGTTCTCTACCAAGCGGGCCAGCCAGGTGCCCCTAGAACAAACCGTTCTAGCAGGTCTTCCTCCGCAAACCCATGTGAGTCATCTGGGGAAGCAAGTCTGGTATTCCAAATGCCAATGGGGTGCTTGGTTTCCCTCCCGGCTGCTCCGGGACCTGGGACACAGCTGCAGACCATGGCCTGGCAGAGCAGCTCTGCTCCCCTGCGAGACAGCGGGCAGGAACCCAGAGCAGGCTGCATCCCTCCACACCCCTGCGCCCAGAAGTGACCTTCCTGATGGTCGGGAGGGCTAGCCTGTGAGACAGAGGGCTGACGGAGAACTCGTGGTCATTTCTCAGTAGGCGGATGGGCTTGGTTCTCGGTGCCAGTATGGAGAAGAACAGGGTGAGCAGAAATGATTCCCCCTAGTCCCCAGGAGAGGCTCAGTCCCTCGGCACTGCGTATCCATCTGTCGGCACACTAGACCCTGGGATCAGGCATGCCTGGCACACCTCTTAGTCTTGAGGCCAGGGCTGGGTCTCGTTCATGTTTCCCAGGGATCTGGCATGGGGAAGGTATTCAGTAAACACTAACAAAGGAACTAGTGTCATGACAGGATAGCAAAACAGGGCAGTGGGCTACAGAATAAGGCTGCCCCTCCCCAGCCCCACCAGCTCCCCATTCCCGGAGTCTCCAATACCAAGGGCGCAAAGTGTGTAGAAATACCCAGCCAGAAGCCTGGAGGGATCAGAAACTCTCCTGGGATCTCACTCTGCTTCTGAGGGACTCACAGACTTCTCAGTCATTCTGTTTGTACTAGTGGGGTTCCCACACCAAGGCTGAGGAACCCCTTCCTTGGGAGTCCCAAGCCACGGGACCTGCTTACGGAGGGATTTCCTGGGCTCTCTAATGATCACCTCTGAAGTCCTGAGCTTGGATGATGGCTGACGGGTGGAGGCCAGGATGGTAACAGACCTGTTAGAACCAGGAGGGTAAAGCTGGGGGTAGACAGAATGTTCTGGATGCCATGCCTGTTAGCATACCAGATAAGGCAAATCGAGAGGGTGGACCCACAGCCAGTGGTCTTCCTTAGGTTCTGACAGACAAGTTGGGGGGTGGGGAATATCTCGTATTTGCAACTCTCCCAGCATCAGGAAGCTTAAAGGACAAGAAATGCTATGCAAAACCTTCAAGCAAAACTGGGACACTTACAAGATTGGGCACTCTGGATTCCCACATGTAAGAGGGAGAAGTCAGACTGTACTTGGGGGGGGGGCAGGGGATAGTAGTTTTGCTTTCTGAACTGCTTCTTTAAACTACTTCTACTTGATGCAATGAATTATAACTAGGAACCACAGAACATATGCTGATTTCATTTACTTCAGTAAGTATGTGCAAAACCCCTGTATAGAACAGAAAGGCATTGCGCATCAGAATAAGTGAGCAAAAAGGTGTATTTTCAAGGCTTCCCCAGCCTGATGGAGGAAACAGACAGACACCAAGGTGGCAGCAGGAGGCTGTGTCCCCTTGGAGCTCTCCTGGGTGCAGAGTCGGAGCCGGGGGGTGGGGTGGTGCTAGAGAAGCCCGAGCAGAGGCGCCCCAGCGTGGGGCAAAGATACAGAGGTATTGACTGCCAATGGCTCTGTACAGCAGGACCCAACCGGGAAGAGTCAGGATTTTATCTGAAAGCAGGTGAGTAATACTGAAGGGTTTTCATCCTTTCAAATTTCACCCGAGAGATGATGTGGAGGGCAGATCGAGAAGGGACAACATAGAAAGCAACACTCCAGGGGAGACACAGGAGGGCTTACGTGAAGGGGGTTGCGGTAGCCCAGGAGAACAGATATAAAAGGTTTTCAGGGGGCAGGAATGACACGACAGGGTGACAGACTAACTGTGGTGGGGGGAGAAAGAGGGGTGGGAATCCAGAGAGACGGAGGAAGGGAGAGAGGGATACGGGTAAAATGAGTTTTGAAATTTCTGATTTAGGTGACCTGGTAGGGACTGGTGCCCTTTAGGGCAATTTCAGGAAGAGCAGGGCTATGGGTAAGACGGAATTTCAGACCTACTGGAATCACAAGGTCTCTCTTCAAGAGCCAAGTGGAGATACCCATCAGCTGTTGGAGAGTTCAGGAAAAAGCTCTGGTCTGGAAATAAACACCAGTGAAACACATGGGAAGTCCGGAGAGAGCAGCAGGGACTGAGCCCAGCAGAAATGTAAAGGAAGCCGGAAAGCAAGTAGCAGATAAAAAAAGAAAGGTTGTGCCCACCCTTTGGTTTGCTAGCTAGGGGCCCTCGGTGACCTTGACCGACGGTCCCAGGAAGGGCTGGCAGGGAGCAGACACCGCGTCGTGGGAGTTGAAGGGCTAGCAGCCAGGATGGGGTGACAAGGAAGACGCTGTATGAGTGCGGATCAATCTGGCAAGAAGCTGAACCATGAGAGAAAGAGCTAAGGCAGGGGAGATGCGGGGGCAAGGCCGGCTGGCGTGGGTTTGTTTTGACGATGAGAACGGCTTGACCTTGTCTGTCTGCAGTGGGCAAGAGGTCAGCATTAGCAGAAGACTCAGGTGACCACTTGGGAGAGACGGCACCGGTGGCCTGGTGCTCAGGAGGAAGGGGAAGGTTCATCTTGGCCAGCGGGAGGACACTGGCCACGGGGCGGAAGCTGGACACGAGCAGCAGGACCGGCCGAGCCGGGTGGCCCCGGAGAGCGTAAGGCATGGGACCTGTGGAAGGCCGGTTTCCCGGGCACAGCCCGGTACCAGGGGCTCAACGGAAAGGCGTCGCTGGGTCAGTGCAGAACTTGTTACATGTCAAAGATACGGTAATAAAATGGTTTCAGAAAAGAACAGGAGCTTATCGGTTTGGTCGGGAATGCTAGAAATGGCCACTGTGGGGCCTCAAAACTGCCCTGGAAACTTGCTTAAATTTAAACAACATCATTACTTTCTGGGCACTGATTTAAGGGTTTTACTCATATAAATCATTTACCAGAACTGCCCTCAGAGGAACTGAGGAACAGAGCTGGGAAGGCGGGTGCCAGGGCTCGAGGCCTGGGGCTCTGAAGCTGGGTGCTATCACCCTGATCGCCCCCACCCCCGCCACGGGCTGGTTGCTTCCACCTGCAGCCGCCCCCCGACCCCCCGACCCCCCAACCCCGCTTCAATGCTTCACGGACACACTCCCATATGATCTGGTGTATCTGTCACGGGTTTGTACTGCAACCCCAACTTTGAAGGCCAGCTCCTCGCCCCTGGGGACCCGTCCTGCAGTTCACACTTTATCCCCACAATCGGTGGGGGGGGGGGTGAGAGGGGCAGGGATGAGAGAGATGCCTGTTGAATGAAGAGGATGCTGAAACCAAGGAGAAACAGAGAGTCGGGCTGCAGTCGCCGGGGCTGGAGGAGCCGGGGAGGCAGGGGAGCAGACGGGACCCCGAGCAGCAGATGACACAGGTGCACGGTAAACGTCACCCTGCCCACTGCTCACTGTCTCGATGGTCAGAGCTTTCTTTTCAGGAAGTTCTATTCTTCCCAAGGATTCCAAGCCCTTCCCCTCATGGGATGGCTGCCGCGGGAGAAGGGTGCCTCCAAGGGAATGCGATCTCTCCCAGGAAACCTTCTCCAGGAGCCAAAGAAACCACATGAGGCAGAGCAAGGCCGGCGGAACGGGAGCTGAGGCCCCACCTGGCTCCGAGCCCCAGGGACGGGCCCAAGGCAGCCGCTGCCAGAAGATACAAAAGATAAATCTCCCCGAGGGTAGGGAACGGTGGAAAGAATGAGGGAGGAAAGAAAGGCAGGCACAGAGGGTACGGGGCTGGCAGCACACGCAGACAAGGTCAATGCCATCTTGAAAGCATTGCTGAAACCAGAAGGCAAGGGGCAGACGAGACATCAAAGGCAGCACAACCCGGCGCCGTCCAAGTCCTCGGAGTAAACAGGTCGGCCCTGCACAGTCACGGGCCTGCTGTCAGGTCACGTGGGGGGGCTCTGGCGGGGGCGGGGTAGGGGTGGGGGTGGGGGGAGGGGGAGAGAAACCTGCAGTAAATGGAAACCTCCAGAACATGGATGCGAGGGGCTCGTAACAAAACACACACACACACCAACCAACCGCTCTACCCTGGTGTTTCAGGGTGCCTCATTACAAGCAAAGACCCCGCTGTAGTCAATAAATGGTTCTGGGGGAAGAGACGTGCTCCTAGTGGTTTACAGCCGGTCAGCAAGCAGGAGGGGCCGTAAAGAGCACGGGACTATGGGGCCAGGCAGTGAGCAGCTTTCCTGGAGGAAGAAGATTGTCCGTTCCAGATAAGTGGCATCCCAAACCTAGTGTTCTAAGTAGACGTACCCTACGTGGTAACGGCTGCAATCGGAGGGGGCCCTAATTCGTCACTAAACTCAGACCTACCCCAAGACCTTGGGACTCAAGAGATCCTCCTGCCTTCTTCCCTCAGTGCGTAATGGGGGAGGTCACGCATTTCCGACTCTGAGCCACAGAACTAGCTATTGTGTAACATGTCTTTCGAGTACCATACAGTTGGCCCTTGAGCAACATGGGAATTAGGGGCACCGACCACCCCATGAGGTTGAAAATCCACGTGTAACTTCTGCCCCCAAAACGTGACTAAGAGCCCACCGTTGTTAATAACCGTATCAGTAATAGTCAACCAACACATTTTTCGTAGGTTAGAGGTAACACACCATAATCTTAGAATAAGAAAGTTGGAGAAAAGGACATGTTATTAAGAATGATGGTGGTTGGGGAGGTTGGCAGGATCGCAGGAGTGGGACCTTGGGGCGAGACCGGCGGGCTGAGCAGAGAGCTAGTGATGGTGACAGTGACAGTGGCTGTGGGTTGAGACCAACGTGACTGTGCTCCTCCAGCTGTGGTGGACGGTCAGGGCTGAAATAACAGGCTCGCCAGCCATGCCACCCCTCCCCTTATTACCTTCTCAGTGAGCATTTTCTCAAGTAACATTAATATACATAAGACCTCAGCTACCTGGCTTCTCCTGCAACCCCTCTCCCAAGATGTAATGTAAATGATGCCCTACATATAGAAACACCCGGTCTACTACAGTTTCTTCCAAGTTTAAGAGGTCAAAGACCTGAGAGTACATCCTTAAGGAGGTCCAGCACAGATCGGATGTCTGTGTAACCTATTGGCATCCCTGCAGCGCAGGACATGTGACAGGGCCTCTCCCCTCCTCGTGTAAATGAGGATACAGCCCTGCAGAGTGATGGAAACTGTATCAGGGAAATAGACGTAAACATACTGATTTTAAGGAACTGAATCATGGGACTGTGGAGATGTGACAAGTCCAAAATCTGTAGGGCGAGCTCAAAACCCAGGGAAGAGTTGCAGTCCAAGACCAAAGGCCATCTGCTGGCAGAATTCCCCTTTTGCTCTATTAAGGCCTTCAACTGATTTGTTAAGGCCCACCTGCATCACTGAGGGTGTTCTGCTGCATTCAAAGCCTCCTGATTTAAATGTTAGTTTCTGGGCACCGGGGCGGCTCAGTCAGTTGGGCGTCTGCCTTCAGGTCAGGTTATGGTCTCAGGGTCCTAGGATCGAGCCCCACCATCTGGTTCTCTGCTCAGCGGGGGCCTGCTTCTCCATTTCACTCTCCCTCTGTGCTCTCCCTCCCCCCCCCAAATAAATAAATAAAGTCTTTAAAATAAATGTTAATCTCATCTGGAAAACAGCTTCCCAGCAACATCTAGAATAACACCACATGTTGGATGTGCTGGGGTCTCAGGACCCATTCAGGGACACATTCACGCCTCGGTATTTCTAGCTAGTGTAGCTTCATGTCTTCATGTCTGCACAGCCACTCATCTGTCATCGCTCATTTTTCCAGAAATTTTTCTATTCTTTCTTGTTTATTTTTCCATATTTCTGTTAAAATAATAACAGCTAATATGTATCTGGTGTTTACTATGGACCAAGTGTTTCACAAGTATCTGTTCATCTGTGGTCACAATAATCCTATGAGATGGACACGACTTTATTCTCGTTTTCTTCCAAAGAGAGAACTAGGGCCCAGAGAGGTTATTAACTTGCCCCAGATCACACAGCCAGGGTCTGGTGCTGCCAGAATTAAAACCAATCATCTGCGTTCTCGAGCCCTTTGCAGTGTGAGCTTTTACTTTGTTGTTTGACCTCCTGAGTTGATACTTCACTAATTTGATTTTCACGATTGGCTATCTGTTAACGTAAACAGTTGAAACTTTGGATTTTCCTCTGCACATCACGTTATCTGTGTCCCCCGGGTTCTGAATATAATAGCTTTCCATTGTGCCCCTCGTGCTGTCAGAAATTTGTATTGTTTTGTTAAAGCGGGAGAGGAACACGAGAATTCGTATTTTTATAAGACGCGCAGGTTTCCTGACTTTCGATGACACTCCAAAATGAGAGGTACTGAAAATATGTCCGCATCAAAGGTTTACAGCACTACAGAACTTAGAAAACTGGGAAAGAGCTATTAAGGTCACTACCAACTTTATCTTCTTTCTGATTTGTTTCACAAATGCGCTTTTGTACCGGAGTTTTCCTGGGGTTTCCGATTTGGTAGCATCAGCCACTTAAATGCTTCCTTGTTCGATAAACATCTGTAATTTTCTATTAGGAAAGTCACACGCGCTTCCATAAGGAAGGTTTGGAATCCAGAGAGAGAAAAAACACTAAGTTGTTTTTTGAAGTGGACCGACTGCCCGGACCCTGGTGGAGGGAGGCGCGGCCCCATACTGGGTGTCCCCCAACCCGTCCACCCACGCTCACCGCAGCCCCTGCCGGGTGCCTACCTGGGTCCCCTGAGCTGCTGCTGTTCCTCTCACTCTCTCCGTCCTCCTGGCCGTCTGCGTTCTGCTGCGTGTGCTGGAGGCTCAACTTATGGCAGACCTCGAAAGCCTGCCCGACCGTCCGCACGATTCGCATAGCCTGGCTCTGGGAAGGAAAAAAAAGAGAAGAGCCAGTGAAGGGCGTGGGGACCCTTTGCAAGGACACAAGAAAGGCCAGGGATGGGAGAGGACGTGCTGGGGCCTCGCAGACAGAAACCCACAAAAGAGATGGAAAGTGATGTCCATGCTGACCAAGAGGAGTGCAAAGACAGTTTTCTTCTTGAAATGGCCCAGAAAGTAGACACTCACCAGGGTTCCGTCACAGTAAGTCAACTGGAAGGACACACACCAAACAACCCCGTTCTGGACTTAGCCCAATTCCTCCTCCCGGGTTTAACAAAAGTGGTCAAGATCTTCTGACGCCTTCACCAAGTATAAATCACACGTTCAGTGGGTTTGCCACGCGACCGGCAACTCAGCCGCCACTTTTTCCCTCCTGGGACCGGTGAGTCTGGGCTGAGGGGATGTTTAGCTACTACTTTTAACAGCCCAAGGACAGAGCTTGACTCTAGCTCTCCTTAACTTGGAGGAGGAGGAGGACACAGGACAAGGGAGCTTCGGCCCCTATAGTCTCAAGGGACCCACGCAGGCTCCCAGGAAGAGCCCCCAGCACGGTTTCCAGGGCCTGGCCTCCGGAGGGGACAGCTGACCAAGCACATTATCAGTCCGCTTTCACCTTCCTCCCAAGACTGAGTCTGGTGCAAGCTACAGGCTGGGTGAGCTCAGCTCACTGCTCCTTGTGCGTGGGGGTCCCCAAACGTCCCACCACCACAGCAGTTTATTTAACCATGGCTATCCCCTCTACACCCGTGTCTGAGATTCGTCACATTCTGACTGATCAGACCCCAGGTCGGCTGTGCCTACCCGGCCAAGCTCCATAGTCATTCGAGCATCTGTTGCTAAAAATCTCAGGTTCTCCTGGGGTGGACAGGGAACCAATTCCACCCCCCCGGGAGTCACAGACATGCTCCGTAACTGGCTTTGAGGATGATGTTAGAAGCTGGCAAGTCCTCACACACGTGCCCCTGAACCTAGAGGATTAGACAGGGGCTGGGCCAGGACTCCTCACCTTCTCTTCGAAAGGGAGCGCTCGGAGTTCAATCCAGCGGGAACCGGCTCTTCTGAGGACCTGCGTTTCTCCCGCATCCCAGCCGGACGACCGAGCACACTCAGGACTGACCTCTGGAGAGCCTCGGCTGTGGCCCACATCTCTGTCCCCTTTATCAGGGACAAACGTCCAGAACATACCCTCCCACTGCAATCACTGACAAGCCCAGGGCGGCCGGAAGAAAGTGGGCTCAGCCCCCCTCGTGCTTCGCGCTCACACATTAGTTCACTCACCACCGGCGGCCGGGGACCCTCAGCTCGGTTCCCCGAAGAGGCAGAAAATGCAGACTTTGGGTTCCCCGGTCCCACCATCCCTGTGTCGCTAATGGCTCCCCGCCTCCTCGCCTAGGCCCCCGCTCCTTCTGACCGGCCCTTCGTGACAGCTGTTCTGTGTGCGCCTCTGTGACGTCACCCGAAGGGCTGAATCGGCGCCATCTACGACCTCCCCTCGCCTGCCCAGAGGGGTCCGTGTACTACTAAGGTGCGGACCAGCGCCTCCTGCAGTGCTCGGCTCAGCCCCAGGGCTCATGAACGGGGTCTGGGGCCGAGAGGCAATTAAGAAAATAAATAGGAAAGGCTGCACTGACTCTATCACAACAGAAACAGAGATGTTAAGAGAGTTGCCTTTTACTACACAGGTGAGCACCAAAAGCGAAATGCAAAACCACCCTTGGCCCACAGCGCGTAACAGAGGAGAAGCGACGGGCTGGATGATCCTTGGTCTGCGCCTGTGTGATGGTTTCCACCACCAGGAAATTGTCGGATTCGAGTTCTAGATGTGCACATTCACGGCTAAACGGCTTCCTTCGGTTTGTGCTAATGGAGTCACATCTCCACTCACAGTGAAAGGACCCAGTGGCACGTTCCATGGAGAGCCCTCGAACTTGAACACGGAGTCAAGCTACCCGGCAGCCTGCTTTACAGGCGGAGAGAGACCCGTAAGAGCACGGGGCTCCCTTCTCACCACTCCAGGAGCTGTGAGACGCTGGATGGCTCCAGTTCTCAGAAATGGCTGTGCAAGTTCTGCTGCCCACTGACCTCTCAGGCTCGCCTCCCCTCCCCAGTGGGAAGTCTACTGTTAGGTGATTCCCATTTAAGGATCCCACTAAGGGAAGTTACTGGAAGGAGGCTTGGAGAGCCAACCTGTGCCAGACAGGGCCCGTCCCTCCCTCCGCTGGTGCCATCTGCTCTCTGCACAGCCGTGCTGCTTCCTGCCTGCTGGGCCTGCTGCACCCAGGGACTGGGCCTTCTGGTCTTCCACGCAAGAAAGCTGGTTCTGCCTGCCACCGCCGAGGAATGCAGGACTCACATGTGCTAAGACTTACTAGTTCGTACGCCATGCCTAAGCCCACGAGGGAGGACTCTCACTAAAAGCAGCTTTCGAAAGAACCTCTCCATAGGTCCCCACGGGCCACAAGCAGCTGCTCACATCTCATGACCACAAACGGGCCTTCAGACATCAGAGTGGAGATGTAAAGCTGAGAAGGCAGCCAGGCATAGAGCAGGACGCACGAGTGGCCTGCTGGGAAAGCAGTCTCCCCAGGTCCAGAATCTGGCCCTTCTCTGGAATTTGCTAGATTTCTACACAAGTGTCACTTGGCCACATTTTTTTCTCGACAAATCCTGGTTGGTCTCACAAAAGTCCCCTGGAAGTGCTCGGCCACATGGATCCAATGTTCCCGTCCAAAAGCCACTTTCCATCAGCAGCCCCAAAGCATTTGTGGGTTGTGAGTTGTCAAGACTAGGCCGGCAGTGGTCACTTTGATGTTTTTCAAAGCTGAGAAGGAATATCTAACCTCGGAGTAGCTCTCGGCCACAGATGGGGAGCACGGCAGCTCAGGAGAGTGCTGATTACAGGCGATTTAGTGAAACAGGCCTGGAATGGAGGCAGTCTTACAACTTGGTGCTACTTATTACCCTCTAGACACACAGAAATGCTTCTTTAAACCATTCCATTTATTCACGCCAACAAAGCCTCCACCCCCTCCCCGACCGCAGGCCATCCGTCTGTCCAGCACAGGGGCCAAGACACAACCAAAGGCTGTCTGTCCTCTTTAGTGTGCCTACTGGGGCTGCCAACGGCACGCTTAATGGGTGTCAGTATCCAGGGAACCGCAGCAGCCACCAGGAACTAAGGCCACGTTCTCTGTGACAGTGGGCGGCGACTCAAAGGCACACGAGAGCCTGCAGTGGTGGCTTCAGGAAGACAGAAATCAAAAGGTTGATTCCCCCGTACTTGGCTGATCCAGGGAAAAAGTATAGCCTGTCCTGATTTTAGCTTCTCTTCCCATGTTAAGTGACCCTGTTGTTGGTTGGCCCTGTTGACATGGGGAATCTTCCAAGTGTGACACACGTGTGAAGACTGGTAGCTATTTGTCTGATTCTGCAGCTGACTTAATGAATGACCTTGGGCACTGCTCCGCTTTTTGCTGTCCTGGAAGAAGGTGTATTTCTCAGTCTGGAGATGATGAAATGAGTCCTCGGGTAAGCAAGGAAAGGGAGGAGCAGGTGCTCATCATGGATACGAAGATGGCAAAGGCAACAGTAAGAAGGAGAAACGTGGGGCACACTCCTCCTTAGTGTACGGCTCTCTCTTCTCTTGTCTACTGCGCCCGCCCCCCGCACTTGAGACCTGTCTGCCACGTGCTCCTGAATTCTAGGGGTCTGAAGTCCAATAAGTCAGTTCCAGAATGGCCCCTGGTTCATGATTCTTCTCAGCAATAAAGTCCAATGCCCTTCCCTACCTCGACCTGAACTACCACAGAATCTGAACAACAACAACAAAATAGAACTGAAGATCATGATTCTTTAATGTGCTTTTTTTTTGAACTGTAGTAAAAGATTTAAGCTTATATCTATCAAATGATTGCAGTGTACAGAATTCACAATGCTGAAGCAAAAAAATATATTTGGACTTCAACACGAGGAAGATCCAAGGTAAGAAGGCTCTGAAATTGGAGATGGGTGAGGATTCTGTCCAACAGGTTATGGGATGGCCTTGATCTATAATCTGATTGAGGCAGCGCCCGGGACACCAGAATATTGCTCGCGATGGGGAAAGTTTGGTTTCAAAGTGAGTATGAGTTTTGACATCGACAGGACACAGGAGATCTTAAAATTTCCAGTACACTGCTGGGTTCTTCCTTGTACTCTGCTAGTCCATGAACCATAGCACCATAGAGGAAAGAGGGCTGGGTTATAACCTCGCTACTGGCACTCACTACCCAGGTGACCAGGAGCAAGCTGACTCACCTTTCCAGGTACCGATTTCCCCATCCATAAACAGAGAGGTGTGGACCAGGTGAGTTCTGAAACCTGTGGTTTCTCTATTTTGACTTCCCAACTCCATCCCACTACCCCAGCATTTAAGACACACAAAAAAATGCTCTTCCCCTGAGTGTCAGACCTCCCTCTCCTTCATCCTCAACTTGGTGGGGCAAGTGACTTATTGTTTAGCCCACGACCGTCATCATCACCCCAAGTCTATCGCAAGCGATCATCTGACGGTGACAGCATTACAGGAGGAAGTCATTTCTCCTAACCCAAACCAGCTGAGCCGTGATGGCAGGCAAAATGATTTCAAGGAACTGCCCGCGAAGAGAACGGAGCTTCCTACAGCTTCTGTTAATCACCAACACTTCACGCACTGACGCGCTATTAAGTACAGTCACACTTAATCAGGGCTGACAGCCTCATCCTCCTGGGGGCAGGAGGAAAAGACAGGAGGGCGACAGCCACTGCACAGGAGAGGTCAAGAGGCAAGAGGCAGGAGGCAAGAGGCCTTGCACATGAATACTAGCATCGAACCCCCCCAAGGGGGGTAGGAGGATGCCGTGGGTCATTAGGAAACATCTCCACCAGAAGCTCTGGCGAGGAGAAGCCCCACTCCCAGCTCGGGGTGAGGAGGCGGAAGGCCCGGTTCTAGCATCAGTGGCACTGTTGACTCACTGTGCGACCAATGGCAACCTACTTCCCTGGGCCCTTCCTTCCCCAACTATATGATGGAGTCAGTACCTACCCTACAAAAACAATGAGAGGAAAAAAAGGAAAATCTATGTCAGAGTGCCTTGGGTCATTCAGAGTTAAGGAGCTCTCCGTGCGCAAATGACAAGGGCAGGAGAATCTCACTGCAAACAGGTCTTGGAGAACAAGGCTACTCCTTGTTCTTCAACTTCCTGATGGAAAACAGTAAAATGGCGTGGTTAAGAGTCAGATTCTCTGGGCTCAGTCCCACTTGTTATGACTTATGCCCCTTAAGCTTCTGTTTTCCCATCTGGAAAATGAAGGGTGGACAAGTGCCTATCTCACACACCTGCCGCAGGAATGACGTAAAAGAACTTACATATAGAGAGTTTAGAAGAGTCACAGGCATAGCAGGTAAACAAAACAGATGACTTCCTTCTAAGTCAGAACCTGAGTGACCCGGGGTCCTGGGTGACCAGCAGGTGCTAGGCTGGCTTGCCACAGTCTTCTGCTGTCTGGCTCCTGACAAGAGCCCAAGAGGAGAACCACGCCGACCGTATGCATGAGCAACCCGCGCGAGGATCCCCAGACCCAGAATCACGGTCGTGTGGGGGCACAAATGGGGGCCTCCAACAGGACAGCAGAGACGCCTCACCCCTGTTCTCAACCCACAGGAGAGACAGCTCTGCTCCCCAGGGTGAACGGGAACCACATGAGGAGACTGTCTGGGCCCTGGGCGCCCACCCTGGGGCCATGGTGTGATCCAAACAGTGATACCCCAAGCCCTTGACACAGCAAGGAGCTCATCAGTGGGTTTTCCACACTGTGAGCGACACAAAGGCTCTGGAGCACAGCCAGGCCCGCCGGCTGCCAGTCAAAAGATCTCCCGATCGACCTCCAATGCTCTGAAAACATCCCTGCAACACACGTCTCCTGAGGGCATGGAGTCCCCACACCCCCACACCCCCTAAGTTCCTATGACTGGCCAATTAAAACTCTCACCCAAACCATTACCTCCCCAGGCCAGAAGCGCTTTACAAAACCGCAAATCACCGTCCCTAGAGACTCACCGGGATAAGCAGGTAAAACTTGCAGGCGGGTCCCCCGCGCGCCCCTCTGCAGGCTTCACTGCACAACTCACTTCTCCTCACTGGCTCTTCCACGCACACTTGGGCAGCGGCACACCCCACAGGCTGGGGATAGCATTCTTCCAGCTGCGTGGCTGCAGGCCAGCAAGGGGTCTGAGAACCCACTCCTCCGAGAGTAACAACCTCAGGAGCCAAGGGGAAAAGGGCCATGGAAAATAGAAGAGCCAGATCCGAATGAGGCCCGAGAGCTTGGAGACACCAGAAAAGCTGAATTGAGAGGGAGCCAGGCGACCGCTGCTTGTCACTGGGTAATAAGAACCTAACTCCGTGCTTCGCTTCAAGGTCAAAGTCCCAGTGGGCCCTGCTCCCCGAATCAGGTTTTGGCAGAAGGACAGGACGACCCCACTGTGTTTGTGTCACTCGGCTAGATGTGATGGCAAAGCAAACAGAAGGAATGATACCTTATACCCTAGGTTTCCCTGCTCAAAATTCTTCCATTCTGACTCTGGCCAGTGCCTCTTCAGGCGACCGTGGGCAAGTCACTGCATCTCTCTGAGCTTCCGTTTAGTCATCGGGGAAACGGGGGTGAAAACTACCTGCCCTAACTTCCTCACAGAGGTTTTGGAAGACTCCAGCAAGGTTAGATATTAAAGTACTTGGTAAATTATAACATGCCGTGTATAGCTCTAATAAATCCCAAGGCCCACGTGGTCCAGTCTCTAGACAAAATGGAAGTCGGATGGACAGTCGGGCACTCAAAATGAATTAAAAGGGATCGTAGTCTTCAGCTGCACCTGTCAAAGCACATTATGGGGAGCCGATTCTTAATTCTCAGGAACACTGCATTTCTCAGATCCCTTACACCTCCAAACTATAGAAGAGCCATTCACCCTCCCAAGCCCCACGTGCTTGTCTGCGGCCCCTCTGGCTTCTCTCTGCCCCCTCCCCCTCCTCCTCTTCCTATCAGTTCTTCAACACGCAGCTGGACTCGGCCCCACTGACACACTTTCCCTCCACTGTACTATCATCTAGAAGTCTGGCAACTTGTGCATTTTCCTTCCACCTTTCCAGTTCTAGGTCCTTCTATCCAAATTCCATGATCTGCATTAAAAAGCCTGGGAACAGGTGGCCAAGGACACCAATCTCCTTAGAGGAAGAAGGTAAATTGGCAAAGCACGAGGGACAAGTCGGGAACTGGACACACACATTAGTGAATCACAGCCCCGTCACGTATTACCCTGATTAGGCCTACTTGACACAGTCCCTACAAATCCATTAAAGATGCTTCATAGTCTACGAAGTCATACAGCATCAAAAAAGGGGTCCCCAGGAAGGGATCTGGAAGTTGTCCTCACAGAAAGCCATGCTCTGTAGTTTGTGGCCAGAGCAGCAGACGTGTAAGGAATCTTAGAGGCATAAAGAAAGTGTTTTCTGAAATCCCCTCTGCAGAAAAATAGCTCCTAGGAGATTACACAGATTACAAAGCAAAAACATGATCCCGTGGCCAAATCAGTTTTGTGAGATGCTGGGTTAAACAGAGTTAAAGGAGTTTCTCCAACTTTAGGACTTCCCAGCAAATTCAAAGAGGATAATTTTGATATGGAACATTTTGGGTGGTAAATATTTTCCAGGAGACATTGTGGGAAACTCTGCTTTTGACTCACCTCCTTGTTTTATAGACAAGGAAGCGGAGACCCATAGGGGATAGTGACCCACATAACATCTCTCAGGGCTCTCGTAGAGAGGAGGGCTAGACCCCAGGTTTCTAACTCCAGTTTTGTGTTAAATTCTGGAGAAAAGATAGAAATAGCATCTACCAAATTGCCAAAGTTGCATTTACTCAAGCATCAAGGTTACAACCCCAAAACAGCCACCCAGGACAGCCAGCCTCGCACACAGAGTCTCCACTAGCCTCCACATGTCATGACTTGTAGGCCCCTGATCGATATTCAGAATATGATAGAAGGTCACTTAAGTCAACGCCGTGCTTCCTGCCTACCACACTCCTGGTGTGATCCACCTGTCCTGTTCCAGAGCCCTTGTCCATCGGCCCAAGAACGCTCGAGATGTCCGCGTGTCACAGAGTACAAAGCTGAGATGAAACTGAAGGGGAAGTTCATTACACAGGGACACTGACAGACCGCTCGGAGGACTCCCGCATGTCACGCATGCAGAGCCACCTCGAATCTTGCCTCTCCGACAACAGGGAAGGGGTCAACACTGGGGAGGGGGGTTATTCTGGTTCTGTCAGAGGAAAATAAAAAATGACCAAAGACGGCCCATTTACCTTCTTCTTGGATTTAAAGACGTTACACCTGAAAATGTTGCTGGCACCGTCTCGGGCGATATAGCTGAAGATCTTCAGGTCCTGGGAATCATGAGAAACGTAGAAGATCCTACACGAAGAGGAACAGAAAAATGCACTGAAGATTGCATTAGGTTCAAATCTCCAACAAGGTAAACTCTGTCGAAGGGCATGCTGAAGACAGAGCTCGCCTCTTCCTACGAAGGCAGGCGGCACTTTCCAAAAGCACCAGACACTCCCCTGAGTGAGCTCTGGATTCAGAAGTGGGGGCCTGGGCAGGACACGGACCCCGTGCTATTGCTAGGCAGCAAATCTGTTAGAAGGAAAAAAATTGTTACCATCCTTATCAGGGCAATGAGTCCACATCCTACTGATGGAAATGGGGGCAAGTTTCTGGACACCTGTCCATGGGTCTATCCAGACGAGGGGAGTCGGGGAGCTGGTAGCGCGGGCCCCGCTGAGGGAGATGAAGACAGTCTGTGTGGTTATCAGGGTCCCTCTCCAGCAGGCCCACGGCCTCTACACGACCGTTCCATGGCTCTGCGCGTCTCCCTACCCCCACGTGCCCACTGCGGGCCGGGCGCTATCCCAGCAGCAGCAGGACAGACAAAAGCCCTAAAGCCACAGAGCTCACGAGCAGGGGATCTCCATCAACAACACGAGGGCTCTGAGGAAAAAGAGGCAGAACGGGGGGCAGTGTGTGGGGCGGCTGTTCTAGCCAGGGCGGGAGACCCTGTGGAGAGGCAGAGGCCGGAGCATAGGGAACCTCTCGGGGGTCCCTGTGCCAACACCACTGCAAGAAGTGGGAGCCGCTCCCGTGAAAGCCCTGCGGCATCCAGAAGGTGCTGGAAGCATTCACGGAACGGCCAGAGGTCACGGTGGCTTCAGTGGAGCTTGTGGGCTTGGTGACGGAGTCATGGAAGCAGCCAGAGGCCAGCACATGGGGGCCCTGGAAGGTCAGAGCATGTGCTCCAGGGGAGAAGAGGGACCCGTGGGGAGGGGTGCGTCTGAGCAGAGGACTCACTTCCTGGTGCTCTTTTCTGGCTGCTGGGGACAAGAGTGAAGACGGAAGGAAGGCTGTGGAAAGGGGAAAAGTCGTAAGCAAAGCCCCCACTGGCGGAGTCTGAAGGGGTCTAGGGCAGGCTGCCGCGGGATCAGCCGGGTCTGAGCGCTGACCGCATGGGGCAGGGGAGGGGAGAATCGGGGGCGCATCTGTGGGACCTCCCTCTCCTCATTCCCCGAAAACATCTCTTCCTCCATCGTTACTGAGACCGAGCCCTGCCCCCCACAGCAAATCCTTCTAGGTGGCCCCCCACTGAGTGTCTCTGAATCGTCTCAGATTTATCCCGGTGCCCAGTAAATTGATGAGCGTCCTCGTAATTCTCCAAGCCAGCCGGGCCTTCCTTCTCCCAAGCCCCATCTGGACAAGGGCCCCGGAGCATCAAGCCAGAAGCCTGAGCCCCACCCACCCCTCCCTTGTTCTCCGTCGTCTCTTGCTCACGACCCCGTTCTTGGCAGCCCGTCTCCTCAGGGCGGCTCGGAAATGTATTTCCTCCTTCTCCTCCACGTGCGGCCTCACTCCACAGAACCTGCTCCTCTCACCTGGCTTTTTGCAACCTGTCTAGCGTCTCTCTCTGCTTCCTAGCTCCCCTGGGGCCAACCCATTCTCTACCTCACAAAGGCTTCCTACTGCCCTCGGAATCGAGTCCAAACTCCTCAGCATGGCTACCTCCCTGCTTTCGTCTTTCCCCAGAGTCCTGACCTACATAGCCCTTCAGAACCAGTCACATACATCCACCTGCCTTTCCTTCCGACAGCCTCAGTATCCTTCAAGACGCGGGTCAGAGAAGCCTTCCTGCCCACCCCATGCTCCCAGCAGGACCTGACGAACCCCCTTGGGCTCCCCGTCACCACAGCACCTCCCTTGTACTCCAACATTTACGCTAGAGCTCCTTGAAGGAGAAAGGACGACCTCCTGCTGCCCCCAGCGCCAGCATGGTAATGGACACCCAGAAGGTTCCTAATGCTCGCGGAGGAGGGAGGGAGGCACCGAGCCGTGATGTGGTCTGCCTAGTTTTTCACTCCCCCTGCCCCCGAACCAAGGAAGTAAGGTCGGTTAGCGCAGCTGAATCACACACAAAACTCCTTCCATTTTTGAGTTTTTAATTACTATGCAATGCCCTATGGACTGGGAACGGGAAATACAACGGATAGGGCCGATAGGAAGGCAGAGCGGCTTGCCGACAGGGCACGGGGACCAGGAAGGCGGCCGGGAGCAGCAGCAAGGGAGGTTAACATTCCCTGGCTGGACAAAGCACATTCCAGCAAATTGGAGGGCGGCCGTGTGTGGAGGCAGCCCCTGGGGACTAGCGGCAGGTGGTGCTACGCGTGAGTTCAGAGAGGTGCAGCGTCCTTATTAAAGAAAAATAACCACAAAAAAAAAAAAAAAAAAGGATAACCTCTAGCTCACCCAAAATGTCTGCTAGTCAGAGCTTCGACCAGTGTCCACCAACACAGCCAAGCGGCACAAAGTTTTTCCAAGCGACCTCATTCACCAAGAAGTGAATAAACCAACAAATTAAGGCTGCAGATCCAAATTTCCAGGTCTAGAAACATATTCCAAGAACACTTATTTCTTCATATAGTTTTCTTAAAAACTGTGATTCTGGGGGCACCTGGGTGGCTCAGTTATTAAGCATCTGCCTTTGGCTCAGGTCATGATCCGGAGGTCCCGGGATCGAGCCCCTGCTCAGCAGGGAGCCTGCTTCTCTCTCTCTCACTCCCCCTGCTTGTGTTCCCTCTCTGTCAAATGAACAAATAAAATCTTTTTTTTTTTTTTTTTTTAAAGAAGAACTGTGATTCTGTGTGTTGGGGCAGGGGAGGGAAGGAGACCGACATGAGTGCTCCAGAGAATGAGGGAAGACTTTTTCCTCTTCTTTATCCTGAAGTCTGGTGCCATTTTGATCCTGCTTCCAAAAAGCAGCTCGATTTTCTCAACTTTCTGTGTAATTATCAAAGGTGGGATACCACAGTAGTTCACTATACAGTAAGACAGTAGCTCATTATACTGCAATGATGATTACTAAGGTTTTGTTAGGTTCTGTTCTCCCTTCAAAATTCTTGTTTTTATTTTCAAGTTCGCATACAATTCTAATTCTCACCTGCTAATGGAATTGTTACGCTTCAAAGCTATAGCAATAAACTCTTCTATTTTCTACTCATGAACTTACCATGAATGACTGAAATAGAAAGGGGATCTTGGAGCAACTAGATTTGAAGATTATCACAGAATTCAGGTTGACAGAGCACTAAAGGAACAGCGACCCACCACCAACACCTCCTTTCCTCGACTAGTAATCTAAAGTAAACTTATTTCTCTCAAGAGCACAGAAGAAAAACAGAGTAGCGCAAAGACACTTCGGGAGGTCATCAGGCCTGGATCCCACCCAGCGTCCCCGCCCTTCAGGATGTGTCCCCGAAGGGCGATGCATCCCAGTAGGACTCCCTTTCTGGGAGCTTCTCCTTACTTGGGCAATTTTTGCATATGTTGATTAGAAATCGACCAACAGGAATGCAGCAGAGGGAAACAGATGCCGGCCCTTGTGGGGGACAGACCCGGATATTGGATATCGGATATCGGCCGGGCTCAGCAGCGGACTAGCAGGAGATCCCGGCTCCCCATGGTTCTGCGCCAGTGAACCAGGGATGATCACCGCACTGCCTCCCTGCCTGGGCTTTGGAGGAGGAATGCACCCAGAGAGGGGAGCTCCCAGCAGCAAGTGGTTATGGGACGGTAAGCGCCTTATTACCTCCACCCTTTGGGGCTTTAGAGAACAAGGCTAATCCTCTGTCCACAGGGCAACCTCCGGGATATTCAGAAACTGCCGCCACGCTTCGTGTGCTCATTGGTAAAGCGATCCACTACCCTCTCTTTCGACAGTTCTTGCACGGCACTATGTCCGTGGCTTATGGCCCCACCAGGCTTGCACTGAGGGCTGCGGGTGAGAAAGATCTGGGTTCAAGTCGTAGCTTTTCCACTTCCCAGCTGTTGACCTCAGGCCAACCCCTCCACTGAGGAGCCCTTTCCATCCTCACTTGAATCAGTATTTACACACACACACACACACACACACACACACACACTCCATATTTAACACAACGATCAGCACACGGCAAGTTGCTTGCTTGGCAAACAGGAGTTCCCTCTTCCCTGTAAACTTTGCTTCACACCCCCAGCTCTCCAGGGACTCTTGCCAAGGACACGGAACTGAATCACATTCCGGGGTTCGCGGAGCGGGACAGGATCTCATGGTTGCTCCGCACTGTGGTCAGCTCAGACGCTCGAAGCCAATTCGCACGACGGTGCTCGAGGGCGGGTGTATAAGTATACCTGGGTCATTGTTTTTTAGCACTGGTGCCTGGTGACCACGACTTCCTTTTCCGAGCTCTCACAGACTGTCTGCGTTATGATCTCTTGGAGGAGTTCACTAGTGTGTGATCCCTGGACGCAGACTTTCCTCCTTCCTAAAAAGTGGCATGGAATGTCTCGTCCTGGCCACCTTCTCACCTCTCATTCGTTAGGACCTCAGGACCCAAGTACCTGAGGCTCAGACACACTTAAAGAAGGGACACCTTTGTCCTCATGGTTTTTAAACGCTGTTTTGTAAGTCTCCTATGTTCTAGCATTTCTAGTTTGAAGATTGGATCGTGCTACACTGAAGGAAGAAAAGGAAGAAAAATGGAACGGGCAGATGCAGAGAGAGGCCTGGCAGCTCCGGGCCCCATGTTCCATCCCCTGTGCCGGTTCTCTTGTCCTTAGCCCCTTCCTAGAGCCCACTGAGCCCGGAAGCTTGGACCATCGCGGCTGCTCCTCTGCGTTCACGTTTGCTTTTAAGCTCTGCCTGCCATTCCATGTTCTTTTAAGGAGCCCCGTATAAAAATCTGGGTAGCCACCATGATTTTTCTCCATGGGCTCCCCTCTTTAGGACCAACTGGAATCAGTTAACATTGCACTTGTGTCCACAAGTGCTCACCCCTCCCCGCCACTCCGGATTACTCTGTCCCCAGCCTTCTCTCTGATAGGACGACCTCTAAACCGGCATGGCCTTGGCCCCCTGTGTGAGAGCTCCGTCCCCCATCCTCGTCTCTGTGGGGATGGCCTGTTGACTTTGGAATCTACTGGCTACAGACAATGTGAAGAGTTTCGAGCAAGGTTTCCTGAGTCTGTGCACACGTCGCCCCACCCAGGACCCACAGCTGCATCCCCCTCACACGGGCCCCCACAGCCTGTTCTGCTCACAGCCTGTGGGGAGGGTCTCACTGGCTGGCCTGGGGCCTGCCGCAGCCCAAACCACACGTGGGGGTTCTAGACCACACATGGGGCCTTGGGCAGTTTTTTCCTGCTCTCCTTATCCTTGAAATGAGACTAAAAATCTCTCTCAGAGTTGTAAAGGTCTGGGACGGGCAGATGGAGAGTGGGCGAGACGGGGGATGGGCAAATATTCCGTAACCCATGTGCTGTAGAAATACTTTCAAACAGTGAGCCTGTGAATGAAAGAACAAAGCGAAGTCACCCCTGGGCTCCTGATGTCACCATGGGGGGAGGGCCTCGCGCTATAAGGGAGCAGAGGTTCTCTTGAGCTCTCAGAGCCGTGGGCGTTCCTAACCCAAAAGACACCCCCCAGGACAGAGCAGAATGGACCGTGGCTGGAACAATAAGCTACCAAGTAGCTTGCAGACGGCAGAAACAAAACCCAATGGGATCTTTCTATTTTTTTTTAAGATTTTATTTTTGAATCATCTCCACACCCAATGTGGGGCTCGAACCTACAACCCCAGGATCAAGAATTGCTTGTTCCACCGATTGCGCCAGCCAGGTGCCCCCAGTGGGTCTTCCAAGGCCAAAGCACTGGGAGAGAACAAAGCATGAGGTGAAAAGCACAGGGGACGCCAGAACCACCCTGCTGGGTCAGACCTGCCGAGGACAGCTCTGTCCTGAGAGAATTCCACGTCACTCCCACCCCACAAGAGCAAGGATGCCCCCAGGCAGCCCAGCCACCCGCCCCCAAATGAATACGTTATCCTCCGAGCACCTGGGGGCAGTTTTAGGAGAGGTGCTGGTTTGGAGGGAGCCCCCAGGGCTTTGCTCTCAGAACCACACGAGGGTCAGAGCAGCAAGCGCGCCCCCCGCCCCCGCCCCTCACCCAAGGACTGGTGTGTCTCTCTCAGCCCGCCAGCCCTGCTGCGTGAACATGTGTCCACACTCTGGTCCCTGCTTGTCACATTTTCTCCATGCTTCTGAGCTTTAATTGAATCTTTAGATAAAATTGACCTTTGTGGTGATCATTTTTCTCTCTCATTACCGTTTCGGTCGGATTAGCTTTTCCTCCCGCTGTGTTCCCGGGGCTCTCTATCACTTGGGCTGGTTTTCTTCTATCAGAAGTTTCTTCCGTTTCTGTCTCCTCCACCCCTCATTTTAGCCATTCTGGACGTGAGGCCTGCTCCCCTCAGACGCTTTCTCAGGCTGCTCTCTGGCGTGAGGGGACCACGATGAACTCACGAACTGGTCCCACAGTGAAACTGCTTACTTCACAGCTGTCCCCAGGGCTGGGACACATCACCCACGTCCCGTGTCTTAACAGACCTGCTCCCCAGCGGCATGGTCCAGGGGAAGTCAGGGGTCACGCGTATCCAGGGTAACAACTGGGACTTCTCTTTTTGAGGGGACACAATCCAACCCATGACAGTTTCTGAGCCAGAATCTGAACCCCAGCCGTCTCAGCCAGGTTCCTCAACTTCTACACGACCTGCCTGTCCACGTAGCTGACCGCCGACCGTCAAACAGCCTCTGATTACTAGACTGTGGTGGTGACTAATATCTTTTTAGGCATTGAGGCCACCTCAAAACTGTGAATTTCCTTACTCCAGATATGTTCCCAAGTCCTTGATGCCTCCACAGGTTCTCTCTGGTAGCCTATAAATTCATCCTCACGTGGATAAGATTTCCAGGGGACACTCGGGGGAGAGGTGCTTGGTTTCTCTGCGATCCCCGCCTGCCCACCTTCCACCCGAGTTTCTTCAAATAGACCAACCCAGGAATACTATAAATGCTCATCCTAGTTTTTCCAAAGGCTGTCAGTCCTCAGATGACCCACCTGGAGCTTCCTGGGACTCATGGGATTCATGACACACTCTGTCCTCTGCTCTAATCCACCCCCGCTTCCGCCATCACTTGCTCGGCACATGGGAACCCCCATGCGCCTGACGGAAAGCAAGGACAGGGCACCCACTCCCCTTCCAGGGCTTGGGGTGCCTGGCCGGCATGAACAGGTACTTTTCCTTCTCTGATTCCTCTGACCCACCTCCCGATCCTACATCAGAGAAGGTCCGAATCACAGCTCCCTTGAAGGCACATCACCTCAGGACTCAAGGATAAGAGAATGTGGTGGTGGGGCCGGCATCAACACCCAAACCCCTCACACAGCCCAGGACAATCTGTCCCAAGACAACCCCCTCTCAATCACGATCTCCTGTTTTCTTTTTCTTCTTCTTCTTCTTTTTTTAATTATACGGAACCATGTATCTTTACTTCCACACCACAAACAGATCTTGGAACAAAATGGAGGGTTGGGGGGTGGAGCGGACACATTTTTGATCTCATTACAATTCCCAATCACGTTTTAATGTCCTCTGTTTTCACTTTGGAAGTCTGGGGAAGGGCTGGGTTGGGGGACTGAGGAAGCCAGGCACCAGGGTTGGGGGATGGGAAAAGGTCGTGAAGCCAGACTGTCCTGGCTTGAGAATTCTTTTTCCCGCCATGTTGCCACAAGCTCTCTCTCTCTCGGCTGTCTCCCACTACCCAAGAGCAGCAGCTGAGGCAGTGTCAAGCCCTGGGGATGGTTCGGCATAACTTTAGTCTAAGAAACATGTATCTTACTCTGCCGACCCCCTCCCCAGGCCCACAAAAGATTGTCTCGGGAGGCAGCATGGAGCGCGGTCCAGATTCTGACCTCGAGGAGCTTGTAGTGCTCCACAGTGGGGCGAACACAGACTGAGGAGCAGAGCCCTGAGGACGTGGGGGACGCAGAGCCGGCCTGCTCCCGGGAAGGGCGCACTCAGAAGCTGCTGTCCCAGCAGCATCCTGAAGAGGTGGGTGGTGATGGGGACTGTGGAGGGGGATGCTTCAGGCTGGGGCCTGGCACGAAAAAGATCACAGGAGTCACCCAAGGTGCGTGCACTTGCGGACTATTTACAAAGGTCGGGGCAGAGTACAGGGAGAGAGGAAGACAGCACAGTCCCCAAGGGAGCCCTTGGCACCCCAGGGCCCCCGAAGCAGGACAGCAGGCGGCTGCCAGAGCCCAGAGAAGGAACCGTGTACCACCTGGCAGAGCCCTCGTGACGGGGAGGCAGCCCATGGATGGCACACACAGTCCAGCCGGCAGGCACTTGGCCTGGTGGGGAGCAGATCTGGATAAGCCAAGGAGAGCCAGCCGTCAGACGGGGAAGGGAGAACACCCCTCGCAAGGGAAACTGCCCAGAGAAGGCATGGAGTCAAAGAAAAGGGTGAGGGGCACCTGGTCGCTCAGTCGGGTAAGCATCCGACTCTTGTCTTGGCTCAGGTCATGACCGAGCCCTGTGTCGGGCTCTGCGCTGAGCATGGAGATGATTTGGGATCCTCTCTCTCTCCCTCAGCCCCTCCCCACTCACACACATGCTCTCTCCCTTAAAAAAAAAAAAAAAACTGGGGCCCCAGAGTTATGAAACAGCGCAATGTGCTTTGGCACCAGGAACACAGCACATGCAAGGGACCAGCAGGAGGCGAGGGCAGAGGGAGGTAAGGACAGCCCAGCTGTCCCTTCGTGTGCTCATGGCACTGATGGGGACTAGGCAGGGCAGCGACATTGTTGGTAGTCCCGGTGGTGGGAGGACGGACTGCAGGAGGACGTGAGCAGGAGAAGCGAGGCCAAGGAGAGGCTATCCAATATGGAAGGCGTGGGGAAGAGGAAGAATTGGGACCGGGGCCTTTGCAGGCCGAGGAGCTGGACTCCAGTCTTGGTCTTGCTGCTCCTAACTGTGAGACACTGGGCGAGCCTTCTAGTGGTCAAGTTTTCATTTTCTCATCCACAGACACACAAACCGTCAGGAGAGCTAGACTGGGAAGTCAGATGCCAAGCACAGGGCGGGGGATGGATGCAGCCTGGACTTGGGCAGTGCACGGTCTGGGCAACCAGGCTGATGGGCCCAAAGTCCAGGCAAGAAAAGGGGAAGCTCTAAGACAGCAGCAGTGATGATGGGTAGCAGGACGTGGATTCCAGAGCCATTTCCCTGGACATGGGGAGGAGGAGGAGGAAGATTCTGAGTTGGGCGGACAAAACACTAACTAGACTATGGGACACAGAAGCAGGAAAAGGAGAGGGCACAGGGAAGTGGTGTTGAACATGTCAACGCTGAGGCGTGACTAAAGCACTCAGACGGCCCTTCTGGTGAGATAAGTAGAAATAAGCGATCAGGAGAGAGGCTCAGACTTAGGAGCCACCAGGATGCAGAGGGCGACGGCCGCCATGGGAAGCAGGAGATCCCTCCTCGTAGCGGGTAGGGAAGGAAGAGAATTCTCAGGCTCACTGAGAATCCTGGTAATGGTACTGACTGAAACAAAGGGCAGAAGAGGGGGAGCCTTCAAAAAACACAGCCGGAAAAGACCAGAGAGAAGAGAAGGAACACGAGGAACCAGCACACAAGTGTGGGAGGAGAGTCTCCAGCAGGAGGGAAGGTCCACGGTGTTCGGTGCCCTGGAGGGATAGAAGCTGAGGAGGAGGCTGCGGAGAGCCAGGGATTAGCATGTCAGACATCCCTGGCAACGGCGGCCAGGGCGGGCTTGGTGCGGAGCGCAGAAGCCCCGATCTAATGAGCTGAGCAACAAGCAGGGGTTTTGGAAACACACACCCCAAGAGCTATTACCCTGAAGAGTCTGGCAGGGAAAGGACAAGCTAAGAAGGCGGGCTCCGGGAGCGCCTCCGCTCTATGGATGGCAAAACCTGAGCCTATTTATAGGCTCAAAAAGGAAGAAACAAAGCAGAAATAGCCGCAAGATCCAGGGGAAAAGAGAGGGGAAACGTTTCAAGATGCAGACAAGACGGCCGGGGATGGGGTCTGGGTGCAGAGCCCGCCTGGGGAGAGTCAGGAAGGCGCTCCCTCCGAAGCCGCCCGAGCTGCGCTGGGCCTGCCCCGGCTGGTCGCCCTCTCTGTGGCGCGGCATCCTGGCGGCCAGGCCGTCCTGATGTGTGCGTAGGAGTCGTCTGCGGCTGAGGCAAGAGCTCGGGAAGATTTTTTTTAGTCACGTGTCCTGGTTAAAGTGAAGGCTGTTTTAAGGGCTCCCACCTGCATTTTACCTGCAGGCTAATTCCTTCCCTTCCCGCGGGGCGAGGACACCTCCCAGACGCTGGACATGCATCCAAAGGAAAGCACGTGCAGCCAGAAAAAGTCGGTGGCCGTCTTCTTAGAACCGGGGTGGACACTTCATTCATGCTGGCGGCAGGGCGGGGGTGCGGGAGGAAGAGCGTCTCCCAGAAATTCATGAAGGGGGCGAGGGGGAAGCGCGGGGTGGGGAGGCCCAGCCAGGGACGCAGCAGCCTCTCCTGAGACCTGGGTTACGCGCACTTGCCGCCCGTCTCTCGCAGTGAACTTGTCCAATTCCTCCGCGTCAGCTGAGGCAACTGCCAGGCTTAATTGCTTCCTGAGGGCTCTGTCCTTCCCACCAGTGAACAAAGGCAACTGGGAGGGATTGGGATTTAGCTCTTTTGATATTAAAAAACAAAACAAAACAAAAAATACCAAAAAACTTCTTACAAACATAAAGATAGAAGTTTGTGTTCACATATTGTGTTTATACACAATGTGCTCACCCGTGTTTGGACATCAGGACCGACAGAGCAGATGGGACCGCTGGCCCGCCGCCCGGACAGCTCCTCCGGGAAGGACACGCACCCGCGATACCCCAGCCCCAGCAGCTAGGACCCCCTAACGATTAAGAGGTCACGGGAGAGGAGATATCCTGGCAAGAAAAGCTTGGAGCAAAACAAATGAGGCAAAAGCCAACGGGGCAGCGATGCGCTCGCATGCAGACGGCACCCATCGGGGTTATTCTCGGAGGCTCTTCTAGCTCTTCCCCTCCAAAGACCCCTTTATCGAGGCTATTGTTAAAGCCAAGAGGAACACATCTACCCTTTATTATGGGTTCACTCCTCCCATCCACCCCCGGACGGTTTTGAATTATCAGTAAAAAACGGTAACAAACTGGACAAGACATAAGTCAAAGACCGAGATGATGCACAGAAAAAGATGCCCCCCCCCGCCCCCAGCAGCAGTAACAGAGGACAGGGCTGGCGTCTCCTGCCACCTTGAGGAAGGAGAGAGTCTATTTTCAGAGGTGGCCTTGGCTTTGTGGTGAATCCCACAACACGGCTGGCTGGCTCCCTGAGCGGAACTGAGCAAGGTCACATGACTTCTGGATCCTCGGTGTTCCCAAGGGCAAGGCTGCCTTTTGAACAGTCATGCATGTTCTTGATGTTAAGCTTCTTATTTTTTTTATCCCCTTCCCCAAATAAGGTACGGGTGGCATTCAGTGCTCCACGTAGGTCTACAGGTTGGTTGGTTCATTCCTTCGTCCATCCATCCATCCAATCAACCCTAGATAAAAGTCCATAGAAAAGGTACCCATCTCCTGGGAATTTTGCAAAGATTTAACAAGAAATCAGTTCCATTCAACAAACATGTATTGAGCACAATTACATGAAGAAAGCAGTCATGGGAGCACAAAGAGGAGTAAGATGTAGTTCCTACGATGAACCAGAAGACAGAGAAACAGAATGAACTTAAGGACTAGATAGCCCTGGGGTCCAGAGAAGAATCGAAATCAGATCTCCACCGTGGGAGCAGGGTTGACAGCAGGAAAGGATTCCTCGTGGATGCAGCAAACCTTGGGATTCTCGTTCAAGAACTTGACAGACGGGTAACTGAACCCAGAAGACCTGACCAATCATGGTCTGATCACGATGGCCACCAGCCATTGGGAAAGGCTGGAACTTCCCCACAGCTGCTTCTCAGGGTCTCCCAATAAAGGCTGTGGGGACTCATAGACAACCCAGCTTTTCTCCTCCCGTATTTCCTGAACTCTACGCAGAGCCCTCTGGGTCTCCCAGTCGTGCTCATCTCCGCGGTCTGAGGTCTGTGCTAGCAGGAAAGCAGCCAGGCTCATGACTAGCTCTACCCTTCTGAGCGGTAGTGCATCACCTTTTCCTAACTATGCCAAGATGCAAGAGGGATCCCCGTGGGCTTCCCAGCCAGAATCGAGAGACAAGACACTACACACAGCGTCTGGACTGGTTTGTGGTGTAGAATGCCCAAGGGACCACTGTGGGATGAGCTGGGACAGCACCTGACTATGACAATAGACCCGGTCTCTTAGGACTCATCAGACAAGGGCCACAGCTCTGGAGCCAGGGCAATCTTTACTTGCCTTTGGAGTGAAGGGTGACTGCACAATGGCCCTTACACCCCAGCGTCACATGCAGACCCTGTGCCAACCCTCCCACATCCAAGTGAATCCCCAAACACCTAGGGTACCAAAAAGCTCGTCCTATGCAAACTCCTTCCCCTTTACGTGATTGGAAACCCACCAACAAAAGACTGGTTTCCTTTAAGAGGCAGTGCCTCTATACAATGGGCAAATGCCACTTGCGCTGACAAAATAAACCCCATGAATCACTCAAACACTAAATTATTAAGCAAGGTAGGTTTTCCCCCCCATCCTCCTACAGAAGGACCTCTAATGATAAACCTTCCCTGCTTGAGAAGCAAAATATTCAAAGATAACTGACAACGATTACTGGCACTCGCAGGTCTTACCTTGGAAATGATAAACCACAGGCCTCTGTGGTCCACAAAGTGGACCACAAATTCAAAATTCTGCAAGTATGTACAGGAAGGCTCTGTTCCAGGGACAGAATCCAGTTGCATCAGACTCTCAGAAGTATGTGCGCCCCGGGAAAGATCAAGACCATCCCACGGGTGCCCGGGCCAGGGTCTACCTGGTAGCAGCGAAAGGGGTCAAGGGAAGGGGTGCTGGCTTTGTTCTGCCCACACCCCCCCACCAGAGCCTCGTCATTGCTCTGCAGATTCCCTTTGTGCCTTCCCTTTACCCATGTGAGGAGGAGAAAATGAAACAAAAACAGAATTCCAAAGTAAGCAGTCACTTAGAAGTGGGACAGGGACCAGGCCTGGTTTCTCTATTCCCCTAGTGTTCCCTCCACAGGGTGATTTCCTCCCCGGTAGACAAGAGTTTAATTAGGTGATGTTTTCTAAAGTTGGCCTAATTGCATCTTCCATCGTTCGTGCAAAAGATGTCTAAGGCTGGGCACAGAGACCCCAAGCCAGAGGTCCAGCTTCGCTCATGCTGATGGCCCCTCGGTTTTCTGCTATTTGCTACCTACCAGCTTTGCAATTCAGGCTGCCAAGAAGGGCAGAGCAGAAGGCCACCGAGAAAATAAGGAAGCTTACTGGCTGCCTGAAATGGGTATTTCAGCACCAACCGCCCCAGCTTTGTCACGTCGCATCTGTGGAGCCCTACTACGTGGCCCCTTGCAGACCCCAGGGATGCAGCCGTGCACAAAACACAGCGGTTCCTGCCTTCGCACTTAGAGTTACTATGATGCAATTTGCCATTCTTTTGCCCTGATTGAATTTGTTTCTTTTTAAAGATTTTTTAAATTTGTCAGAAAGAGAGAGCACGAGCAGAGGGAGCAGCAGGCAGAGGTGAAGGGAGAAGCAGACTCCCCGCTGAGCAAGGAGCCCAATGCGGGGCTCGATCCCAAGACCCTGGAATCAGGGCCGTGCCCCAGGCAGACACTTAACCGACTGAGCCACCCAGCTGCCCTACGTGAATACGGAGGCTTCCCAAGCTCAGGGGACTTTGCCAAGCCCACAACGAGGTAGGCAGGTTATGCAGAGTCTGCTTCCGAGGAAAGCTAGAGGATGGGAACAGATAAAGAAGGAACAAGACTATGTAAGATTGAAAGCAAAGGAAAGGCAGGCAGAGACACCAAAATAAGAGGAGAACGGAAAGGCAGGGGGTGGGGGGCACCGAAGCAGCAGCAGGAGGTGCACGGGGTCTGGAGAGGTGGGGTGAGCGCCAGCAAATACGGAGCGCACAGTCTCTGCCAAGGGTTGGAAATCAAAGTCAAACTGCAAGGAGCTTTAGGGTGACAGGCACTGGGCCTGGGAGGGAGCTGAGGGTGGACAGATGTGCTCCTGCACGGGGTGGCAGGGTTGAGGGAGGCTATTTCAGGATCGGAGGGAGAACATGTTGGCAGGGAGAGATGGGGAGGCTGGGGAAGGGGTGGCCACAGCCCATGGGGAAGACACAAGTGGAGCCACACCCAGAACACAGGAGGGCAGGGCACAGAGCCACGGTGGGCCACGACATGGAAGACAGGGGTCACCGAGGGAGAGGGAGGGTGTACGGAGCCCACAGGCAGAAGCGGGCGAGAAGGATGCGGCACAGAGTGGAATTAGTACCGGGGCGAATAAGGGATTGCAGAGCGGCCCTGGGGAATGAACTGAAGCCAGATAGCATAAAAGATATGCCCTTTACCCTCTTAGTTCATAACTTTCACCATGCGTAAAATTGAGTAATTCCTACTCATGCATATGTATGAAGAGGCACTGACCATGGAATGTTCTAGCACTAGAGGGAATAAAAGCATCATCTCTACATGAAACACGACTCGCCGCAGCCATGAACACTCCCATCCCTCAGACAAGCTGGCTCAGAAAAGACAGCAGACGTCGGGGAGAGATCTCCCGTTCCGAGGCCCAGCAGAGGCTCCTGAGGGACGAGGCTCAAAGGAGACCTGGTGTACGAGCACCCAGGTCTGCTCCTCCTCCTCGGACCTTCCAGGACTCCGGTACCCGGGGCCCTGCCATGTTCCCGTGACAAGGGAGCCACGGGAACGTGTGCCGGGGTTTGAGTAGGGACTTGGCATGCCAAGGTTTGAAGGGAGGGAACTTAGAGAGCAGGATCGTCTCTGTCGGGGAGGTCTTGGTCTGATTGTGCAGGGACAGCCTGGATATTGGAGACCTTTAAGAATCCCGAGAGATTTTGTGGCTCCCCAAAATGACAGTGGTGAGTAATTACTACACAGTCTATCTTCCCTCCTAATTATGGGATGCCGCCTGTGTATTACAGGTTAGGGTAGTATCTGATTCCATTAGGAAAATAATGCTTAGAAATTATACACATTTTTAAAACCTTCTATTTTAATCCCCACAGGAACTTGTCCTTCTGCCTTCAAAGGGGTATTATCGCTTTTAAAAACATACAGTTGCTTGGTCTCCACTGCTCATTTCCAGTTTGTGGCACGGTGGTTCTCCCTTCTTTCCCTACCGAGAGACCGGCGGACTCTTCCCCTCCTCTGATGAAGCTCCTGGAGGACTCACTGTATCGTCCACTTCCCGAAGGCCAGCCCGCCTTAAGCCTTCGCTCTCTTTTAGGGTGGCTGCCTCTTTTCGCTTATTTGCAAGCCTCTAAAAATGCTGCCTCGGGGGCTTTTCTACCCCACTTTGCCAAAAATAAAGTATGAGGGGATACGTTCTAAGATTTGGCTCTTAACTTCTCATATTTTTTTTTTTAAGATTTATGTACTTAGAGACAGACAGAGAGAGAGAGTAGGTGCAGCGAGAGAGAACCTTCGAGCAGAGGACTCCCCACTGAGCACAGAGGCCGACGTGCGGCTCCATCTCACGTCCCTGAGATCACGACCTGAGTTGAAATCAAGAGTCAAGATGCTTAACCAACTGAGCCGGCCATGCACCCCCAGAGTACTCTTTACATTTTAAAGATACTGTTTTGTTACATCTGAATAATTGTTTATAGTTCTTCTGTTTAAATCACGGTGTGAGTTCTGGCTTCCGATGGGCCCCGGACTGATTAAGCACTGTTCTCCACGGAGCCGAGCACGGCGAACACCACACGTCGGAGCCCCCCACGCATCCTTGCCTCCCTTCCCCAGCTAGCCCTGAATAACGGATCTCAGACTTGCTCAAAATCAAAGCGTGGCTCAAAGACAAGGTCCCCAAACCAGACCGCACTTCTTCTCATGTCTGATCTCACCAGCTACTTGCATGTTAATTAATGACATTTCTGAGGACTGGCTGGACAGCTTATGGGGACCCTCCCTGGTTTGCTCATTTACACTCAAAAACCGGAGAACTGCCAGCCTGGCCCCTGAAGGCTTCAGGTCAATTAATTTACTGCCTTTGGTTAAAAGAAGGATTTTCACTTACATGTCTGGCCCCTAGAATCAGAAATCTTCGGGGGACTGATTACTCCTCCAGTGCCCAGTAAGACTGAGAAGACACCAGGGCAGGGGAACTGCATTTCAAAGGCACAGGGACTTCTATAATGGTACGACCACTCCAGTGCTGTTTTTTAACTTTGGGGGGGACAAAGTATGCCCATTAAACCAGAAAGAGTAAAGTAAGCACGTTAACCAAGGAAGTGAAATCTGAAATAAGGAGAAATTAAACACGAAGCCTTCACTTTTCAGGCCGAGTCCTGTTCTGTCCAACAGCCTTGGCACACCAGGGCCCTGGATGAAAATGTGCTTAGGACACTCACACTTAACTTTAAAGTTTAAAATTTCTTGGACGTTTTTTACCCCACACGAAAAAGCATGTTTCTTCTTAAAAGTAAAGGTAAGGCAAAAGCTACATCTTACTGGTGCTCATTGAAAAAAATCCTTGAAAAAGAAGAACAGCCAGAAGACAGACTACCGAACCTGGGATGTTTCTTAGGCTGCAGCAAACACGACACTGGATTCTGGCATCAAGATCAGCAACTGGGTGGACGGGCCAGAGCACAGAGTTCGAAACAAACTAGCCCGAGAGGGAAGGCAGATTTCCACCAGAGCTCCTTCAGCAGGGGGAGAACAATCTTTCAACAAATAAGTCTGGAACCACTGGATGCCTGTTTGCAGGAGGAAGACAAAAGCTTTGATAGATGCCTCATAGCATCTTAAAGAAACAAACTGAGGGGCATCTGGGTGGTTCAGTTGGTAAAACGTCTGCTTCCGCTCAGGTCGGGATCCCAGTGTCTTGGGATCGAGTCCTGCTTCGGGCTCCCTGCTCAGCACCGAGTCTGCTTCTCTTCTCTCTCAGGCTCTGCCTGCTTGTGCTCTCTCTCTCTCTCACATGCTTTCTTTCTCTAATAAATAAATAAAATCTTCAAAAAGAGAGAGAGAAGCCCAGCCAGACTTGGAGACAATATTTGCAAACCACACACCTGATAAAGGATATGAATTCACAATTTATGAAGAACTCTCAAAATTCAGTAAGAAAACAAAACAACCCAATAAAAAAATGGGCTAAGATTTGAACAGATGCTTTACAAAAGATACAGGAATGGCATGGAAGAGGAAAAGATGCCCAAGGTCATCAGTCATTAGGAAATGCAAATTAAACCCCCAGTGAGATCTTAATATGCATGTATTTGAAGGGCTAAAAACAAAACAAAACAAAACAAACAATACCAGATGCTGGCAAAGATATGAAGGAACTGGAGGTCTCAAACTCCACTAGCAGTTCTATCACTTTGGAAAAGTTTGGCAGTTTCATTAAAAAAAAAAAAAAAAAAAAAAATAGGGGCACGTTGCTGGCTCAGTCGGTTTAGCGTTTGCCTTCGGCTCAGGTCATGGTCATCGGGTCTGGGGATCGAACCCTGTGTTGGGCTCTTTGCCCTGCAGGGAGCCTGCTTTCCCTCTCCCTCTGCCTACTGCTCCCCCTGCTTGTGCTCTCTCTCTTAATCTCAAATAAATCTCAAATAAATTAAATCTTTTAAAACAAAACCAAAAAACAACCAAGAAAAAAAACTAAAAAAAAAAAAACCACACCCTACCATGCAATCATTCTACTCTTGTGTATTCACCTAAGAAAAATGAAAGTGTATGTCCATATACACACCTGTATTGAAGAGCCATATAAGCTTTTGTTGTGATAGCCTCAAATTATAAACACTAAAATGTCCCCAACATACGAATGGCTGAGCACATCGAGTCATACTCATGCCATGGAACACTATTTAGGAATAAAAACAGATAAGCCACTGATACATACAATGACAAGTAATGATCTTTACAATAACCATGCTTAATGAAAGAAGCCAGGCCCAGAAAAAGGACACACTATACGACTCTATACAAAATTTTAAGAAAACACAAACTCGTCTGGGACAACAGAAAGGAAGAGAGTGGTTGCCTGGGCATGTGCAGGCAGGAGGGAGGGAGATCGGGCAGGAAAGTGGAAAGGGTGGAGAAGACCACAAGTGGGCACACGAGGAAACTTGTGGGGGTGACAGAGACTCACCATCACGACTGAGGTCATGGCTTTAGAAGTGAACGCAGGTCAACATTCACCAAATTAATCATGCTAAATACGCTCCGTTTTTGTAAGTCAATTACACCTCAAAATAAAGCTGTTATAAGACCTAAAATTGATATCCTGTATGGATTACGTTGTTAAAACTTTGGGGAAAGTCTTTTCTTTCAACCCAGAAAAGGTTGATTCAAGTCCCCCGAGCAGCATTCACAATGAGCTGGCTTTGTATGCGTACGGTGCCCCTGTGGGAAAACAAAACAACAACACACCCAGAAATTCTTCCTTTTACAAAAGGAGAATGACAGGGGCTCATCCATTCAGACCCTGCAAGCCCAGTTCTGATGCGATCTGTTTCCCGAAGCCTTTCCTTATCACTCAAGTAGAAAGTGATCATTCCCTCCTGTGAATCACTGTAACACTTAAGTTAATTTTCAGTTATTAGTTGAGTGCATTTCCCCAACCACCCATCGCACGTTTATTAAATGATGCATCTAGGCCAGACACTGGCTCGGGGCTGGGAATACGGAAGTGAGTCGGGCACAGCTCTCCCCCTCTAAGAGCCTCATAGTCCACCAGCAAAAGACTTGAAGTGACAGTAACACACGATAACACTTGTTTCCACAAACATATGAAAGTACAACAGGGACCCAGAGAAAGAAATTCACGTTGTCAGACACATGGTCTTGCGTCTCAGTGACGTGCTTCCCTCCAGACTAACACCCCCCAAGAGTAAGGGACCATGACTGACTCACTCGAGTCACCCCCTGAATCACCCAGCACAACACCCGGCCCACGGGGGTTCAGGTTCGTATAATTCCTTGCATGAATGGAAATTCCCTTCCCAGACAACCGCTCTGACTAGAAGGCAGGGCCACCATGTTGCCCACTCGGCAATGGAGTCCCAAACTTTATCCATTTTGCCGACCAAAGCAAGTCATTTGACTCTGGGTTCCCCCAAACCCCAAAGGAAGAGCTGATACCCATTCTGCCGGTGAAGAAAACAGGAAGGAGGTAGGGGTGCGCTGGGGGGGGGCTCGCTCAGCAGAGTCCAGGACACCAGAGGGACGCGGGTGAATCGAGGTCCCGCGGTGGGTGCGAGGGGGACCCTGGCGCAAGGGACTGTGACCCCCAGATATTCCTCTGCCCGTGACCCCCAGATATTCCTCTGCCCAGGGGGCACACATCTAACCTCTGAGGAATCCTACCGGTCTCCTGAAGGCAATTTCTAGGGATTATACGTGTGACTTTCTGCGTTCCCAGATCACAAACCCTTTATCTGCGCTCAGTTTCTGAAGGCGCAGAGGTGAACAGATAGGCAATTATAAAATTTCAGTCAAGATAAAACTAACACGAGCTGGAAAAGTCTCAAATGACCACCAAACGATGAAGACTAAACACCAAGCAGAAATCCTCCTTCATTTCTAGATAGTGCAATCGAGCCTAAGAAGCATTTCCCTCTCAGCCTGAAAGATAACGTGGATGTGCTTCTTGTACTTACATGTATAGAAACGGCAGGTCCAGAAGGGAAGAGCAGCAGAAATTTAGTTGAATTTATCTGGCCCCACCAGCCCGACAGCTCCAGGGGCCAGCAGGCGGGGGACGGGGCTCTTACCTGTAGATGGGGTCCTGCATCACCAGCATCTTGCTCTCATCCCACGTCCACTCCTTTTTCTGCAATAAAAGAAGCTGTAAATGAATAAGTTAGGCTTGTCCTTCGCTACAGAACCAGGGCACACGTAAGCTACTAATCGTTATGCAAACACATGCCTCCGCTCCTGGCCTGACTTCTGAGAGGCCTGGGGCTAAGGGTTCCAAAGGACAAGTGGGAGATGTCCTGTCTAGTCTGGGCAGCTTCCTTGAGCACTTTAAGGAGAGTCTCCCTCCGGGACACAGAGGGCAGGTGGGAGCCAAGGCTGCCACCCCTCCGAGGACCACAAGTGGACTCCAAAGCAAAATTTCACGGAGAGATCACCAAGGGGAGAAAAAGAGAGTACATGTCACTCCAGAGGAGTGGGAGCAGGAGGAGGAACACAGCGGAGAAGGAGGCAGAGCTGTGGGAAAGCCATGCCCCCTCCTTAGAAGGGAGCTGGGGGCACCCACGCCTGGCGAGGTTACTGGTACATTGTAGCTACCCAAGAGGACAGTCCTGCTGCCCGTGAACCTAACTGTGAGTGCCAAGGAGACCCCAGGGCAGCTGGGTGTGAGGACAAGGACAGAGGGTTCGGGGCTGTCCTGGAGACCCCAGGTGCTTGACGAAGTGAGAAGCACCCCCGGGCGTTGAAGAAGCACCAGGACAGCAGCCGCCGCGCCCTCTCAGGCCCCCTCCACCCCCCACCACCAGGTACAGGGACACGGACCCCTGCCACACTCCCACTAGCCTTGGCCACAGAGGTAGGGCTGTCCAGGACAACTGGGAAGAACACGCTCTTCCCTCCATGAAAGAGGGTCAAGCAGAGTGAAGGCAAGAAAGCCTTTATGGACTCCATGGCTGTTTCATGAGTGCTCTCTGCACCCAGGGTGGTGGCCCTCCAAGCACCGGTGTGGGAAGACAGGCCTCCGCCAGGGCCCGGGGGAGTCCCTGTTTAGGCCCTTCAGAGACACGAAGCAGTATGTGTCCAGCAGCTTTGCTCACACACAACCCCGGACGCGCCCAGCAGACAGCACCGCCTGCACGGGCCACTTCCTCCCCGAAGTCTGAGTCAATCCCAATCCGGCCCACAGAGGTGGCCTGTCGATGGGCTTACAAGCATTCAACACCGACGCTGTCTCAGAAAAGAAAACTCTGCTTCAAGAACTAGTTACCTGCCTCTCTGCCTACTTGTGATCTCTGTCTGTCAAATAAATAAATAAAATCTTTAAAAAAAAAAAAGAACTAGTTTTTAAAAAAATTGCCTTCCTGGAATGGCCATGCTCGGCCGTGCGAGATGTTCATGTACAAACGGCCCATTCAGCACACACACCGACAAAGGAGCCTGCGTCTTTTTCTCAACGAGACCGCTCCAGATGTAGACATACAGCCAGGCCAGGCCCTCTTCTTCATACAACATCATCCCCAGCTTAGCAGCGTCCTCACCAGACCAGGCTTCTAGACTTCTCGCTATCCTCGCTGACCTTGTCTATACCCACACCATTTGCCAGTGTCCCCCTCAAAACCTGGTCCTCTGGCCGGAATCCCTTACTGATTCATAGGTGGTCAGGTTGGCAGAGACACATCCATTTCTGCATTCCAGGGCTGATACTCTTAGTCCAGCAAGGACTAGTGGGTCGTATTTCCAGCAGCCCTACTGGCACACACGGGGCTTCCACTGCACATACCGAGATTTTTCCAAGGCAAAGTGACTCATCATTTGGATGCCTGTGTTAAACATGCAGTAGAAATGTTCACCCTGGGAGTCCTTTGAACAGCAAAACAGATTTCAAACATGGCTTGATTTGGGGCAACTTGTAATACAAATACTAAATAATTAAACATTATTATTAAATCACATTTCTATTTATGGGCACGTATTCCTGCCGGGTCTTAATTCAGTTCAGTTAGCAGCGTGTGGAGAGAGAGAGAGCACCTCCCTCGCTGGTGAGCCCGTTCAGCTGGACTGTATTTCAGCAGTTGTAGGTTTCAGTGCTATCATTTCCATTTGGGTCTTCTTTCTTCTCTTTCTACTGAGCCTTCCTACTTCTTCTGTGTCAAGAGTGTAACTGCTCATGGAAGGATCTTTGTGACGGCGCCCTAACATCCTTGTCAGATGATTCCAACACCTGTCATCTCAGTAGTGCCATCTCTTGACTCTCTTTTTACACATTTGAGATTTTCCCCATTTCTGGTAGAGAAGTGTTTTTCGAGCGAAACCTCAACATTTCAGAAAATACTTTTAGAAGGGATACCCGGCACCCCTAGAGGATATCTTGACCAAAGAATAAACAACTTTCCACCTACTTATTTTCCTTTTCTGAAAATTGCATTAAAATCTGGTCCAATCCCTTCATAGACTTTGCGGGAATCCTTGCATATGTCCATCAAATTGATGAAGGGATCAGAAAATTACCAAGATAAGTCGAAGGACCTGGGGCAAAGTCCACGCTTCAATATCCCTTCCAGGCCACCATCTTTCAAATAAGACCCTGAGCCGTGCAGAGACCACAGCATGGTGTCCCCCTCGTGTCCAGCCTGGTCAAGATGAGAGCTAAGTTCTGATTCATAAACCAGTGACCATTCTCTGGTACAAGTGAGCGTCAGTGCGGGACCGTAAACCGCATCCCTCAGAGGGAAGCCCAGCGGACCTAAGGAACAATGTCTTCTCTCTTGCTCTGAAACCATTTCACAGACCTCCTCTTTTTCAAATGTTCCAGAGGAAAAAAAAAAAAAAAACAAAGACCACACACACGAATCACCCCCTTCTCACTTTTCTACACAGAAATAAATATTCTTTGCAGGAAAAAATTTTAGGAAAAATAATGTTCTTAATAAGAGAAGGAAAACAGGAAGAGAGACGAATGACCTACCGCCGCCCTGCGGTTAGGCCTCCAAGTTGGCTTCAACCATGGGACAGCGACATTTGTAATGAAGGCCGCCTACAGCCAGACTTCGTTTCACTGGCTCCAGAAGCTCACACAGCTCCCGCTTCTACCTGAAACCATTCCTTGTTTCAATGATTAGAAATAAAGATCTTGGGAGTCCTGGAAGCTACATGAGGAAATTTTCAGTGTTGCTACCACTGTCCTGAATGGGCTACAGTCCCCGAGACGGACCCGGGAATGACGACATTTCAAGTCCAGATGGGAGTGCGGTGGAGAAGCAGGGAAGACAGGAGGGAAGGGGAGGGTGCACACACGAGCTGTCAGCCCCTGGCTGAGGCAGAGGGCACCTCACAGCCACGTTTACTGCTAACAGGACGACCAGCAGGGCGGAACGAGCTGGTCCTCGGCCCCCTTCAGCCCGAGGTCCAGGCTCAGGCGGGGCCTCCCCAGCACCACGGAGAGTCCGCGTGGTAACGGTGAGGCCGCTCAGCGAGGCCCGGGGAGATGGAGACGGACCCCCTCACCGGCTCCACGGACAGAAAGGAAGGGGAGGGGACAGGCAGCGCCACGGGGTCCCGTCCAGCCGCTGCCAGACTCCCACTCTGTACGTGTAGAATCACGTCCCTCTGCACCTGCCCAGGACGCTCATGGCATTGTTGAGCCTTCAGGAGGCCTCTGAACTAGAGCTTACCAGCCTGTCTCTCTGCCTTTCCTTCTCTCACGTCTCCTCCCTTCCTATGAATTCCTCACGCCAAGGTAATTTAAAAAATCACCACCAATAGAGCAGCTTAACTTAAAGGAAGGCTCTGCGTCACATTACTGGCTTGTCAAAACTTCCTGGAGAGAGAACGCTGAATGTGCCCCGAGACCTCCAGTTACAGGGGGTAAGACCACGGGTCCCGCCTGGGGCATTCTGAACCCCACCATCAGTGTGGTGAAGGACCTGCTTCGGGGACACCCCCAGCTAAGGAGTGTGCAGGGACGCCCAGGGCAGGCCCATCCCTGGCAGCCATGGGAGGCCCCCGGCACCTGGCTTTGGCTCCAGGACTCCCTGACAGCCTTGCCACAGCTTCCTCAGAGCACACCGCCGTCTAAGAGACTGTCTCCCAACTTCTCTCCGGCCCCGCTCTCTCCTTCACCTGGAAACAGCCCCACACTGAACTGTGAGCTCCCCGGCCTCGCCCAGGGCCTCCCCACCTTCTCGAACAGGCACTAAATCCCGCCTTGGCATTTGGTTTTTGGAGGACCTAGAATAACACAAAGTGAGAAAGAAAAGATATGGGCAAGTCATTTTTAGCTGCTTCCTTTTCTATTCTCACAAAAAAATTCTCCAGCGCATACAGAAGAAAAGTCTTCCTTTCATTTAATAACGTTTCTACAATACTTCCTTCATGTTTTCAGCATTGATCACAACCTTAAAAGATACATACTAAGGCTCAGAGACATTACTACGCCCCTGCCAAGTTCACCTAGCACGGTGGTAATGAAACCCACCTCGTGCGCCTCCATGCCCCACGTTCTCCTTGCCACTCCAAGTGATAGAATCAGAGAAAGTCAGTCTCCACCACCTGCAAAAGGTAAAGGGCTCGCAGACCACGGAATGGGGGAAGCGTGTCCTTTCCCTAATGAGTGCACATGGCCAGTCCTCCAGGGAAAGTTACAGCCATTCTGACATTCCAAAAATCTGCCGGCAGGGAATAGGATGTGGGAACTGGGTCAGAGATAGGGCTGCCCGGAACAGTGCCAAGAACAGGAGAGAGAGTTGGGATCATTATCCTAGCTGTCTTGTCTCCTCTTAGAGCCCGGAAATGGATAAGGCATCTTTGAAGCTCTTCCCCAGGAACCCAAAAGTGGAGGACGAACTTGTTTTGGCGCTGACCCCCGGGACACATCAGAAGTCTGTAAGCTTTATCATTATTCATGCTCCTGGAAGCAGTGGAGACTTCTTAAAAAACAAAACACAACACAACCTTGCAAGGGCCTTATTAACTCAGTTTGACAAGTTCTCCATGTTTCCAGACAGAACAGGATTAGTCTGAAAATAGAGCAATCCCTCATCTTCAGACATCACCTAGGGATACAGGTAACACATTTCAAAACCGCAAGGTTCATAAATCCTCACACGATGTACATAATTCCTAATGTGCGTGCTTTAAAATGAGCAGACGGTAAAGGGGGCCCAGAAACATGACATGGTAGGAAAAAAACTGGACCAAGTTTGGTCCTGGCTCCATCAGTATCTGTGTGGGTGACCCTGGGACAGTCACGGGACCTCTCCTGTCCTCCGTTACCAAAACCCAACCAACCATGGGACCAGACTCCATCGTTACTGAAGTTCTTTCTCCTGAATCCTGGTTCTACCATTCTTCCTGCCACTGTTCTTAAGCAATTAGATTTGACGTCTATGTTTCCACAATAACTAAAGCTACTTTTTGGGCAGGAAACTAGCTCTCCTGCGATGTGCTATCCCAGTGACAGAGTACAGGCTAGAAGTTAAAGACCTTGGGTTGATGAGGCATTTCCTATAGAGAAGCTTTTCTCTGAGCAGCCTGAAGAGATGAGTGGACACACGGCAACACAGTGGTGGGAAGAACCTACTTATCTGAGGGAGAGAGACCCGATTCAGACCTTAACGTCAGCTTCTGATGGGATGTGAGGTCTTGGGCAAGTTGTTCAATCTTCTTTCACAAAACGAGCCTAGGGACGGTACCTACATCACAGAGTGGTTATGACCAATTAAGAAGCATACAGAACATCAAACGGGCCCAGCAAATGGCAGGTGTTCCAGACCAGCGTTAGCTCCTATTTTTAGCTGTTCTCACTACCATCATTCCATGGACCAAACTCTCATGAGTTTGGTCCCTCTGTCCTTCTAACTTCCCAAACAGATGAAACAGAATTAGAGAGAAGACAGGGTCCCTGCCCCTAAAGGCTTAGCCCATGGGGGAAAAGAGATAAATAGCTCTAATGCACATCTGTGGGAGCTGTAATAGACCCACGTGTGCAGATAATGCCATTAAAAATAATTCTGCTGGAAAGGGTCAATGTCTAATACCCTTTTGGATCCTAATCAGTTCCTTGAACAGGGTAGACACACAATGAGAACGAAGGAGCCTTTGTAGGATGTTAGGAGAGCCTTAGGAGATCCCAACCCAGTTACTGGAATACAAGAGATATCATATGAAACTGAGGCCTTTCAGATCCTTTCATAGAAAAACCCTTTGGATGAAGTTCAAGACTAATCTTTCTTATTCGGAAGCCCACTCCCTAGCAAATAGCACTGTAGTGGGACTCCAGGGTTATAATAAATGATCATTATTATATACACAGCAAAGCTAATTACTTGGGTCTGGCTGGGAGTTGAAGAAAACGAACTGACTGGGAGCTGACAAAGCCCCTTAATAGTGGGGTTCACAGCACAAATCTCAACCAAGAGTCCACGGAAATTGAGATTCATGACCTGCTGGCATCAGTTCAAGATGACAGCATTTTTAGATGCTTGTTAACATAACCGAAAAGGTCTATTTTACATCTCAGTGAGAGATGATCATAAAATATCTAGCTATGGTCTGTCCTGGAATCAGGCCCCTGAGCAGGTCTGGCTGAGAGCACCACTGAAGTGAACGACTCCCATTGAGGCCTTCCGGAGCTTGGGAAAGGCTCTCCTTGTGTCTTCAAATGGGCAAATGGACAAGAGCAGAAAAGAGGGAGGGAATGTGAGAGCCACAAGTATCAAACGAGACTTCATTTGATCCAACTGCTAAGTACTCAGTTCTTCCTGATTTGAGGACATCATCACAAATCATGCTCACTCATCCAGTGAGCCAACAACCACAATAATTGAAAACACACCACACGGGCCAGGTCCCCAAGTAAGTGCTGGGCTTACCACAATGGCCCCGTCCTTAAGAAGTTCTTGGGAGGGCAGGGAATCCCTAAAACCATGCCTTCTCTGCAATCCCCACCCCTACCCCGGCAGAAAGCATCCCACTATTCACCAAGCATAGACAGGCAAGCAGGTCCCAGCCCGCCCCAGAGAATCAGGAGGCAACAGTGCACAGACCCACTTGGCCTCTAGGGTCTGCTTTGTTTCTAGCCCAGGGGGCTCTCAGGACCTACGTAAGGACAGGTGACCCACATGCCCAAGCAGCACAGAGCATCCCGGTGGGCGAGGTGAAAGTGATCACCTGATCCAACTCTTTTTTTTTTTTTAAGATTTTATTTATTTCAAAAAAAAAAGATTTTATTTATTTCAAAGACAGAGATCACAAGTTGGCAGAGAGGCAGACAGAGAGAGAGGGGGAAGCAGGCTCCCCACTGAGTAGAGAGCCCGATGTAGGGCTCCATCTCAGGACCCTGAGATTATGACCTGAGCAAAAGGCAGAGGTCAACCCACTGAGCCATCCAGGTGCCCCCGGATCCAACTCTTGAGAGTGAAGCTCAGAAAGGCAAAATAACCTGCCTATGACCCCATAGCCAGGTAGGGAAGAGCCAGGACGAGGACACAGGTCTTCTCTTCTTAGCAAAGGGCTCCCTCCAGCATGCACACTAATCTGGGGAAAGTCAATGTGTTTGCAGGCGGAGGGGACAAGTCAACATTTTGACCATGGAGGGCAGCCCAGACACTGAGGAATCTGTTAAGAATGTCAGGCTGGACCTCTACTGTGCCCATGGCTCATTATCAGCTGTGACCTTTTCTACACCCTCAGCCACTGGGCAAGAGTTCTAGTTCTTAACCTTGATGAGGATGGCCGTCAGACATCTGCAGACTGTTCCATTTCCTTGGAGACAAGCGTGGCACGTCTGCACTCGGCCTCTCCCCATTCTCTACACAGAGACAGACAGGCAGACGGCGAGGTGGCGTGAGCTCTCAGATATCAGGGACCGGCCACGAGGGAACCAAACGACACAGAGGCTGACCACTGTGAATGTGCACCCAGCTTCCCAGGTGACATAAATGAACGCTGTGCTTACAGGCTCTATCCAAATCACAAGCACACCCAAAACAGACACCAGGCAGGGGTAGAGAAAACAAGACGGGAAGCATCCCTTTCCCAAGCCTGGCATCAAAAGAATCAGACTGAGGAAAGACCTGTTAGATCACCTCTTGTCTAGGCCAGCTGGAGAGGGAATCCACACTAGCAATTAGCAGGCATGGAGTTTCAAAATGAGTCACAAGGTCCCACGGGCCCCCTGGGGAAGACGCTTCTCCAGCTCAGCTCTCATTACTCAGTAGAAGGAAGCTGGCTTCTCTGCCAGGTGTCACCTCAGCACACAGGTGTCCTTACGGGGGGTGTGATCTTGGGCAAAAATATTTAAGGCTCTTCGACATGAGTTTCCTCATATGCAGATTGGGGACGATGCTGTGGCTTAGGGTACCTGACGCATGCAGGACCCGGGGAGATGGGGAATAAGACTGCCCCCTAAGGGCAAAGCACAAAGTGCCATCATCGTGGACCAAATCAGAGGTCTACTAAGTCACCCGCAGAGACAGAATAGGCCCCACGACAGCAGACGGTGAGATGGAAGCCAACCGGCAGATGATGTCAGCTGGAAGTGTGAGCTCAGCAGGGTAGTGGGGAGGGGCAGGGACGGTGAGCAGGGAAGCTACACAAGTCGGTGACGAAGGCGGACTCTGGCAGAGCCTGTCAAACAGACCCCGGGAAGCATGGGCCCAACAAGGTCCCTACGAACATCCACGGACCCATTTATCGTGGAGCCAGGGGTCAGGAAACATTCCTGCTGCACGATTGGTGGACTTACTCCATTTCTCCCTTCCACGCTCACCGAACCATGTCTAACCACATGCCTTCCCTTATCACTTGCCTCAGAGAAAACGTGCTTTTCGGGCCCGTCAGGCTAACGGGAGTATCTGGCCTGGCCAACCGTTCTATGTCTCAAAGTGAATAAAGGAACTGTTGGTCAAGTCTGCACGCGAGCCTCTCTGGAGCTCTGCCAGGGTTAAGTCTTGGACTCTGGAAGGCCGATCGCTCAGTACCCGGCCGGAGCGCCGCTGAGTGAGGACACGTGAGAGTGGCTGATTTCCCGAGGGGACTGGGTGCTGTGGAAGCTGACCGCGTGTCCCCAAGCCCTTCCCAGGAGGTCTGATGCAGAGACACATGCAATGGGTGTGGAAGCATCTTGTAATCTGGAAAGTGCCCCCACACCACAACCACTACTTCATCAGATAGGACACGAGGGCCCTCAGCCACCAGCCCCCTGCCACACAAAGGGCTGAGTAAAGCTCCCTGACACACGAGACCAGAGCCTGCCTGGGACTCAGGCTGCCTGAGTCACGAGCCGGGGTGCGCGGGCCCGTGTTTTTTCCTGAGGGCACCTCTCGCTTTTAAACTCACATGGCCATCATCACCCGTAATTTATTTCACTGGCTTCAGCAACTCACCTGCCCAGGGACTCTTAAGAGGACGATGTGCCAAAGACTGCCCCACGGTTAACCACTGCGTGCGCACACGTACGGTGGGGGAGGGGCAGAAAAATGCCCCTCCCCACCCCCCACCGCAGACCGAGAACAAGATGGGGACTCTGGCCACGGTGTGGAGGTTTATCAAGGCAAAAACATTTCAGAAGAGATTACAAATTCCCTACTGCTTGTAAATTTTTAAAGAGCTCTTTACGAACGGTATTATCATATTCTATTTTTTTTCCTGTATAATTCCAGCCTCATAGCCATAACTCTTTCTAGAACCTCCCCTAAAGATATTTAGGGCGCATAAGAGAACAAGTTTTGCTTTAATACATGGCAGACCTTTGTAAACGTCCATTTGTTGAGAGAAAAAATGAGCGACCTACGGAAGCAGAGCAGCCCCCGCCGTGGAGTGCTGTCCAGTCCTACCCTGGCCCATGTTTTCGCGAGGAGGACACGGAGCAGATTCACATCCTCGGACCAGCAAGACGACCCCCCTTCCACGTGTCTCTCAACTATCTGGTTCTCCCAGTTTATGTCGCCTGTGACTACGTACTCGTCTTCACCTTCTAGAGCCCCGACCCTCAGGGTCTACCTGAATTAACGGCATCTTGGGTTCAGAACCAAAAGCAGCTTGTGGGGTCTCTACACTACAATGTCCCTGCGTTAGGGTGCCGCCACTGGACGTGTAAAACAAGGCCATCCTGAATCCAAAAGATACCAGCAGAGTGAAGAAACAGAGAAACAAAAGGACTCCTCCTATATCCTCAATCTCACAAAGCCCCTTTCTGCTTCTTTCTGGAAACATACACTCTCCCCTCTGCCAATACGTACATCTAGCTTTTCCCAGAGGTTAACATCATTCTCCCACGACAAGCACAAGTAGCACAAACACAGCCACATGTTTAAGCGACATTTGCCCCCTCTCTTGTGTCACCCCCACTCAAAGGAATGCCCCCCAAATGGCTCCATCCCCCCGCCCCCACCTTAGCTAAAGCCCAGGCTTCCTGCACACGGAACAACAGCAGTGGTTGGGTCTTGAGGGACTATTCCGAGAGACAGGCTGAAGCAGCAGCAGCAGGACAACACAGTGGGGCTGGGGGACTGAGGGTGATTCGGGACAGAAGGCGACAACTGCTAAGGAAGCCTCCCCATCCACCCTCCTGCCGAACCCTCTGACTCGTCATCCCGTTGAATTTCAAATACTTCCTGAGATCAAGACTCCAAGGTCCAGGTGACAAAACGCAAGGATGGCAGGAGGTGGAACCCTGTTTGCCCACGGGACGCCAGGACATGGAGCCCCTGGGCTGTGGAGAGCACCGGCCTCCGCCTCTTCTGCTGCAACCGTGGCCTCTCAACACAGTGGCTGCCCTGAGCAAGACCATTCACCAGACGAGGAAGAATTCTGTCCAGGGAGCAGCCTAGCAAAGACAAGGCATCCCACGCCCACCTTCCCTGCCCCCCTCCTCACTAGTTTCTGGGTCAGAGCCCCTTACCTTCTTCTTCTTCTTCAGAATCACTTTCACTCCATCCACCGAAACCATAATGCTCACCTTCTTCTTCTTGATGTTCTTGGCTTTGAACTCATACTGCAGGGGGAGGAGAGAAAGAAGCACAGTCCAGTCAGGTCAACGTACCTGCAAGGTCCCAACTAGCTCACGCCCCAGAAGGTGGCCACAGCGGATTCTCAGGGGATGTAAAGGCAGGTGGGTGTCTCGGGGTCAGCACCTGGCCACCAGGGATGGCCGTGGAATGGCGTAACCCATCCTAACGAGCTGAAGACAGAGCCCGCCTTCAAAATGTCATCGGAAACCCAGAACCTTCCCTCAAAAACTCATTCTGATGTTCGACAACCTCCACTGACAGGTTTTTCCTATGTCTACGCAAATGCTGCGGCAACGCAATTCCATCTTCACTGAAGATTAGGAAGAGCTGCTACTGGTCTTCAGATCAGGGCTGTTGTGGGTTTTTTCACTTATTCTCTGTAAGCTCAAGTCTCAAATTCCTTTACCTGTAGGTCAGTTTCCAAGTCTACCCACAGCTCTATTAGCCTGAAATATTCTGGAGAGTATTCTAGAAAGGATCTGACTAATGGTGGTTACGAGGGAGGGCACTGCCTCACAACCCCTATGGGTCCCTACGCTGCTGATGGACACTGGCCTCATCCTCATCCCCAGACATTCTCCGTTACATTTGCTCATTCCTAGCCATTTCTTCTGCCTGTGAAGACATCTGTGATGGCCGGTATAGTTCTACATTTTCCTCACTGAACTTCTTCATGAGCACTGGCCCAGTTTATTAAAGTTCTTTTCATCGGGTCCCCATCTTGGGAGCAGCTCGTAGCAAATTTCCCAACCTAATTAGTAAGACATCTGGGCTACAGGTTAAACAGTGAAAACACAAGACCCAGAGCTAAGACTTCTACTCCAACCTGCAGCCCCTCTTCTCTGGGACTTTTTATACTCAACACGCTCTCCCAGCACGCCCCCAGCCAAGCTTGGCACTGCATTCAGCTCCTCACCGGCACATCTAGAACCTAATTATTTCTAACTAGAAATGAACCCAATACATCCTAATGAGATGAAAACATAACCTACTTTGAACACTCTCATTAGAAATCCAGAACCTTCTATGGGCCAATACTCTGATTTTAAGGATTCAACTTAGAGCTTCCAACCCTGCCTGCCTTCTGTCTCTTTCCCCGCAATCCAAGCCAATCCTACCCTGTTGCACAGTCTGTGCCGATAACCCCAGGCTGGCTGCCGCCTGCAGACAAGGACATGACCTAACTGCAGCCAGAGGTTTTTCTTTCCATCGTGAGGGCAGGTTCTGGCTTATGGCTGATTTGAGTTTCCGGCGACAGCAACATACATCACTCCCCGCTCTGGTGGTCACTCTTCCTACCCTGTCAACAGCTGTCCTTTTTGCCAAGGGGAGCTTGCAAGAAAAGCAAACCGGAGTGGCAGGCGTGTGGAGAAAGAAAACAGCAAGCTCAGACTTTGCTTCAGAGCGTGTCCGACAGCACGCACGGGAGGAGAAGCATGTCAGACCGGCGTGTGGCTCAGGACCAGGCCTCGGCCACGCACCTGATCCCTCTCCAGGGCGGCAGCTGTCAGCCGCTGAAGGCACAGCGTGTCTGGCATGCGCCGCAGGACCTGGCTGTGATCCACGGTGAGTCCCCTGACTGCGCCTTCTGCGCGGGTACAGTGTTCCATGAACAGAAATGACCCCGGGTGGAAGAGCCAGCCCGGGAATCTGCCAGGGACCGACTCTGGCCCCGTGCCCACTGGGACAGGTGAGCCTGTCCTCTGTGGCTGTCTTTGCCTTCTTCCAGGAGTCCACTCACAAGCTCCACATATTTCCTCCTTCTGCTTTTCCAGCAATAACATGAAGTGTTAGGTGTCCACATCTAGAAGGCGCCATGTCCCTCCCCCAGCCCACTGGGGGTTTTAGAGAGCCCACTGCCTGCTAAACCATCTTAGAGGTCCTCCATTGCCTGCTAAACAGTATTAGAGGTCCTCCATTTCCAGAAGAATCTGGTAGCAGCTGATCATCTCTTTCTTGTTGGATCCACTTCCCCATTGGTTGCCCGGTCCCTAGTTTTTAAAAGTCAAGATTCCCCCCACAGCCAAGGCTGGCAAGGAGGCAACCAGCCAGCACCTGGCCCGTGCATCTGAAACACTGTTTCTAGAGCTCACATCCTGACAAGACATGCCTTTTAATACCCTGATCTGAAGAAGAGACGACATAGCTGAATGTCCTCTTCAGACCTGGAACACAGCCTCCCCCTACCCCGGATGGCTCTTCTGGGCTCTGTGGGCACAGGGCCTACCCGTAAAAGCGTGACCAAACTGCTGCCCCAGAGCCTCAGTGGCAATGACAAAGCAGGTGTCACTCCTGACAGCGGCGGGTGGAATGCTCTGGAGTGCTTCCATACAAACAGGGGCAAGACAGGCATGAAACGGGCCCCGTTACAGCTGCCAGGACCACCCGAGTGACATTTAGAAGAGCTCATGGGCTGCTCACGTTCGGCACCTCTGACCCTGCGTGTGCGCGAGTGTCCCTGACCCTTTCCAGCCCGAGAGGAAATACTCCAACTGCAGGTCCGCCGGAAACTCCATAAATCAGAGGAAATGAAGTGTCTCACAAGGCTGAACAGTTACTCTCCTGAAACTCGGTTTATACGGCAACTGCACTTCACTTGGACAACCAGGATATCGTGCTCGTGGGGGGAGCCGAGACCGACCTGGAGGCAGGGGAGATCACAGGAGGGACCAGGAGAGCCGAGGGCAGGGGCTCACAGGGACACAGGGACGAGCCTCCTTTTCCCCAGGGTGTGTGCTCTGGCTCGTGGGGGGCGGGGGGGTCAGGCCCAGGAGGAAGCAAGCATGTGTCCCGCGGGATGGAAAGCTAGGCTGCTGCGGCTCTGCCGGGGGCGAGGAACAAACAGGACCCCGGGGCCGCCGTCTGCACCGTCTCCAGCCTCCCGCGGAGCCCAGGCCAGCTCCGGAGGCCGAGCCAACCCGCCAGGCTCCCGCTCCATGCGGTCAGGCTGACCCAATGTACTGGCTCTGCCAGCCGGGGCCCCGCCACAGGGATAGATGAAGCCCTCCAGACCACATTATCATGCCAGGGGTCCGTCACCAGAGCCTGGGGACCTGCTGGCGGGACGGAGTGCGGTGCCCAGCAGCGGGGGCCCATGCAGGGGAGGCGGGGAAGAGGGAGGTGTTCAGGTGCAACGCAGCCTGGAGGAAACCTTCTCAGCTTCCAGAAGGGAAACTCCATACCCGGGGAAACATGGGGAAACAGGGAGACGGAGCGTGGTGACGGTCGCAGGGCAATGTGAGTGCTGTATGCAAACGCCATAGAGCAGCTTTCGAGAACGGTGGAAGTGGAAAATGTTATGTCTATCTTACCGCAATAAAAAGATGAAAATTGTAAACATAGTAAAGAAATACAGCCTTCCTCATGGCGGGGCCACTTTAGCTCTACTCGCTCCCACTTCTGTCCCTCTCCCGCAGGCACGTGAAACAGGCCCCCCCCTCTTCCAGTCTTCCGGTTGCTCTTTCCTGTGCCTGGGATGCCCCCCGCCTCCACCTGCTTGGTGGGCTCCTGCTTCTTCTGGAATTATCCTGGGAGCTCTCTGCACAGCAAAGCCTCGGGGGTCTGCAGCCTGATTCCTCCCCCCGGAGCTGAGCCATCATCAGGGACTCGACAGCCATCCACAAGCCTCTAGAATCACTCCCACCAACTGGTTGTTGACATCCCCACTAGGCCAGGCCTGCCCCTTTGAGAACAAGAAATAGGACCTATCTGTCCCCAAGAAACTAGCTCCAGGACACGAGAGGGTGATAAAGGAATGTCAAATAAATTCATGAAGTCAGTTGACGGTGGTTATTCACAGACCCCGAAGGAAACATGACACTGTCCGCAAAGGTAAAATAAACATTCCTGAAATTAATTAATAAATGAACTGAAGTTATTAAAACCTAGATTCCATTTTATCAGCATAAGGGCTTTGAGAGGATCTGACTTCCCAAATTCTTCCTTACTCCATGGGACACACCGCTAATCATCTTCATTTCTGCCGGCTCCATATACTCCATTTAATAAAATAATTCAGCTTTCATTATTGGTCAAGGCTGTTCCCAATCATCCGATTGCACCAGAGGAACCTCTGTTCCCAGGGCTATCCTGTTTCCCTAAGTTCCAGCTCCTGTGCCTGGGCAGCCAAAATATGAGGGACGAGGTGCTCGGGAACTGTGGCAGTGCCGGGCCCCACCGGGTAGCAGTGACTCGAACTGCTCATTCATGTGAAGCCACAGACAGGTGAGCAAAACTCCGTGTCACTCAGCATCAGGGAACTACAATCCACAGTGAGATCCCACCTCATGCCCATCAGAAGGGCTAAAATGAACATGTCAGGAAATGACAGAAGTTGGCGAGGATGCGGAGAAAGGGGACTCCTCTTCCGCTGTTGGTGGGAACGCAAGCTGGTGCAGCCACTCTGGAAAACCGTATGGAGATTCCTCAAAAAGTTAAAAATAGAGCCACCCTACAACCCAGCAATTGCATGAATAGGTATTTACCTCAAAGATACAATGTAGTGATCCAAAGGGGGTACCTGCACCCCAATATTTATAGCAGCAATGTCCACAATAGCCAAATATGGAAAGCCTCCAGGTGTCCATCGACAGATGAATGGATAAAGATGTGGTGTATATATATATACAAAGGAGTGCTACTCAGACATCAAAAAATTCGAAATCTTGCCATTTGCAATGATGTGGCTGGAATCAGAAGGTATTTTGCTAAGTGAAATAAGTCAATCAGAGAAAATTATCATATGATCTCACTCATATGTGGAATTTAAGAAACAAAACAGGATCATAATGGAAGGGAGGGAAAAATAAAAGAAGAAGAAATCAGAGAGGAAGACAAACCTTAAGGGACTCTTAATCATAGGCAACAAACTAAGGATTGCTGGAGTGGGGGTGGTGGGGGCATGGGGTAACTGGCTGATGGCCATTAAGGAGGGCACATGATATAATGAGCACTGGGTATTAAATAAATATATATTAATATTTATATGATAGTATATAGGATATTATATATACTATAATATATAATTAATTACTAAATTAAGTTTAATGTTTAATTATTACTATTGATTAATTAAATAAATAAGACTGACAAATCAATGAACTCTACATCTGAAACTAATAATCCACTACCTAATTAATTAATTGAACTTAAAGTTTTTAAAAAAGCATATAAATCATAAAAAAAAATGTGAGCAAGGTAAAGACCATAGTCAGGACTAAAACCAAATTCTGAAATACCTGTGAAGTTTCCTGTGAACCCTAGGTGAAGACATTTAGTTCCTAATAATCAATCAACCTCAAGCCCAGCATCTCATTTTAGCAAGACCTATAAGTGAAAGTTGGGTATAAGTAAAATCTCTCTAAGCTGCAAAATACTCAAAAGGAGCTACTTTTTAAAGAAAGGAATATTCACTGCCATTGTATCATAAATGTTGAGCTTATATATTGACCCAGCTCTGTAGATCAAGAAATCTGAAACTCAAGTTTTAAATTCCACTTGGCATACCTGATTTTTTTTTTTTTTAAAGCAAAATTCCAGACTCAGCCCTCAGAGATGCTCATTCAGCAGATCTGAGGTTGGGCCAGAAGTTGGCATTTTTGGGGGATACTGGTGGTAATAGAGATCGCACTGTTCAAGAACACCACTCTGGGTCCCAGAAGCGTATTGTAAGAACTCGTTCGTATTTTCATTGGCCTCTAGAATTGCATTAGATGGAATCAGTGTGTCTTGTTCATATGGGTACTGTGTTTTAAAGTATGGCTACTACTGTTAGCTATTAAAATACAGATTCTTAGAACAGCACCGTGGCTCTTTGCTGTCATACATTTCCTAAATCAAAGGCAACTAAAGATCCAACTATTCTGTCGGGAGAGAATTCTGGTGTGTGGTTCCTACATTCCATTTTAGGCATTTTGTAGCCCTGAAATATTTCATTAACAAAATTTTAGAGGAATGCTTGTGTTCGAAATGGTCGGGACCACAACCGTTGACCAAACATCGCATCTCAGGAATGAAGAAAGCCACTGCCCAAAGATGGCCAGAGAAAAAGTTCCTCAGGTTCATGAGCAGAAAACCCGAGTCCGAAAACCGTATCTTCTGACCCCCTCCCTGTGCTCATGACTTCGTTGTATCTGTTCTTTGCACGGGCCCGGGATCCTGGCTCTAGCAAATGAAGTGATTCATTCATTCCTCCATACATCCATTATAAGCATAACGAGCTCTCTGGTGTGCAGGCACCCCACCTTACAACAAAGAAAAGAAGGAAGAATTAGAAACTAACTTCACGGGTGGCTCAGTGGCTTAAGCCTCTGCCTTGGGCTCAGGTTATGGTCTCAGTGTCCTGGGATCGAGCCACACACCAAGCTCTCTGCTCAGCAGGGAGCCTGCTTCCGCCTCTCTCTGCCTGCCTCTCTGTCTGCTTGTGCTCTCTCTGTCAAATAAATAAAATCTTTAAAAAAAAAAAAAGAAAAGAAAAGAAAAGAAAGAAAGGAAGAAAGAAACCAACTTTACAGAATCTGGAACATTCTCAGGCTGCTCAGTGGGCAGCCGCGATGCCCCTCCCCCTCAGTTCTTTCCCACACACTCACACTGGCTGCTCTCATTTCCTCAGTTGCTTCCTACCCTGTTCCACACCCAGGGACACAGGTCAGTGACCTGGGAAGGGTGCAGAATGCCAATGAGGTCATGAAAATATGGCAAAGGGGCCCTCTGAACAGAGACGGGGTTTGGGGGCAGGAAATATCCAAGTTCTCGCTGTTTGGAACAGCAAGGAAGGGGCGAAAGTTCGATCCAGGGGAGGGAAGTATCTGCAGGGTCAGGAGACCGGCAAGCTGGCTGGGGGCATATCCAACAGGCCCCCGATGGCGGGCAGCAGCAGAGCGTCAAGGGCAGGCAATCTGGGGCTGCGTACTCAGGGGAGCCCGTGCGTGGCGCCTGCTCCTGGGGGAGAGAAATACAGCCATCACTTTTTCCAACCCAGAGCATGTTGACAGGTCATGGGGAGCTGAACGACAACTGGAATGACTAAGGGGACTCGCAGGGGTGATTTATGGAGCAGGATAAGAACCAGCACTAATAATAAGCTACTGCTCTCGCGTTGCTTTCCCCTCTGCCGGCGCTCATGGCACGTGAGAAATACCTAGTAGCACCTTCTAAGCAAAACCCGAGGCAGAGGTGGGTGAAGAGCCACGAATTAAGAAGCTGTGCCCCACAGGACCAGTTCTGCCTTCCCCTCTAGTATCCAACCCAGATGCTCCTCTAAATGGTGAGGCTCATAATTCAGAAGACAGAACGTTAAACTAGCCTTTCAGAGGAAGAAAGAAAAAATGCTTCAACCGTGTAACTCGTCCCTACATACACTCAGACAGACAGACACGCTACCGGGAGGAGAGGTCTGCTAGTATTTAGGAAAGCCGTGAATGGAAGATTTAAGGGTTTTCTTCCTCAGATCCAAATGGGTTATGAGACAATACTGAATCCTTCGATCTTTCTAAGGTATCTTTAAAAGAAAGACATCAATCATGCACCGTGACCTCCCCGGGCAACCTCGTCGTGAGCTATGAGCATCCCACAGCCACCTTGTAAAGTTAAATGAAACCCTTTGCATCGAGGGTTATGAGGGTTCCTGAAGAAGCCAGCCTTGTGCTCTTAGCTGTGTGACCTTGAGTGGAACACTTAACCTCTCTGGGAACCACCCTTTCCTTCTGTGAAATGAGGGTACTGGGCTGGATTACGTCTGAGACTCTTCCCAGTTCCCAGTGCGACTGACACCACATCCACCCTTGCAGCGAGTGTGCGTGGATGGGCCCACGCCCGGCCCAGAAGCAAGGGAAGAGAGCGGAAGGGAGAAAGCGTGCAAGGGACAGGGGAGGGTTCTCCGCTGGAGAACGAACTATTAGAGTTTTGCACAGAAAGCTTCGTGGGGGTCACATGCTTTAGGGTTTTGAAAGAAGCGCAAAGCAGAGGGGCAGAGGCTTAACATCAATCCCGGTACCAGCACCAAAGATTCCAAAAGGACCGAGAGTAGAAAGGGAACCCCAAGAATGGCCAGGAACATAGACCTAGTACCGGGCTGTAAGAATGAAGAAAACGCGCTGATAAAATTCCTGTAGAAGGATGCCTGGGTGGCTCAGTCAGTTAAGCCACTGCCTTCAGCTCAGGTCATGATCCCAGGGTCCTGGGATCGAGTCCCACATCGGGCTCCTTCCTCAGCAGGGAGCCTGCTTCTCTCTCTGCCTCTGCCTGCCACTCTGCCTACTTGTGTTCTCTCTCTCTCTCTCTGACAAATAAATAAATAAATAAATAAATAAATAAAAGCTTTAAAAAAAAAATTCCTATAGAGACAGAGAAGCAGGATAAATAAGCCATCTCTCAATCCTCTGCCTGGAAAAAGTAGCGATGCTTTCAACAGGGACGGCGCACGGGTGAGCACACGTGAGGCTTCCCCCCTCCTCGCCTCTCCTAAGTCTTTGTTCCAGGGCTCTCCCTCCTGGGCTTGGCCCCATCTGCACCATGCAGAGGCGAGGAGAGATTTGAGACGCCTGTGTTTGCGCTCACCCATGAGGGTCGGGTGTCCTCGGGTTTAAGGGGGGGAAACGGTGGGCGGATCAGGGGCCTGCGATGAATGTTCGTGGTATAATGAAAGATGGGAGCGAAAGGGTCACTCTTGGGAGACCTAAAGACACTACTTGAGAAGGAGGAGTTGGGAGGGTTCTTGGAGTAATGGCGTTGTCTCCGTCAAGTGATCATTCAGCCTTTAAGAGGACAGCGGCAGTTGTGTTTGAAAAGCAACTTCCATGAGGAGTCTGAAATCTACTCCCAGAAGCTTCCACTTAATGATTCTCTAACGTGGTGCTTCTCAAACCTGACGGTCCACGTGACTCACGCGGGGATCTTCCTAAGCTACAGGCTGGGGAGGTGGGAGGTGGGGCACGGATGCATTTCTCAACAAGGTTCCAGGGGATGCTGGTGCTCTGGTCCGCGGACCACACTTTGAGTAGCAAGGGTCTAGAGCATGCATGTACGCCCAAAAGGTATTTGGAAACTTTAACTGTCTGAACGAATGATCTCTAAGGGTTTTGTTTTTATCCTAGTATTTTATGATTCCCACCAACTGTAATATTATTATCCTGGTTACATTAAAAATTGAGAGAGGGTGTTTCTCATAAACAGCCCACCTTTGATGGCCAAAAATCAAACTCTAATAGACAAAAAGGATTTAAAAAAAAAATAGTATCCAGAGCACAAGTTCCCAGAAGGGAGGACAATCTGAAGAGTTACTGACTTATTTCCAAACATAATAATTTCCTACTGTCAGCAGGTGGCAATATTTCCTCCAGATCCAAGGGATCACGAAGCACAGCAAAGGTTCTCCACCCTGGCCGTGCAATGCGACCATCTGGGATGCTGATGAAATCCCCATCCGGATCCCACCCCCAGAAATTCTGATTTCATTGGTGTGGTGTGCAGCCTGGACACTGGGATTTTTTAAAAGCTCCCCAGGTGGTTCTACGGTACTAGAGTGAGATGCAACACACCCAGAGGAACCAAGAGGCAAAGAGGCGTAAGAGGTGAATGCTGGCCACCCCATCAGCAGGTGCATCCCATAACCTCCACTCGACTACATCGTCTCTTCCATCCCATTACCAACAGGTTACAGGTTGTTATACCGAATACTTAGGCCTGACACCAAAAACATGAACCGGCAAAGGAAAATGTTCTGATAAATTGGACTTCATCAAAATTTTTAAAACTTTTGCTCTGTGGAAGCCAGTTTGACTTGAAGAAAAAGACAAGCTACAACCAGGAGACAATATTTGCAAGTTACACATCTGACAAAAGACACATCCAAAATACCTAAGGAACACTCAAAACTCATTTAAAAAAATTCCAAGTAAAAACTGGGCAAGAGACAAACAGAACTTCCTCAGAGGACACAGGAAGGCCAAGAAGCACATGAAAAGAAGCCAGCGAGGTTTGGAGGTCGGTTCAGAGCTGCTGTGTGACAGCAGGAAACATAACCACAGTGAGTCTTGCCTAGGAAAGGACGGCATAATGTTATTTTTGTGCACTGGAACTTCTGAAGTCGGCATCCTAGGGCCTACTGAGCTGTGTCCAGACATCATCACAGCTCCCTAAGACAACAGCACAGTCCACGAAGGCAGGAATAATGGCTTCCCATGATAAGATGCTCAACATCATTAGCCGTTAGGGACATGTAAATGGGACCACAAGGAGATCCCACTCCGTACTAATTAGAATAGCTAAAGTAATAAATAAATAAATAAATAAATAAATGGTACTACCACCAAGCACTAGCGAGGATGGAACACAACTGGGCCTCTTGTAGGCTGCTGATGGAAATGTCAAATAACACACCCATTCTGGAAAATGGTTGAGCAGTTTCTCCTAAAGTTACACATATGCTTACCATATGGCCAGTGATAGCTCAACTAGGTATTTACCCAAAGAAAGAAAAACTTATGTTCCCACAAAAACTCGTATAGGAAACGCTAGCAGCTCTATTTATAATCACTAAAATTAGAAACAACCCAATATCCTTCCAGCAGGTAAATAAACTGTGGTACATCTATATAATGGAATATAATCAAAAGTCATAAGGAAAATATGTAGTTCAAGTGTGAGGTGTATCATTATTAAAAAAAAGAAAATCACAGGTGGGAATGAAAACTGGTGCACCCATTCCAGAAAATGGTATGGAGTTTCCTCCAAAAGTTAAAAATAGAGTTACCCGGCAATCCCACAATTGTGCTACTAAGTGTTTACCCAAAGAATAGGAAAATACTAATTCAAAGGGATACATGCACCCTGATACTTTCAGCAGCAGCATCCACAATAGCCAAGTCATGGAAAGAGTCCAAGTGTCCATCAGCGGATGAATGGATAAAGAAGACGTGGTGTGTATACACGACGGAATATTACTCAGCTGTCAAAAAGAGTGAAATCTGGGATGCCTGGGTGGCTCCGTTGGTTAAGCCGCTGCCTTTGGCTCAGGTCATGATCCCAGGGTCCTAGGATCGAGTCCTGCATTGTGGTCCTTCCTCAGTGGGGAGCCTGCTTCTCTCTCTGCCTCTGCCTGCCACTCTGCCTGCTTGTGCTTTCTCTCTCTTTGACAAATTAAAAAAAAAAAAAAAGACTGAAATCTTGCCATTTGCAACAACATGGATAGAGCTAAAGGGTATGACGCTGACTGAAATAAGTCAGTGAGAGAAAGACAAATACCATATGATTTCACTCATATGTGGAACTTAAGAAACAAAACAAACGAGCAAAGGGGTTGGGGGGTGGGAGAGAGAGAGACCAAGAAACAGCCTCTTCACTCTAGAGAACGCACTGCTGGTCACCAGAGGGGAGGTGGGGGGGCGGGGGGATGAAGGAGGCTCTTGTGAGGACCACCGGGGACGAAGCACTAAACGGCACACCTGAAACTAACACAACACTGTGTTTACCAGTGGAAATTCAAAAACGTAAAAAAAAAAAAAAAAAAAAAACTAAAATGGTAAATTGGTTGGAAGGTTAAAAGAAACCTAACACATGAAAATGAACTACTGATTCCCACAAAACCTGGAAGCATCTCCAAAACATTACGCTTTGAATGCAAAAGGCAGACTCAAAGGTTACATCCAGGTGTACAATCCAGTTATAGGCCATCCTCAAGGCAAAACTGGAGACAGAGAACAAAGGGGTAATTGCCAAGGGTTCGGGCTGGGGAGCGGGTACAGCCACAAAGGGACAGCACCAGGGAGAAGGGGGTGACGGAGACAGTGCTGCACCCTAATCGTGGTCGCGGCCACTAGAGCCTAGCGGCTAAAATTCACAAAACTATATCATAAGGGACGCCTGGGTGGCTCAGTTGGTTGGACGACTGCCTTCGGCTCAGGTCATGATCCTGGAGTCCCGGGATCAAGTCCCGCATCGGGCTCCCAGCTCCATGGGGAGTCTGCTTCTCTCTCTGACCTTCTCCTCGCTCATGCTCTCTCTCACTGTCTCTCTCTCAAGTAAATAAATAAAATCTTTAAAAAAAAAAAAACTATATCATAAAATCGATTTTACCCTGTTAACTTTAAAAATAAATGACATTTAAAATCTTTAGTTTACATTTTAAATTTAAATTTTAAATTAATTTGAAAAATAAAATGAAAACCAAAATGCTCTGGGCTGGATGAAACATTAGGACCGGGGGATGCTCCAACCTCCTCCTCTTCAAGGGGTCCCCCCACTCCACACCTCCAGGGCGGGAACAGACTGTCAGGAGCGCTGTTCCTACGGCAGTGCCAACAACAGTGACGGTCCCAGATCCTGTCCCTTCCAGGTTAAGAGCGAGGGCTTCTGTGGTGCCCTACAGTGCAGGCTGGGAGAACCTTACACCGGCCGGACGAGATGAGGAAGACTCCTCAGCCCCAGGGCTCCCTCCATGGCCAGCCCATCCAGACACCTGCTGGATCACTGGGCTGGGGCGACAGACACCCCCAGGTCCCCCAGGTCCCCCCACTGCTCTGCATCCAAGCCTTCTCCACTCTGTCTGGTACCCTGGCGCCTTTGGGAGGCCATTTCTGTGGCCCCGGGGCAGTCACCCCTTCCCTTCGGGAGCTGTAATCAAGAGTGGATGTGTCTCTACAGGCGCAGGCTCTCAGGGCCAAGTCCAAGACTCCAACCGGCAGAAATCCTTTTTCGGCATTTCCTAGGCAGGAGTCTGCCACGGGGCGACACCGAGCCCACCACCCTGTTGGCTTCTGAACACCGGCCTCGCCCCCAAATCCACACACAGGGGACCTGCTCTAAGAGGCACCCCCCTACCGTCCCCCCGCTCTGCATCATTACCACCCAGAGAGGTTTCTTCTAACCCATGTACGTGAATCTTGCCCTCCAGCCTTCTGGAAGTCTCCGAGCACTTTCCCATGATCCCACTTCACCCAGGCCAGCGCTCTCCAACTTGGCCTCGTGTCTTTTCTGTTTCTCCCCCTAATTTCAGGGGTGTCCTGAAGATGATGCTGCAGGGTGAGGGAGGGCCCCAAAAATGCACCCCGCCATGATCCTAATCTTCTTGAAACACTATATATAACAGGTTCTGACCAAAAATTTTCTAAAACAACAGACTGCCTAAACAAGAGACTCAAAACCCGCTATTCAACGCTTTCGGCCAACGGACCCAAAGCGGCCAGTTTCCCTTCTACCAAACTGCTCCCTGACATCTAAGGTGACATCTAAGCTTGACTCTGCAGACCCCTGGGCTTGAGACAGAGCCTCAGCGACCTCTTCAGGGCTGAGAAACCACACAGGCGGAAATGTGCGTCCCCCGACCTGCAGCCTACAGCTCTCATGTTTAATATGTTGGCGTTCCACATAATATTCTGTTTGACAAATGAGATCTTAACGTTTTTTTTAAGATTTTATTTATTTTAGAGAGCAAGCAAAAGCACCAGCCAGGAGTAGGCAGACCGGCCAAGGCAGAGGAAGAAGCAGACTTCTCGCTGAGCAGGGAGCATGACTGGGGCTTGAGCCCAGGACCCCGGGATCATAACACCTCAAATTTTTCTTTTAAAAAATTAAGACCTGGGGGCACCTGGGAGGCTTAATCAGCTAAGCACCTGCCTTCAGTTTGGGTCATGATCTTGGGGTCCTGGGATCAAGCCCCACACCGGGCTCGCTGCTCAGCGGGGAGTCTGCTTCTCTCTCTCTCTTTGCCCTTCCCTTCTGCTCATGCTCTCTCGCAAACTAAAGAAATAAAAATAAAAATTTGAAAGTCACCGCCCTACGTGAAGTACTCTGTTGCAACCATTCAAAAGCACTATGGTTTATTCACTGTCTATTCTGAAGATAGCAGGGATTTTTGGGGTCTGCACTGCTACTTACGTAATTACTACCTTAAAACTCCCTCAGTCCCTTTACCTATCCAAAGTCTTCTCTTGCCTTCTCCTTCAAATAGCACTTCCTGAACACCCACCCTGACTACCGGAACTTAAAGGAATTTCTTCCGTGCTGCTACGGTACTGAGCACTCGGGGGGCTGGTTTCCTAACTACGCTGAATACAAAACACACTAACACTCTTTACTTGGAACGTGTCCTCTCTCATCTTTTCAACCCGACTCAGTTCTTTGAAGGCAGGTGCTCTCTAGGTTCAGCTTTATATCCAATGTAGTGTCTGTTATAGGATTTTCAGCCAAATGGAAGGACTTGATCTGACAATGTAGAGAGCACACTTGGGCCACAGAATTGAGAATATGAGGGCCAGGGAGGAAGCAAGGAACACTCCAGGGAGGCCAGCTGTCCCAGGGAGGTGAGAACATGTACAAGTCGCTCTCATACCGAGCTTGTACACAACACCCGCACCTACAGACAGACAGATCCCGGACAGGAAAAACACTGCCCGGGGAAGGCTCTTGGCTAGGCACCCTTTAATCCTGGAGAAAGACAGTCTTCTCAATACAGCCAACCTCTCCTTCCATTTATTTTTCCTTTTTCAATATGTGGTTATTCTGATGGCTATCGAAAGGAAAGTCAAAGCACCATTACATCTGAGAACGCAGGTTCCTGCCCTCAGACTCTGAGCGCGACACTTTGAAAAGTTACTTGAGTTCAGGAAACACACAAACTCTGCCTATTTGACCTACTTCTCAGTTCCTAAGAGCTTAACAGCTTATAGGAAATCAGGCTACTGACTGGACCACAGGTAAATTGCATACTTCCTTACGTTTTCCAAAAAAAAAAAAAAAAAAAAAAAAAAAAAAAAAAAAAAAAAAACCTGGAAAAGGAGAAAGAACAGTAGCCATGGAGCCCCATAGAAAATTACCTCTAATGGTCACCTTGTTCGTAGCAATCACCACATTGTGAGTCCAAATCAAAGGCTCTTCTATGACTAAGCTCCACAATCATATGTCATCTTAACAATTTATTGGCTTGGAATAATTGTGCCAAAAAAGAGAACTATTTTTCTCCAGGCTAAAATGAGCCAAGTTGCTTTTATTTCTCCCCATCTTTTTTCTGATCAGGATGATACTCAGAAGTAACCAATTACATTCAGATCACCGCTCAAAAATGAACAGATTTTTTTTTTTAACTCAAATGTGTTTATCCATTCCACTCCCTGAAATATCAGCCATGATCTCTTTCTTAAAATGTTTCAAATTACTCTCAAAAAGGTGTACAAAAGGTCCCTCATTTCATATCTCTGTATCTTTCCATTCCCCCACAGCCACCACCAAGATAAAAGAAAATCCAATTTTAAAACAGGGACATTACATTTGATACTGAATAAATAAGATAACCAAGGGTCTCTAAAGGGGTATTTTACCATAAGAAACTTGCTGCAAGGTGACAGGCTCTTCCTGAATTCAAGGGGCTTGAAGGACAGAGTGGGAGTCCTCCCTGGTGACAGACTGTGGCCTCTTCCAATGGGGAGAGGGACAGCCCTCTGGCACGGCTGCATTTGGACTCAAACTTGATCCTGGAGGTGCCTGGGTTTCCCGGGCACTCAGCAGGTCCTTTCAATGTGGAAACTTCAATGAATTTGGAAATTTTTCTTGTGTTGCTTCTTTGACAATTTCCTATTTACTGTTTCTCTTTCAGAACTCATCAGATGTTGACCTTCCTAGAGAAGCAAACCTGATCATCAGTCTTTTCTCTCTAATTTTTGGTTCCTTTCTTTTTCCTGAGAATTTTCAACCCTTCTACTTTAAGTCTGATTGTCATTTTTAATTTTGGAGCATTCTCTCGTGATTTCTCTTTCATAGCCTCCTGTTCTTAGTTTAGGAAGTAGTGTCTTAATTTTCTAGGGGTTTGGGGGGTTGTTTTTTCAGGTTTCTTTCTCATCTCTGCTGTGTCTGTTTCCTCAGCTTCCCCCTTCCCTTTATTTTGGTATCTATTACACTGGACAGTTTCCTCGAACATCTCATGATTTGGGGCCGCCTGTCCTCATTTCAGAAGGAGGAAGTCAAAAGCTGACTGGAAATGCTCTGTGTGGGGGTGGGGCTGGTTGCCAGGAAGGCCCCACTGCCCAGGGAGCCTTGCTGCAGACTGATGAGGATGCAAAGTGACCTTCTAGCTGCAGAAACCCAATGTCAAGGCCTAAAGATGTTTTCTCCGGGACCTTCAGTTTCTCCAGAGAAAAATCTTGCCATCAATGCTCCAGAAATAGGAGGGGAAGCTCTAGAGCCCCACTGGTTAAGTAAGAAGACTTCTACTTCGATCATTTTTATTAAAATTTTTACTTTTTGAGAGAGCCTGTGTGTACATCTTTTTTTTTTTTTAAGATTTTTTTTTTTTTTAATTTGTCAGAGAGAGAGCGAGCGAGAGCGAGCACAGGCAGACAGAGTGGAAGGCAGAGTCAGAGGGAGAAGCAGGCTCCCCGCGGAGCAAGGAGCCCAATACGGGACTCAATCCCAGGACGCTGGGATCATGACCTGAGCCGAAGGCAGCTGCTTAACCAACTGAGCCACCCAGGCGTCCCCTGTGTGTACATCTTATAGAGGGGAAGGGGCAGAGGCAAAGAAAGAGAGAGAATGTCAAGCAGACTTCCTGCTGAGGCACAGAGCCTGATGGGGGTCTCAATCTCAGGACCCTGAGATGATGACCTGAGCCGAAATCAGGAGTCAGACGCTCCACCCACTGAGCCACCCAGGCGCCCCTAACTCATGAACTTTTTAAAAACTGGGGTGCCTTCCCCTGCTTTTGCAACAGCTGGTACTTCCATGTCTTGAGTCTGTCCAGGGATTTCCCACATCAGCCAACTTACCTGTCACCTGAAGTTGCCTCTGTTCGATTAAGGCCATCAACACATCCACGCATTCCAACTTCTAAAAAGTCATTGAAATCCTTTTACTGACTCTTTCCTCTCTTGATCTTTGCCTTAACAGTTATCCCAGGGAGGCTTCCGGAGAGAGGGAGAGATAAATACATACAGCCAATCCACCAAGACCGTTCCCTAAGCCGGAAAAAATTCTACAGGATTCTCTGAACTAATCTTAGTGATGCTAAAACGAACAGAAGCAGCCACTCCTCTCCTGAAATATGAATCTGGAAGTACTGTTATATTAAACAGCACAGGGAGAAGCCTTTGATCTGTGTGCTAGTTTTCCCACTTACCGCAGGCCTGCCACACATAGTTCTCTTTATGGGGCTGTGTCAAAAACCCCTGTAATGACTCACTGCGTGTCATGATGATCTGTTTGTACTTGACCCCTGCCACAGGTGTCAGACAAGAACCAGACAGACCACCTCCACCACACCGTACTACCAAAGAGAGCAGCTCTCGTGCCTAAGACCTGGTATCCTAACATCAGGACACCACTCCCTTCAGAAACCGTAAGGAAGGTTTGAGTCTTCCACGCACCTTCCTAAGAAGCCACATCCCCACCAACATGACTACGGAAGGGCAGTCGTGACATTGCGGCTTAACATCCCATGGCCCACTACTGAAATGTGTGTCCTCTTGGAAGAAAGGGATGGAGGTCAGAATTACAAGCATCCTGGTGAAATGTGGCAACAGCTGATACCTTCTTCTACCACGGTAAGTTAGAAACCCCGCATTCAACAGAAGGCAGTGCAGAGTTATTCCATAATGTGAAGACAGACCCTCTGGTGAGTACTTCACCAACAAAAGGAACCGAATGCTTGAGACCCAGGAGTGACGAGAGGCCAAGAACCAGAAGACAAAGGTGTCACTGGCAGCAGTGAAATTAAAACGTCATCTTTGTATAGCCCTGTGAGAGCACTGGTAAAGGTTAATTATCACCGGATGTCCATATCAGCAGAAAGATTAGAAGGGAATTTAAAAGGTGGTAATCGGTTTGCCTCGGTGGCTCAGTTGGTTAAGCAGCTGCCTTTGGCTCAGGTCATGATCCCAGCGTCCTAGGATCAAGCCCCGCATGAGACTCCTTGCTTGGCAGGAAGGCTGCTTCTCCCTCTGCCTGCTCTCCCTGCCACAACCCTTGCTTGTGCTCTCTCGTGCGCTCTCTCTGACAAACACATAAGATCATTAAAAAATAAATAAATAAAAGGGAGTAATCTTCTTAGCAGGCCATTCATGGCTATGGTACCTTCCTGGGAAGCACCAAAACTCGTCCGGCATTTCCATACCCACCCCACCAACTTGCTGACATTCTATTCCTGGCATCTCTCTTCCACTGTCAACTCTTTACTTGCTTGATACTCTGCTTCCTGAATAAAAATGGAGAAGTAATTGGACTCAAGACCTAGTTTAGCAATAAAAGGGACAAGGTCTACCGCTGGATTGGATATTGACCAGAACGAGCCAGGAACCCAGACGGAGGTTGCTAATACTTGGGCAACTGGATACATGGTGGTGCCAGTCCCTGGACAGGATAACTGGAATAGAACAGACTCATGGAACGAGGGTTGGATTCTGGACAGGACAATTCTGAGGTGTCTTTAAGAAATGCAAGAGGAGAGGTCAAGTAGGCAGCAGGGAAAATGATCAAACTTTGCCGTCAGGGAAGAAGTCTAAGCCCGAAATATAAATTCTGGATTGCCTGTGTGTAGTTATGAATGTAAGGAGACTACCGGAGGGGAAAGTAAAGAGTGAAAGAACTCTGGACTTTGCAGACTAGAATAGGAGGGTCTACTTCTCTATGAAACCATAGGAAAACGCCACTTTCTAGACCAAAATGGTGGACTACCAGAAATTTCTAATGGTCCAATCCAATAGAAAGAATAGCCAGAGTGCGTGAGATCAGGAGAGTAGGATGTATTCTGTAAGCCAAAAAATTTAAAAGAGATGATGATGGTCAGTGGCAACAATATTCCTGAGAAATTTGGGAGGAAAACTAAAAACATCCAGTCACATTTGGAGAGAGTAATCACCAGTTCTTTTGACAAGACTTACTCTCGCAGAAAGACTGGGGTTGGAAGCCCTTTTAAGATGTGAGAGCGCTGAGAAATTTGGGGTATGGGTAGCAAGTGAGCCATTCTTCTCAAGATCAAACAAGATAATATATCTAAAGAGATTAGAAGGGTGCCTGGCTCATTTAAAGGACTTGATAAATGGGTTAAGTGATTAAGTGTTTTTTTTTTTTCAACGTGACTAGTGAGATTACTGGTCGCTCTAAACCTCCCACGGCACTTTAAACAAAGCTTTGTACTTAGCTGGTACTCAATAAATATTTTGGATGTGATCACTGTTAAGTAGGAACAAAGGGATGCTAAATCATTCTATTCTACATAATTTGCAATTAAAAGTAGCTATAAATTCTTGGTGAACCAGATGCCCTATTTTCCCTTCTTAAAAATATAAGCTAATCTAAATGGGATTCTGTATTCTTCATTCCTCTATGCTATGAATTAACAAAATCTTCATTAGAATATCACTAGATTACTACATGATGAAACTACTCCCCCGCACACACACACAAAGGAAATCTGGCCTAAAAGGGAAAAACTGGTTATATTTTGTGACATGATTCAAGGTTGTGAGATTAAATGAGGATGCCACTGAGCGTCTCCAGCATCTGAAAATGAAGCTGATCTTGGGATCAGGAGCTGCTCTTTGCTGTGATCAATGAAAGAATGTGAGCTTCTGGAATATTCCAGAAAATATACCAGCCACAGGTTAGGTGTTCCTTTGGTTTATTATTCATAGCGATCAATGCTTCTCCTATCTACAGGTGTTATTTTGCAGCTTGAAGGATCCCATATCTAGCCACCATGCAGAGTGAAAGGTAAAGGAACTGCAGAACACCAAGACAGGGGTGGGATCCTGTACAATCTTCATTTACTCCCCTCTCGGGCAAACCCAGGGCGATTTACACCTTCGGCATTACCTGGAACCGTCTTTGCCCAGCTACCACTTTCTCTATGAGGCAGACCTCCTCTTCCACACACCTTCTCTCTGCCAAATACACATACATTCATTCTAGAAGGCCCAACCATTCTGGGTCCCCCAAAATAAGAGTTGCCCCTTTTTTGAATTCCTAGCACTCGTTGTTCAGAATTCAATTTCAGCGTCTAATACACTAGGTTGTAATTACGTGTTCTACGGTCTTTCCCCAGGTCTACCTTCCAGGGAGACAATGAAGCCAGCAAAGCTGAGATCTGGGACACACTGGGCTTACTCCATCCTGAACACCTGGCACATAACCGATAACAAACGGTTGTTGGACGGATGGTATTTTTCTAACCAATTCAGTAACCTGATTTAATGCATCAGATTAGAAGGGAAACAAGCCAGGGGTGGTAGCTTTTTTTTTTTTTTTTTTCCCTGTGGCTGCTAGAACAAATTACCACAAATTTAGAGGTTTAAAAATGCCACAGATTTAAGCTCTTACAAATCTGGATACCAGAAGTCTAAAATGAGTCTGCAGAGCTGCATTCCTTCTAGAAAAATCAGTTTTATCCACTTTTTCACCTCTTAGAGACTGCCTGCAGTCCTTGGCTTGGGGTCTCTTCATAAACCAGCAAGGGCAGTGTCTTTGGAACCTCTGACTCTCCTGCCCACCTCTCATAAGGACCTCTGTGATGATTCTGGGCCCCCTGATAATCCAGGGCAAGCTCCCATCCGGAGATCCCTTGCTGATCCCATTGGCAAAATGCCTTTTGCAGTATGAAGTGACACCTGGCTGGGGTATCTTTGAGGGGCTGTTATTCAGCTGCGCACAGACAGGTGCACGGACAGTGGCAAAAAGCAACTGCCAGTGACCTAAAAGCAAAGGATGAAACAGAAAAAGGTGGGAAGTCAGGGAAAACTCAACAACCAATCAATGAAGCAACCTGAGTCCTCTGAAGTGGGCATAAATTAGCTCTGTGCTCGCTCAAGGACCTCTGGGTAGAGGACAGCAACTTCTCTGGCTCAGGGTCCAATATCACCAGCAATTCAAAATAAAGACTTGGAGTCATGAGAAAAAAGTTCATTTCATTCTGTAAGGTTTAAGAAAAAGGATGCGGGACCATGAGGGTATCTCAATTAAATGATCCTGAATTTTGAAAGGTAAATCTCAGAGGGGGAGCCTTGGGTTCCCTGAAAATTTGACTTACATGGAAAATCTTCCCTGATGCCAAAGGAGATTTATGTTTTGTTACGGACTTAACAGTTGGATCCCTCCAAAATTCCTATGTTGAAATCCTACTGCTTCTTGGGATGGTATTAGGATGTGAGGCTTTGGGGGGATGATTAGGTCATAAGGGTGAAATCCTCAAGAACTAGATGAGTGTCCTTTTTAAAAAAAGACCTCAGAGAGATCCACTGCCCTCTCTGCCAGGAAAGGAAACAATGAGAAAATGGCTGTTTGCAACTCAGGAAAGGGTTCTCACCAAACCTGGCCGTGCAGTGCTAGGATCATAGACTTCCAGCATTCGCAACTGGGAGAAAGAGATTTCTGGGGTTGAAAAGCCACCCTCCATCTATGGTGTTGATACAACAGTCTGAATGGACTTAGACAATGTTTACCAGGGAACTGTATTTCTGTCCAGCATAACTGCACTTACATATCCAAATAAATGTTAACTCTCCAAGCAGGCACCCCAGGGAGCACAGTAGATTTCAACAAATAATTCCTGTCTGGAACTCTGAGGAAATCTCCCTTTAAGAAGTTACTTTAGAATGAATATATAAACCACATCATCATCAGCCTCGTCATTTCATTAACATATCTCACGTTTCAAATGGAATTAGCAATAAGTTGAGTTATTAAGATAGGCAACCAATGATTAGACTTGGTTTCACATGACTTCTGGACATTAAAAAAAAAATCAAATATCATTTATCCTGATAGTAGTCAAAAGAGTGAGCCACAAGATCTAGATATAGCTCTTAAATAGGAAAGTCAAAATAATTAAGTAAATAAAAGTGGGAGTTATCACTGAATGACGAGGTTAACCTTTCCAGACCACCTCTTTGAACAGGACCACACTCTTTGGATGTGTAAGTTATGGTATGGTTGGCTGCTTAACAGGACTCTGGCTCTGATCAATTAGTCACCACTTGTCTCTATTATTCACTGCATGTTACATGGAAAGAACACTTAAATGCATGCAAGCAAAACTCTACGTCTGGTCTGTATTGATGCCTGTATCTCACATGCTTTACAAGCTTCTATTCGTATTAATGCTGACATCACAAGTCTTTCGTATCTGGATGCCAAACCTTGGAGACAAAGATCTTTCTCCCCTTTCCTTCCAGGGACGGTGGGGACTTGATTTCATAGGTTTCAAGTTCCCACCCTACAGACCTGGGAATCCAGATGATCTACAGTCAACTGTGAAGGATTTATTTCACAATCAAATACACATGGCTTCACAAACACACACTCACTCCATATGGGCTGTCCAGAACGGCTACACAAATGTACTTTCCTCCCGGCCATATATCTTGCAAGCTGCTGACAACAGAGCCCCATTAGCAACTTCATAGGTAAAGCTGGGCTCTATCACTGGCCTTGATATATGGCACTCTTGGTGGTCACTCAGCCCCATTCATACCCATGACATCACTGTTTCCATAGAAACAACATCACTACATTTTCAAATGGGGGAAGGACGACACGGGATTCGGAAAGAAAACAAAACCCGAACAATGCAACTGGAATATGTGAGCTATTAGTTAGCATGCTTTTGAAAGGGTGACTTAGTTTCTCTGCAGGGGAAAAAAAAAAAAAAAAGCCCACACAAACACAAAGTACAAATTTTAAAAATTACAAATAAATGGAGAAGAAATGCAAGTAGGATAAACAACTGACAAATTTCTTTTGGAAAGATAATCCACTTTACTTTGCCAAATTAGATTTAAGAAATTTAACTTTTCTTAAAATAAGCCCTGCAACCCCATAATGCAGGCATATTAATGCATGAATGCTTTTAAAAACATTTTAAAGTTTTCTTGTGCTTTTTGACTTAATGTGGTATCCTGAGTTAATATAATTGAAGGTAAATTTTAATAATTTTTTGGCAGTTCCACTAAGAAAAATAATTCACCTGTAGTCATATTCCACAAAATATATATATATATATACATATATATACATATGTATATATATATATAAAAGAAGCAAGCCATAACCATGTGAACACTGAACAATGAAACTGTATTTATGAAACCAGACACAAAGGCAAAGTCAAACCACTACACAAAACTTGAACAGAACCTTTTCAAAAGCAATCTCAAAAATGAAAAATTCATGGAGAGGAAAATCAGGCACTAGTACCATCCTCTGATTCTTTATATAAACATAAGAGACTTCCTCGGTATTGCTAGAAACGACCCGCTGTGTTTAGGGAGAGAAACCAGCATTCTTTTGAGCGTCTATAATTAATAGTCTGACTTACAACTCCAGAAACATCTTAGGAAGGCCTTCCTGGATGTGGGACAGTCTTTTCAAAGACTGAAAATGTTGCCCAAATCAGTCACCCAAAAGCAATCTAGCTCAGATGAGATGAAAAGTGCACAGGGTATATTCTCGGAGAGAGACCATGTGTGTGCAAATACAGGAGCTCTCTGCCCCCAAATACTGACGAGCATAACCAAACAACCCTACCGGGGGTCACAGGTTGTCTCTGGTCTCCCTGAGCAGGGAGGGATGGCGATGGCTGAGCAGTGCCAAGTACGAAAACCAGTTTCCAAGCCAAGGGGAAGGGTCTCAATAGACTCAACCATGCATCCCCTACGGACGCTGCCACGAACCCCCACCGCAACACCTGCCAACCCGCAGCCATTCCTTCCTTACTGACACATGTCAAACCCGCTAGGCTCATTAAGCACGTAAACCGCACTGTTTATGAGTGAGCAACCCTACACAGACTCATTTACTCATCCTAGTGGTGGGCTTCTTTGGGACCACCCTCTCCCTCCGTGAAATTCCCAGGTAGGAAGTGGCACAAAAAATCCCAATAGCACAGAGTCACCAGCACCACCTATCAGAACATGACCCATCCTGCAGTGGGTCGCACAGGCGTGATTGCCAAGACTTCTACAGTAGACCTTAAGGGCTTGGCCTAACAAACATCTAGAGCCAGGAGTTGAGCCCCATATGGGATATAAGACACAAGGAACTGCCGAAGACCACTCGGGTCCAACCAGGAGATGAACCCAGGTAGGAGAGAGGTGAGGGACACAGAGGTAGATTCTGTGGGAGAAAAAGCTCACAGGTAGGTTGGGAGGGTGGGAGCTGCACCAGTCCTGTTCTATCGGGTGCCCCCACCTCACCCCATCACCATCTCCCACTCAGCGGCCTGTAGCAGGTACAGGGGTCAGGAGTGACCGTTCCACAAACAAGGTGGACGAAACCTTACTAAGACCCGGCTCCACTGTCACAGGGCTCACAGACGAGGAAAGCTAGGTGTCCTATAATTCTAATTCAGGGTTGCAAATGCTGTGGGATGCAGTGGAAGGGCGATGAAGGCTTTGCCTTCCGAGACAACGTGCGAGGGGAAGAGGGGGCTCTGGGAGACTGGGTGGCAAGAGCACACACAGACACCAACTCTCGGCATTCAGGAAACACAAATGGCCCATGCATCTGGAGGAAGCGAGCTCAGGGATGTGGTTAGAAATGAGGCTCACCACTGAGCTAGGGGACAGTTCATGGTCCATTTTCTAAACAACCAAAACAAAGCAGAGCACTGGTAGAACATGCAATTCTTAACCTTGCCACTGTGAGTTCAAGCCCCACATTGGGGTATGGAGGAGGTACTTCAAGGAGGAAATGTCCTCTCTGAAATTTGGATTAAAAAAAGAAACATCTATGGCCAGTAGAGAAAATCTGAAGAGAGAAATGGCTACATGAGGCCCAGCAGTCAGGGGCTGCCATCCCCATGATCCACAGCACTAAGACGGCCGTGCAGGCCTCAGATCCTACACAGCTGATGGCCTCCTCCCCTCTGCGGTGGCCCCCACCCCCACTCTCACTACAGGTGATGTTGCCTTTGACTGTTTTTATGTGTGTGCCAGATTTGAACCTGTGTTTTCACCGCCCAGGAGCTACCTCCCAGCAGCACTTACTCAATCACATACCCACGTGAACACTGACCCACTGGCCTCCCCTGGCCTCCCAATGGGTCCTCACCCTGGCTTTTGGCAAGTTCTGCCCAGAGCTCCCTTTTTAAATGCTCCTCCAACCAGAAGGCTCTGTGGCATCTGTCATAGGTTCAAGGCCTGAATGTAGGAAACTACATGATAAACTAAGTGTTTATCATCTTTGATGCCCCGCTCCAGCCCGTGCTGGGCCTCCACCTCCCACCGTTCCCCTCTAACACCCGAGCTTTCTGAACCAACCCCTGGGAAAGGCCTGAACAAAAGTTAATTTCACCTAGAATTATCTGAAGCAAGGGGAGGACACCATAGAAGTAGAAGGTGCTGGGGAAGTGTTAAATCATGGACAGGCCTGGAATCATTAAGAGCATCTAAAACAAGTGGTTTTCTAAATTCATGAGGAACTGTAGGTATTTGGCCCCAGCTGTTGGGGTCAAATAGCCGAAATCCTCAACTCAGACCCAATGCATGCAGAACCCTAAGACTCCATGAGAAATTACTTTTGCATCATCAACCACTCTGTTGAGATTTTATTTACTTTTTTGACTCTGGGACCATGACCTCAGCTGAAGGCAGACGCTTAACCAACTGAGTCACCCAGGCACCCCAGCCACTCTAGGAGATGAGACACACTGTTACACCATATAACAAGCCATGTGTGTGGCATGTGTGAAAGGAGGAAAAAAGGCAGAGAGGCAAAGGAGAGAGTGTGGTGCAGTAAGATGAGCGAAGCTGGTGCTATAAGATGGTTATTTACATGGTCCGGTCAGAAATGAAACAGGACATTGAACAGTGTCCACGCCAGTGTAGCTGTCTGGCCAACAACCGAAAATCCCAAGGACTCACAGGAGTTAGGAAATAATAAAGACTGGGGCACCTGGGTGATGCAGTCGGTTAAGCGTCCAAATCTTGATTTCGGCACAGGTCAAGATCTGAGGGCCGTGAGATCGAGCCCCGTGTTGGGCTCTGTGCTGGGTGTGGAGCATGCTTAGGGTTCTCTCTCTCTCTCTCTGCCCCTCCCCATCTCTGTCTCTTAAAATATAATAATAATAATTAAATTAAATACCTACCTACCTAGCTAGCTACCGTTTGGAAGGGGAGCAAAATCCACTGGAAGATTAAGGTCCATCCAGAAGCCAAAGTCAAGGAAGAAGCTGCAGGGATGTTTGGTGACACATCAGAAGATAGAGGAGGCGTACCAGCACCCCGACGCTCCCCCAGGGCGGGACTACGTGTACGGTGGACGCTGTCTTCCCAGTCTCATCTCTTCTGACTTACTCAGTTCTTCCTTACCTTATTCCAACTGTGAGAGTAAAGGCTCTTGCTCACCCAGAAAATAATCAACGGGCACAGGTTGGATTTCCATGTTTCTCTTGCATGTGAGACAATAGTCATGCATCAAGTTTATGACACTGCGGAGGTCACTCCCCAAAGGATGCATCTGACCTGTTCATCCTACAGCCACAATTATAGCTCTCACCTTGGCTCAACAGCTACCCTGATCAGCACCTTCCACACAGCAACGGAAGGTCATGGCAAGAAGAAATCAGAAAATGTGGATAGCTCATAGCAATTCATTATCTATCGCAAACGACTCACACCTGAAATCCCTCTCTTAGGCCAGCCACCATGGTTTCTCAGCACGAAACAGGAAAAGGAGCTGAAGGAGAAGAGAGAACAGCTTGGGGAAGGGTCTGGGGTGCTGCCTTCAGTCTGGGCCAAGGCCAGCTGGAACAGGCAAGCACAGAAAAGATGCAGATCCCAGCTTCCTGAGGACGAGCCACCGTAATTAAAAGAGGTGGAGGGGGAAAGTGGCCAATCTAGAACTCAAACTCTGGAAGCCACCTCAAATACTAAAAGGCTCTTCAAGGTCATCTGGAGTCCTTCCCAGTTACTTGAAAACAGCCTGACGGATGCTAATTAACCCTCCGGATTCTGCAGCCCCAAGGGAGATGTAAATGTGTTTAACTGATGAGCAAGTTCAATCTGTACTATTCCTGGAGCTCAAACAGCTTTTTAAAGGGCCTTCTGAAGAAAACATCCTGACAGCATCAGGGACTGTCCCAACTTAAATGGACCACAGAGAGTCTCTCTGGAGAGGATGCAGCAAGAGTGGAAAGAACATGGACTTGGAGAAAGGTCTGGATCCATATCAGATTGGGCATCAACCAGCTATGTGAGCTGGAGATCCACCTCAGTTTCTTTACCTGGACAAGGAGATTACCACCACCCACACCACAGACTGTGCTGGCAAAACGCCCTCACCCTATTCTCAGCTGACAGTGGGCTCTAGTTATAATCTGTAGTGCGCTGTACACTGTGGTTTGCTAGAAAGTACCGTAGTGGTTTGTAATTTAGAAGCCTCTAGCCTCACTTCCCTTCTCCTTCGTAATTACCCACCCATCCCAGCCTCTCAGGACATGCCAGCCGCTGCAGAAAACACATTTATGTAGGTTCCCTAGACCTCACGTTCCAGACTCTAAAATAACCAATGTGATTGCCTTGTCCTAGCCAGCAAGGTGGGGGTGGAGCCTCGCAGGGGAAGCTTCTCATGCTCCCTCACCTACCAGTCTCCTTGCTTGGCTGTTACTCCTGTGCAGTCATTTCCCCATCAGCCTCTGCCAGGGTTCTGAGCACCTTCAACTCTGTCCTCATCCACAAATCTCAAAAACAAGCTGCCTACCTTCCTCTTTCAAGGTCTGAAAAACAGCAAGGAGGCCCAGGGTGGTCTCCCTATACTAGGAAATATTGAGAGGACCCCATCAGCTTAAACAGTCAGATGATTTTCAAAATTACAAACCCTTGTTAGTGTCAGTGTGGTGTGTGGTGGGGAGGGGCATGGTACCTTTCATCTTTGCCCATTCATACACATGGTGACATGTCATTCCCAGCCAGGGGCACCCTCCTAAAGCCACTCCGGGTTACCAGAAATCCCAACCCTAGGAGGTCAAAAATATTCAAAATATATTCGAAATATATTTGAAATATTCAAAAATATTTCAAGACAATGACACAAATATTTCATTAGAAGAAAATGGTTCTTAATATACATTTTATAGAGAGAATGGGAGAGCCAACTTGCCCCCAATCACACAGCTCCACTCTTACTTCCCCTTTCCTTCCTCAACCTCAAAGTAGCCTCAGTAGGAATAGACATGGTCTCCCTAAGATAGGAATGGTCTCCTTGGTACAGGAGATGCCTGCTTATTTTCTGGATTCATGCATTTAAAAAAGATAAATCTTCAACTGTGTCAGCAAAAACATTTGTTAAAGACATGGCTTGGAAAACTTAAAAAACAACATATTTTTTAAGAAAGTAAGATCAGTTTGTTCATGGTAGGAAAACAGAACTTTCTCACAAGATGACAGCCACAAAAATGGCAACACTTGCTCAGATCTCAGCATCAAAAAAGAGATGGATAACACCGTTTTAGCTACGAATCCAGGATTAAGGGGTATGCCTAAACTGTCACTTATTTTTAAACTGTTCTGAAAAAGGGCTAGTATCCAAAATCTATGAAGAATTTATCAAACTCAACAACCAAACAACAAATAATCCAGTCAAGAAATGGGCAAAAGACATGAACAGACGTTTCTTCAAAGAAGATATACAGACGGCCAACAGACACAAAAAAATACTCAACACCACCTGGCATCAGGGAAATACAAATCAAAACCACAGTGAGATACCACCTCACACCAGTCAGAATGGCTAAAATTAACAAGCCAGGAAACCACAAATGTTGGCACGGATGCGGAGAAAGGGGAACCCTCCTACACTGTTGGTGGGAATGCAAGCTGGTGCAGCCACTCTGGAAAACAGTACAGAGGTTCCTCACGAAGTTAAAAATAGAGCTACCCTATGACCCAGCAATTGCACCACTGGGTGTCTATCCCCAAAATACAAATGTAGTGATCCAAGGGGCACATGCATCTGAATGTTTATAGCAGCAATGTCCACAATAGCCAAACTGTAGAAAGAACCTGGATGTCCACCGACAGAGGAATAGAGCTGCCCCGCACAGCTGCTCTGCTCTGAAATGTTGGCAAAAACTCTGTCTTAAGGCCCATCCACACTTCACCAAGGGGATTAAGAACACACTTATGTTATGTCAAACTACCTCTAACCTTTTTCTGGGGGACTGGGAGGAGACTAACTTTTAGCCTGAGTCCTGAGTTTAAGGGTCAACCCTTAAAAGCAAGCTACCTGTGCGCCTGGGTGGCTCAGTGGGTTAAGCCGCTGCCTTCAGCTCAGGTCATGATCTCAGGGTCCTGGGATCGAGTCTCACATCGGGCTCTCTGCTCAGCAGGGAGCCTGCTTCCTCCTCTCTCTCTCTCTGCCTGCCTCTCTACCTACTTGTGATGTCTCTCTGTCAAATAAATAAAATAAAAAAATCTTAAAAAAAAAAAAAAAAAAGCAAGATACCTCCATCAGTTAACATCTTGGAGGACAATGTACATAGATAAAGAAAATTCCTACAGTTGTCCTCCTGGGCAAATAGGCAATGGGCTCAGGCTTGGAAGCTGGGCAGAACCTGAGTGAAAATGGGAGAACACCTCCTTGGCTATCTGGTCTAAGACGGACCGTAGGTGGAGCTTGGAGAGTCAGCAGGAAGGGACAGACAGAGCCTGGGATCGGACTCCTGGACTGCCCTTCAGCAGTGCGTGTGATCATAGGGAAGCTACTTCGTCCTGCAAATCCTCGCTTCTTCATCTGCAAAGGGCCCTGCTGATGAGGTGTCAGCATGACCATCGCTTCTTCAGGGAAGAGGTCTCCAAAAGGTCAATTCCCTCCATTCGACACACTGATCATACCATGGACCTGATCCTTTAGTGCCGCTTGGCTGAATATTCACACACGTGGGATTATCTGATTAGCCCTGGAGTCTCCAATCTGTAAATTTCAGTAGGGCAGGGACTGTGTTGTTTTTTTTTTTTCTCACAGGTCTGTCCCAAACTCCCAACACAATACACAACATGTAGTAAGTTTCAAATTAACACGTGTTGATGATTGAATAAATGATTAATTGAGCTCCTGAATGTGAAAATGATCTATAAAATAAGCAGCACAATGGAAGCGTTTGTGATTGTGACTTGGTGTGGATGATGACATGAGAATTAATCCTCTTAGCTGCTGGAAACCATTCTGCTTTCATTTAAGGAACAAAATTGCTGCATTTGAAGGACACCGTAAGGAGAGGGTCTCTGACAAGCTATCCCATGGTGCCCCATTTCAGGATTCTCTTCAGGACCATGCCAAAATACCCAGCTCATCAGCGTTCTGAAGCAGTCCTGCTTTATTCTGATCCATCGCTGGTCACTGTGGGAGACTTGGTTGAGTCATCTGGGCATTTTAAAAAGCAAGCAGTCTACTGGCTAAAGCTGCTGGGCATCTGCTGTTGGACCGAAGACAATGCATTCTGGACATGGGCTAGGCTGAGAAAAGCACCCCAGGGCCCACCGACCCCCACATTTGGTTGAATCCGACTCTATACCCAGACTGCTGTGGGCATCGGGAGCCAAAGGAAACTGCAGTGGCCAGAGCCCGGGAGAGCTTGCTGCCCCATGCTGATACATTCATGGGAACAAAGGCCTTCCAAGTTGCGCTGAGCTGGTCTGGAGATGGAAGGCCTTTATGCAGGTTTCCAAGGAGATGACTCAGATGCTGTTACCATAGAAACTGTTGCTACCACCTATTGTCCATCACCCCTTGACAGAAAGGCAAGGGGGGTGTGGTTGATGGAGAAGGAAACAAGAAGAGTTGGATTTAACTCAAGATGAAAACACATATTGAGATGGGTCCCCCCCAAAGACTTCTCTGGTATAAGTAACAAAGCCTCCAGTGTCCCAAGGAAATGAATTTGGGACATGAGTGTGGTATGATGTTATTTGTGCTGGGTTCGGGGTGAGTACCATGGCACATAAAAATGACCTCTACCCATCTGTTGGGTCCTATCATCAAGGCTCTCCACAGAAAACACTTGGGTATAAGGGTCATCAGCACAGTCCAGGCCATGACCCCTGAAGATGTAGAACCATAAGGAAACGGATGTAAGCTGTCCGTCCTTTCCCCTCATTCCTGCTGAAATGTTTTTTGTTTTTTTTCCAGGTAAAAGGGGGATATAAACTCTGAGAAGTTCCTCAGAGTTTTGCTACTATCTCTTAATACTTACCATGAATAAAGTGTTCATTTCTTTTTAATCTAACAAGAGCAGCTTATGGGTAAATTAGACAAGTTCCATTAATCATAAATGCATACACGGTCATGGAAGACATATTGGATTTGGAATCAAGTCTGAAAGATCAGAATTTGAAAGTCAGTCTCATTCCTTATTATATGCATGGCCTTGGGCACTTTACCTGCTGAGTCCCAATTACTGCCAGTCTACTTCACATGGTATAAAGCCCCATCAAGGAACTGTCCTCTCGTGTGTCAAGTACAATGGTGTTGGTCCCATCCATACTAGCAAAAGGCTTTTTAACTTCAATTACTCCGGACAGGACTGTTACAACTCTTTTTGTGTTATCCAACCTTTTGTTTAGAAAATAATTGGTACCTAGCCAATTATTCTGACATTAAAATTATAGGTGACAAAATGAAATAAATCCCTACACAGCTTTCTGATTATTTTCTTATCTAGCCTTCTGATTATTTTCTACTCATCAAGCCTGACAGACCTGTCATTTCCCCCACAGTCATTTGGGAAGTCAAATTTCAACTGGGAATAAGCTGTTGAAGTTAGAGGAGAAACTCTCTGGAAGACCGTGGATGGCCACCAGATACTGTCTGGAGGAAAACAAGGAATCAGTATGACAGGTACATTGTTGAACCCCATACATTGAATTTAGGGTAACGAATGGGAGCTGGAAAAGATCTGGAGTCCAGAAGTAGAAAGGAGAGTAGAAACAATTCACTGCTGCTACCCCAATCTAGAACATCTTCATGTCTTCCACACCCTTTAGAAAGACACCAAGTTGGAAATCCATCACCACAAGCACTCGCCAAGCTGCCAGGTAGACCTGCAGTCCTTCAGGTCTGCTCCAGGAAGTGAGTGCCTCAAAGGAGGCATTCAGGCGCACCGGATGTGGCAGAGAAAAAAATATGCAATTCAGTTCCTCCAATTCTGTACAAGTTCCTTATTTATGTTTTTCTTTCAAATAACAGTGCTGTGCATTGTTTGGACACTCTTAGATCAGGAGCACATGTCCTGCCATGTTGTCAGACAGGAGGGATTAAGAAAGAAAGAAGCAAGAGGAGCAAACGTCTGTCCAATCATGGACTAGTGGCACTGGCTAATCCTACATGCCAGGAGGGAAGGCCCCAGAACAAGAGAGAACATGCTAGTGTTCTAGATCTTGGGTGTAGGTCCCTCTTGATAATGATCAGGAACCCAAAGCCAAGTCAAGACCACACAATCAAAAAGGGGTCACTGAAGGACTGAGGCCAAAGGGACTAATGCTCTTGGTTCCAGCAGGTAAGACTCACCCTTTGCTTTAGCTTTAAATAGGATTCCCACAAAAAGTCTTCGGAGCTTTAAAAATCTCACTCCCACAGATTGACCACCCTAATACCAGACAGCATTTCTCCTTAACCAGAGCTTCACCGAGGCAGATCTCTCCAATGAGAACAAACTGGTCAACCTCTCCCCAGATCTCCCCTCGACACACTACAACGTGGAAAGACCTAGAAAGTACATGACATAGCATACATTGTTCTCCTGGCTTCTCCTCTTAGAGTTAAAAAGACTGAGGCCCAGAGAGCCAGTGAGTGACTTGTCCCGGGGTCAAGAGCCACATGGGGGCAGAACCTGGGCCAGAATCCAATTCTCTTGCCACTCATCGCAGGACTGCTTCCAACACCTTACACCGTCTCAACACATGGCCATCTTAGTCCCATGCACACTAACTTTATCTCCGCTAGTCTAAAATCTCTGACAGCAAGACCCGTATCTTTTACTAGTAACTTTCGGTCCCCATTCTCGAACACCCAGCACCGAGCTAGGGTATCTAGGAGGAATGAGGAAGCATTTCCTGATCAACTCCCACCTCACTTTTTATTAATGATCTGGGTGTGCCCTGCTAGCAGCACCAAATGCCCATCTCCACCATGGCATTCATCATTCTGGACTGTCCTTGTGCACAGACTTGTCTTTCTCTTGACTGGACTATGACATCTTTAAAGACAAGACTGGTTCTTTTCTTGGTTCCCAACTCTTGATTCTTTGGGAAGAATTCTAGCCACAAGGGCATCTGGCCTGCCATCTTTAAGAGGAGTTACAGTGACCAAGAACATCTTTACTCACTAAATGTTTTAATGTTGTATAAATAAAATGCATTAACAGAGCTAGTTTTTAAAGCTAGGTGTGATCTTTTAAATCTTGATATTTAAAGAAACCATCATCAGCTAGCAGCCCATTAAAATAGTCCATCTGGGACTACGGAGGAAAGATTACCAATTCCACTGCCAAACTCCATCACCAGAAAGAACAGAAGTGTCACTTGACTTACTCTAATGACACTCGGACACACTCAAAAAGCAAGTCAGTATCTGGACCCAAACAGATGCTCTCAATCTGATCCATTTCTTTACTGAACTTGATCTGTTTGGCAAGATGTGAAAATGTCTCACTCACAATGCAAGGTTGAAAAAGTGATGGCTGATGAACATCTAGGCTGTTTCCAGTTTGGGTCACTGTGTTAAAGCTGCCATGAATGTACAATGGACGTGCACTTGCATTTCTCCTGGGGAAATGCTTAGGGGTAGAAAGGCTGGACCCCATGGTAGGTATATGTTTAACATTTTAAGGGAACTGCCCAGCCATTTTCCAAAGTGGCTGTCTCTTCCCATCCCCACCAGCAGCGTGTGAGGGTTCCAGAACTTCCACAGCCTCACAAACACTTGACAGCAACTGTCTTTCCAATTTTGACCACCCTTAAGTGAAGTGATGGCATCTCCTTTTGTTTTAACCTGCATTATCCAAAGGACTAATGATGCTGAACATCTTGTCATGGTCTTGTCATCTTTTTTGGTTTAGTGTCTGTTCAAATTTTTTGCCCGCCTTTTAGAATGGGTCATTTGGGGCGCCTGGGTGCTTCAGTTCGTTAAGCCACTGCCTTTGGCTCAGGTCATGATTCTGGAGTCCCGGGATCAAGTCCCACATCGGGCTCCCTGCTCAGTAGGAAGTCTGCTTTTCCCTCTGACCCTCCCCCCTCTCGTGCTTTCTCTCTCTCTGTCTCTCTCTCTCTCTCTCAAATAAATAAATAAAATCTTAAAAAAATAAAATAAAATGGGTCACTTGCTTGGTTGCTGGCGACTTTAAGTCCTTTATGTATTCTGGAGACAAGGCTCTTATACAAGAATGTCTGTCGTGGGTGTTTCCCTTAATAGACCAAATATCCTACTGATTTCCTCTAACTGTTCCCTCACCCCGCCAGACTCTCCTTCTGGTGGCATCACAGTCTAAACACAGAAGTGAGGGCACAGGCAATACAGTCTGAAACCCGAGGAGCCGGTCTAGTCACGGCTCATTGGAAAGCCTCATGTCTTCTCAAATCCCTGCCTGCTGCTTGTCTGCTTTATACTCACACACTCCTAGGATGAGTGAACATAAGTCTGTTTCTTTAAAGATACGCTAACTTTGGGGTGCCTGAGGTGCTCGGTCAGTTAAGCATTCGACTCTTGATTTCGGCTCAGGTCATGATCTCGGGGTCGTGGGATCGGGCCCCGCATCAGGCTCTGCGCTGAGCGTGGTGCCTGCTTGGGATTCTCGCTCTCCCTCTGCCCTTCTCCCCACCGCCAGCATGCGCACACACACCCTCCTGCTCTCTCATAAATAAATAAATCTTTAAAAGACACACTAACTTGAAGCCGTTCTCGTCAGGGAACATCTCAGCCCCCCACAGAACTTTTGGGCAAGTCTAGAGACATTTTTGCTTCTCACAACTGGGTGGGGAAAGAGTTGTTCCTGAGACCTGGTAGGTAGAGGCCAGAGATGCCGCTGAAGTTCCACAAAGCACAGGTCAGCCCCCACAACAAAGAGTGATGTAGAAACCCTGCCTCAAATCCATTGGCAGGTACTGCTTTTAGGTCAAGCAATAGAATGCAAAGCAAATACTGATCTAAGAGCAGGAAACCCGAGGGGATTCTCTAAGCTCTGTTGCTAACTAGGCATATATCGTCCGGCAAAGCACCAAACTTCTCAAAGCCCCAAATTGCTCATCTGTAAAATGCAAGGCTTAACCTAAATTACCTTGAAGTTCTCCACCAGTTGCAAACAAATGCAATCCTATGACTGTTCGTTCAGAACCCACAGAACTTGGAGCAGCCATAAAATGGGCCTGGGGTTTTCAACACTTCCAGGTTAACAGATGGCGACGAAGGTTGGTTCGAGGGAAGAGTCTCCGAGAAAGTGTCTGATAAAGGGGGAAGGGGACCCACGCACGGTGGTTGCCATGGGGGAAGGACAAAATGGGTGAAGGGGCGTGGGAGGTGCAGGTTTCCAGTCATGGAATGAAGAGGTCAAAGGCACAGGAGAGGGACACAGTCCACTGTATTGCGATAGCGCTGCACGGTGACAGATGGTGGCCACGCACGTGAGCACAGCGTAACACAGAGCTCTCAAATCACACTGTCTACTCGAAACTCACACCACATTGTGTGTCAACTCTACTTGAAAAGATGGGGATCAACTATTGACCTCAGCAGGGACCTTGCCTCAACAGAGAGGGGGGAGATGACACAGGCTGCCCGACTTTCCCAATAGGTGCTCCCTAAAGAGAACCTGCCCCATGGAGCTGGACCCCCATCTGCCCTCCGTTCCCCCCACCGGCCCAGCTTCCATGAGGAACACGAGCTCCACAAAGCCAGGCGTGACTCTCACAGGAGAGAGCCTTCCAGGGCCCGTGTGCCCTGCAGAGCCAGTCCCCAGCTCAGAAGGGAGATGGTGTCGATGACACAGCGTCTTTGAAAATCCAGACAGGGCTCTGCCAGGAGGAAGAGTCAGCTCCTGAAGGACCCCAGGACTCACCTCAGGAAAACAAGAGGCTTCCCTGTGGGCCCAAGCAGTACAGACACTGAATGTGGATCAGGTTTCTGTCACTCCCGCCCTGTGGGATGAAGAAGATCCTGCACCAGTTCTTAAAACAGCTGCTGCGCGGGTTAAATGAGATTGAAAATTGCTCCTCTGGGTCTCGGCAAGAGCACACTGATGGCGAGCATCTCGGACAGCCCAGGGGTAAAGTTCTTTCATTTCAAGATGACTAAAAATTAGAAACATTAATTAAGAGAGGAGACTCACCGGGAGCACCCGGTCTCCCAGAAGCAATCCCCAGAGCTGCCTGTAGATATTTCTGGTGAAAGCATCATGACTTCCACCGTAATGGACAGAGAACCGAGAGAAGTGAGGCCAGCCCGGCGGGGAAGAGAGGTTTGCTCTTCCTGCACCAATGAGGAAACTGTGGACTCCTTGCTCCTTCCCAGCAGGGTGAGGGCAACGGGTGGGACCCGTTTCACCAATGGCCACGTCTCTCCCCGTGTCTCTTCTGTGACAACGGAAGGCGTCCCACAGGCCTAACCGCGAGGAAACGGGGAGCAAAGGTGGGACCCAGAATGGAGGAAGCGAACGCCTTGGCCTCTTACGGGACACAATCTCGGGCCAGAGCCCCTCCCAGCACCCCTCCCCCTCACCCACACCGCACGTGCCTTGCACTACCCCAGTGCGTGGGGGACTCGGAGCAGCAGGCCTTTACCCCCTCTCAGCCCCGGTCTGCAGCCACAACTACTCCACGGCGAAGCCCAAGGCGAAGACCCTGCAGTCGCGTCTGCAAACACTTGGAGCAGGTGTCAGACCCGAATAAAGCCGAGAGCACCACTCGTGACCCGCTTAAAGATGGAGCACGATAGGCTCCGTCAGGGATGCCTGTAACTTAATCAGGCCCCCAGCCCGCCCGCTGGGTGCGTGGGTGCATGTCTGGGTACATGCGGAGCGGTGGCTGTCAGCTCAAACCCAGAGCAGCGTGCAAAAATCAAGTCCTCTGAATTACATTGACCGTTTTCACTTGTTCTCTTCTACCTTTGCCTGCCCCCTCCTTCCCAAAGACCAGTTCGCAATAAAAGCAGAGAGGCCCCTGGAATGCGGACACTCACTGTCGGGCCAGCGTTCTCTCGCAGGATCTGAGCCCGATGACCGCTGGGTGCCTGCAGGTAGGTGCTGCCTCCCTCGGCTCCCCGTGGCTGACTCTTCAGATGCTTTCTAAACTATGACTCAAAACATCTCTAATACCGAAACCACCTTTTTATTTGGTTTCTGCCTACGTGGGTTGGGAACGTGGGAGAGGCTGGGCTGATGGTTCTTGCTTGGGGTTCTCATGACGTTGGTGCAGGAGGCTGGCTAGAGCTGAGGTCACCTGAAGGTCAGCCTGGGCCGGGCCTTCGAGATGGCCCGCTTACAAAGCTGGCAGATGGCCCTGGCTACTGACCGGAGCCCAGCAGGAGCTGTCGACCAGAGTGTCTGCACGTGGCCTCTCCAGCCTGGCTGGAGGAGGCTAGCCGGGCTCCTTGGCAGCTGGGTCTGCTCAGAGTGAGGGATAGGTGTCTGGTCTTTGGAAACCAGCCTCAGAAGTCTAGTGCCTCCACAGCGATCTATGGGCAATTGGGGAACCCCAAAGGTCAGCCCAGGATCCAGGCAGGGGCAGTCACAGATCTCATTTCTCTCCCTGACACCAGTGTCAAAGATTTTGCATTTTTAAATCCCTGCACTGACCTGTTTAACTTTTAAAGTCCCCGTCCACTCAGGGTCAGGGAATGGCTTTGCGTATCACCCATCATGCCTCACTGAGCATCTGGCTTTTAGGAGATGCTCAAGAGATAGATGCTGAGTGAATGAACAAATGAGCTTGCCGAGTGAGGATCTGTTTGTTTTTTGTTTTTGTTTTTTACTTCCCTGGAGACTCCTCTTCCTCCTCCACGGCCACAGTGGATACTACATCCAACTTTCGTAGGATTGTGTTTAGGAATAAACGCAATGATTTATGAGGACGGATTTTCATTGTCCCTTAGTTGTTGGCAAAGACTCGAGATGGCACACGTGGCCCATCGTCGTCCGCAGAGCTGCACGGCTTGCCCTCCTGCCCACGCTGAGACCCGTCACCCCGTCTGGCTGGCTCTCCTTCCTCCCCGCTGCCCAGTCAGCTCTTGGCAGCCTGTCTCCGGCTCGCACTCCTCCTGGATGGGCAGCGTGGGGACCAACCCTGGTGTCATACTGTGAATCTGTCTCTCCCCTTCTGCAGCCAGCCTGGGCAGGTCACTCCATCCTCCTTGGTCTTGTCTGCAGCTGCCTGAGGATAAGATAATACCTGCCCCACAGAGTTGTGTTGAGGGCAAAATGCGTCACTGTGCATTGCGTGTTCCGGGGACCCAGCACAGAGCAAGGGTGGCGCAAGCGTGATGAGCTACAGGCACTGGCCCCGCCTTCACGGGTCCCCTTTCCCTCTGAATTCCGTGCTCTACCCACAATGAACACCCTCCAGAATCCAAAACATGCCGTGTTTTCTTTCACTTCAGTGCTGTCCACGTGCAACTTCCTCCTACGAGGATCAGCTTAAAGCCCTCAGACCAGCAGCCAGCTCGTGCTAACTACCATCGCAGTGTTGGAAATTAGGAATCTGCCTGGAATGTTCTTTCCCATCTCTCCTCTGTACCCCTCACCCCCACCCCTTGGCTAATTCCCAATCATCTTTCCAGTCTCAGTTCAAATATTTCCTTCCAAGCTTACCCTCTCCCTGCAAATGTAGTTCAGGTGTCTTTCCAGTCAAGGACACTGCTGGTTCCTGAGGGGCCTTCTGTCGCTTACAAAAATGCTCTCCTACCCCAAGGCAGCAGTGTCTGGAGAGGGGGATGGACTGGATTTTGGCCTCTACTCATGCCTTTAGCCAACAGCCAGTGAACAGCACCCCAACCCCCACCAACAAAACCACACACAGCTGCCCAACTGCCCGTGAGCACCCACGGCGTTTATCAGCCCCCGGTGCAATCAGCCCTTGTCTGTGTCCCTCCAGAAGAAGGACTCCGCCAGGCCATGGCTACAACTTCTCCAAATGTTATCTCCGATACCTAACACACCACTCTGCACTTCAGAGCTGCTCAGTAAATCTTTGTTAAGTGAATGAATGAACGGACCATGAAGGACGGACCATGGCCTTGTATTCTTCCCCTGTGCTTATTCTCGTCTTCCAAGGCCCCGGTGTAAACACCAAGCCCTCAACAACACATGCTGACTTGTCACCCACGCATTTGTGGGGTTTGTTCTGAGTATGAGAAACGGGGAGGGAAGCTTCCAGATCCTTTGCTCACACAGTGGAGTTCAGGCTCCAGCAGGAACAAGCACTCAGCTTTAAGGGCCCTCCGTCCAGGTGGCTTATGGACCTCTGCAACCGCCACCCTATTAAGCAGCAGGGAGCTGCCGAGGGCGCAGCTCAGTCTGCCCGGGAATGAAGAGAATGTGTTACCTAAGATTTCCCTGAAGGGTTCAGAGAGTGCCGGTTAAGGGTGCTGCCCAGCCACTGTCGCCCAGAGCCAGACGACAGGAATCCCAAGCCACCTGCCGGGTGAGCAGGCAGGGGACACACGCACACATGTGCGTGCACGCACACACCATTCAGTCCCAGAAGTCAGTGAGGCCCCACATTTAGTAAGCTGCTGATAGTTGCAGCTTCTTAAAAAGGACACAGTAAGGCAATAAGACAAGGTAACCTGGGCAGTTAAGGGGCTGGTTTCAACGTGTCACTACGGGGGCAGTGAGGGGAGCGAGTGTGCGAGAAGCCGCACAGCCTGGCATTGGGAGCAGAACCATGTACAGCCCGGGAAGCCTGGTCCAAGCCCTGGTTTCACGTTAGACACAAGCCGCCTTCCCTCTTCATCTGGGTCCCAAGAGTCGGTGAGCAGTCAAGGGGGTCCTTCTGCTCCCTGCAACTATGCTGAGAATAACATCAGAGAAACATAAAAGCTCTCTGAAAGCGAAGGATTCCCTAAGTTATTGTCATTGGGTTGTCTCATTCCTCTGTGCGGTCACCACGCTGCTCCGCGGCGCTCCCTCCAGGAGCCCCTCCTGTGGTCTTCGTCCTTCCAACGGCTCCTGACACCCCCTCTCGCTCAGCCAGTCGTGGGGGCTCCTCTAGACACATACCCCCGCTTGAGGGCAGTGGTCACATCAGGTATTTTCTTGTGTCCTTAAAGCTCAGAGCCCAGCCCCTGGCCCGTAGGCTCGCGGACCCCAAGCCTGGGTGTACACACACGCGGGTGCGCAAGTGCTTGCTCTTCTCATCCGCCAAGGAGCTGACCACGGGGACAGCAAGTCGACCCCTTCCGGGACAGGCACCAAAGGGCAGTCGGTGTTTTCTTATGCCAAACTGCACTGCCCTTAAAACAGAGCTCCAAAACCTCCGCTGACGGAGTCCACCAAGTTGTGGATACAGTTGACGGGTTAAAATCCGATCTGACCCACTTTAACTGACGGCAGGGGAAAGGGACTTGTAGTACGAGAACAAGATCTGTGGGCCACAATGGTTACTTCGGAGACTCGTTCCAAAGAGGAGCCTGAGCAGCCCCCTGTGGGCACCTGCGTACGGACCGGAGCCATCTGGGGCTCGTATCTGTTTTGGCTTCGGTGACTTTTATAGCAAAAGACTTCTTATCAAGACTATTATGGTCCAGGGCGCCTGGGTGGCTCAGTGGGTTAAGCCGCTGCCTTCGGCTCAGGTCATGATCTCAGGGTCCTGGGATCGAGTCCCGCATCGGGCTCCCTGCTCAGCAGAGAGCCTGCTTCCCTCTCTCTCTCTCTGCCTGCCTCTCTGCCTACTTGTGATCTCTCTCTGTCAAATAAATAAATAAAATCTTTAAAAAAAAAAAAAAAAAGACTATTATGGTCCATTAGTTAAAACAGATGTTAAAGCCATGAATCACTAAAACAAAACAAAATGGACATACCTTGAGTATTTTAACATAAGTATATAAACATAGGTTTACTAATATTTTTGAGCTTACTGGTGATCTGTCCTTTAGGTACGGGTCCACAGATTAATTGCCCAAGGTCTTCTTGCATAAATAATACTGACCCAGATTTCTAGTTTGCTTTCTTCCAAGTGGATGAAGACCTTGAAGACATCACACAGTAAGACACAAAGATGGCTGGAGGCAGACCCCTTCCACAGCTGCTTCTCTCCTTTCAACTTTTTAACTCTTGCCATGGTCTTTGTACCTAGTTCACCAGCAATTTCTTTTGTAGCAACTCACTTTTACCAATTTTGTTGGAAACCCTCAACTTAGTTACATTCACACAGCAATTAGAGGCAATTAGGTGTTAAGCACTTGGAAGAGTGCCTGGCACCCAGGGGTGCTCACTGCACGTTAGCTATCTATCCCACTCATTCCATTTATGTCATGATCAAGTTACTCAAGTTACAACAGCAAATTTACTGTTGCAAACAGGTAACAGCAACTTGCACAATGGACTCTTGCTACGCACTCAGCCTTAATGGAGGGGAATTACTGTGCACACAAAAGTAACATGGGCATAGAGCATACGGTAGCCATTAATGCATTTTGCAAAAGGGATGGAGACTAGCAAGTAAGTTAAATGGAGATCACGGAAGAGAGCGGCTGCTCTGATGAGGTCCTTCCAATCCCTTACGTTCTTCCCAACGTAGACGCCATCGCCAACCACAGCCAATGTGTAAAGCCACACCTGGCTTCACGGGGAAAGCTCCAGGAACAGCAACAGTATCGGTTTTTATTTGCAGTGTCTGCTTCCACTTTGCAAGATACAAAGCTAAACCTTTCTCTGCCAAGTCTCCCTAAATTTAAGCGGGCTGGCCAATGGCATGTTAGAATGGGTGGTCTGTGTTCACTTGAGTTGAGCATTCTTTTAATAAAGGACTTAGTTATAATGCTTTAGTTCTTTAGGTCTCGTTTTCATTCATGTAGGCCAACTGACAATTGCCGTGGAATTTCAGACAGAGCTAATCCACAATCCTGTGTACTTAAAAATCAAAACTGACCAGCATCCTCACCAAACCAGGCCCCACACTGAAAAAGGGATTGGTCCCCAGTGGGCCTTAATGCTCATGTGAATCTCAGTGCAAAACAGGGGAACAGGGACAGAAAGGGGCTGGCCTAAGGCCTTGGGTGAGGGCAGGATTAGCAGGACGTGAGACCAAATCCCACCCTTCTGACCTCTCTCCTGTCCCAGCAGCTGCCTTCCCATGGCCCATGTTAGAGGTAAATGGCTTAAAGAGGGCTTTATTAGGTTGGAGTCAACATTAGAAAACGGATTCCACCAACACGATCCATGGCCCTCTGCCTTGAGTAAGAATTTACCCAAAGAAGAACAGAGGTCTTACTCCTGAGGGACTGATCGCAGTTTTCAGGCCAAAGTTCCTGAAGAGACTGGTTCAGTAGCTCCTACCACGAAGGGAAGAGTCAAGAATCCTCCCCAGCAAAGGTGGGAGCTGGCCTCAGCAGTAAGCGGGAAATAAGCTGGTTTAAGTCACCGCCCTCTCTCCAGACACCAAGATGAATTCAATAGCCCATACACGGATAACTGCGCTTCTCTGAGTGTCAAGGGTAAGCTGAGGCCCTGATGAACATGTTACCATCCAGATGATACATACCACTTCACTCCCAAATAACCAGTGATTTAGCTACAGGAGCCTGCCCCGACAGTGCTGGGGAGGGGGATAAGTGAGGGAGCCAGCAGGATCTGCGTCAGAGCAAGCTGGTGAATGGCGGCCTTGAACCTGCCAGTCTCGCTGAAATCGGTGGGTCAGCCTGGGTGCTGTGGGTTTCCAATGAGAGACTCCATCTCTAAATAGTGAGAATCTAAAGGAAAGAGAATGAAGAATAAGACACATGACATGTCCTACCAGAAACAAACGAAAGGTTGGATACTCTTTTCTAGAAGTATGGAGAGAGGCGGCGGAAGACCAGACAGACAGACTTGCCCCACCTCCTCAGAGGTTAGCAGGGTCAAACGCAAAGGCAGGAGGAAGCATGTGCTTTTATGCCAGGTAGGTGGATAGAGTCAAGTTAAGACGGTCGTGTAGCTTCTTCCGACTGTCCTTGGGCACACTGCTCGAGCTTGCAGCCCCTCAGCTGGACAGTACAAATGTCCTACTGTGAGCGATGGGTTCCCTAAAAATACTTCTCAGATGATTAAGTGAGACAGCTCTGCAAAGCATCGGACACAGATTCCGGCATTTATTAGGTGCAGTATAATAGCTGCCTTTGGGCTGAGTAAATGAGGAAATGTTAGCACAGGGCCCGATAGGGTAGGAATTCAAATCTGCCGCCTGGGTAGCGGGAGAGCTACCAGCAGAGGGATCACGAGGCTGAACCGTCCTGTAGCACTTAAGATGGAAAGGAGCCAGATGAGCAGGTCCGGAATGAAATCCACAATACAAAAGACCTTGGCCAACAGCAGGTGATTGATAAATATCTTTGGAATAAGAAGCTACACAACACGTCATTTGCCTCCTGACATTATGCTGGGACGAGGAGAAGGGACATGAACTATACAGGCTCTATCCCCAACCCACCCTGAGGATCCTTCCAGCCTCAGTTCTGATCTCTACCAGATGGGCCCAAAGGACCTGCATGTCCCCTCCAGTGCTCAGACCATCTCTAGGATTCGTCCAGCCGATGAGAGAGAGGTATAGGCCAAGGACAAGCCCACACGTATGCCTATGTGTCTGTGTGCGGTATCTTGGGAAGGGGTGAGGCGGGCTAGCCCTCCCCCAATGCCAGCCCCATGCAGACCAAGAGACAGAATGCCAGGGATTAACCACCGTCACCTTTGTGTGACCGCCTTTGGGCCTTCAACGGGCACAGGCATGGGCACGCATGCAGGCCTGGTTTTAATTAAGCAGAGCAATGTCTGTACCCATCCAGCCACCAAAGCTTTGATCTCCCCACGGGGCATGCTTCTGCACTGCTGACCGCGCTCCAAGAGTCTGAAACACATGCCAGCAAAAGCCTTTGACAGTTCAGCCTTGACCAAGCTCCCGGCAGTGGCACCCACAGGTGTGCCCGAGGATGAGGGCCGGTGAGGAGGAGGCCAGGGCAGGCTTCTCTGGGTTAGGGATGCTGACCAAGCAGAGGCACAGGAGGGCCAAGGCTGGTTGCTACATATGCCATCCAACCAAGACGGGGAGAAAAATGCTCTGTTGCAGGGAGACCACTAGGAGTTGGTGCAAATTCATGTAAGCTGCGGGAACCTCTCCATGATGGGAAAGCTCTCGGAAACAAGGGTCCAGGGTCTAACTGACAAGTCTACAGAGGGTTGTAAGATGTGCGAAAGGCAAACTTTCCCCTGCGTTGCATCTATTCCCCATGTATTAAGGACTCACTAAAGGAATTCTCAGATTTAAACCACAAAGTCACAGCCCCAATCTATGGGGATAGGTAGGCGGAGTGTGTTACCGGCAGACTCAGGCTGCATGCATCCTACCAGAACAGCACTGGAAGCAGCAGAAGGGGCTAGAGTTGGGGTGCAGTTGGGGGACCCCAGAAGGAATGGCCTGTTTTCCTGCACGAATCCAGATGTACCACTCCAACTGGCCGAGGACAGAGGGTGGTGTGTGTTGGGGGGTGGGGGGGGTGGGGGTTCTTCTACAGAACACTGGGGACACATGCACTTTCTGGAACGGGCTCGAGACTTCTAGCAGCAGCCACTCCTCCCGTGACACAGCTCTTTCCAGTAGGACTGGGATCACAGAGAGGAGGGCAGCAACATCTTACAGGAAGGTATGAACTAGGAAGGACAGGGACATAACATGTTGCCGGGAACAGAGAGAAGGACAGACAGACTCTGCTCAGGAGGGGTTCAGAAGCTGGGGAGAACAGAGGCCAAAATGACCCCGCTGACTTCATAAGAGAAAAAGGTCTACGGGAAGATAGTCCTAGAGTACAGCACTAACAGTGTCCAGTAGCTTTCCCCTGACCAAAACCTACTGACTTTCCACCATCTATGGAGTAAGATAGGGCACTCAGTGCCTTCACTCTGAGAGCCCAATGTACCTTCCCATCCTTGCTTCATTAAACCCGCCCTGTTCCAGAGACACCCTCAAACTCCCACAAGCAGACTCCAAGGCACAAATCTGAGAACCACTACGCTGGCTTAATTCATAAGTGCCCAGACTCTGAAGCTAGACTGTGTAAATATAATTCTGCTGCCTCCTCTTACTACTTAAAGTGACCTAGAGCAAGTTCCCTAACCTCTAAGCATTTGTTTCCCTTGTAGACAACGAAGCAGCGGTGCCCACACATCATAGGGTTATCACAAAGATGAGAGGAAGGTAGTCGTGACGAATATTTAACAACTGTATCTGTTTCGTAATAAAGTTTAAAAGCATTTGCTTCTTTAAAATTTATACAGTCAGATTCCAAATTGGTCTCATGGACCTTTGCCCTTTCGAAGCCAGACCAGCATAAAGCCGAGGCAGGCTAACAGACGCAGGACACAAGAGAGCCCTGCAAAATGTCCAGTTCCCCGAAATGGTCCTGCAGCTGTGTCCGTGGACCCCACACATACAACACAAAAGATCACAACATTCCCCATCTTCGGCTTCCCTGAGGAGAAGAAAAAAGAACTTCTACTTTTTATGACACAGCAGAGGGGATGAAATGCTTTCTACAGAAGAGGCAAAATAAATCAGTTCCAATAACAGCCTTTTAATTCCCTGATCCCCAAGAGAAAGAAAGGAAATGAACAATGACAAGCATTCCAACGACGGCCATTACCAAGCAGCTTTTAACAGAAGCAACATAAACTACCTTCTCCTATTCAGAAATTCGGAGATCGGGGTTTCTGCCACCTTCAGGACTCCTGGTCATGACTCTTCAAACGGAGAAGAGGGTAAGTCTTGCACCTTACAAAGCTGGGTTCACACCCTCGTTGGAGTCAATCCCATTTCAATAGTGATCAAATGAAGCCCAAGGTCCTGGGTCCCCATAAGCCTCTGAGCCACAAGAGCATGGATTTTAAGTGAACTCTGTGCTCATTAAAGAGAATCTGATCTGAAACTAATGATGTACCGTATGTTGGCTAATTGAATTGAAATTAAAAAAATAAAGAGAAAATATGTAAATGTAGGAAGAAGAAGCCAAACAGCCCGGTATCACTTGCCACAGATAACCACTGTTAATATTTGAGTTTCCCTATCTTTTTTTAATACATAGGTTTCTGTTTGGAGTTTGGTTGTTGTTACAAAATTGGCATTCTATTTATACACAATTCTACAGGCTATTTGACTTAGCATAATAAAGGTCCCCCCCAAGATTCTTGTAAATTTTTAGAACATCAATATTCCATTATGCGGCCACATAATTATTATAATTATGAGCCAGTTATCAATTTATGGTATCTCAGCTGCATATCCATGATGCTATGACCAGCTTTCGAATCCGACTGTGCTATCCAGAATGGTAGCCACGAACCACAGTGTTCAGCGTTTGAAATACAGCCAGGGTGAACAAGAGACGTGCTCTGGGTAGAGCACAACACTGGCCTTTGAAGACTTAGCACAACATGCATGAAATATCTCATACTGATTATACTGATCTTATACTGATTATATACTGAAATAACATTTTAGACACATCGATGTAAACAGAACACATTCCCCAAACAAATGTAACCTGGTTCTTTTGGTTTCTCTTATGTGGCTCCTAGAAAATTTTAATTCACATATGTGACTTGCATTCTATCTCTATTGGACTGAGCTGTTGTAAACATTTCTCCTTTGCCGGCTGGCACCACGTGAGGTCTTGTCAGCAGAGGGTGCTGGAAGGACACTGCGGTAATGAGGTTCAAGCTTTTGCTCTTGCTTGCATGGCTCAGCAGGAGGCCTCCTGGCCCCTGGAATGTGGGAGACTCCTGTGGCACACATCCTCCCCTGAGTCTTCCTGGAGCTCCCCGTGACTTCTCCACCCTCCAGTGAGCCCCAGATGCACTCTCTCTCAAGAGACAGAAATCTCAACGTTGGGGGATTCTGTCTCCTACTTTAACCTCTCTTCGTCCTAGAGCTAGAAGTTGCACTTATATTCTCTAAAATTCTCTTTACCGCTCTTGCAATTGGTTCTCGTTTACTAGTTAATAATTCTTTATATTCGGGGCACCTGGGTGACTCAGTCGCTAAGCGTCTGCAGCTCAGGTCACGATCCCAGGTTCCTGGGATCAGCCTCGCATTGGGTTCCCTGCTGGGCGGAGAGCCTGCTTCTGCCTCTCCCACTCCCCCTGCTTGTGTTTCCTCTCTCCATGTCTCTCTCTGTCAAGTAAATAATAATCTTTAAAATAATAATAATTATTGTTTTTATATTCCATTTTCCCTGGTAAAATGCCCGGTCTGGTTTCCGTCTCCTGCCCAGACCCTATGGATAGGGAAGTCCCGGATATGCAAGTCAGAAACGGAGTGTCAGCGAGGCTTGGAACGCGTGCCCCACATCCTCCATTCCCCACTGGTCTTTTTCTCCAACACCGTTTTCCATCCTTCCCCGTGGTCCATTCCCTGAAGGCAGAACTGTTACCCACGACACGACCGCACCCTGCCATCATCACAGCAGCTGCTGTTGGATGGCGGGTGACCAGGTGACCGCTGAAGAGAGGGAGAGGTGACACGCAGAGAGAAAACAGGCAGAGGAAACAAACGCTACCTAGCTTCTAGCCCCGACCAGCCTAGCCAATAAAAATAACGGATGTTACAAATGATTATAAAACAAGAAAAAAGTAAAAGTTACAAAAATAAAAAGCAGCTGCTCATCCGTTTGGGGTGAGCCGAAAACGGAGTGAGCTGGCCTGGAGCCAGCCCTACCTGGCCCCAGGAAAATATATAAAGAAAACAAAAAAAACTTTTTGGACCCGTCCTCTCCTCACCCCAGGCACCCAGCCAGCCTCTTACTAACCGAAGGTCCTGCTCTCCATCAACAGCTCTGGATGTTGTGTCCGCACAGGCCTGGCTCCTCCTCTCACACTGACCTCTGCCTCCCCTCCCCCCAAAGCCACAGGCAAGCTACACATTCCAGGGACATTTCTGGGGACATTCGGAGCCATCAGCATCAGCCCCAGACCCCAACTTCACCCCAACTCCTATCTTTAATAAAAGAACAAGATGGGGCGCCTGGGTAACCTGAATCAGGTAAGTGTCTGACTCTTGATTTCAGCTCAGGTCATGAGCTTGGGGGCAAGAGATCGAGCCCCGCGTCAGGCTCTACGCTCTGCGCAGAGTTCACTTGGGATGCATGCTCTCTCCCTGTCTCTGCCCTCCCCCTCACTCTCTAAAATAAATCTTTTACATAAATAAAGGATTAAGATGGTACCTGATCCATGGAAATCTTAGTTCTCAGATTCCTAGCAATACATTTTAGTCAACTCCAGTTCTCTGCCCAAGTGTCCCATCTTCTCTGGCCCCTTAGACTTACTGATCACCCCCGGTTAAAGCCCCCGTGTGGTAACTCCAACGCCAGGAGCTCCTGCACGGGTATACTCCTTTTGTTTTCCCTCTTGTGTTTCCTTTGATTTGACACTCAAACATCGGTCATGTTTCACTGACTGTAATACATTGTCTGTGAAACGCTCGTGAGTGTGGTGAGGCTCTGAAAAACCTTCTATTCCTCCAGAGAGGAATTACGTGCCTTTCGCAAGCAAGTGCAGAGGAGCAGCACCACCTTGATTCGACCCCGCTGATCGGAAGCTACGTGTCGATGTTGACGTGGGGAGGGCTGGTCTATTCCCCCGTGTCCTCTCTCCCAACATACAACCTGTCGGGTCTCCGAGCTGAAAGCAGGGTGGGGGGGAAGGAGGGTGTTTATCAGGACCCCTCCCCTTTTGGGTGAGCCCTAGAGCCACAGTTTATCTCCCCAGTTCTGCAAGATCATCGAAAGCTCTGTGTACCTGTTTAGCCTCATTGCTGCTGCTTACAAGCCCGCAAAAAAAAAAGTGAGGGGAACGCGGCACCTAACGTCAGGCTCACCTCTCGGTCTTTCCCTTCTCCCCAGGACACGCAGCCTCAGCAGCCCGCACACAGACCCCGCATCATTCACGCAGCCTCAGCAGCCCGCACACAGACCCCGCATCATTCACGCAGCCTCAGCAGCCCGCACACAGACCCTGCATCACTCACATTCACACACACGATAGGCATGTGTATGCTTTCCTAGTCTCCTCCCGCCGCCACCATGGAAGGATGGGTAGGAGACAAACTATTCTGTCAAAATCAGGAGAAAACCCCAGAAAGAAAGAGCTTGCTGTGGGTCAGCTTCTCAGCCCAACCTCTATGCTTTGCTCCCTTCAGGGCCCTCTGCTGCCTCACTTCTGGCTGCAAAAGCAGGCTTCTCAGCTACACCAGCCTGCAGCGGACACCGGGTCTTCGTCCCCCGCCCTGGCCATAAACCCTGTGTTTCCACTGCAGACATTCCCACGTGAATCTTCTTTAACATTCTTGTGCAATCAACTGTTTTCATCTTACTGCTCCTCCTCCTCCTGCGTCTCTCATGCACACATTTTAAGACCTTTTCAGAGCACTCCGCTGGTCCTGTCTGCTCACCCACTGCCTGCCTCCCATGGACAACGGCTTTCCTAGCGGGCTCCGGGCTCCAGAGGTCTGTTTGCGAACTCATCTCGCCTAGGAGTTTTCCCTCCTTCG